>NC_138071.1:21267487-21879560 GCF_964194185.1 Rhinolophus hipposideros
TGCAGACTAGCCTGTGGTGCTATCGTAATGACTAGCACAGTGCTTTTTCCTTGGCTATAACCCCTGCTCTGACACAAAGGACCCTGTCTTGTTCCCACTGACCTCCACAGAGCCTAGCTAGTACTTGATACTCAGTAAATACAGAGGGTGTGAAAAAGATGTATATACATTTTAAGAAAGGAAAACTGTGTTAAAATTGTAATACTCAACATACACCAATAACAAAAGACGAATACAAGTCACATTTGACTTCTGCAATGACAAGAGGTGCGCAAAGTGGTTCCCATCAGCGTCCAGAGACTTCTGATGACAGTGAACTACTGCTTGAGCAACGTTGACCACAGTGTCCCCTTGTATACATTTTTTGACACCCCCAGTATTTGAGGAAGAAAGCAAATGTCACCATAATGCCACCACCAGAATACATAAATAAAACTATATTTATCCCTGGAGATTTGCTCTGGACATGGGTAGGGCTAGAAGCCCTGTCCCCAAACTTCATCTGACTGAAGGTAAAGGGGTCATTTCAAGGGTTCTGAGCAGGCCAGCGACTCTGGAAAGAACACATTTCTTACGCACTTAGTCACCACTATTGTGGTCAGGAAAGTCTAAGCAGACAATGTGGTAGTAAGAAAAATGTTTCTTCGTTTTTAAAAGGTAGATTTATAAACTCAGTCTGTTATTGTTTGTATGTGTATGACTTGCTCCAGCAGTGTTATGGATTGAATTGTGTCCCCCTCAAAGTTCATATGTTGAAGTCATAACCCCCAGTACTTCACAATGGTAACTGTATTTGGAGACAGAGACTTTGAAGAGAAAATTAAATTAAAATGAAGTCATTAGCATGGACCCGAATCCAGTATGACTGGTATCTTTATAAGGAGGGAAAATGTGGACATAGACATGTACTGAGGGAAAATGATGTGAAGACGTGGGGAGAAGTTGGCCATTTACAAGTCCGGGAGACAGGCCTGGAAAGGATCATTCCTTTATGGCCCTCAGATAGAATCCACCCTGCTAACCCCAACTTTTAGCCTCAAAAACGATGAGAAACCGGTTGTGAAAGCCACCCAGTCTGTGGTACTTTGTTATAGCAGCCCTAGCAAACTAATACAAGTAGTTAGCCCTTAAACTGAAGAGAGTAGGCACGATTTCACCTCCCATTGGCAAAAAAAAAAAAAAAAAAAAAAAAACAACCCTCAGGAGGGACTAAGTCCTCCCCAACCTCACAGATTGGCCAAAGTCCACCTTCCTGTCCTACCCCGCCCCGCCCAACACTGTAATTGACACTCTTATTCTTGACTGTTATTCTTAACTCAGACTTTGGGTGAATCACTCCTGGTGGTTATTGCAGACTATTGAAGACTATGCCCTGGGGTGAAATCACTCTTAGTAGAAGAGGCTGGTTTTCTCAAGAGGTGGGTGTGGAAATGTCCAAGAGTAGACGAATTGTGCTGGATCGGTTCCATTTGCCCCTCCAGGTCCACTCTCCACTCTCCTCCACCCTGCTCTGTGTTCCCAAAGGCTGGCCTCTATGAATGGGGTCCAGGGGGATTCCTGGCTGTTCAGCTCCCAGCAGTACCCACCAGTGAGAGGGCCTGGCAAGAGATCGAGGGTGAGGCCAGGGTACTCACCCATCTGCCTATCCCCCTGGGTGGTTGGCTGTCTCCTTGTGCCAGAGGCCACCACCACGCCTGTGGGAAGCCCTCTCCACATAGCTCTTCTCTACGTTCTAGTAACTTCTCCCTTCCCTGATCTCACGGGGGTGGGAATGGCTCCTTCTCTGTTGCCAGCCCCAGGATGCCCACCATCCCTTGTTGCTTTCCCTAGCCCCTGCACACTCATTTGTAGTCCTTTAAGCTCTTCCCAGTTATGCAGGTTGGGGGTACCATTATTACCATCTTCTGGAGGACCCCAACAAAGAACAGACTGAAGAAAGTGGAAAAAGAGGGTCTTAAAATAGAAACAAGGACAGGAAATGGGGTGTTTCTGAAAATGGTTCATTTTTCCCTTGGGCTCTGAGAGATAATCATATTTAATGGACAAATTTCAAGTTTTAATTTCTTTCTACTGTGCAAACCCTCTTCTAACTTCTGTCAGTATGCTCAGCTCTACGTGTGGGAAGCTAAAGGAAGGGCTGTTAAAGGCAGCGTGGCCCTTCCCATCTGCTCCTCCCTCCACTGAGGCCAGCGTGGGCTGGCAGAACCATTTCTAGAGCACAGTGGTGGCCTAGAGATCTAGGCAGAGCCAAGACCTAAAGTGTTCCGTGACCCATGAAGCAACAGGAAGTAGCTGCCAAGGGGTAAGACTTAGACGTGAGGCAGGTGCCTTTACTCCAGGTCAGCCACAGCCCAGGGAAGCTCCAAGGGAAGGAGGCCATACAGTGATAAGTATCTAAAGTAGCGTATCCTCAGGCAGTACCCACTATGTGCTTAGCGCTCTGCAAAGACTGGAAGGTCCAGAAATAATGGTACCTTTGTTCTCTGTCCCTCGGGGTTATTCTGAAGTAATTAAGAGACCAATGGACTTGAAAACGAGAGAATAATATAGTTACTATTACATTTATTGAGCACGTTGTGCCAGGCACAATGCTACATGCTTTACATCTCATCTACTTTTCGTAACAAGCATACGAAGTAGAAGCTGCCATTACATCCATTTAGAGATGAAAAGACTGAGACTTAACTGAGAGGGATTCAAGGTCACCCAGACATTAGGGGGTTGTTTTCGTGGCTTCCAAAGACTTTCAAGAATAAAGAAATTATAAAGTGACTACAGCTTCACCCTTCCTCCCCTCTCTGGCTGGATCGTCTTGGATCCAGAGGGCAGGCCAGCAGGACAGAATGGAGCTGAGCCCCTGACAAGTCTGTGAAGCAGTCACCAGTCCTGGGATGCCTGCTATCTTGTTTAAGCCATTAGTGTTTGGGGTTTTCTTTCCCTTACAGTTGACTCTACCTCTGACTGATACACGTTAAGGAGTTTGGTCTTGACCCTAAGAGCTCCTAAACAGACTGTGGTGGGTGGTGGCCATCAAAAGATGGGCTAAAGGCACGTTAGGACACACTGACAGGCCTTTGTGAATCACTGGCTGGGGTGGGAAGAGGGATGGTTTAAGAAGAGCACCAGGGCATCCGGCTTGGCCACTGAAGGTTGTTGAGGCACATTTGGGACAGAACGTGGGCATCTAGGATCAGATAGAAAAGTGTTCAGTGTCTCCATCAGGCGGCCCCTGCCAGCAGCACACACTGATCTGGAGCCGAGGAACCAAGCCTGGAACTCATGTTCGGCTCACCCTGCTCTTGGCCCACGTCCTCTTCCTGGCTGGGAACCTTGGCAGCCCAAAGACTCACCACCTTGTCCATGCCCAGGCCAGCTGTGTGTGCTTTGTCTTCCAAGGTGAGCCCTGCGGAAACCCTGAGCAATTCCTTCCCTGAACATCACACTGCCTAGGAATTAGAGCAGAGCAACAGCACCCGTGATGGGTCCTGCTTCAGAGCTCTGAAAATACTGCTCTGTGGAATCAAGTAGCTCTCAGGAAGCACTTTTTTTCCCCTTTATGTAGAAAACAGTATTTTCATAATTAGATACCTGTTTTGTAGTTTTACACATTAACAATGACTATTCTGTATTTTCAAAGCAAGCACACTTATATACACTCAAGTTTACAAAGCAGTTACAAAAAATTTTAGGTTTTAGGTTCAAAGTGAGCTATATAATGTTTATCTTATTAAAGAAAAACCCGTACTACCTTTTTATTGTAAAGGAACTTCAAACATCTATCCTAACACCCTACTGATGAGTTTCTACAGATCTTAATAGGTGACAGAAATGGAATTCTCAAAATGGATAGAGTTCTTTTCCCATTGTTCTGCTTTTCTCTTTTACCCAATCTCGAGAGAGAGAGAAACGAGACTTTTCTTTCTCCTTCCTTATCTGGGCTGATCCATTTCCCAGAGCTGAAGGGCAGAAAATGATGGCAGAAGAGGCTTCAGTGTGGGAAGGGCAGTGGCAGAGCAGCAAGGGCGGCAGCTGTGCTGTCCCACAGGGCCCACATTCAGTGGAAGGAGTGCACTAGGCATGGCCTCTTCTCACAGCCTAGCTCTGTGACTCTGGGAATTCTGGGAATCCATGTCCCTCGTTTACCACCCGTTCTTCACTAGAAAGTGGGATCCTAGAAAATAAAGAGTATTCTTTCATGTGTGCCCAGCCCCTGGGAAAGGACAGACTCAAAGTTTAGTTGCATGGCAGAAAACTTCTGTAAGAAAATACATTTCCAATCCAAAATGGATGCTTACAAAAAATTTTAAAATACAAATCATTTCTAAAGACCATCTATTTCTTTTTAATAATTGAAAGTGTGTAACAAAATAATTTGAGAAAAACAATTCAGAAGAAATGACATGGCCTTCAGAATTAGGCTTTTGATTAAAATCGCAGTTGTACTCATTAGCACTGTGAACCTAGCCATATTATTTACTAGCCTCCGTTTCATCTGCAGGATGGGAAGAATACCTTCTACCTTGCTGGCTCATCGTGAGGAAGAATTGAAAATATGCCCTGTACACAGAATGTACTCCAATGGAATAAAACAAAGATAATGAGGGAGTCTTTTCAAAAGCCTATCTGCAACATAGCACCTGATTCTTCCCACTCTAAATTGAGGGGTGGGTAACACCCCCACACCCCAATGGTAATCTCAGTCTAACTGCTTGGTGGACACATGAAAATCAGATTAAAAGTCTAAGGAACGCAGTCCTGGTGACAGATAGTATGTAGATTTTTACAAAAGAACAGATTTGTGTAGATTTAGTTTTCAATTAGCTGGAAGAAAGCAGGCCAGTAAGAAAGAGGAGGTATGAAAATGCTTTGGGTACCACTCTTGCAACAGCGGTTGAGGTGCATTTAAATGCGTGCACTCTGGCCACCTACTCTGTCAGTTATTAGTACAGCAAGAGCAGAGGCCTTTGGTCCTTCTGTCACTTTGGTTTCCACAAATCTGGACCTAGGCTCCTTCTCCTCCTCCCACTTCCTGCTCCTCCCAGGCTCCTCTTCTGCCTGCAGTGCTGCACCCGATGCTCCTTCCTCCTTGGTCCGGGCTCCTCCCTCAAGGCAAGGCCTCACCACAGTCAGCTCCTCCCAGGCCTGGCTCTCAGACCCCTCATAAGCACAATGCCCAAAACAGAACTCATGTTTCTCACTAGACTTGAACTTCCACTCCCACCTTCCCTAGACAGGCAGGTGACAGCCTCGTTTTCCCGGGCCTTTCACATCCACCACCCGCTCCTGACAGGAGCTGTGTCATGTTCACTTCTGTAGCTTCAGTGCTAGAGCAGTACTGGAGCTGTGTCAACTTGTGTCGGGTGCCCAGGTTGCGGACAGTAAATGTTCTTAAATGTCCACCAGCAGCACCCACAGCCATGGCCACACATAGCCTCATCTTGCCAGTTATCCTTTTGTGTACTTTCCTCTCTGTCAGCAATTGCTTCCCCAGCAATACATCTAATAAAACAATATGACACATTACTCTTCATATTTAAATCTTCAGAAATAGTCAGGAGGCTAAGTTTGATACAGTTTTTCACATACTCAAAATAATTCTCCCATGATTCAATAAGCAGAAAAAGGGAACAGAAAGTCAGAATAGGATATAGAATTCAAATTTTTCTTTCAAAGACATTTTATACAACTTTCAACATTTAAACTTTCAAACAAAATGAGCCAAAAATACACAGCGCTAAAAAAAAATCAAAACAGAAGTAATACAATTTTAATTTCAGTATTTCAAAATACAGAAATTGGAAAGTAAGAATACCAAATACAACTTTAAACAAGTCACTTGTCCTCCCCTCTAATAACCAACATAAGCTATTTAAAGACTTACAAATTTAAAACAGAAACAAAATAAATACTGTACACTTTCCCTGCCTGCAGGCAAAAGATGGGAAATACTGTTATGAATCGGAAAAACAAATGCTCTTAAAGCTTCGGCATTCCACTTCCCAGCCACACCCCACTCCGTAATCACACAGTGTGCTTCTGCTTCAAAGAACACGTGTGCACACCCGCTGACTGCCTGTACAGACAAGACACTACTCCGCAGACACCCCAAGCAAGAAAGGGTAACAGTCACCTTGGACCATGGGCATAAAAATCAGTTAAGGAAAGTCAGTCAGGCTAGCAAAACCTTACTACAAAACTAGTAAATACCATAGCCAACAACTGTCCCCTTTTCAAATTTCACAGATTTGAAACCCCTAAAATCATTACTACCCCATCCCATCACCTCCCTTAACCCCGCCTCCCCCCCCCAAAAAAAAAACCTGCTGAAGCACTGGCAAAGTTAGACATTTCACAGTAAATGTGAAAATTCATATATAATCTCTTCAAATGAACCTTTTCACCCTCTTTCCACAGCATCAAACTGTTATGGCTTAATTTATATTAAAAGTAGAAAAGCGTTTTCGGAAGGAAATACCATCTGCAAAGATGCAAATGCATTTCCTGATCAGTGCTATTTTATACCTAACAACTGCATGACTTGCTTTTGCAGTCAGAAGCTGTTTGGGGAAAAATTGAGGTTATAGCTTTTGATTTAATCTAACCATAAATGTAAGGCCCTTAGTTTGGTTTAGGTTTCTTTTGCAAGATAAAATAACCTGGGGGTTCACTTAGTAAGTTACACCTCAGGTCCCTGACTATAGTGTGGAAGTTATATGTATGCTTTGTAAAAATAAAAGGTTACTTATGAATCAGAGGGGAGAAATGATTCTAGGCAAGGAATTAACTCCTCGTTATATAATTCACTTAATGCTGGTAACTGTTACCAACCAAAATCCACCACAGAAATATAAGAGTATGTCTGGGTTTATTCCTGCAAAATATATATATATATTCCAGCACTTTTGATCCTTGTTTTGGTGAAAAATCTTGGGGAAAATAGCTGACATTTTGAAAAGGAAATGGCCAAAATAAAACTGGGTGAAGGCAAGGTTTAACTTTATGATTAAGTTCCACTTAGGACTGCTTTCGGAAACAAGGAAAAGTAAATTCAGAATGTCACAGGTCTTGCATAGGTAAACTATTTGGAGGTCAAGGGCTACGTGGTAGCCAGGGTTTATTAGTGAAATAGTGCAGAGCAGATAAACTTGTTGGAAGAATCATTGAATACAGTTTCCAAAAGGTTTTAACATAAAATTTAATGTTGTACTTGTTAAGTCAAAGCTTTAGGACACTAGAGAGGGCACCAAAGAAAGGTAAGAGGGAGACTCTGAGGGGTAGAATGCAGGTAAATGAGTATTATTTTCCCCTACCCACTAAAGAGGAAAAAAATACTATAAAATAATAAAACCACAGTCAATCATAAGCTAATTGCTTTGGAAATAGGCATTTGCTTTTTAAGAATGTTAATTTTAAAAATGTATTTAAGGAGTATCAGATATCTGATTTGTGGCATGATGTTCACTGAAAAACAAATGAAAATAAGGGTGGGGATTTTAGTAAGGCTACAGTATTAAAATGACCTTAGTCCAACAGCAATGCAGTGAGTGTATTACTTCTTCCCGTTTCTTTCCGCCTGGCTTCTAGTAAGCGTATCAACACCATCCACGAGAGGACAGCAGAGGCAACATAGCATCACAGAACAGGGGCTGCTAGTAGGACACATGTGGTCCCGCAAGGTCTAGGATCCACTGTGACCCCAGGCGAATCACTGCCCTATCTGGGTTTCATTTGTCTCCTTTACTAATCGGTGACACTTTTTTCCTAAGCTAAAGATCTGAGGCTCAACCTCCTCAAGATCGCTTAAAATGAAGGTCTGGGGCATCCAAAAATGACTGGTGATTTTAGCTTCTCTTTTTGAAGGGAGCAATTAGCTTAATATTTAATGAGGAAACTGAATTTCTGGTAACTTTTCAGAGTAACATTATTAAGCCCTCATCTCAATGTGTAATTGTAAAATGCTGACACACTGCAGTAGTTCCTTCTGGCAGTAGTTACTGGGCTGTATGCTTACTCATGAACTCTGTAGGGAGTAGTCTTGTCACTATGGAGAGCGTCTCTTGAAAAAAGCAGAAAGAATCTTCATTTTTGGCCATGTCCCACCCCGTCTCCTTTCCTACACTACCACAGTGGTTTCAACCCCGCAAATCATTTTTAGCCAGCACTGAGCTGCCTGTTGATTCCCATCTTTGGAACCACCTTCTTTTACCCCCTAGTTCTATGGGTTGTTGCTGCCATCATTTTAATTCCATGACCATCTAGTGCCTGAAGAGTACGTAGACCCCGGGAGCAGTACCATCCTAATTCCTCTTTGAGAAAAATCCACAACTATTTCCATTACTTTAAATCACCTTAATGATTACTTGAGGATAAACATTACTTACTTGAAGATAAACATTCTCACTCTTATCCATAAACTATTCCACTTTTCCTTTCACTTCAAGCACTGATTCTGACTTTAATTCAGCACCTTTTTAGAGATTCTTCAGATTTTTTAGGTAGCAGGCCATGGGCATACATTGGACATAAAACAAATTTTATAAGTAATAGTTTTCATTTAAAAATGCATATAAATGTGTATTCATTATCAGTTATAATTTAAATAATGATAAATTATCTGCAAGTATAAAGTGTTAATAAGTTAAGGAATGCTTTTCTATGTTTTTCTTAACTGCATTTTTCTCCAAACTTATAAATGAGAAAACTAAGACTCAAAGAAGTGACTTATTCAGGGTCACACAGGTGATACCCAAATGGCAGAACTTGGACAAAAATCCAGGTCTTCTGCTCTCTTCCACGTTAAACCATGACTCTATTACTACAACATCAAATTATTAACTTGTGAAATGCCTTTTAAAATTTTTTAAATTAAAATTTTTTTACTTCTGCTTCTACAGCAGCATAGTATATCTCAGTTGAAACTAATAAAGGTATGCTTTTTTTAAACGAACGGGCCCTCTTTTGCTTAAGTTTGCTTAGAAGTGAAAACGACACTGCTCATTTCCTGGAGAAGATACCTTCAAGGGCAGAGACCACACTTCAACTTGGTATTTCCCCACAGCACTAAGTAGTGCTGGGCACATAGCAGGTGTTTGACAAATACCTGCTGATCTCATATGAATACAGTAGAGTTCATTAAAAAGGGAATAATTAGTATTATTAAAAAATAGAACACTATTCAAGCTAAGTATTTAAGTATTGATAAAGATGGGCTTGCTTTCTCTGAATTTATAAAATTTCAGTCCGAATTTTCAATTTTGTATGCTTAAAAATTATCTGATGCTTATGAAATTCAATGCATTTCAAGGATATTAAACTATGATAAATGCCAGCTCTGTACTGTTTACAGCATTAAATACTGGAGAGCACTATATTATGTGACAGTATGAATTACAGTACAGTGGATCCCAGGTTAACAGAAGTCACTTATTTGAATCAATACAGGAAAATTAACTGCTACAATTAAAATTGCATGTATTAAATCATAATTCTGTTTCATATAATGGTATTTGCTTATAACTAGCTAAATGCCACCACTGCTGTCTGTCTAAGTTGCAGTATCTGTACAGTAGTATTGTTTATAAATCAAACTGAGGGAAGATGAAAGGTTGTTACACTTCAGTCCAGATACTGGCTGTAGTCACCTCCAAATTCAGTTATTTCCATGAGATGAAGGGATGCATCACAGCCAGTAACTTCACAAGAGTAGGAAAGTCACTGGACCAGTGGCTGAATTTTTATCAATTCAGGAAAAGATACATGTATCCTACGTTAGTGGTTGTATTTATTACCTTACTGAAAGCTTTTTTTAATTTAGCCAGTTAGTGGGCTAAAACTGCCAATAATGAATCCACAGTACCTTCACTTAGAAGTTCCACATACCAGCTACGTTACTTAAATTTACTATTTACCAGCCTAAGTACACAGGGTGGATACTGGCCACAATTTTAATTCATAAAAATAAATTGTTTTATTTTAATTTTTATAGCTAAAGAAAAAAGTCGGGTAATTAGAAATACTTAGAGCTGTGAAAAATGTAAAGAAAAGAAAAAAGAACCCAGATCATGATGTAACTGAAAAAAAGAAATTACAACTCTTATTTCTTAAACCAAGACAAAAACATAATGTACTGCAATATCAAAATGGTGTCTACAGAAAACCAAAACATCACAGTAGTATATTATGTGGGGAAGGTGGGAGAAACAGACCCAAATTTTTGATATTTGGGATCTGATAACCAATCAAATGACTGACTGTACTCATCTCTTAACTAGTTTTGGCATAATGTAGACAGAGTTTAAGTAGGCCACTTACAGACAGTATTTCCATAAAAATTCTTCCTGCCACCCAGAAAGACCCAGACTTTGGTCCAAACACTTGGACCAAAAAGGCTAATTCATAAGCAGTTTCATATTTATTCCATGAAATACTGGAGTGAAGACAGAGTAAGAAATATCTCTTTGAAAATACACATTTGAATGCAACCATGATAGATGATGGTGTATTTTTTTTTCTTAAGCTACATGTGATACTTAATATAGAAGGGAAAGTCCTTGCTGAGTAAAAAAAAGCACGTCCATAATATGGCCATATTTATTCTCCACAAAAATAAATTCGATCTTATTTGTCTATGTTTTCTTTGTAGGAACTTGTAAAATGCTCTATTGTCAGAATTGAAAGTATCTCCACCCCACTCCCAGAAATCACTTATTTTTATGCCATGAGGGGAACAAAGAAAAATATTAGCTATTATTAGCAACTGGCATTTAGTAAACATTGTGCATTGAGGAGATAAATGATTAATTACCTTAAAGCTCAACCAGATACTTATCCTCAAATGCACTGGCTAAGTTAGGACAGATGGAAGAAACTGCAAGAAGCACCCATTTTACTCCAAATTCATGTCTTAAATAATTCTTCAGAAGGTTAAGAAATAAAAAACTAAACACACACACACCACAAAATATCTACTCCAACATGCTTGCTTCTATACAATTAATATAGTATAGTCCTATTATATTACGGCCTATTATGCAGATTTGAATAAACTAAGTCAAATCATATTTTCCAACAAATTAGGTACACAGAGTAAAATTGTCATAAAATATAACCTCCATGGCAGGTGTTGGCCCTGCCCTCCAACACCAGCAGTATGAAGAAGGCCCTCTGTAGTTACAAATGTATTTGAAAAACTACAAATATGGCAATTTAACCAAACTTATAATACTTTTCCCATGAGTAGGAAAAAGATATTAAAGCTGTTCTCTTTGGGACCCAGATATCATCGGCAAAAATGAAAATGCAAGAAGCCTTTTTTTCTATTTAGAAGAAAATTGCAATGTCAACTGAAATGAGCAATGTGGGGTCTTTTATGTGGCTCTTACATATCGGCTATGAAAGTGTTTCCCTGCAAAGAGAAGTCTTGTTGTGTGGTCACAACTGTCAGGAGTGCAGAGGGGAAGTGGGATATTAGGTCAACCTGGATAACAGTACGCACCTTGGATGTTAGCAAAAGCGAAGCTAATAGCTTATAAAAAACATGAAATATATAAAATAAAATGATTTTCATATACATCTTAATTTAAAATAATTAATGCATCAAATCCCTGTTTAAGACTTTAACCTGAATATCAAATTTAAAGAGTCCAGACTAGTTACGGTTACCGTGGCTCTTCCCACATGTAACACACACACTATCAAAAATAATTTAAAAACCTTCACATTCTTAAATCTAAATTAGTGAGATATTTCTCCAGAAATCTTCCAAATAAATAGCTTTAAAAAAGAAAGAATTTAAAAGCTGTTAACTTTAAAAAAAAATCTGTTAAATAAATTATTGATAATTCTTTACCCTACCACTGAAAATAAATCAACACACTACCAACAACAAAATGAAATTCAAGCCCTGACAGGAGACCCCTTCCAGTTCAAGGTCTCCTTTTAAGGTTCCACCCTCCTTCTTCCTCTCCCCCACCAGGTCCAAATGGTTATTGCTGAGTGGGTGTGGCACAGTGAAAATGCAGCATCAGGTTCATTTTGTTCTTCAGGCGGTGTTCTCTACATGCACGGCGGAAGCTCCAGGCTCCCGCACCCCCGACACTGGTCTCCAAAGGGAAGAGTGGCTCCAACAGCAGCTCCGTCACACAAAAAAACGTGCATGGCCATTTCTGTTCAACTTAAGGATCTTCCCAAGACGTTGTTTGGCTGTTGCCATTCCCTTTTTTGGACGTTTACCTATAAAACAGCAACAGCAGTGTAAATGATAATGAAAATCATACTTGGCATCCAGGACCTGCGAGACGTAAAGGGCGGGCTCTGGTAAGCAAGGCTTTCAGCTGTTCTGAGGGCAAAGTCACACTGCCGGAACCCCACTGTTGAAACGCTTCCATCTCCTCGGAGAACGTGGCCCCCACCGGCTGATCCCTGCCTGTCTCCTCAACATGAGCTCTCACCAGATTCTGCAGCAAACTGCTTCAGCAACAAAACTGACTGCAATTTCACAAACACCCCACATACTGTTTCTTATCTTTGTATGGTGGGTCGTACTAGTGTCACTTTCCTTCAGTGTTGTCTGTCCTGTCACTCCCCCCTACTCAGCCTGGCTAACCCTTATCATCCTTCTTAGGAACTACCTCCTCCCGACAGCCACTCTGGGTCCTTCTGCTGTCCCCATAGTAACCCGCACACACTGTGATCACTGTACCGTCCAGTGCCTCAGACTGCCCCACTCGCCAAAATCCACTGTCAGAAATACACGTGATGTACAGAGTGCAAAGTTACCTTTTGTTGCCTGGTTGCTGATAGGCGGGGGATTTGACGCAGGTCTCTTGGTGGGATGAAGGGGCACTGAAAAGGAAGTTTCAGCAAGCGGCCTTTCTGGGCTTCCACTGTCATTACTTATCTGGCACGGCCCCGAAAGTGAGCTCGAGTTCTGCATATACTTCCCATTTTGAGGGCTTGAACCACTGCTGTCCACAGAATTCCTACTTTGTATTTTCTGACTCATTTCTGACGAACCTTCCTTTTTGATGCATTTCTGGCCTCTACTTAGATCCTAACGGAGAAAAATGAAAACAAGACTGAATTTTTAAGGTTCCTTTAAGAAAAGTGAAGTATTTAACCTCTCTATGCATTAGCAAGAGAGAGAAGAAATACACAAGTGAACTTTGGTTTTCTTCACATGTAGTGGCCAGAGAAGACCACCCTTCATGATGGCTATCTCATCCCAAAACCTAACAGCTCTGAAAGATTCAAATACTGAAGTTACAGCATAACTTAAGTCAAGAAGAAAGCTTTATATATGGGGAAGAGGAGGGGAGAGAGAGAACACGAACATAATTTCAACAAGCCATCCTGAACTCGGTGAGCATGTGCCATGGAAGATGTGGACTTACTGTTTCCTCAGCCTGTCACAGTTCCCAAATATCTCTCATGGTGTAATGTACTATCATTTTTAGAACCCAACTTCTGTAACGTTCATCTGTATTTAAGTTGCTTGCTAAAAAAGAAAAAAATCCCTAGATCCTGAGCCCCAAGTCTGTTTTTTCTCTAACAATTCTTCCTTCAGTCTTTTAAGATTATTGAGTGAACTGTCAGGAAAAAAACAATCTACTGATGGGTGGGTCCTGAAATAAATGGAGAGGGTCAAGACCAGAATTGAAATGAGAAAGGAAAAGATAAACTTGAAAAGACAAGAGCATACTGCAGACACAATGTTTCGTAAAACTAGTTTTGTGTGTGTGTGTGTGTGTGTGTGTGTGTGTGTGTGTGTGATGTAAAATATATCTGTGATTTTCTTTTAAACCATTTCTGTATATCGCGGATTCTGTAATGATCAAGGAAGTTTTAAAAACAGCATTAAACACAGACTTGCTTTAAATTAATCTTTCAAATATGCCTGAGCCTGAAGAAACAACTGTTATGATTTGACATGCCTCTTTATATAATCTCTCTCTAGATTACAGACAAAAGATATTTGGTTGTCTCTAAGGTGAGCATGCTAATCATCCATCCTCTACTTCTTTATTTTCAAAGACAACTATAAAAACAACAGCTAGATTTCAGTAGTAGCTACTTTTCATACAGAATCCTATAATGCTAGTAAAGTTATAAACTTCATGACCAGCTACAGTGAGGCACTATAAAATCATATATTGAATAAGTGAATTTTAACAATTAAGGGATTTCTCACTTGATCTTAAGACTCTTAGATCTTAGAGCATATCCTTCCATTAAAACAACTTGTACACTCAAAATTTTGCCTTAAAAAGAAAAACTTGGCTCTTACTGTAAACCTGATAAATATTTAGAAAATATAGATAAGCCAAATGAAGAAAATAAAAACCACCCATGATTCCACTACGCAGTATGCTTGGGGTCTAGGTTTAGGGACCCCTCTGCCACATAAGAATTTTGACTCTTTCGTTGGTTGTCATTTTCCAAGATTTGCAGCAAAAGTTCGTATCGCTTTCCTTGCTTGGTGCTATTGTAAAAGTTTTATTTTTAAAAAAACCTACTTTGGGTTCGTTTTGTTTGGTGTAAGCATTACTATGCTGGGAACCTGAGACATAAAGTTTCTTCTCTTAGAGCAGGGATTCTTAATCTGGAGTCAATGGGTGGTCTGGGGTGGGGGTGGGACGCAAACTATGAGAAAATACAAGCAAAATTCCAATATTTATGATGAACATTTTTCTGGAAAGAGAAATCTATAATTTTCATCTAATTCCCTAAGAAATTTAGTATCTAAAAATGTTTGAGAAACAATGTCAGAGATCAAAAAGAGATCCTCTGGTACTTCTCTTTCCTTTCATGTTTCATTCTAACTGGACATAACCGAACGGTGTTAGCTGACACTAGTTTTTAACTACTTCCTTGAATAAACTATTCTTTTCAAGATCACGTTCTACCCATGAGCTCTGTATACTCATTATATCAGAATCTCTAAAAATGGGTAGCTGTTCAAATGTGCATTTAATTGTAATTTTTACCTTCCTAAATCTAGTGGTTGATAACTAGCTGCAATTGAAAAAAAAAAGGGAAAAAAAGAAAGCCAAAACAGAGTTAATGACAATTCTAAATCTCCTGTTCATGTTTCAAACCTTGACTATACCTGAAGATTAAATCTGGAAGTTGTATCGAATTGTTTAATCCAGGAAGAACTCCTCAAGTCTTGATCTTCAGTCTTGACATGGTATCCTAAAGAGAAGTTTGAATTCAATTACCTTCACACAAGCTTAATTTTAAAAGAACAAAGTTAGCCAAATGCTTAAAATTGAAAGCAAATTTGTATTGGTATTTTATTAAAAAATGAGTATGCTAACTGTTTAAATATTTATTCATACACATTCAGCACACTCCTTCCCCTCTCAAAAACAGTCACCAGCTCACCATCTTACATGTTAATTCTTTCAATTCTCTCAAAGGCTGTCATTTATATGACAGGTTTTGTGCCAGATGCTAGAAGACCTAGAGTAAAATTCTATGGCCATCTGTTGTAGATGTAAAACCAAATGCAATACACTCTCTCTAAAAATGATATATCTTCCCATATAGAATAAAGGCATACGTTTGCCTGAATTTTGCAGTATTTCCATAGAAGCTTTCCTTTCAAGGGACCAAAGAGATGACAGGGAGACACAACGGGATAGTGGAGAGTCAGACAGGCCTAGATTTGCAGTTGAGCTCTTCCATTAGCAATGCTTCTTTAGGTTAAGTTATTTAATCCTCTAAACCTCAGTTTCCTCTTAAACAATATAATAAGATTTTTGAGATCAGATGGTCCTGTGTTCAAATTCCAACATTACTGAGCACTAGCTATATAAGTATAGGCAAGTTAAATTAACCTCACTAAATCTTATTTCCTTATCTATAGTTATATTACCTACACCAAAATGTTGTTTCAAGAATTAAGTGAAATGGATGTCAAACTCCTGGTACACAGCTGACATTTAACTATGTGAGAACAAACACATTGCTTAATAGACATTTAACAAAATACCATCTTTCCCTGGTCCTCCTCAGACAGTTAGGGAAACAAAATTGTTCACTAACGGCACAGAGAAGAAAACACTATGTGGCCTCACTGACATTGCCATCAAGTCTTCTCTCTTTCCTAATACTTCCTTTACAAGTGCGAAAGAACATCCTCAGTCAGAAACAGTTCAACACTTGTTTTCCCTCCCATAAAAGGAAAAAAGGTTAACTGTTCAAATTTAGCAGACCATTTAAAGCACCCAACATTCTTTCCACTCTGATGAACTTATGAAAAGGAAATAATACAATCTTTCAATAGTAATGATAAAATCATGCTGGTGAACACACACTCTCAATCCCAGTTAATCTACGTTTTGCGTTCTTATACTTGCATCTTACATAATTTGTTAACATTATGTATTTTTTGGCCAATATGCTTAGTACCATTTCCCACTAAAAACGTGCCATGAACAGTTCTTATTCAGAATCTCTAAACTCCACTGGGATTATAGAGCTATTAGATTGGGGGTCATGGGTTACTTTGTAGAGACTGATAATGTATGTTTCTTACCACATCCCACTGGTTTATCATCGCGATACAGCTGCCCAACCTCGTGCTTACTGCTCTGGCAGCTGCTGGGGCCCTGGAGAGAGTTCCTTTCACCACTGCAGTCTGTGCTTTGTACCTGCCTTTGTAAACATGTGGAATAGTGCAACCCTGCCATAGACAGCATGCCCTGAATAGCTTCTTCCTCTGTGCTCGTCGAGGTAGGACATTCCCTAAAGAGCAGATAAACAGAAAGAGCCTATTTATTCTAATGATATTTTGGTCAAGTTTTAAAAAAAGAGTTTTTGTATCCTTTCTATCACAGTATCATGAGACTACTACCATCAGCAAGCCTACCTTTTAATTGGAATTTCACTTCTAGATGGCTTCTGGCTCTTTTGAAGGAAGTTCCTCATCACCTTAGACTCCTCCTTAAAGTTTGATGTTATTTCTTGTTTCTTTTCATCACCTGAACTTTCAGACTCTTCAGTGGTAAAATTATTTTTCTGAGATAATAATTAAATGGAAGCAAAGCTATATAAGAAATCTGACCAAGTTGTACAAACTAGCAAAAAATACTTCATCCATCTAGGGAAAATCAGAATCTTAATTATCATGGAATTATTTCTCTTTCATATGAAAAAGTGAAAATCTCTAATAACTATAGTAACATGGTTTCTTAGTAAAAAACACACAGTACAGGTTTTCTTTAAGGTAAAATGAAATATAAACCTATGAGAAACATAAGAACGGTATCTCCCTCCACCCTTTCCAAAATCAGACAAAAGCTATGTTTATCAAATGTAGTCACATGATGGTGTGTGTGTGTGTGTGTGCGCACGTGTGCAGGCACATGTGTAATACCACCACTAGAGCCTTGTGCTATGAAGGTCAGAGAGACACAGGCTTTGGGAAAAGCTGTCATTTACTTTCCTCCTAGGTGAAAGAAAGTGGGTGTTCATCTTTCCATCAAGTAATGCACAAATCACAGGCTTTGGGGCTTACCAGTGCAGTGTAATCAGGTCCAGAGTCTTCTGAATCAGAAATATCAGAATATTCTGATGATCGATTCCTGAGTTCTGATTTCACACTTGTAAAAAACCCTGGGATGGGGAAAAAGAGAAAGAGATGGTCATCAGAATTCTATCAACATGATGATATCTAAAGTCCGTCCAGTCTCATGATGGCTCCATCGCTCCTGTTCTAGCCTCCTTTTTCACTGCTTATGCCTTCTTCATTTCTTTCTTTCCCCAAGGACTTTCTCCCTAATTGACCAGGATATAGATGGAAGTGTATTCTAAAATCATTTCTGGAATTTTTTAAACATAATTATATATTCCTTGTTTGGAAAAGATTTTAATATTTCTTTCTAGAAAAAAACCTTCAACATTAAAATAAGCTATAAGATGTTTTTCACTTTCCCTTTCGCATTATTTCTCTCAAGAAAAAACAAAAAGGTAACTCTCCTAAACCTAAAAAGCATTCAAGTAAATAGTGAATTCAACAAACTTACACACTGGGCCCTAACACTGCCTTTCTCTTCCACGTGGTATTACCACTTAGCAACCGTTGGATGAATTCCACTGATTAGCCACCTTTCCCTGGCATGTGAACAAATGCAGTTACCAACTACAGCAATACCAAATATACCCAGAATTAGCAGTAATTGAGGTATTCGACATGGATTCAATAATATTAATTATCTGGATTAAAACAGAAGGGTATGTAGAGGCCCTGAAAAATGGTGAGAAATTAAGACTTTGTTCAAAGAAAGACCTCCAATCGGAAGAGGTGTTACTATTTGTCACACTGATGATAACAAATTAATAACCAATTACAGGCCGATTGTTTTACAATCGTAAAACAATACATGGATTACTAATAGCTTCAGATCAACCAATTATATGTCTCCTAATTCTGAAAACCATATACACGTTAGCTAAAATTACTTGTAAAATTGCATTAAACGTGCAATTGTTTTCTTATTTGGAGCAGAGGCCCATAAAATGCATGAGCTTTCATGTGACTCTTGAATAATTTACTGACATGCACATGTCCCATCATTAATAACACCTTCCCTGTGCTCCATATCTCTTGGCATTCACGTTCAGCATTTCCCTCACGGCTAAACTACTCAGAAATACTTCTGATTTCTCAAACGAGTACTAGAAATACAAGCATTTTCAATCCTACTACTATAAATCTAAGAACTTTAAAATTAGTACGTTACTTCGCATATTATCACATTAGTAATGAACAGATCTGTAAAATGACCATTAAAACAAACATACTGTTAAGTGGTTTTTGAGATTCTTCATTCTCCACCCCCTCTATTCCTGAACTCTCTTCTATCTTCATTTTTGCCTTTTTTGTCCTTCTCTTATCCTCTTCATTTTCACTATCTGCTGTATAAAGACTCTGATCTGCGAAGGGTTGTCTTTCATCTCTGTATATCGGAGGAAAAATAATCATCAGAAAATAGAGCAACTGCGCAGCCAAACAGGACCCTTAATTTGCAGAGAGTGTGGACATTGAGACACTTTCCCCATATTTCAGTCAGCTGTGCAACAGTATGGACTAGGGATTAAGTGAACAGAGGGAATCCCCTGGAAACTAATCTGTTTGATACTCTGGGCTGGTTTACATACTTAATTATTCTCCCATTTGTCAGCAGTAATCGTAGATCATTATCTTTCGCTCTCCATTCAGGTACCGTGGAAGATGGCTGGAGATGTTTGTTGAATTTTCCATTCAGTTTAGAGCTCAAGATGTCCTTCAAGTATAAAAAGAGAACTTATTTAACCTCTACCCTTTAGTCTCTTGACTAAAGAAATACAGGGTACTTCCTCCCCCGGTGGCTGCTTGGCCAGGAAACACACAGTGGTGTGGCACTAAAACTAAATGGTTCCTAAAAACAAAGCAGGATGTGGTTCGTCTCTCCATAGAGCCATCAACAGTAACACACATTCTATAAAGCAGAATGTAAAACTTGCATAAAACAAATAAAAAGAAAGACACTTCACTCCTGCAGAAAGCCGAAAAGCTGGAAAGCTGGAGAAACACTGACTTAATGTACTTTAATTCTCTTTCCCTTGCTTCTTTCTGACGAAATCCTAGCTGCTGGGTCCTTCCCAGTCACTATCCCCGACCTAATGCCTAGTGCCCCTGCCAGGCACAGGCAGCAACTTACACATCACCAGACTGCTATCACTAGGAACAAAGGCCACCGTGGGACGTAAGGCACACAGCAGCTGGTTTTTAATACATGAAGAATACTTCCTTCTTGGGGTAATCTTTTTCTTTGATAATAAACAGAACATTTCATAATATGTTAAATCTTTTCCCAGATGGCTATGTGTTGAGGAGATTTAGAATAACAACAAAATCTTCAAACAGTATAAATACAATTACATACACTTTTAAATTTTTAAGAAAGTTATAATTTCTATATAACTTTTCAAAGTACTTTAATTCTGATATCTCTATCTTGTTCATTTTAAATTATGCCTATACTCTACTTAAGATGCAAAATTATGGACGATACGGCTCACATTGAAATCTCATTACCATGTTTTACAAAGGCCCTACATTGATCTCGTTACTGCCCCTACACCCCCACTCTCCCTTTGTCCATTAGGCAGCATTTCTCAAACTTGAATGAGTTTATCCTAAGAGTCTCCCAGTCTCCCTGTCACCCATGTGATGCTATTGGGTCAGGAATAGGCTTTTTGCAGTTGCTCGTCCCTCTGCTCACAACACTTTGCCTCAAATCTGTGTATCCATCTGATTTTTTCCCATTATTTATCAGTCCAGATGTCACCACTGAGCAGCTACAGTAGCCGGCCATCCCAATCCCCTTTACTCTATTGCTCTATTGTTTTGGCTCCCTTTATAACACTTACTACCTGAAATTATATTATTTTAACATATGTCCCTGCCTCCCATCCTTCCAACCTGAGCTAGGATGGAGGCTACACAAGGGCAGTGACTTAAGTGTGCTCACTCTGGTATCTCCTCCAGAGCCTAGGAGAGCATGGCACTTAGTAAACATGTCAGCGAACGAATGAGACCAAGTCATCCTACTCCTACCTTGGTGCCTGGAAAACTGAAGCACCGCCCCGTCATGGGCATAAGTACCATTGATCCCTACAATGCTAAATAAGCAAAGATGAGAGAACAAGAATGATCAGACTGTTCTCTTTTTATTACCCTTTAAAGAACTTGAAGGAACAGCCAAGTCTCTTTTTGTAATCAAGAAACAATACTTGCCTCTTCCCATGGACACATCTCTAATCTTCGGAGGACCTCCCTTGTGTGGAGCTCCAGGATGTCTAGGTTAGAAGGAGTTCGAACATTATGATCTCGAAGTTTCCTCATCTTTCGTCGGGAATGGTATGGGGAAGTTGCTTCATTTGAGGATCTTGAAACTGGACACACAGTAGGAATTCCCTGAGATTTAACGGGTTTGCCGTTTTCCTCCTTTAAGAATTAAATTCAGAGTATTTTTATGACAAGGCTATATACATACTTGAGTAATCAGCCATAAAAATATTTTAGAAAACAAAAACTACTCATAAACACAAAGACCAAATCTTCCAACAGATTCGCTGAGATCTTTATTCCTTCTCTCCCCCATGTAATATACCGTGAACATATCTCTGATTTTCTGTATCACTTTAAAGGCTGTGCAGTACTCCCCTGTATAGATACAGCGTAACTGATGGACCTAATCCTTACTGGTAGCTATTTAGGCTGTTTCCAGTTCTTTGCTATGATGAACATTCTTTCACTTAACACAGTTGTATAAATCAATAATTGCTTTTTAAAGCAAACTCACACACCTATGTAGTTTTGAAAATTAAAATTCTATAAGCATATGATGAAAAGTAGCAGTCTACCCTTCCCCATCCCAATTCCCATTCTCCAGAGGCAACCACTGTCTTCTAGTTTGCAGCATTATTGTTGAGAAATTTGATATTACTCTGATTCCTACTTCTTTGTGTATGACCCACATTATCTTCCCAAATGCTTTTTAGGATATACTTACTACATGTATTCTAAAATTTGACCATGATGTGCTTTGGCATAGATCTTTTTCACCCACTATACTGGGCATTTTGTAGGACTCTCAATCTGGAAAGTGTGTCCTTGAATTATAAAACATTTTATTTGATTATTCCTCTGATAATCTTATTTTCTCTGGTATCTCTTTCTGGAGCCTCTATTATTTTGATGATGACTGTATAAAATGCCCTATTTTTTCTGTCCTATTTCTTTTTTTTAATCTTCATGGGAAATTTTCCCAACTTTATCTTCCAACCATTCTATTATTTTTCTATTACATTTCTAATTTCCAAGAACCCCTTTTCTTTCTTCTTTGAATATTCCTTTGTTATAGCCTCCTGTCCTTTTTTCATGGAGGCAATATTTACTCTTTTCTCCTGAGGATATCAATTATATTTGGGTTTTGGACTGAAGGCTTATTTATTATTTCCTTTGAATATTTTTTCTCCTTTATTTTTGGTCTGTATCTTCAAAACTCTTCTGGGCTCTCTGTACATTTTAAAAAGGAAGCATTAAACAGCAAATTGTTTTCAACAAATGATGCTAAGAAAACTCGAAAAACATATGGGGGGGAAATGTCTTGATTTACCTTACTCTATACATAAAAATTCAAGATTGGCCATTTACCTAAATGTAACAGCTTTTAGAAAAAAAATAGAAAGTATTTCCAAGACCTTGGGGTGGACAAAGACTTCTTAAGGAGAACACAAAATAACACTAACATAAAAGAAAAAGAATAAATTGAACTTCAAAATTAAAAGTTTCTGCTCATCAAAAGCTACCTTTAAGATAATGAACAGATAAGCCATAGGTTGTGGGCAAATATTGACTATTATATGTATTATATATACAAGTGTTTATTCATATATATGTATATATATATGTATATATACATATATATATACATATATATGAATAAATGCTTGTCAAATGACAAAGAACTTGTGCCCAGAATGTATAATGTACTCCCTACAAATAAATTAAAAAAAAAAACCACAATTTTTTAAATGGTCAAAAATTTCAATCAAATATATGATGGAACGAGAACTGACTCTGGGTGGTGAACACACAATGGGATTTATAGATGATGTATTACAGAAGTGTACACCTGAAATCTATGTAACTTTACTAACAATTGTCACCCCAATAAACTTTAATTAAAAAAGAATTCAAACAAATACCTCCTAAGAGAAGACACACAAATGCCATGCACGTGAAAAGGTGCTCAACATCATTAATCTTCAGGAAAATGCAAGTTAACACCACAATGAAACAATATTTCATACTCTCTAGAATGGCAAAAATTAAAAGACTGAGAACACCAAATATTGGTGAGAATAGGGACTACCTACCTACAATGCCTACACATTACTGCTGAGAGTGTAAAATGTAAAATGGTACAACCATTTTTGGAAAACTGGCAGATTCTCACAAAGTTAAAATTTACTAACCCTGTGACTCAACAACTCTATTCCCAGGTATTTATCCAAGAAAAATGAAAACATATACTCAACACAAAAGACATATAAACATAATGGCCAAATCTGCATATAATCCAAATATCCATCAGCAGAAGAAAACAAATTGTGGTATATTCACTCAGTAGTACCACTCAGCAATAAAACTACTGACACATGCAACAACATGGATGAAGATCAAAAGCATAACGTGAGTGAAAGAAGCCAGACACCAAAAGAGTGTATGCTCAACAATTACCTTTATCTGAAATTCAAGAACAGACAAAACTAATCTATGAAGGAAGCCACAGACGTCAGAACAGTGGTGGCCTATGGTATTCAAAGATTGACTAGAAGGGGGCAAGAAAGGACATTGTGGTGTGATAAAAATGATTTATATCTCAACTGGAATCTTGGCTATACAGGATATACATTTGTCAAAACACAAATTGTTTCTTACATTTCACTTTATGTAAAAAGAAAAAGCAAATTGGGAACTCTGTGTGAATGGAGCTTTGGGGATAGGCTTCAAGGGGTAGGTTTCACTGTAGAGATCTGTCTGGGTTGTTCCATTGGAAGGTTTCAAGTCGTCCGTACCAGTAGACCATCTTTTGGGCCAGGGAGGTAGAGGCCAGACTGCCACCGTTTGGGGAGTCAAGTGGGAGAAGAGTCATTCACTATGTAGACTGTCACTTAATCCTCTTGTTTTCAGTATGGCACCCATTTCATCTCCCTCAGCTGGACTCAGTGTCCCAACCTTTAAGAGGTCTCAAGTTTAACCTCTCAAACAAGTAAAGCTCTAGTTTTCTGCATGTGTTAAGGCAGGGATTTGGAGATCAATTCGTGTCTGAAATAGACCTTTAGTCAAATCTGTTTTCAGTCTCATCTCCCTTCTCATATTCAGAGGGTCCCAGTGTCCCTAACTCCTGAGCTTTTTGAAGGTTCTGTACAAATAAGACCTGCTCCTGGTCTTGCCCACACAGGGGTCAGCTCTTTGGTCTGCTAAATCAGTTATCACTTGTGCATTTCCTTTCCAGCTTCTAAAACTTTGTTAGAATCTTCATCTCTATTATTCTCTTTGTTTTCAGGAATGTCTTTTTTTACTCTTTTGCTATCATTTTGGTCCCAAGAGGTGATAGTGGTAAGCAAGTATGTTCACTCTACCAAGTTTAATTGGAATCTTCATATTTACCTTATTAAAGTGAAACTGCTAGATCAAGGGATGTAATATTCAGAAAGCATAAACTAATCTATACTCCTACCATCAGGGCTTGAATATAGAATTTTATTTTTGCCAATTTGATAAACGATCATATGAAATCATAAATTATTTGGCAAAATGTGCTTAAATACTTTTTCACATTTTGAGATTACTTCTCATATTTTTATTGGATTGGCCATTTTAATTTCTTCTTTAGTGAAATAACATGTTTTCTTCGCACATTTTTCTACTGGTCATCTTGCTGCCTTATGTATTCCCTACCCTTCAATGAAAAAATAAATACTATGTTGGCTATTTCTGTCCAATATTCTTCCAGGTATATTTCACCATTTAAAATTTGTAATATTAATTTGGGGTTGATGTATTTCAGAAGTGACACCCCCATTTATTCAACTATTGTTTTACTTCCCTCAGTTAAGATTTATAGTTTTTCAAATAGACCCCTACCTCTCGAGTTTATTCTTAAGTTGGGTTGTTACATATGAGATTTATGTATTTATTATACATTAACATACATACTTATGATTCTATATGACTTAATTAAAAATCTATATGCAATTACTATTACTTTAAAAAAAAAACATTTTTCTATTTTATCTGGACATATTGAGAATTACGTGAACGATTCTGTCCAAGAATATTAAACCCAGCATTTTATTATTTCTTAGATGTATCCCTTTTTCCATTCCCCAAACACAGATCTAATTTAAGCTGTTAAATTACTTCATTTCTCCACTTAATTTCTTCACTTCTCCTTTCAGTTCAAGCTAGACACCAACAGAATCATGTTCCTGAATAATTACTTTGAGACTTCCTTTCTTCTGAATAGCTGCTAATTAACAAATTAAAATCTAATCTCGGATTTTGTGGACTTTTATCAAAGGGCATGTACCTAACCAAGTTGTTCTAATATTTCCAATCAAGTGCATCTCCTTGCCCCACCCCACTAAAATCCGCCTTTCCAACCCAGCTTCACCTAGCTCGACTCACATTACATCTCCTCTCTTTATCTAATTACTCAACATGGATTCATCTCCAGATAGCTGAACTGGATCAGAACATTTCGGTTTTTTCCGTAGTTTTCATTATTAGAGTATCCTAAAGTAACCTGGTAATTGTTTCTTTATTATTTCATTATACTACAATATTCTAATTTCTCTCTAGGGCTTTAGAAGCCTGAAAACCTGAGACTGTTTCTAAGACTTAGCTCATTCTATGTTTTTTAACATAAGAGCTCTCAAATGCTCTGTAGTGTGGTGGTAGATCAATTTGCTTCTCAAAGCAGATAGTAACAGGCATGTAGATGAGTTTCTACTCTTACCTCTATTGCTCGAATTACTTTAGAAAGTTCTTTAATAAGATGTCCAGGTCTAACATTGTCTGGAATTTCAAAGGCATGTTCGGATACAAGCTGTATTTGGATTAACAAAGAAAACACAACCAAAGTTACTTACACTTTAATATGTAAAAACGAATTTATTAAACCAATTTTCAGGTTCTCTAGATTTTAAAGACATAGCTAAATATTAATAACGCAAGTCTCAGAGTTCATGTTAGTGCGATACCTTCTAAGGAGACTCTCATTAACTTATAAAATCTTCTTAGTCTGAGTTAAGCATAGACTTGTCTCCCAGAGAATTATTGGGTAGCAACCTCATACTCTATACCTCAAAGTCCACTATTCTAACTACTACTGTAATTAGTGAAGTAACTAATGAAGCCTAACATTTAATTCACAATACATAAGGTGCTGTAAAGGCGAACACAGGCACTGAAATAATCCTAGTCCCCTGGCACAAGACATATGCTATGGAAGGACGTACTAATTCCAAATGGAGATCCCTGATTCCAAATGGAGATCCGGGATGGCCTCATGGAGGAGGTGGGATTCAAATGCAAACAACTAGACCACATTTTAGTGAAAACAGAGAGCTTCTGCTTGAACCTTGACCTCCTTTTCCTTCGGTTTTTACAGAAGTCTAGCAGAGGGATAAGTACATAGGCTTTGAAGTCACAGAGACCCAGGTGTAAGTCCTAGCTCCGCCAGTTACCTTGGGCAAGTTACTCTCTGAATTGCAGCTTCCCCATATGTAAAAAGGGAATAACTGCACCCAGACCTCATATCGTTGCTTTGAGGATTACATGAGATTATGGATATAAAGACTAAGCACAGTGGTCAGCACACCATGAGAGCTCCAAGTTATTTATTATTATTTTACATCTACATGTTCATTTCTTAGTCAATACCCTAAATATACTTGACTTTCTTTCTTTTCCAACTTAGAGAAATACTGAGGTACTTTATTCTCATAAATATAAACACAAATCAATTCAATTGTATATATTGTAAAATAAAATGCAAGTTGTATTTAAAGCATCATTTCCATTCCCCCTAATACAGCTACTCACAAATGCTGCCACAACAGCATAAGGACTCTGTTTTCCTGACCTTGCCATAGAAAAAGCAACAGTTATTTCACACAAAAAACCTGCTTACTTCTTTTTTCATCCATAATTTTAAAGCAGTATGCAGTGCTTTCACGCCCTGTACTAGGTAAGTTTGAGGCTGGAAACCATCTTCTCGCAGTTCTGTGGGAATAGAAGAGGAATAGAGAAAGGAGTTAACCTTTCTGAAGACAAAGGGATTAGCTTTAGAGTAACCACCCAATATCAAACCGCATAACTTCCAAATTAATTGAAAGGAAAAAAATGAAATAAACAATCGATTAGAAAGGCAAGAAAGAAAAAGAAAAGAGAATTACATTAAATGTAGTTGTACTAAATGCTCCAGTTAAAAGAAGGCTCACAAATATAATGATGAGTAAGAGACAGGCCACAAAAGAATATCAGTAGGAAGCTATTCATCTGACATCTAAGAATGGACAAAATTAAACTATTTTAGTTTGTGACACAGGTGACAAAACAGAAGAAAAGGATTATTACAAAAGTCAGAATAGTGGTTCCATCTAGAAGAGAAGGAGGAGGCTGCAATGGGAAAGATAAGGGGTGTGACCAGATTACTGGCAAGGTCGTTTTTGCTCACCTTGGGCAGAGGTGACCTGAGTGCCAGTCTTGTCATTCTTTAAACTGTACGAGAGTGTAGTGTATGCAATGTGGGATCCATACAATCCACTATGGGTATGACACTTCACCATTGTAAAGGTAAATATATACACGCATGAGCATGCCTTCTCTGGGTTTTTAAACCAAATTGATTATCTAAAACTCACATAAAATGTTAGATGTGGTCTACAACTCAGATAAGTTGAAGCAAAAGTAAAAGATTTCACTTCTGCCCTGTGGCTAATTTACTTACATAAACCCAAAATTGGTTCATTGTTTTATTCTTACTGACACTAAACACAGTTAAGAGTTTCATACAACTCTCCCTCATTTAACTCTTCATATAAGCCTATAACAACAGTCTGAGAGCTGGCAAATCACAGGTCATAGTGGAAAGTAGTTAACAGGTCAGGGATGGAAAGACAACATAACATGGGGTAACAAGACCGCCGTTCCTGTTTCCAGAATGAATGCCTAGGATGACAGCAACTGGGGTAATGGTAATTTGGCTCTAGCCTTAGTGGGATCAGAAGGACACAACAGTATTGCCAGGTATCCTGTACTGATCTGGCTGATGAAATGAAAACATTTTGAAACTTGACCTACAAATAATCCTTTTACAGTAATTTTTTTTTCTCTTTAATGTACAGAGGTATATTTTTGATCAGACCTCAATAGTACTAAACTCTCAATTGCCCAAAACAAAGGCTAAATTGTTATTCTAAGACTAAGTAATCGGCTGCTTGTGGCTACAAGAAGAATGGCAAGATTTTCTTTCAGATAAATTCTTAATTTGTTGGGCCGGCTCGGTGGCTCAGGTGGTTAGAGCTCCATGCTCCTAACTCCGAAGGCTGCCGGTTCGATTCCCACATGGGCCAGTGGGCTCTCAAAAAAAAAAAAAAAAAAAAAATTCTTAATTTGTTCTAGAAAGTTCATTGATGAGCCCCTCTTTGACATGAAGGAAAAAGCATCACCCCAGATGTGTGTGTGTGTGTGTGTGTGTGTGTGTGTGTGTGTGTGTGTGTGTTGCTCAGAAGAGAAAACATAGAAAAAGTGCTTTGAATTTCCTGAGTACTGAAATACCAGTCTCTAATCTGGAGGGTTCAATAATTGGGTTTTATTTCCAGAAAACAAGAATATTTATAAACATTTTAATAAGGATTTGAAAGTGTTCCTATTTTTCTAGGCTTCTACTCGGACAGAAGACTATGAACTTGAAACTCCAGTTTTTTACTTGAAACTATATATGGCAACTCTGTGGTCCATGGTAACCGTAGAAAACTACCTGGAAACACTGAACAATTCAGGGACGCAGGATAAGGGTGCATTTCTGGAGCAGAGATGGTCTCATGCACAAAGCACCTGTTCTTCCTCATCCATGGGACCCTCCCTCCATGACAGACACCTGCACCACCGTTCACACTGAGTTGTACGGTGTGGATGGGGTTCTGTTACTCTTTCCTTCCGAAGACAGTGAGCCCCCCCGCCCCCCACCTTTTTTGAGCAAAGAGACCACAGACATTTTATCATTGAATTCCGTCCATGCTGTCCTGGGAATTAAGTAAGTTAGTGGTGTTTCTTTTCATTTTACCTTTTCTTCTTGTGTAACTTTTCAATGGAAAAAGAAACAAATGTTTAGAATAGACTTTACTGTTTAATCTTTTTATATCTGTTCTTCTAGGAATTAACATAATACTGTGTTTCCCCGAACATAAGACCTAGTGGGACAATCAGCTCTAATGAGTCTTTTGGAGCAAAAATTAATATAAGACTCGGTCTTATTTTACTATAATATAAGACTGGGTATCAAACAACACAACACAACACAACACAACAACACAACACATAATATATAATATAATATACTGGGTCTTATATTAATTTTGGCTCCAAAAGACGCATTAGAGCTGATTGCCTAGACAGGTCTTATGTTTGGGGAAACACGGTAGTAGCACTATTTGCAAACTGACTTGAAAAGTGAGACCACACAAAAACAAGACGACTATATTCTCATGTACGTTAAGTGCATGAAAAGCGAAAAAAATAATGGATAAAGTAAAAGGGTACATTCAGTTTCCAACATGACTGCTCAAAGATTATTAAACCAAAAGATAAAGTACCAGAATTTGAAAATTCCCCACAAAGAAGGTAGCTTTCAAGTTTAAATAAAGGCATATTACTACCCTCCTCTGCCCCCCCACGCCAAAAAACCATTTTTCTTCAACTACAGTCTCATAACCTGACCTTCAGCTGGTTTGTGCTGAGAGTACCTCCTGCTAGCTGGCCAGCATAATGGGTCATAATGATGATGGCACAAGCGCTACCTGATCCTCTCAGGACGTGAAGATTACTCCCTTGATTTTTAAAAGCAAATATTTGGGAACACAATTCACAGAACAGTCTCTGGGCTGAAACGGCATTTTCACAAGTGAGGCACTTGACCTGGCTGACAATGTGTGTGTGCAGGCTACAAGAGGCCCAGGTGAAATGAACATTTAAAACATTCCCTGTTCTGATGCAGCTCTTCATACATACAACTGCTTTACGGACTAGACTCTAATTTGCTCAAGAGGTTCTTGGCAGGGGGAATCCAGCATTTAAAAAACAAAAACGGCAAAGGCCAAACCATACAAAAAAGGGCCTCTCTTTCTATCAGTGCTTTTAGTGAATTTACAAACATCATGCATATCACACAACAAAATGTACAGATTGTTCATTACCTTTCAGGGTTTCCAGCAAGTTTTTGGCTACAAACCAACATATGGCTTCAAAGAAAGGGAATTTGAAAAGATCTGGTGTTTTCAGCCTTTTTTCCATCTCATAACACCTGAATAAATACAATTTGAAGAAATCTAATATTAATACTAGCATTTCAAAGTTAAATGGAGGCAACCAACTTAAGGAAAATAAAATACTAGGTAGGCCACAATATGTAAGACCAATCAAATACTGTATATTATTTAGCACCACATTTGAATAAGAGTGAGTTGTGATCTGATCCAGGTCTGACTTTAACAACTTTGACAGTATAATGAAGAATTACATTGGCCTTCAAAAAGATCAAGCCTTGGGATTTGTATCCTAGTCTTAATGGAAGGAATTTTACAAGGGCTCCACTATAATAAATAAAAGAATATGTTTACAAGGCAACCCCATGTGTTGGACAACACTGCAACAGTCAGTCAGCTTTCCTTTAGGATATACTCAGCATTCAAGCTCAAGACCACACTTGGCGCTTGTCAAGGAGAGCAGACAGGAACCACAACTTGCCACAGTACTAGTCTTCTGTTGGAGGCCAGCCAGGAGCCATATTTCCCCCAGGGACATCTCGGGTACAAAGAAACAAGAATCCCACTTGGCAAGTGTGAGAGTTGCCCTGGCTTAAAGCTTCATGGCCCACGGAGCCAGTATTTCTTGCAATAACTCCACAGACACATAGCATCCAGGGTTCCACATGGGCAAACCAAGTTACAAGAGTCGCCATATTCAGGAAACCCCAAATATATGGCTTCGTATTAGGTACTTCTAGTTCTCCCAATCCTGATGCAGCTTATCAAGAATCATTTTATCATAAGCAATGTTGCCTAGTAGCATTCTACTCCCAATAGGCTGCCAGGATCCTGCACGGAGTCACCAAAAGGTCAAATTCTCATACAGAAAGGGAACTAGCTGTTAATCCTTTACCATGGCAAAATTCAAGTAGGTGTTTTGACAGCAATCCTAATTTAGGGCTGCCTTTCCCCAGCACCTTATGTCACCCCTGGGTCTGACTGGACTTAGTTCATTTTCCTCATTGTAAAAACAGCCAGAGGAGGGCCCACACATTTTTATAAAATTTTGAAATTTGGGGATATATTTAGTCTCAAACTGAATCAATTATTATTATTTGCTTTAGATTTGAAATGCATCAAGGTGTCCCCCTGACAAAATTTTAACACAATGCTTTTGTTAAAAGTTCCTATTCCTAGTAATTTCTCAGGACCTATCTCCATGAGACCTGAATTATATTTTTTGATACTTTTAAACAATGTCCAATTTAAGAAAGGACAAGAAAGCCTTTAAATACTGACGACACAAACCTGAGCTGCATGCCGATGTTCAGGTTGTGCAGAAAGTTCCCCCCAAAAGCCATACAGTCCTGAGAAGTGAGCACAGCATGAATCCACCCTGAAATGGTTAAAAGTATATAAATCAGTGATTTCTCAATATTTAAACCAAATAAATGTAATAATCAATAACTGTGAAATGAACTCAAAATGACAACATCAGATTACGTCATACTCCAGTGCTAGAGAAGTTCATGTCTATAAAACCCATATTCATTCATTCAACTATTTAATGAAGGTCTATTATATGCCAGGCTCTGTGCTGAGTTTGAGGAAACAAATGTGTTGATCCAATTAGACAAAATCCTGTTTCGGGAGAGGTGAAGGTTTTGGTGGTTGCTGTTTTAGTTTCAAAACACAATCCAACTTTGCATTAAAGATTTTACTGAGACAAGTCCAATCTGGCTGGAATGAGGCAAGCAAATTTCCGTTACGTGAACACTGAGCCTGGCTGAACACTTCACTTCCCTTGTATCGGAAATGAGTACCCGTGGGGACTAAGCAGAGGAGGATCAGAGGGACTCAAACCGAGACCTGCCTCTAAAGAGGAAAGGTAGATCACCCACGTTTCATTATGGAGGGTTTGGGTGCTATAAATATAAATGTTGGCAATCAAAATGATGTCTTGTTTTCCCATAAAAATGTTTTCAAAGTGAGAATCATTTCTAAGAGAAGATGCCTAATTTTTGAAAGAAATGTCTACAGACTAAACATAAAGACTTTATGTAAGTATAAATACTATATACACGTATATTTGCCCATAAAAATTAGCTGTTAAAATAGATCCCATTTTCTTTATATTTTTCATTTTTTGAGCCCTCATTGTGAGACAATATCAAAATGCTATGACACAATATCAAAATGCTCCTCAAAAGCTGAGTGTTCAAGTGGTGCCTAAATGCACAAAGCCATGAGCCCGATCCTGAAATCACAAATTAGAAGTCTGTCAGCTACAAATCCTATAGATCAGTGATTCTCAATAGAGGCAGTACTGCCTGTGCTGGGTGTTTGGGAAAGTTTGGGGGCTTTTTTTGATTGTCACAATGATCAGGAAGCACTATTGTCATTTCGTGAGCAGGAGCCAGCGGTACAAAATACAGGACAGTTCCACACAGTAAGAAATTGCCCTGCATCAATTACTCAGGACTTTTGAATTTCTGCTGGGCATTCATCTAAGTACAAAAACCTGTCACGAACTATGTGAGCCTAGAAGCTATAACCCCATTACATATGCAAACAAAGTAATTTTTGCATGGTTTGGGCATAGCTTTCCGGGAATACAACTACTCTATAAATAGAAGGAAACTGTACTTTAGTTTGCTGGAAGTTTATCAGTTGCCAACCACCTTGGGAAAAAAACCACAATGCCTACAGCAGTGGTTCTCCAAGTCTCCAGTCGTCAGGAACTCGTTACAATGCAAATTCTCAGACCCACACCAAATCTACGGAGTCAGAACTGCCGGGATGAGGCCCAGAAATCTGTGTTTAATAAGCCCTCAGTGACTGTGATGCTCAATGAAGTTTGAGAACCATTAACCTACACCTAATCTAAACGCTATTAAATTTGAGTTGCCAACCATACACCTGTATGGGTTCGCTGGCTTACGCATCTAACTTTCATTCTGTCTTCTCAGGCTGCTGTGCCTGAGCAGGCACTTTTTGAAATACTAATTTATTATAACTTATCTTTTCTTCTTTATATTGGGAAGAGGATGTAAGGGAAGAGCTTAGCCCATTCACAATGAAAATAATGATACTTATCTAGATTCATAAATTCTGGTAGTTCCAAGCATTTATTAGTCCATTTATTCAACACATATTCATTTATTATTATATACATCAGAGGCAAGGCAAAAAAGCAGCGCCTGTGGTAACAGATCCTGTGACGAGGTCACCGGAACACATCAGAACACAATTCTCAAAAGCACTGACCTGGTGAGCCCATACCCTGCATTGCTTCACTTCTCAAAATGACACACCTAAGACCTATACTTGAGGCTACAGCTAAGGCTGCACTCAGTTCCTTCTTAGGGTCCCTCAAGACATACCTTCTTGCCCCAGGACAGCCACTTTTCACAGAAATGTAGAGCTGTCCAGTTAAAGTTGAAGGGAACTTCATCAAAATTTTAAAATTTTGTGCAAAGGATATTATCAAGAAAGTAAAAGACAACCCATAGAATGGGAGAAAAATATTTGCAAATTATATGTCTGATGAGGGTCTAGTGTACAGAATATATAAATAAGAACATTTACAACTCAACAATAAAAAGACCAATAACCCAATTTAAAAATTGGCAAAGGATTTGAGTAGGTATTTCTCAAAGAGATGCTCAAATGACCGATAAGCACAAGAAAAATGCTCAGCATCATTACTCATTAAGCAGATGAAAATCACAATGAGACACCACTACTTCATATCCACTAAAATGGCAAAAAAAAAAAAAAAAGACAATTACGGTGTTGGACGGCATGTGGAAAAACGGAACACATTGTATATTGCTGGTGGGAGTGTAAAATGGTTCAACTGTTTGTAAATCAGTTTGGCAGTTCCTGAAAAAGTTAAATGGCAATAAACCATATGACCCTGCAATTCCACTACTAGGTATATAACCAAGAGAAATGAAATCCCTCCACACAAAAACTTTACATAAATGTTCAAAAGCAGAACAATTCACGATAGTCAAAAGATGGAAATAACCCAAATGTCCATCAACTGAGAGTGGATAAACCAAATGTGCGATATGTGTACAACAGAGTGCTAATCTGCCATAAAAAGGTAACGAAGTACTGATACATGTATACGGATGAGCCCAGTAAGCATCATGCTCACTAAAAGAAGCGAGATACAAAAGAACGCATATTTCACACACATATGAAATGCCCAGACTAGGCAAATCCAGAGACAGAAAGTACATTAGTGGTTGCCAGCAGCTCAAACGACGGGGGAATGGAGATGTGACTGCTCGTTGGTATGGGGCTTCTTTGTGAGGTGATGAAATGTTCTAGAATTAGATAATGATAAGGTTGCACAACCTTGTTAATCTACTAAAAACCAATGAATTGTATGTACACTTTAAAAAGAGAATATTATAGTATGTGAACTTTACCTGAATAAAAATTAAAAAGAAGGCAAATGACATAAAATACTATGCCAAAACAAGTCTTAACTACAAGAGAAGCCCTCTAAGGGACAAAGAAGTGAAAAGTCCAACATCAGAATTATCTCTGAGGCTGTGCACAGCTACTTTCCAAACATGTTAAAGCCCGAGGTGCTAATCCAAAGCTGACTTCATGTGACTGAGTATCAACTATGGGGAGCGGGGGTGAGGTTAAAACCTTACCTGTAGGAACAAATAAGGTATGTCCCTGCTTTACCACACACTTGTAGCATTTATCCACCTTATCGCCAAAGAACACCTCACTCTGGGTCACAGATGAACTCCAAGATTCATAGAGTGCCAAATTTTCATCTGTTGGCTTTATCAAATAAAAAATCTTCTCACCCTAAAAGGAAGTAATCACAGTTTTTGAAAAGGAAAAGCCATTCTTAGGACGGCCTAGATTGATGCTATTTCCCAATATAATGATCTAAATTAAGTTAATTATCAGATTATTTTTAGGCTCAACAAGACATTTCTCATACCTGATCAGAAGCTACTGCTCGTAATAAGCATCTTCATAGGGGCTAAAGCTCCCCATCCCAAATATGACAAGGATTCAATAAAGGAGCATTGGAGAAATAGTTACAGGAAAGGGGGTTTAAAACAAAAATTATAAACATCCTACTGATCTCATTTTCAAGGTATAGAAGTAAATAAATGTTAGTAGGCCCCAGGTTAGAGAAAGTCATCTCTACAAACTGCCTTTCTACTAACATCTATAATATAATGATTAATTTTAAAAATCTGCAAATAAACTTCCTTTACTGAACGAACCGTTTGCTTTCTCCTGGGGAAAAGGAACAGGAACTTAAGGACACAGCATCATACACAGTCCAGACAGAGCAGTGCTAATGCACAGGCATTTAATATAAGACGAAGATTTGGTGCTAGATCTGCACAGTCCACCACAATGTCCTATGATGACGGAAAGGTTTTATATCTGTGCTATCCAACACAGCAGTCGTAAGCCACCGCTGGCTACTGAGCACTTGAAATGTGGCTAGTATAAATGAGGAACTGAAGTTCAAATGATATTTAATTGTCATTAGTTAAATTTAGCCACATGTGGTATTGAATAGCACAGATAAAGCAAGGTGAATATAAGCTGCCAAGAAGAACTGGTATCTTTATGGGCATTCCTAACTTATCCAACTAGCTGTCCTAGACTAACCTTAAAGTCAGAGGCAATTATTATTACTGTAATTTTGCTCCTCAAGTATTTGATTCAGTGATTAAGTGATATTTGGCTAAGGGAAAGAGGAAACAGAAAGAGACAAAAGGCTCAAAGAGGCCAACTGATAAAATGGGGGCAAAAAAGGAATCTAAATATAAACTTAGAACTCATGGCTCCTCTATTACTTGGGATTAAAAAAAAATTATAATGCTTAAAGGTAATGGATCCTACTTAAATAGTACAAAAACTTCCCTCTTTACAAATGTCATTTACAGCAAATGAATGCACCCATGGAAAAATAGGACTATTACGTTTTTGTCAATAGGAGAACAAAGAAATACCCCAATCTTACCCAGAGGACATGGTACCAAACTGAAGTTCCACCAAAGTCAATGTGGAAATCTGTGTAGCTGTCTTGAACTCCCATTAAGCAATACTTCTGAACAAATGGCTTGGGAAAGACTGAGTCATCTGGCCAATAATTTTCCACCCAGGAAAGTTTTCTGGCTATGTCAGGGACCTCCACCAATTCAGACATCCTTTAAGAAAACAAACACACACATACACCCACGTCATGCAAATTAAAACTTCTTAAAATTGCACCTCCCATTTCAACCCAAACTAAGAAATTAACTGGAACTCAAGGTTAACAATAATTAAAAAGTTTAAAATGCATGGTATTTCTAAACAGTCTCTGAGCATCCAAAGCAAAACTAACAACATAGCTATCACTGTACTACTTTAGAAGTCACAATTATGTTTCTTAGTGCAATAAATTTATCATTTAACTACATTTTGCTAACACTCAGAAGGCTAAACCAAAATGTCCAGAACTACTCACTTTGTATCTGAAAATTCAAGGCTGATCACATTTAACACTTTTGGTCTGTTAGGATTCATGAAGTACTTAACATAATTGTGAAGTGTCATTTTGCTGTCTGCCTGCCTTGCCACATCAATGACATCTATCACTTTGTCACCACCTGCAGAGAAAAATTATAGTCTTATTATTGGGCTTAAGAGTTACATGAACAGATGCCCTAAATAAAAATATTTTAAAGACCGTATTTACTATAAAAACTACACAGTCTAGACAGAGTCTCCCTGTAGCCTTAATTTTTAAGTCCAACTAGAACTTTTAAAAAAAGGGATGGTTTTTGAAGGAAAGAATAAAGCAATTAAGACAGAACTGCATAATTAACACTGAGCATAAAAACTTAGTTTACAAAGCTTTCTATATACCAATGATTTCTTGGGTGCAGCTCATGACAAAACGCATTAGATTGGAATGGGGAAACTGCCATAGGCTCTGGGTTTCCATTTCCTCATGCATAATACCAGGGGACTGATTTTTCCCTTTCACTTCTATAACACCTAAGATTCTACCATTGTGAAAAGAGTCAGTCATTGGGAAACAAGTTAACTAGGACAAACAATTTTTGCTTGCCTGGCAGTGTCTTCTCTTCTAATATTCTGCTTCAAGAAAAAAATTAGTGGTTAGGAAGCAAAAATCAGTTCATGTTAGTGTCTATGGACTGAGTTCTGAACTGGGGTTAATTTGTAATTTTCCTATAAAACCGTCTGAGGTGTTGCTTACACACCATTGCATCATCACCCCGGGAAGCATAATCAGTTTTACAATGTCCTATAGGATAAAGTATAGGATAAAGTATATAAAGTATAGGATAAAGTAGAATTCAAAATTCAGCAATATTTAATCAACCTGAAACAGGAAACAAATAAATGCCATTTTCTTACTTTTATGTAACTTAATAAAAGTTAAGGAAGTATTGCCTAGTAGACTTTATTTTACACTTAGGAGTCAAGACAATTCTGTTAACTAAAGGGCTTTGCAGTACTAAAAAGTTAGCTGTCAAGGAGTTTGATCATTTTTTCCTATACTTATATAACATTCGCCATTTATTTTATAGTGCTGTCTAGGCAAACAAGTTTAGGTTAAGCTTTAGCCTCACCCCTTAGTTTCTCAAACATTCAAAATTAGCTGAATGTGAAGTCATGACATTTAATTGGATTTCCTCAGTGAAGTAGTTCTCAATGAGAATTGTTACCCAATGGCTCAGTAAAGGAGCAAGTTCTCAGATATTTCATGCACATTAGATAATGTATCGTAGTAGATGTACAGTTTTGAGTCAAGGTAGATTTGAGATCTAATCCTCAAATAATCTGTCTATTGCTGACAAGGAATGAGATCTACATGTAGTCCGGTTGGTACAAAAGTAATGGCGGTTTTTGCAAATTATTTTTAACCTTTTAAAACACAATTACTTTTACACCAACCTTATATAAATACCATGATGAGAATGAATCAAATGACTGAAAATGTCAATAATATTGAAATAGATGAAGGATTTCCCCCTTGTTTCTTATGCCTTTCTGGGCCTCAAAATAACAACGTAATTCAGACATCATTAAATGGCAATGTCACCAAATCATTAATATAAAAACAGATATGAAAATATCTCCTTTTTTTCACAGCCTTTCTCCAAGGAACAGGAGGTCACTAAAGCAGGATCCAGAAATCTTGCACCTGAATGCTATAGAGGCTTAGAACCGATCCAATTTCCCAATGTCTTCTTCCCAGTATCTTCCCAGTATCTCTAGCTGCCCGTCGGTAATAGTTTTTCAAGAAACTCTAGCAAGAAAGTGCGATGACAACAAAAAAAGCAGCAGAATGAGGATGAGAAAATAATAGGCAAAATGTTTCGTTTTGTTTTTCTGCAAATGTAGGTTTGCTGACAACAGTTTTCAACATAGGTGATACTGACTTTCACTTTTTGTGACCCAGGGAACCAAACTAAATTAACACCTTTTCATTCAACTCTTAATACTCTTAATACTATTAGGACAGTATCTTTTTTGCTTTTACCTTGTTTTCCCAAGTACTTAATGGAATCAAGTTCGTACCTACATAACGTTCCACATCCACAACAGAAAAAGTAGGTGCAGGGAGCCTGAGTCCTAGATCATCTAATTTGGAGACCATAATAGGGACTTCAAATCCATGTTTCTCCAGATATCTTTGTGTCAGCTGGCTGCCATGCATCTTTATAATGATTTCATCGGCACTAAAGAAAACATAAGAGTAAAATATCATCTTTGTTGGTAAGTTCAGTTTTAACCCTCTGGTAGTGGGTTAATTCTATACAAGGTTATTATCTAAATCAATGGTTCTCAATCAGTCATACCTAATTGTCTTTCTTATAACGAATTTTTTATAAAGCCCTTTTTACTATCCAAAAGTAAAACTGATAGGTAATTACTTCAATACATATAATTGAATATTATATTATATAAAATGCCTTAACTATAACAAGAGAAAAAAACAAATTAGTTCATAGCAAAATATATATTTCAGTATGTAAATGTTCAGGTAAACTACACTAGAAGCGATAACAGAATAACAGGATGTTTACAATTAGTTGTAATGAGTGGTAGGAGTTAAGAGAAGTAACAAGATCAATGCTTGTAAAGGAAAAAAACTGGAGACAAAGTAAACAAACATCATAGAGTGATGGTTAAGTAAATTATGCCGTACATATACACTTATTGCGTACTACACAGCAGTTGAGGAGTGAGGTAAATTTTTGTATACATGTGGGAAAGTATCTATGAAATAGAGTAAAATCAAGCTGCACCACATATGCATAATACAACACCTTTTTATTTTTAAAACTTAGGATGTACATGGATCTATGTACATCCATAGATCTATGCTTTAAATGTTATTATGTTGAGAAGGGTCTCAAAAGACTTATACTACAGTCTCAAAATAGGGGAGGAGGAAGATAACCTCTTCACTTTATTTTATACACTTCTCTGTTCATCACATCAAGTATGTATAAATCAGTTAATTATTGTCACCCTACTATGGTTTTAATGATGTGAAAGTTTGTGGCGTTAAACAAAATACAACCAAAGATCTTTAACTAATGGTAATTAGAGTCTGGACATCTTTGACCATCATGGCTACTTGGGCAGAGAAGCCATAGGAATTGCTAGGCCAGGATTTTTAACACTACTCTTTTGGATCACAAACCTACTTGAAAAAAATGAAAGCCATGGCTCTTCTCCCTGAAAAATGCACATTCCCACATTGACGCTCAATTGTTAATATAGTTTTAGAGGACTCATTAGCCTCTCTGAAGCCAGCACATAGACAGACCCAGGCTGAAAACACTGGCCCTAGTCTCCAAACCAATCAAGGAAAACAAACACATTTTCCCAATGACTTTGAAACTGATAAAGGAGAATATTTGAGACTAGGATCTTTAATATCACAAAAATCATGTGAAACCACTGTGTTAACAATGTGTTTGTTCTTTCTCTCAGCAGACCTGAGGGAGCCTGCAGTAGCTACTTATACTTTTATGTTTCTGTTTAAGGGTTAAGGCGGAGGGAGTTAGACAGGAATCCTAGAGACTGAAGAGATAGCAAGGATTTTATAGTTACAGGAGCTGAAATAATTCCAGAATAGGTTGCACGTGCTATTGTAATTTAAATTGTGCTTCTCCTCTTTAACAAGCCTGGAAATGATCATGTGTAAAAGCCTATTAAGCATTATCACTTTAAGTAGACATCAGGAAGTGAGTAGGGAATGATCTAAATTAGCATGATTAAATGCTGTGTAATGCTTGTGACTCTCTTTGAGCCACAGATAACTCAAATACTTTCCATTATCTTTAAAAAAATCAAAAACTCAGTTCTGCTGCTACCAGAGAGGCTGAGCAATGGTGTGGGTACTTCCGGTAGACCTGAGGTGGAGACAGATATGGAAACAACTCTCGTAAGAAAAAAATAATTTGAAAATAGGAGTAGGTGAGGTGTAAGGAAAGCAATAGCTGCATATCATAAAGAACAAAGTTCTGGGAACAATTTCCTTAGGTTAGTGTATATCAAACTTTTTGGACTGACATCCACAGTTAAGAAATATATTTTTACATAGTGACCCAGTACACATACATGTAACCAAAGTTCCATGAAACTATGCTTATTTAGTCCTATTACTTGCAATGTGCCAATATTTTCTATTTCATTTTTTTAGCAAAACCTCAGTTGAGAATAATAATAGGTTGCAACCTGACATTTGAAAACATTACTTGATGATGTAACACAGAATTGTACACCTGAAATCTATGTCATTTTACTAACAATTGTCACCCCACTAAATTAAAAAAAACAACATTACTTTACATAATGTCACTTTATCAGGTAACGTTCTTGTATTTTCTTTGGTCAGAACAGGTTTCCATACCTTGGGAAGACTCGAGAACGTAATTCCTTCACAAAAGTTCTAGTTCCAGCTTGTACCGGTTTGGAACCATCATCAATTTCTGTGTAGTCATGTCTGTGCCAGTTCCTCCTCTTTTTCACTAGATTTTTAGGGGGGAAAAAAAAAGGTTTGGTAACTGGTGATACTATGTACTTTCTAATCATTATGTTCTATATAATCAGAAATAACAAATGTTAAGTACAGTAAAAAACACATTTTTAATGCACTTCTAGGCTTAAGTAAATTTTACTTTATATAATGTTGTAATTACAGGCGATTAACTGTTTTTTTAAAAAATCTAAAAAATTTAAAAATTTTTAAGATTTTTTAAAAAATCTAAAAAATTTAAAAATTAAATCAAGGAATTCAAATTAGCAGCTGGAACTTTTTATAATATCCACATTACACATACTATAAAATCTCACAATTATTTAAAATCTTGATTTTTCACTAGGACATTAGGTCATAATATGATTTTTATGGACCATCCAAAACATCCTCTTAGGATAGGGCCTTTGATCCCACATCGGAAATCAATTTCAACAGCACAGTTCAGTTCCCTTCTCTTTTATGTCAAGATTTATTCCCCAGATAAGCATGGTTATGCTGACACAAAGAAGAGCAGGTGACTGCATCAGAATAAAAAGGAAGACAAGTGGGTTCACAGAATAAGTGACTTTATGGCTACTTTTGACACCAAGATTCTGTGATTCCACAGCTCCAGGAGGCTACAACCTTGAACAGTCACAGCAACAAAGTCAGGAGACTTGGATTTGACTCCTAGTTCAGCCATCACTTACTCTGCCATCTTGGGCAAATCACTCAACACATGTGGGTCCAGTTTCCTCAATGTGCAAGTGAAGGGAATGAGTGCTGTTTTCCCAACTGTACTGCAGAACCCTTAATAAAGGGAAAGATGAAGAAGAGGCTGAGGGGTTAACTCTGGACCTCATGCCTCTTTCTACCAGGGTGGCACCAGCTACATATCCTTTGTTTGGTATTAATGTAAGATTTCAAGTAATTTTTTTTTAAGTTTGAAAATCACTCTTAACCTAAAACCTCCATGATTCTGGGTAATGTACTGATGTCTGCAACTTATTTAGAATGCATTAAAAAACCCAAGTTGGATAGATAGTGGGATAGTTAATGGCCAGAAGATGGAGGGTTTCAAGGTACTCACTGTAAATTTCTTTTAACTTTTCCTGTATGTTTGAAGATTTTCATAATAAAATGTTGCGTGGGGGACACAACTCTATGAGTCTTAGTTACTTCAAACCTTCACCTTACAAAGATCGTAATAATATAATAATCCTGGATCCTCTCATGTGGGTAAGAAGCCACACTGAATAATCAATGGGGGTGGGAATCAGGTTTATTCATATCTCAAAGCCTAAAACAAGATTCCCAAGTAATTTATGGGAGTCAGACTCTCAGTACGGAAGAGAGAAAATCCCATTTTTAAAAAATCTCATGAGAAAAATTGAGAATCATAAAGCAACCTTCCTAGAAAATCTTTTTAAGGCATCATGTGTGCGCGCGCGGTTTTATTTCCCCCCCTCATTTAAAATCCCTTCTATAATTCAAGAATGTTTAATTCCAGGCTTTTTTCCTTACATATATATAGATACACACCCCCATTTTATTTTCAACTGGGATCATTATGTTTATTCTGCTCACCTTTCTTATTATATCAAGAGTATTTTCTCCTTGTTAAATATTTAAAAGCAATTTAAAGGCAGCCTAGAATTATTTCAAGATACAGATGCATCATATTATAATTATTTTTTGATTCTTTCTAAATCTTGATTTGAACAAAGTTGAGATTAATATTCATACACAAAAATCTGTTTCCCTCATTAATTCTTTGGGATAAATTCCTACAGATGCTAGAAGACTCAGTATTATAAAGACACTTGCATATATTGCAAAACTGCCTCCAGAAAAGTGGTAAGTAACTCACATTCTTACCAGCGAATATGATAATTATGCTATTACATTGTTTTAATGTTCATTTTTGCAGAACAGATTAGATTCTAATTAGATTAGATTCGTTTAGACAACTAAGGGTTCAAACTCCAGCGCTGCAAACCGCTACATGCAAGACCTAGTTACATCATGTTTCTCACATCATGCTGTTATAAATATCAAAGGAGATACACAGGTAGAGTACTAACTTAGCGTAGTGCCTGGTACCCAGTAAACTGCCAATTGCTTTTAAATTGGCATATTAACTGCCAATTGTGCTGGATGTTAACTGAAGGCTACAAATGTCCCGTTGGGCCAACATGCTTGACACATAAAATCAGCCACTGCAAGAGCTAACTGAATTTCTTAAAGGAAGGAGGCCAGTGAATATTTTAGTAGTGACTATAGGAAAATGAGAAAACAATTTGAATGGATTACACATGCCTGAAAAACACTGAGAATGTATGTTTAAGTGTTAGGTTTTTTTTTTGATACCTGCCCTCAAATAGAGTTCTTAATTCCCATTAAAAGGGTAAACTCTAAATTCACCCTATTAAGTGGGTATTATACCATCTAAATGGTATCTATTATAAGGATTCCTGGGGAACTCTGAAAGGAACCGGAATCCCTGGGTGGCAAGCAAGAAAGGCTTAAGAGCAGAGGGAAAGAGGCCAAAGGGATTACCCAAGTTGTGGGTGGAGGGTAAGGTGTGGGGAAGGTGAGCCTGAAATCGTGATAAAAGAGATTACTGGCTCTTGGGCATTTTTCCCTATGGGTACTTAGCGTTGGACTTCTGCCCAGAAGAGAGGCAATGCCTGGTCTTATGTTATTCAAGGACAAGCAGCACACGAAGGGCCAGCTAACACTAGTCTTCCCTCGGAAGCATTGTTATTCCAAGGGCAGGTCGTGATCCATTATGGATTGTGAAATCAATTTAGTGAGCATGACAAGCTTTGTAAAAAAATTAAATAGAGTGCATCACATGTAGTAATATCTTAAACACTATTCTGCCTCATAGTAACCCACTTAATCTTTCACAGAATGAAATTTAAATTATTTTATTTTGGGATTACATACTTAAATTCTGAACTGAAACTATTATCAATTTTAGTTCTGTTTTTCTTCTTTAGATAACAACCTAGTATTATTCACTTCCTCCAAGAATTACACTCGGTCAATAATTATTTCAGGTTATATCTACATACTTCAGCGCTACACAAAATAAAAACCTTTAAAAACATTTATGACAAGAAATTAGCCAAATACACATGTAACAATTCTAACCAACCTGCTAACCTCAAATTTTGTACTGTGTAGTAACAAAAAAATAGGTATTCTGTATTTTACAAGGAAATACTTTAATACATTCATATAGCTTAAATTTATAAATCTCTTACAAAGAAATTTGGTAAATTTTAACATTTCTAACAAAACATATGAGCAGTCAGTTGCTAGTAGTCTCTTTTAAAAAATTACTTGCCCATAACCTCAAAACAAAATTTCTGTTTAAAAACCAAAGTTCAAGGAAAAAGGCTACATTCAAAATAAAGAAGTTGTATAGGTTACCTTCATCTGACTATGCCTTGTTTGTCAAGGCATATTCAGGAAAAGGTTCCTTCCAGTTCTAAAATGACTAAGTCTACAGTTTCTCCCTTTAGTTTAATGGACACAAAAACTCTAGTTTGCAGTCTACATTTTAAAGGAAAAAAAGTAGTTATAGTCCAAAGCCTTTAAAATCTTTCCTTTCACATTTGTACAACAATAATTAATTATTTCAATCAATTTTTCTGAGGCACTTGTGAAAGGCTAACAATAGATACCATTTTCTATGTGATGCTGGTTCTCCCCGGAGGATGGGAGCTTCCCTGCCTGTGTTGCCAGCTCAGGAAGAAGAGTATTGGCAGAGACTTGGTCTGGCCTTTGTCTCCCTCGGGATGGGGACAATGGCGGACAGGTTTCAAGCAGAGAGGATGGCTGGCAGGACTCCAGGCCATACTCAACATGATGATCAAATTCGGAAAACGGAAGTAATATTTTAGCATATCGATGCCCTAAATTTCTCCTGAAAATATAATGCGTATGTGTGCATGCAAGTAGTCTTACTCTGTACACTGTCCCAAAATACAACTGAAAGATCATTTAAAATATTATTTATAGAGATAAGAACAGTTGAAATCAGTTTCCAAAATCAGAAAAAAATTTACCACACTTCCCAAATTGAAAGCTTTGAAAATACGTACCTGAGTTTGGGGGCTTTGCACTAGCAGTTAAAAATGATAGTATTTGTTTCCCTTAATATTTTGACTTATTTAATAAGTTACTTAATAAGTCAGACAAAAACTGCATTCTTGACACCTTCAGAAAAATCTTCCCTATAGTCCTTGGTGGGTGTAACAGAACTACTCAGAGTATCATTTAAAGCATTATCATGTACACGTTAAGTTCTAAACTTCAGTTTTGATTTGCGCATCTGGTACTTACTCAAAGAGGAACCATGGAGAAGGGCACAGTTGGGACAGTGATACAGGTCAATGTCGACAGCGTGATGCTCTTCCACGCCCACACAGCTGAGATTAGGGAAAGAAAGGAAACATGGAAGTAAGCTGAAAGTCTTTACCGAACTGTAATACATGGGTTGGAATTTATCTGAGAAATGTACAAGGATCTCACTAACAAGTATTTTCCCTTACACTTGCTAGTAATTGTGGGGAAGTATACACCCAATACACGGGAAGTGACTCACTATTAGCAGTAGCAGAAATATCGAAAGTAACTCAATTATAAGCCATAAGACCATCAACCATTATATAAATGCCACCTATTATGGACTCAATATTTGTGTACCCCAAAACTCACATGCTGAAGCTGTAACCCCCAGTGTGGCCATATTTGTAGACAGGACCTCTAAGGAAGGAGTTAGGTTAAATGAGTCATAGGGTGGGGCCTTGGTCCCACAGGATTAGTGTCCTTATAAGAAGAAACACCAAAGAGCTCGCTTGCTCTCTCTATCTGCATGCACACACTAAGGAAAGGCCATATGAGTACAAAGCAAGAAGGTAACCATCTGTAAGCCAGGATGAGAGCCCTCCCCAAAAACCGACCCTGGCGGACCTGGATCTGGGACAACCAGCATCCAGAACTGTGAGAAAAAATATTTCTGTTGTTTAGGACTCCTAGTCTCACGGCATTTTGTTATGGCAACCCAAGCCAACTAAGACACGAACTAACTTTAAAATATGGCTGTCATCAGCTAAAGGTGGTTAGTAAGTTGGGTAACACCACTGACATGGCAAGAGCACTGAGTCCTAACAGTTCTACATTAGATCTGATAGCCCTAATTAATCAGTTCAATTAGTTTGAGGCACTGTACTTAGAACACTCCATCTATATGGCCGTGGCACTGAAGTGAAAAGGTTGAAGGGAACCAACTGGGAACCGAAAAAAACTACATTAGTGACATCTTGAAAACAGGAGTAATTTATTAAAGAATGACCTCAGCAGCTTTGCTACATCCCAAGTAGCAAGGGGTAAAATTTTATAAGTGTTTGTACCCCCAAAAAAGCATAAAACAAAAACACAACCACAACTTGTATGTGAAAAAGAACCAAAGCAGGATTAACACAGAGTTGAGAAAGGAGGACAAAAGACTATGACAATAACTCAATTGACAGGTGTAACAATGGAAGAGAAAATTAGTGAACTGGATGAGATGGTCACATTATCTAGAATGTAGCAGAGAGAAATTAGATGATGGGAAATACAAATAAGATGGTGAGAACCATAAAGGATAAAATGAGAAAGTATAACATTTAATCTTCACCTCAGAAGGTGAAGAAAGAATAAGGGCAGAGCAATATAATGAGGAGATAACAGCTAAGAAATTCCAGAAATAATGAAAGACACTGATCCAGATTCAAGAAACTCAACAATTCTCAAGCAAGACAAATAAAAACAAGTCTAAGTCTTTCTGCAGAAAACAAAAGCCATAAAATTTCAAAGGTACAAGAAAACGCCAGTTACTTACAAAGATACGAGCCTTCTCAAAGCAATAATGGTAGATGGAACAAATTAGAATATGTTAAATGTGCTTAAAGAAAATATCTGCTAACCTTGAGTTCAATATTCAGTTAAAATGTTTCAAGAAAGAGCGGAAATGTATTTGTAGACAACCAAAAACAGAGTTCACCTCCAGCTAACCCACAGTAAAGGAAATGCCAAAGGATGTACTTCTTGCAAAGGAAAATAGCCACAAAGAGGTCTGGGATGAAATTTAAAAAATGAAAAGCTAAGAAAAGTAATACATATGTGGGTAAATTCATATAAACACTGACTACATAAAACAAAATAATGCCATGTGAGATTTAAAAACATATAAAGCACTAAAACACATGACAACCGCAGCATTTGAGTCAGGAGGGAACAAAGGAGTTCCAGGGTCCTCAGGTACTTACCCTGGAAGGAGAAGGAAGGTAATGATTAACATTAAACATTAGACTTCAATAATATAATAAGTTGAGGATGCCTATTATAATTTCTGGGGAGACAACTAAAAACTCCAGTTAAAAGACATAAATTGTCCAGCTGGGCTTAAATAATATAATTCACTGGTTATAAGAGAAACACATAAAACAAGGATACAGAAAGACTGAAAGTAAAGAGATGGGTAAATGCATACCATGAAAATAGTAATCAAAAGAAACTATATATTAATGTCAAGCCAACACAGACTCTAAAGCAAAAAATATGATAAACATGTTCATATTGATAAAAAATTTCACCACTGGGAGAATGTAACAGGAACAACTGTAAGGGGAGATTTTGACAACTCTCTCAGTCTCTGATAGAGTAAGCAGGCAAAACAAAAAAAATCTATGAAATATACAAGATTTGAACTACAGGATTAAGAAACGCGGCCTACGGGACATTTATAGAATATTACACCTATAGATTACACATTCTTTTCAAGCACACATGGACTAGTGACGATACACTGGGCCATAACCAAACTTGCAAACAGGAATGTAGAGCTTTAAATAATCATTTAAAAAGTTTTTTTTTTTTAACTCAAAGACTATTCATTTCCAAACCAATAAAAGAAAAAATTTCTGTATATTTAGGTACAATGTCCTGGGGCCATGGTTTTTTATAAAATACGTAACCCAAAGTAAGAATCATCGGATAGAGGATTCACACTTCTTGATTTTAAAACTAACTTACAAAGGCACAGTAACCAAGACAGCACCGTACAGTAATCAAGACAAAAAGGAGAAACATTCTGATCAATGGAATAGAATTGAGAGTCAAAAAATAAACTCTTACATTTAGGATCAAATGATTTTCAACAAAGGTGCCAAGATCATCCAATGGGGAAAGGAACAATCTTTTCAAGAAATGACACTGAGACAAACACACATGCAAAAGAATGCAACTGAACCCCGCCACACACTATATACCAAAATTAACTCAAATGAAGCAGCCCGATGGCTCAGTTGGTTAGAGTGCAAGCTCTGAACAACAGGGTTGCTGGTTCGATTTCCACATGGGCCAGTGAGCTGTGCCCTCCACAACTAGATTGAAGACAAGGAGCTGCAGCTGAGCGTCCACAGGGGTGGCCTCATGGCTCAGTTGGTTAGAGTGTGAGCTCTCAACAAAGTTGCCGGTTCAATTCCCACATGAGATGGTGGGCTGCGCCCCCTGCAACTAAAGATTGAAAATGGCAACTGCACTTGGAGCTGAGCTGCGCCCTCCACAACCAGACTGATGGGCCGTGGAGAAACACACTGTTCCCCAATATTCCCCAATATTTTTTTTAAATCCAAAAAATCTTTAAAACAACAACAACAAAAAACAGATTAAAAAAAAATTAACTCAAATGAATCATATACACCTAAATGTAAGGGCGAAAACTATAAACCTCCTCAAATAATGTATAGCAGCAATCTTCATGTTCTTGAATCAGAAAACGGTTTCTTAGATGCTACACCAAAAGCAGAAGGGACAAAAGGAGGAAAAAAACAGATAAACTGGACATCACACTGCAGTCCCAAGGCCTCTGTTTTCTCAGCTTACTGTGGTGTGAGATAATCAGCTGAGTTTCAAAAGTGGCAGAACGGTGTGAAGAAAGAAACTATAAAATAGTTGATCTGATGAAAGAAAAGACCAAGAAACACAATAGTATTGCTAAGGCAGTGCTGAGAGTCCACCTGAGGTCCGTGACAATGAGTTCTAAGTGAAACCATTCCTGCGCAGTTGTGTGATTGTTTTTCTGCCTGTATTTTGTTTTGTTTTGTTTTGTTTTGTTTTCAGCAATGTTCAACCATGTGGTGCAGGCTCAGATGAGGAGGCGGGGTCCATTCGCAGTTGGGGTTTTGTAGGGAAAGGCTAGAAAAGGAGTTGAGGGTATTTACAAGGGAGTTAGTATAATGACAAACCGTGAAATCTAAGCTGGACAAAAGGGGCCTGAAGACAGAAGAAGGTAGTGAGGAGATGGTGAGGTGGTGAAGAAGGTAGTGAGGAGATGGTGAGGTGGTCTCAGGGGTCTCACTGTGTTCCCAGCCCTGACACAGAGGAAGGCCTTGAGCAAGTGATGTGCAAGGGGCAGAGATTATGCCCAAAGAGCGGCATGTTCAGAATCTGAAATTTCTGGGGTAGCAGAGTCTCTAACAGTGATAAGGTACACGTGTAAATAACAGCGGGTGGCTAACATGGAACAAAGAACTTCACTGGAGATAAGTGAGAAGATGTGTGAGAGGTAGCTCTACATTCCACGCAACAGAGTTCAAAACCAAACGTCCCTGATGCTGAAAGTGAGGTTCGATAGATCCCAGGAAGAGGTGCTACACTCTGACCAGAACAGAAACTCAAGGCCACAGAAGCCAACTTGACACTTCTAATATCCCATGGTTTGTCTTGTCATACCTTGACTATGGCCACATTCCTTATTCTTAAAAAGGGATGGCTACATCAAAAAAATTAAATGAGAAAAAATTGTTAGATGTCTCCTGGAAAACCTAACCCAGCATATATCATAAACTTACCCAGGAATATTTCAGATACGTGATTAAGGATGACTCGCCCAAGGCTTAGGGAAGAAAGAAAAGACAGGGACGTTCCAATTAATTACGGACACTTTGGGCAAAACTTAGCCAATAATCCTGAGACCCATGGCTCCTCTCTCCAGCTTCTAAACTCTTCACCCCCACACTCACCCTACACACTCTCTTCTATTACAATGTCAGAGCTATCTTCAAGTTTTGACTAACTCTAACCAACTGGCAAAACATTTACAGCTTACATTTATTTAAAAAATTGCAGAACTTAATAGTAAACTTGGTAAATTAGTAAAAACAGTAAATTTGATACATTAGTAAATCCGAAAAAAATTCTTTAATCATATAAAATACAATTAAAAATCAAATTAAACAAAAATTAAATGTTCCTACAACCAAGGTTATTTCAGATCATTGAAGGGTACTAAAAGGAACTACTACGTACATTTTGTTTTCTCTCTCAGAGGGTCGGAAACTCCTCCCACCCTTCAACCTCCATTAAAAGAATTTTACAATCACTAGAGCTTTAACAGAAGAGCAAACGCAGTAGGGCATAAAAATGCGGAATTCTGAAAGCAAATTTTGTAAAAATCATTTTCAATCTTTCTTTAGTCTCTTTTACTCCATTTGTTTCTCTTATGAAACTTTCATATACAAATCGCCCTTTATCCTAACAGTAAAATGTTCAATGTTTATTAGACCTGTGTGTGTGTGTGTGTGTGTGTGTGTGTAGGGGGCAGTGCTTTCCTATAGGGGTGCCAATCTGACCTTTGCTGAATAGCTTCCTTCTATAGAAGAACAGTCTCAATGCCATTTGGTGAGTGGGACAGTGACAACTTTAGCACTTTCTATTGTTTTTATCTTCTGAAATTGCTGCTTAGCTGGCATTTTTTTGACACTTGATGAGAACAGAATTGAATTAATGACTAACCAGAATTCCCGAGGATCTGCTAAACATTTTTTTTTTTCTTCTCGGATAATGCTCCCATTTATACTCTACTCTTGGTGTTAAAAGAGCTTGTGGCCAAATTCTTTATGATCTTACTGTCAGTAGATGTCCTTGGATATTCCCCTTGCTTCAAATGCTCCCCCCATTCTTCACCAATCTTACATGACAAAGTCTTACACTACCTAGTCTTACACTAAAGTCCAACGCAAATTCCTCCTCGTTGGTGAAATTGCACTGGATCACCCCACAGAAAGTCCTTCAGCATTTTATTGATACACGTTTCCACTCATTTATGTCTAATATTGAGCTATTTATATATCCTCTACTTCCTGAAATGAGCTCAATACTTTTCTCAGTACCAAGTACGGTATGCCCTCAATACGATGACCCCAGTAAATTTATGCTGATTAACTGGTGAAAACTTATTTGAAAACAGGTATGCTGTAGTAAAGTTACAAGCAACTTAAAAAGAAATCTGTTCAGCTTGAATTTTTTAAGAATTCGTTTCAGGAACAAAGGCAACAGTTGGTAAAAAGGGAAAGATCTTCCAACATATAAATTCGACTTTTTTTTTGCCTTTCCTTAGATGGTGCGAGGCTGTGGTAATGGAATTCATTCACTTAAAATTTTGCTTCAAGACAAGTTTTCACGTGTGTATCACAATTCACCTTCTCGCCCAAAGCACCACAGTAGTCATCAAAGGGGGTAGGGAGTGGCCTTTGAGGTGAATTAACTCAGGAATACAGAGGAGAGATGACAACCTGCTCCTCACATTTCCTTTCATATTGTTTAACTCTGGGTCAGCTGAGGTCATCAGACAGCTATAAGCCAGGCAAGGACTACCCAGCCTAGTTCCAGGCCACCAGACAAACAAGTGTCAATTGGCTTCAGTGGGATGTGTACATTTTGGAATTAGAATGGCTTGGTTTGATTTCTAGCTCTGCTATTTTGACTTTGAACACATTTCTTCATCTCTTCTCCCCCAGGATTAAATAGGACAATGTATGTAAACACGTAGAGCATAGGGCTTGGCATATAGTAAGCAATGGCACAGTAAATATATTAAGTAATAAATGGCAGCCATTAATATTATTACGTTTCTATTAGGCACCAGTCACAGCTCACATAGCTCTGGGCTTATTATCTATGATGTTTGAGACTAAGCAGGAAACTTTGCTTTAATGATTAGGCTTAATATATTTTTCTTCAAATATGTTTCTTCAGAGAACACTCAATTAGATACTCAAATGACCATTCTTTAAGGGAAAAAAAAGGAGAATTTGTTGTCCATGTTTAATTAATTTTTGATGGTTGAGTTCTCTGGAGTTAGTCTGCCTATGTTAGAATACCGGCTACCTCACTTAGTAGCTGGGTGACTTTGGGTAACTTGCTTTGCCTGTCTGGTTTTTGTCTCATCTGTAAAAATAGAGATAATGACAGTATTTCCCTCAAAGAGTTATTAGAAAAATTAATATACATAAAATGCTTAGAATGATACTGGAAAACAATGGTTTTGCTGGTTCAAAAACTTTATTTTGCTAATCAGTATTGGCTTAATAGGTTCACATTCCTACTAAAAGTACTAGAATACAAATGGGCATTTTCACTTTTTTCCCCTCCCCTTTCTTCCTCCCCACCCCCCACACTCCGGTTAGAGCCGTTGTTTCTCAGTCTGGTTGTGTAGGACACAGCTTCCTGGCCCATGCTGGTATGATGAGCCTTGTACTACTCCCCCCAGCTGAGGCAGTCTGGTGGCCAGTCACCGGGGCAACACACAGCAGCCCACAGCAGCTCACGCCAACCTCAGCTGCTCAGGGCAGCCCAGCTCCAGGCAGAGCTGTTGTTCACAGTCTTAGCTATATAGGGTGCAACTCACTGGTCCATATGGGAATCGAACCAGCAACCTCAGCGTTAGGAGCACTGCACTCCAACCACCTGAGCCACTGGGCTGGCCCTTTTGCACTTTTAAATTGTTTTATGCAGTGTTTCAACCATGAGATAATTTATTATCAGATATCACTTAAAGTAAAAATTTACAATTTACACATATGAGATATTTTCAGTGAAAATCAAACTGGTAATTTATAATTAAAACTGTGGTTCAGAAAAACCTAACTTTTCTTGCTGACATATAAAACCGCTGTCATAAAATTTAAGTGCTTGTCTTTATAAGTTGAACATGGCATAATTCAACTTCTGTGACGATTTTATTTTGACACATTAAAGCTATTTATTGGCATACATACTATGTGCTTAACTGTATTTAACAAGGGTTTGGAATGACATATATACCGTGAACCACTGTTCCTACCTCCGACAGCTGGCTCATGCTTCCAACTGTCCCAGTGCTTCCTGAGTTATTTCCAACCAGCTGACTACGAACATCTATGTTAATAAGGAGGAGGGAGGAAGACAATATAACAAGGAACTGAACAAAGAACACGAGAGGAAAATAAGGGGGGAAGGAGTTGAAGATCCGATAGATGCGCTCCCTGGTACAAAATGTACCCCTTAAAAAGCCGAAAACCCTGCTGACAAGCTTCGAATTAAATTTGTTCCAAGATGAATCTGTGAAATATAGGCATCAAATATAATTTACATGATGAATGATACAGTGCACTGCTTGCGTCTTGAGTGCAGAAAACATGCTTGTTCTGCTGGTCACTTTATCTGGTCCCCAAAGTACACAGCGTAGGTGATGTAAATGGTAAATGGATTAAACGGAGCTTTACAGTTAAGCACAAATAAACCATTCTCTCATGAAGGTAATAATTTCTATTAGAATGTTCTAAAGAAAGAAAAGATGTTTGAAATTTCTGAAATATACAACCGCTGAATATACGTGCTTTTCACCATCCCGTGGTCATTCCACTAGCCATTCAACCTCTCAAGCTAACGCTCTCTTCTCCTCTTTAGCAATCTACTTTCTGCCGGTCTAGCCATGTACGGGGTAGGTCTATATAGACTAAGGGAATGCAAACAATGCCTAGTGGATCTGCTATTGCATGGAGACAGACTGTATTTCTATTTATAACCAGTGAAACAGCAAATAAATGCCAGCCCAAAAGAACTTTGTAAATCATCTTGGGGAAGAAAACACTTGTCACCATGATCAAGGATAAGCAGTAGCAATTTCATAAAGGTTTGCTTGGCAATGTTCTTAATAAAGGAAGACATTTAAAAGTCTGTTATCAGAATGTACATCAATGTGTACACTACTGCCTTCATGTACTTTGATCAATTCTACTTAATGACTGCAGCAGGAAGAAGAAACATGCAAAAATTTGTTCTAAAGCAATCTGAATCTAGAAGCACATGAAATGCAAGACTTAAGGAATTAACATTTCAAGAAAACTTTTTCTGAACTCCTTTCACACTATCTGTGGCCCCCGAACCTGGCTGCACATTAGAATCTCCTGCAGAGCTTTTATAAGCGGCTATGAGCCAGTCTTTCAAAAGAAACCAGCAGCTCTGTAGGAAGAGATATAGGACGATCTCCAAGATATGCTGCAAAGCAACAAAAGCCAGGTGCAGAGCAGTTTGTATAATATGCTCCCTCTACCCCCAAGCAGCCACATATACATGTTTGTAAGTGCAGAGTATATGTCTGGAACAATATGCAAAAAAAAAAAAAAAAAGGTTAAAGTAGTTGCCTCTGGGAAAGAAAACTGAGTGGATGCAGAATAGAGGAGAGGAAGAATTGCTTTCCACCGTTTAACCTTCGAGTATGTTTTTTGTACTGTGTGGTGCTTATTTTAAAAAAAGAAAAAGAAAAACACATTCCAAGCCCCACCTTAGATCTACAGGGAAAAGTTAATGGGTGGGGCCCAATAATGTTTATTTTTAACAAGTTCCCCAGGTGATTCTTTCACAGCCAGCTTGGCAGAGAAATGGCATTTGGGGAACTATTGATCTTGAACCCTAGCACAGAGGCTGGCACCTCATTCACGGTTGCTTCCATGAAAACTTTGTCACTCCAATTGGACTTTAAGATCCTTAAAGACATGACTGATATTTAATCACTCAGAATTCCCTATTCCCCACAGACCTACCTAAAGCTGATTACAGAATAGACGCTCACAACATATTTCCCGAGTGACACAAAGAGGAATTCCAGCACCGTGGGGAGGCGTTAGTTTGCACTACTATCCTGGAGCCTGCTTAAGTATGAATTTTGCAAATATCAAAAGATAGAAAACGGATTTAAGGGGGGGAAATAAACCGCTGATGAATTTTTCTTTTGAGATCTTATTTTGAAATGTCCATATATTTATTTTGTCAACAAAAAAGAATGCAGTATTCTTGACTGTTTAGGTTCAGTAGTCACAGGTATAATCCTATTGCACAGAAAGGGTCCTATTTGTACAGATTTATATATTATGCCCATTTGTTTCCTTTCATGTAGTTCCTAAGTGTCCCTACCTTGATTTTCCAAGTAGGGTATCTATTAAGAGAATACATAGATTAAGTAGATTACAAATAGAAATAACTAGATTTTTAAAAGATGAACCAACAGCCATTAGAACCAGTTCAACTCAGCTGACAGTTTTCCAACTGTGAGTATGGGAAGGAAAGCTACATTTTCTAGGGTCTAATGACAACTACAGAAGATTTAATATATTCCAGGCTAAGAGATCACCCCCAGGGATGAAAGATAACAGGAAATCATAAACTTTTATATTGAGGACACTTAGTAATGAGTCAGCTACAAAGGACAGGAGTCAAGTCAAGTGGATCTAGTTCCCTAATAACCTTTCTCCTCTTGTAAACAGTCCTCAGTTCCAGCCAGCACCTGGGGGAGAGACCACATTCCAAGCTAAGTCAAGAGAAAGGATTCATATTAGAGAACTTTCTGTTGGGAAAGAAACTAAAGTAGTATTCTAAGGGGGACTGCTTAACTTCTTAGCAGGCTTCTTCATTCTCAATGAAGGCTGAGTTAGAGTAGAGGTTTGGACCACGGAATCTTGACATAATCCATAACAAATATCCCTACATGGAATTGTATATACTACCCAGAAGATCTCAAAGAACTTCAAAACAATTGCAAATCTGAAGTATTCGTCAAAAGCAGAACGGGTAGTACTGAGCTGTCCAGGAAAGGTCAAAAGCAACACTAGACCATCAATTTCAAGTCATGCAAGTAAGGACAATACGTAAAGTGCATAAAATGTGAGAAAAACTTTTTACTTATTTATATGTTAGATCCATTCAAAAAAACAAATCACCATGTTGTACATCTGAAACTAATACATGTCAACTGTAATCAAAAAATAAATTTAAAAAAGAATATATCCTTTACTAACATATACATTAAAAACCTGTGTGTGCTCTTAAAAAAAATAATTTATTACAGGTTCCTCAAAGTACATTTTGTAATTCTTCTTAATTTCCACTAGAGGTCAGATGATAGATGTTTGGCAAATGTAAGAAAGATACAGGCAGTCCTCGCTTTGCACAGTAGTGCAAGACCATAAAAATGACCATGCAAAGCTATCTTAGTAATCCATAGGGAAAATTATAACTGTTTCCTGACCTTTAAAAATGTCTGTCAAAACATTAAAGACCCTTTTACTGTTGATTATATTGTGCAGAGAACTGAAGAAAATAGTAAACGGAATATTCACGTAGTACGCTGGAGTTCACAACACGCCATTCATGTGCGTTCCCTGAGAGCTTCCGGCTGCACATCTAGAGTCCCCTGAATGGCGGCAGTGCCAACATTCCCTCCCACCTTCAGTTACTCTTCCATTTATGCTCAATTTAAATTTCACTTCCACAATCAGCACTTTTTGTTCCTTCGCTACACCTTCATTTTTATTGGCCACTTCCGTCTTTCGATGACCCAGCTGTGTAATACATCACATGGGTTTCTCACACGGAGACAAGGCGGCAGCCTTTCCTGTGTGTGTGACCTGTAGAACAGATGTGCCCTGTCACTGACACAGCGGCTCGCTGATCTGCACCCTGAAGAGCTTGTAGCAAACTCTGTACTTCACTGCAGTGCAAATGCAACAGTCAATAATATATCATGGTGACTAAAGCCTGAATCCTGTTCGCGAGGGACTAGTGTTACTTAACTAAACCATGTGACATTATGACATAATAAGAAATAGAGTCCCGGCACAAGAGTGCCTAAAACCCTTCTGAAAGGAGCACATTTTGCTATTCGTAACAAGCCCCTTCCAACCACACCCGAGTTTATGCTGATGAGGTAACTGGGTGGGCTCCTAGATGGCTTCAGGAGGGGGCGCTGATTGCCAGAGGAACCCACCAGACGATTAGAGGGTTAGAACTTTCAGCCCCACCTCCCTAACCTCAGAGGCGGGGAGAGGGGCTGGGGACTGAGTTAATCCCCAATAGCCAATGATTTAATCAATCATGCTTAGTAATAAAACCTCCAGAAAAACCCTAAATGAAGGGGTTCGGGGCACTTCAAGGTTGCTGAATGCATCCACGTGCCCTGAGGTGGCACCTCCACTCCTGAATGTGACACCCTTCTGGACCTTGCCCTATGTACCTCTTCATCTGGCTGTGGATTTATAACCTTTATAATACCCTCTATAATAAAGTGGTAATAGTAGGTAGAGTGTTTCCTTAGGATCTGTGAGCCATTCATTATACAGCAAATTATCAAACCTCAAGAGGGGATCAGGGGAATCCCCAATCTGTGGCCAAGTCAGCCAGAAATACATAGTAACCTAGGAACCCACTATTTGCGATTGGTGTCCCAACTCGGGGGCAGTCTTAACCTGTGCGGTCTGCACTAACTCTAGATGGTGTCAGAGATGAATTAAAATTATACGACACCCAGTTGGTGTCTACTTGAACTGGAGAACTGCTTGGTGCAGAAAACCCAGAAATTTGGTGTCAGAAACGTTGTTAGGCAGAGAAATAGTTTTCCTTACAAGGAAACTGAAATCGGTGCATCTCAGAGCCATGCTAAGTGAGGAATGCTATATTATATCCCTAAAAGAGCATTTCTTAAACTAAACTGTCCCACAGGAGTTAGGGTTACTCACAAAAAGTCCGTAGTAAAGAAACTGGGAGATGCTCGGCTGAGAGCAAATCATTTTATTTACCAGCTGGACTTCTCAGAGAATTTAAGAAATGGATGTGCTCTCCGCATATCCATGCTGGGGAACTAGCATAAGTGGGAAACAGGACCTCAGGTCTCTTTTTTCAGGAAACACTCCATGGAGTTATTGTTTTCCACCTTGAAAACGTGTTCTACAAGCTAATTTTCAGACTCACCAACTGTGAAAGTTAATTACAAATTTAATGTTTTTTATAATTGTTACAACTTAAATTTACAAAATTTAAAAAAAGCAATGTTTTACAATTTTATAACTGATACAAAGTACCAGTCAGTCAAGTGTGTTGTAAAACGGTTTCCTTAACAACATAGGACACCAAGTTAGTAACAGCATTACCAAGCATTTACTGTACACGTTCCTGGAATGCATATAAGCCAAAAAGTCAATACCTGATAACACACTGAAACTTTTTCAACTATCTTTTTAACCTCAAGAGAAACTTACCAAAGACGTTTGTCTCAGATTTTCCCGATCACAATATAATTAACACGCACTTATAGGGCGCTGTTCAGGCTCAAGCCTTATCCATAGGAGGCCAGGTACACCGTACCTCTACGCCAGCCAGCTGAATATTGTCTTCTGGGTAAAATTACTTATGAGCCAGAGCTACCCTTATTCACCAGGCAGAACTCCTATCCTAGGATGAGAATTCAAGGCTACTAGCCAGCACCACAAACACTCTGCCTTCAAAGATTCGAACCTTGCTTGCCAGACAGATGTAAGTAATACTCGTGAAATCCCGTTAGCAAGCATCGCCTCCATTCTTGGCTGGGTCCCCTCTGTTGTCACCCATGTACCAGGATGGCAGAGTAGATGGGCAATTGAAGAAGACCTGTGGTTTGATGCTCCAGAGAAATCTTAAGTTTTACTCTAGTTTCGAAAACAAAGATTTGAAGCAGCAGTGGGACTTGGGCAAAGTAGATCAGAGACAGCAAGAAAGTCCAGCAAGGAAAAGGGTGAAACACTATCAATAAATTCCCAGTAGTCTGGAACAATTTCGTGCACAGTCTAACAGGCCAATAGCCCATATAACACGGAAAACTAAGGTCCACGGTGCTTAGTCATCAAAACTAAATAGTGTAGTATCTATTAAGAAGAGTATAATATATCTGTCAAAATCTGTCTAAAAATAGTTGACATATAAAGAATTTTATCTCCTGAGTAATTTTTCTAAGGACACTCAGTTACATTTCACAAGCAGAACCTTCAGTTACAGGAAAATCTTATTTAAGTAGGCTAGGTCATTCCCCAAAGATGGCAAAGTGGTTGCTAGTTTTTTATATGCAAATTAATCTATGAAATGTTAACACTTCATTGCAATTGTTCCCATGCTAAAGGTTACTTACTGCTACGGAATGTTTCTAGTGTTTCGAAAAAGAAGGGATTCGAAAGGACTAATGAAAGGGAAAGATAAATTAACAGCAACAGCTTCAAATTAAAATCATATCACACATAAACTTTAAGGCAAGACATCTTTTCAAGGTAACAGGACTAGAAAACCATTCGATGAGGTAAGTAAGCAGCTTTCATATATTCTACTTTGAGAGTCATTCTCCTAATGCATCTGCTTATCGATACAAGAAATGAAAGCACACTGATTATACAGGCATTAACACACAAACATGACTATCACGTAAAAAATCTGTTATCTGCTATTTAATAAATGGAATCCAAACCCTACTTTAAATCCATTACCTCTTGCTTATGACCTTTCTTCTCATGAATAATTTTCTACTGGTTTCGATGGGAGTCTCCCAGAAGCAGACTCTGACATATGAATCTGAATGCAGGTGTTCATACGGGAGGTGACCCTGGCAGCACCGGCAGGGGAGAGGAACAGTGCGAGCGGGATGGGGAGGAAGCCATGGCGGCTGTCTTGAGCAGCACCTACCCCTCTGCGGCCACCTGGAAGGCTGCTAGAAAGTGCTTCAGCATGGTACCACTCAAGGGAAGAGGAGAGCTAGGTAGTTATCTACGTCTCCCAGTAGTAAATGCTGCATGGTTGTCATAGAGCCACTAAGGTCCCAGAATTTCCTGCCTGCTTCAAGTGCAAGCTGCTGAGCTCCAGTAGCTGAAGAAGGGCCTCAGGCCAAGTCTCAAATGCTTTCAGCAAGAAGTCGTCAAAACGCTGGCCCGGTGGCGGTTGGAGCTTCACGATCCTAACTCCGAAAGCTGCTGGTTCAATTCCCACATGCGCCAGTGGGCTCTCAACCACAAGGTTGTCAGTTCAACTCCTCGACTCCCGCAAGGGATGGTGGGCTCTGCCCCCTGCAACTAGCAATGGCAACTGGACCTGGAGCTGAGCTGCGCCCTCCACAACTAAGACTGAAAGGACAACAACTTGACTTGGAAAAAAGTCCTGGAAGTACACACTGTTCCCCAATAAAGTCCTGTTCCCCTTCCCCAATGAAATCTTTTTTTTTAAAGAAAGAAGTCTTCAAGAGATGAAGCTAGAGATATCGTTTTCCCCAGAAAATAAGACCTAGCTGGATCATCAGATCTAATGCATCTTTTGGAGGAAAAATTAATATAAGGCCCAGTCTTATTTTACTATAAGACCGGGTTTTATTTAATATAATATGAGGCCGGGTCTTATATTAATTTTTGCTCCAAAAGACGCATTAGAGCTGATTATTTTCAGGGAAACAGGGTAGAGGTAAAGCTGCAAACACAGAAAGCCAGGGGATATGGATGGCTCTTCCAGAGCCTGCTCTCCATGTAAAATTCTAGTCTAGCCAAACTGACGTGCATATCCACTTAACTCGTGCATTCTCTGTACACACATGCTCATCTTCATACTCACTGTGTTCTGCACCTTTCTCGCCATTATTCCTCCATCCTCTCTGGGAGACATACTGAACAAGAACACTATATGCACTATATAATAAAGTTGTTATGGCTAAACAGGTATAGATTAAGTAAATAATACTAAGAATATCTAATGCTTAATTCCTGAACAAAGATTAAAGACAAAATTGTCCAACTTGATGAGGCAGTCCACAACTGATTTGTGTTAGCAGGGAAAGAACCATCACCAGGCCTCAGCCATTCTCCAGAAAAGAAAACACATTCCTAGCAACTTATTATTGTGTATCAGTTCCAGAGACATACATTGTGGCCTGAACACCTTGAAGGAAATTCCACTCACTGGGCTGGAGAAGAAGAGTGCAGGAGGAGGAGGGCTGATTGGAAGGGAGTTTGACTTTGGATGACTGGTGGATGGGATGACATTGTCAAGTGGAAACAAAAAGTTCGCAATTACATATTCAAGACTAGAGCTCAGAGCAGAGGTCTACGAAGGAGACAAAAACTTAGCAGTCATCCACATACAGATGAAAGCTGAAGTCGTAGGATCAGATAAATGCTAGAAAAGGGGAACTACTGAGGACTGGACTCTGGGGTACTCCAGGGTTAAAAGATCAAGGAGGTAAGAAGCAATTGCCATGAGGACTGAGAAGGAGAAGGGGTGAGGGAGGAGGAAAACCAGCATGGGGATTTCCTAGAAGCCAAGTCAGGTGAAGCTCATTGGTAACTTGGACAAGAGCGATTCCAATGGAGGAATAAAGATGAAAGCCTGATTGGATTGGGTTCAGAGAGAAAGGGACCTCAATTTAAAAAAGACAGAGAAAAAAACAAACAAAACAATTGGAGACAGCAAATATGGACAATTCTTTTGATGAATTTTGTTATAAAAGAAACAAAGAAATGGGGTTGCAGCTGAAGGGCCAATGTCAGGTCAAGGAACGTTATTTTTGCTTTTCTTTTAATGAAAGTTATATGCTATTGGCACACTAATAAGAAAACAAAATGATATTGGGGGTAGGTGGGAAACTCTTGAAGCCATGTCCATGAAAAGATGAGAGGGGATGGGATCTAATACACCCAAAGGGAACTGCCAATGACTTAGCAGTTCCCTTTTCCTTCTGAAGTTACATTTCCAGAAATGTCCTAAATCTGAAAATAGAGCTCTCCATAGTAAAGCAGACTTTGGCAACTGTGGCTCCCATGTCAGTGGATGCATGCAAGATGTGTAGTGCTGACACTTCAGAAACAACAACTAGGATAAAAAGTTCTAAGGGGGAAAAGGTCATTCATTTCAAGCAAATGTGCTATTTTGACAAAACAGATGTGCTTCTTTGACTCCTCTAAGGAGGCCTTCTTTCCAGCGGGTGCGTACAAGCCTTCTAGTTACTTTTTAGTGCCGTAGCTCAAGGTCTACCTTCCTGTCGAGTTACGCATACTTGGAGGAACAGACATCAAGCAAGCTTGAAGCCTGCCAGGAAGATGGCACATCTGAGAAGCCAATCTTCAAGTCGGCCAGTCTTACCATAGAAACCGAGGAATGTGCTGAGGTTGTGAGCAGTTACTCACACCTGCTGGGCAGGCAAGGTGGCCCGTAAAACAGGAGGAATCCCGAGAACCACAGCACTGAGATCACTGAGCATGTCGGGCCCGATGGCATCCCGTTCCTAGCCACATTGTCACTGGCAACAGGGCCAGTGTACGGGAACTAAAGGCCAGAGCAGTGTGTCCTGCCAGAGGGACACACTCGGCTGGGCCTCCTGCTTTGTACAGCCATTGTCATTTGGTTAAATTCTTCAATCCTTTACTGCCATTGAAGAAACCTGTATCATTTCCCTATGTCTGTTATTATCTTTTTATCAACCACCATCACCCTTCTGACACTCTTACATGTACACATTTTATGTGATAAAGACTCTAACTCAATAAACATATCTTTTCTCACAAATATTAAAATATGCAGAAACACATGGCTTAACAGATATTTCTGTTTAGGACAAAACTAAATTTAAAAAATCAAAATCCATTTAAAGATGTTTTAAAGAAATACGTTATATAAATACTACACAGAGGTGGCGGAAACTGTGAATGATGGTCAATGAAAGCTTGAAATGTGACGGAGGCAATAAAAAATGACGTGGTAGAGAGGGAGGCATGGAAAGGCAAGAAAAGTCACCCATACCCTAACATCTTCAAGTATTACGACTTGTACCATAGTCTTCCTCTGTCCTGTCCAAGAAAAGAAAGAACCCCACACAGCATTGGAGCTGGTGAATGAACCAGACAGCAGGTCTGGGGCCAGGAATGAGGCTGAGAACAAGCCCCCCACCCCACCCCCAGTGACTGACAGGAGGTAAGTGGAGAGATTTCCTGGAGAACACCCCTGAAGAGATGGGCAGCCCTAACAAGGTGATCCTGGGGGACAGCTGTGTGAAACACTTACGAGCTTTCAGAGGATAATCAATTCCAACAAGGGTTAAGAAATAAGAAAACAGAAAACAAGTTCAGATCAGGGAATCTGTTCTCTTCGCCATAGGCTGTATGACCACAAATTTAGAGGTAAGGACAGGAAAATTCGGGAAGCAGAGTCCAGGGCTGACTAGTTGGCATTTGGATGGCTGGAAAAGAGGGTTTGAGGAAAGAAGTCCCTGAATCAAACAGAAGGGACTCTGCTCTCCTAGTAACCATGGAATCTAAGGAAATGTTAATGTTAATAGTCAGAAAATAAAGACGGGCTAGCAAAAAAAGGAAAGTGACTCAAAGAACCAGGCACACAGAAAATTAGCCTTAAAAAAGTACTGAAATAAGAAAAGCGTAAAGAAGGTGAGTGAGACCTGTGGCAAGTTAAATTAAGTAAAAAGACTAAAGTTGCTCTAATTTGCAGACAGTTTACCCCAAGTTTCCTTCATAAAGTAGTCAAGTAAAAAGGAGTCACCATACATCTACAGAGTGTAGCGTGTGTGACAGGTGAGGCACTGTGGGAGTTCACAGAGAAGAGGAAAAACCCAGGAACCCACAAATCAGTCTCTCCGGGAGAAAGCTCTCTTGTGGTCACACAGAATGTTTCTGAAGTCATTGATGGGAATTGGCCAGAAAACTTCTGCTCCCAGAGGGCCTGGGGTCCCATACGTTATCACTTACTGGAGCAGTCAGGATGCTATCCAAACTGTTACACTGTTTTGACTTTTGTTCAGGTATTTTTTCAATAGTCTGTGAGTTCCTGGGCAGTGGGAGTATTTCCAGAACCATTTTATTTTCTTTTTTATATTTACTAATATAAAATACCCATAAGACACTGTATAAATTGAAAGGACCACAATGGATCACACTCCAACTTCCATGTGAAATAGTGACCAATTATCTGATGGCCGCTTTTACACATAAAAACACCAAATTATTTATAATGGTATAGGTTCCCCCAGCTTTTGCAATTTAATAATTTACAGTACATGATGTCAGACTGTTATGAATACTAACTGATAAACAGGAATCAATATTAGATATTTGAATTCCTCTTTTGTGCTCAAGGAAAATGACACTTCTAAATTACAAAGGAAGAGAAGTCCACCACTTCTCCACAAAGCATTCTAAACATTTTTTATTCCCCCTTCCCCATAATAAAATCATGTTGGATATGGCATTTTGTTTTCTCTAACATTGATTTTTGATCCATTAGAATTATCAGACAAATGTAATTAACAGTCCTGGTAAAGAAGTACGTTAAATTTGCATAGTTAGTATGTTTACCCTCATCAAACTTGTTTCAACACTTATGCTTGTTTGAAGCATAAGTGTTCCTTATGCTTCCTGTCTTTGATCAACAGTTCTTTTAGAAAATAAACGTTAAAACATGACTACAGATAAAAACAATTTCAAAGTGTATAATACTAGAAATTTACCTTAAGGGTAACCAAATGCTCATCAAGAAAAAAGATAAACATACAAAAATAGATAGACTACAGCACTCTTAAGTACTAAGAAGAGAGAGAGAAACACACCAGCTGAAGAATCCATCAACAGAGAAATGGATAAATCAGAGTAAATCCACAGAATGGAATTCTATGCAGCCATTGAAAAGAATGACATGTCTGCATATGATATGAAAAGCTCTCCTAGACCTCCAGGATATTTTAATAAATGAAAAAGAGCAGAGTATAGAATCCTTCCTTCTAGATGGAAAACTCAAAACTGGTAGCGATCCTACCACTGGGTAAGGGGGACTACAGGAAAGAGAGGACACTGTCACTTTTTCATCTTTCTATATTGCTTGAATTTCTCAACACATTTTTTTTAAATTACAGGCTATGTGGTCAAAGGAGACATGAACACTTTTTTGTATTCATGTCTTTTTTATTTCTATTTATTGTTTAAAGCTAATAAATATTATACATTAAATTTTCCTTTTATTAAAAAGTATAGTTGACATACAATATTATGTTAGTTTCAGGTGTAGTGATTCAACATTTATTTATCTACCTTACGAAGTGATAACCACACTAAGTCTAGTAACCATTTTTCACCGTGCAGTTATTACAATATTATTGACTATAAATTTAAATTTTCCTTCAAATAATAACCAATAAAAAATGCTAATGAGCCAATTAATTTCAAAACTAGAGATAAAGGGAAAGAATCCAACGTTTAAATCTGCCTCTCCTATACAAAAAGTACCACTAGGTAACCAAAGGAGTAGACGAAGGAAAACGTTCTCTTTATAGAAGTATTCCATCTAATTAATTAAAGGAGGAATCTTATAATTACATTATCATCATTTTGCAACCACTAATGAATACATGAATGGATATCGGCACTGTTCAATGGCAGCAAACATGACAAAAGGAGAAGCAACCAGATGTTTTCTGCTTCCTGGTGGAAGACTACTTCTCCCACTTATAAAATATTCTTTGGGGGAGGGAACCTGAATCTGATCAAGCTTCTCTAGATCCAACCGCCAATTCACAGGAAGGAGCAGAACATGTGAAAAGATGCTGCAGGGATGTAATAAGCAAAATCCAGAAAGTGGAAAACTTTACAGGATAAACAACCAATCTCTGCAACAAATAAATGGCAACAGAAAAAGGGAGACATGAGGTAACCTACAGATCAGGGTTTTCCATCAGCAGCACTACTGCCATTTAGGACCAGACAACTCTTTTTTTTTTGTGGGACTGTGCGGTGCATGATGGTTAGCAGCACCCCGTCCTCTACCTACTAGATTCCTGAGCAACACCCCCCCCAATAAAAAGTGTTTCTAGACATTGCCAAGTGTCCCATGGGGTGTGGGGTACAAAACTCCCATGCAGCTGGCAACCACTGCTGCAGATTAAGAGACTTATGAGACATATAAACTAATGACAATGTATAGACCTTAACTGGATCTTGACTCAAACAAGTAGTTAAAAAAAAATTGACATTTACGAGACAATTGGAAATTTGAACACTGAATGTTTGATGATATTAAGGAATTGTCAATTATTTTTAGTTGTAATAAAGGTATTGTAGTTTTTTAAAAGAGACGTTATTGATATACGTGTTAAAATAGTCATAGGTATAATGATATCATCACAAATTTGCTTCGAAATAACACTAAGTGCAGGGGAAGTGTGGGGAGGGGCTTAAACGAAACGACTGGTCAGGAATTGGTAATCACTGAAGAGGAGTGACAGTTACCTGCGAGCACATTACACTATTCTGTCTACTTGCATATGCTTAAAATTTTCTCTAAAAACAACAAAAATTAAAGTCAAGATCTTCATGGCAGGTAGCAGCATTCAGCTGAATGCCAAACCAACCCAGTAACTGAATCTTGAGAACATTCAGCTGAGTTCCACTAACCACTCATGTCTGCTGGCTCATATACACTCAGAGGCTCTCAAACTAATCCATTTTGAAAGGAAAATAATCACTGGCTTTTTAAAGGACAAATTAAAAGTGAACTCCCAGAATACCTTAAACCCTGTGGTTCACAAAACACAGGACAGAAAATGCTACTGTTTCCCCGAAAATAAGACCTAGCCGGACAATCAGCTCTAATGCATCTTTTGGAGCAAAAATTAACATAAGACCCAGTCTTATTTTACGATAAGACCGGGTCTTTATAACATAATTAATATAAGACCGGGTCTTATATTAATTTTTGCTCCAAAAGACGCATTAGAGCTGATTGTCCGGCTAGGTCTTATTTTCGGGAAAACACGGTACTTTAGAGAAATTCCTGGATCATGAATGCATTAGTGATTTCTATTATATTTATTTACTTGCTCAGTGTTTATTTGTTCCCCATGTCACTTACATTTGTCAATTTTGCTTCATACTAAAATTACCAAAGGCAGTGGTATTTTTAAATTTAGATACAGAATATTTTTAAATTTAGGTACAAAACATTATCAGAATACAACTTAAATACCCAATAGTGAACCACAGACTGAAGAATATTATTCCATGAGACTATTCTTAGAGCTAACGTCTTAGAATGATAATGTACTTAAAAATACATTATATGTCAGGAAAAAAGCATATGATTCTCGCCGTAGATGCTGAAAAAGTCTTTGACAAAATTCAACATCCATTCATGATAAAAACACTAAAAAAAAAAAAAAAAGAAAGAAAAAAAGAACTGAGGAATACTTTCTTAATATGATAAGAGTTAGACCTAAAGTTAGTATCTTATTTAATGAGGAAACATTAGAGGCATTTCCACTAAAATCGGGAAGAAGGATATCCACTATCTCTACCACTTTTCAACATTGTACAGTGGTATAAACCTGTGCAATTAGATAAGAAAAATAATTTACAGGCATAAGAACAGGCAAAAAGTAGTGAAGCTATCTCTATTTACATACGATATGAATCTCTAGTGAACTGACGATACAACTAACTCAAACAATTCAGTAATAATTCTTCCAGGATATAAAAGTAAAATTCAAAGATCAAGTCTTCATACACACAACCAAAAACCATTAGCAAATAGTAAAAAAGAAAATTAAATTTTTAGAAATAAACTTATAAATGTGCAAGATCTATATAAAGAAAAATTTAAACATATCTGAAAAATACAAAAGTAGACTTAAATAAACATTCCTATTCTCAGAATGACTCAAAATTTCAAAAACGTCAGTTCTCCTTAATAAACTCCAAATGGATTAGGGATCTAAATGTGAAAAATAAAACCATACAAGTACTAAAAGAAAACATATGTAAAATCCTCTTAACCTTGGGGGAAGAGAAAGGCTTGCTAATTATGACTCAAAGTTCAGAGCCAATAAAAGATTGATAAATATGACTGCAGAAATACTTTTTACAAATTTGCATGGTGCAAAGAAATCACCATCAACAAGAAAGAAAAACTACAAACTGAGGCAGAATATTTATATATGCCACACAGGGCTAAGATCCCTAATACACAGCTCTTAAAAATTAGAGACAAAGGACCAAAAACCTGATAGAATCTGAAAAAGATATAAACAGGTGATCCTCAAAACAAGAAGAAAAAGAAAACAACCCCCAAACATATATAATGTTGTTCAAACTCATCTGTAATTAGAGAAATGCAGATTAAAACATGGGTACCATTTCCCATGTATCAGATCGGCAACAATTAAAAACATGACAACACATCCTGACAGCAAGAATGTGCAAAAAGAGGCACAGTCATATACTGCTGGTGGGAATGCACTAGACTAGTCCCACCATTTCAAGGGAAATCTGGTAATCGTAACAAAACAACATATGCGCTTATCTTTTGAACAAGCAATCCTACTTCTAGTAATCTAATCTGAAGATACACCTCCAACAATATGAAAATACACATGCACAAGATTATTTATTATAGCACTGTCTGTATTTGCAAAATATTGTAAATAACCTAAATACCCCTACAGAAGAGATGAATAAAATAGGGTGGGTCCACATGAAGGAGTACCATACAGCTGTCAAAAAGAACAAGGAAGAGCTCTATGAAATGACATGGAGCGATTCCCAGTACACACTATGAAGTGAGAAAAGGCCAAGTAAGGAGGATTTATTGTAAGCTACCGATCCTTTGTGTAAGGAAAGTAGATACAAGAAAATATACAAGCATCTGCTCATTTGTGGGACAACAAACAAAAAAAACCCACAGAAAGGATGAACCAGAAACGAAAGAGACTGATTACCCGTAGGTGGATGAGAAAAGGGTGAAAAGGCGGAGGGGGGATGAAGAGGGCATGGCACTTCTGAGTATACCTTTTCATAGAATTCTGATTTCTTAGAATGACAGTAACATTTTCAAAATATAAACGAACAATTAAAACCAACCAGATGTGGGAGGAATCCAAAATGCAATACAAACAGTAACAAATAAACCTAACTGTACTACAAATAAATGACATAACACAGTAAAGCGGGGAAGAGAAGAACTAACCTAAGTTAACTTTGAAAACAGTGTTTTGACTAGATATTATAAAGCCAAAGATAAAAAGAATTATAAATAAATACTGTAGTCTAGTTAGCAAATTTGTTTATTACAAGTGTAAAGGTTAGCAATTCCAGAACTACTTTATGTATACACTAGGATTGAACAAATATTGTAGATAATGAGAGCTGGGTTTCTCACTCCTGGACAAAAAAGTTACAAGTATGGAAGGGGAAGGCCAAAATGAACACTGTGGTATTGGATTAGAATCAAAGGTATTATGAAAACTTACGTGTGTGTGTGTGTGTGTGTGTGTGTGTGTGTGTTTAGTTCCTAGCCCTGTCCACTGAGAAGCCCTAGAAGCACTGAACCAACCTAGTGCCAGACCTTGGTTTCTAAAAACCATCTCCAATAAAAGGAACCAGAGTTCATACAAACACATACAAAAATCATTCAAGTTACCATTAATTCACACTATAATTAATGGGAAAAGTATATTAACATTAATGAAAAAGCAAGTGAACAATACCTACAGTAATAAAACCTAACTGCCAAAAAGAATCAGAAATTTGGTAGCAGCTGCAAGATCAGCACTGGCCAACTGTTTAAAGCTGTGTGAATTATTGTGGAGTTTAAACTGCTCAAACCCACCAAAGCTTGCTTTATAATCCAACTCCTCTACACCGGTTTCACTGTTATTCTTGAGCTCCCTCACTTCCGATTATCAAAACTAAGGCTTTCTTCCCCTTGGAGGTTCAGAAAACTCAATTTCAAACCTAAGAACACAGGCTATGAGAGCCCACCAAGCAGAAATCTACCCCAAACCAATGGTCAAGCAGCCCGAGATAAGACTCTCATCTCACAACATATTTTGTTTAAATAGCAAAATTGAGAATATATGTATAAAAGTCTTATAAGTGAACATGAACAAACTACTCATATATTCTCCTATGACAAACTGTCAAATCAATAAAAGATATTACGAGATTCATTAAATGGGCTTTTTGTTCTCTCAGGCGGAGACAGATGTGTACCTAGTTAAGTTTATGTTGTAATACTCTAAAAGACTTCATCATCAAGGGAGAATGTATATAAAACGCATTTTAAAAATAATTCCCATCCCTAAATAAAAAATTAAAATACATTTCAATAAGAAATCCATTATAACAAGGAAGAAAACAGCTAAATTATAAAATTTTTCAAGTAAATATTTTATACTATTCCCAAGGCAGTTATGACCATTTTTAACACATTTATGCTAACAACAATAGTTTTAATAAAGAAGAAACGTAAGGTATTTAAAGAGGCAGCTCTCTGGCCTGTTCCATCTGCTCCACCCATGCCTCCTTCCCCACCTCCATCCCAGGATAGAGAAAGAGAAGGAAAAGAGACCCAGTACCACCTACTGGTTGAGAGAGCCAGCTCTGGAGTCAGCTTTGTGACCCTGGGAAAGTTACTGACTGACCGCTCTAACCCTCAGATTCCTCATCTGTAAAATGGGGATAATAATAGCACTTACCCAGCAAGGGGACTCTGAGAATCAGATGAATTAATCAGTTCATCGAATGCCGTTAGAACAGTGTCTAGCTCTTGGTACAAAGCTTTCAGTAAGTGTTCGACTGAGTTCCTGGGACTCCAGAGTGAGTACCTAAGAAACTCCTACCTAATAGCATGATTCTATGTAAAATTCTTCCATTCTCATAAACTAAGCTCTTCATTCAAGTTTCAGGAATAAAAATTAATATGTGACATTTGTAAATTACCCAAACTGACTCAAACTTTCAAAATCATCCTCTCACCTGGATTATTACAATAGCCTTCTTTCTGGTCTGTCACCTTTGGCTTCCTCTAGTCTGTTCTCCATGTAGCAGCCAGAGTGACCCTTTTAAAGGTTAAATCAATCGTTTACTCCCCCACTCAAAATATACCAATTACTCTGCATAAAATCCAAAATATTCTTGTGTTCAAATGTGTCCTCAAAGCCTTCCACAATGACGCCAAATGAAAGGAGCCTTATACTACCCCAGCCCTCTCTTCCCCGAGCTCAAGTGTTCTTTTCTTCTGTCACATACATGTTTATCTATCTCTCCCCTCTAGAATATGTTACGAGAGCAATAACTCCGTTTTGTTCATTGCTACGTTCCCAGCACCAAGAACAGCGCCCACACACTCCGAGCCAAAGCCAACATCATACGCAATGATAAAGCGCAGAGGCAATCCCATTATAGTAACAAGAAACAAAATAAAACTGAGCATAAAAGCCTTATAAGTGAAACATATGAAGGGACTACTCGTATGTTCTCCTATGACAAACTGTCATATCAAAAAAATGTATAAAATAGTGTTTTGACTAGATGTTATATGTATTCCAAAATACTATATGCCAGCTGCCAAACTGGTAAATTTATCATTTTTTTAAACTTTTAAGTGTGTGAAGTACACTTCAACCATTAAAATAGTTTTAGAAAGTCTTCAATGCACATACAGCCCACTGAAGTTTTACAACTCATGTAACCACCACCCAAGATCAAGATATAGAACATTTCCTGAACTTCAGAAGCTCCTTTGGACCTACTCTGTCAATACCATCCCCCAGAGGTAAGCAATAGTCTGACTTCTTTCATTCAATTATGCCTGTACTTGAACTTCATATAACTAGAATCAAACACTGTAACCTTTTGTGTCTGGCGTCTTTTACTCAACTTTGTATCTCTAAGATGCACCCATGTTGTTGTATGCATGAGTAGTGCCTACTACTCATTTTTTTAATCACTGAGTAGCATTCCATTTTATGAATATACCACGATGTATCCAATCTACTATTAATGACATTTAGGTTGTTACAGTTTGGGGGTTAGTATTAGGTTGGTGCAAAAGTAACTGCGGTTTAAAAAGTTTTAAAAAATTGCAAAAACCACAATTACTTTTGCACCAACCTAATACAAATAATGTTGCCATAAATAATCTTGGGTATATCTTTCAGTAGATATATTAACTTATTTGCAAAATGATAAAGTTTTTGTTTAGTTGGTTTTGGGGGGGACAGTATTTATAATACCTTAGATGGGTGAGGATGCAGGGAACTACAAGTGGACATTGCTGGTGAGAGTATAAACTGGAATAACCTTTCTGGAGGACAATCTGACCATAAGGACAAGAAGCCTAAAAATATCTGTGCCCTGTGACTAATAATTCTACTTCAAGGAAATTTCTTATTGAGTACTTACACGTGCTAGATCTTCTTCTAAGTGTTTTACATGTATTAACTCATTTGATTTATTCTAAGGAAATAATTACAGATACTCACAATGATTTGTTTAGAAGGATGTCAACAGCCTATTAATACATCGTTAGGAAATACAAGAAAAAGTAGTAAACAAGGTAAAAAAACTAACACAAGGGGAATCGCTTTAAAACGTATTGTATTTCTGTGAAATTAAACACTATGTAGCCACTAAAAATGTTTTCAAAGAACATTAAAGATACAGGAAAAAGTATGCATTAATAAAAGAAGTTAGGTAACAGTGGAATGCATAAAATGAATTCGTTTTTCTAACACAAACCTATACCATAAATGCTGAAATAGTGGTAATCTCTGGAAGACATGGGTACTTTTCATATTTTTGATAGTTTTCTATACTCCATTTTTTTCTGTATTACTTTTGTCAGTCAGAAAGATTGTGACCAAAAAGACTAACAAACAAAGGTGTTTACAATCTAATGGAAAGACAACGACATTAAAATACAACTAAATTAGGGCAAAGATACAGTACTGCACAGGCCGATACTAAGTGTACTACAGAAAGGCACCTCGCCTAGGCATGAGGGGGTGGGACATTATCAGGAAAGCTCTCCATTGTCTTACTTCCACCAAGGACTCAGAGAGGAAGAATTCCAGCTCTAGGTTGGAAGGAACCTTCCCAGAAAAATCCTGTTAATTTCTCAGCTCACCACCCCCAGGGTATCACTTATATATGGTACACCGGCAAGTGTTCTTTTCCCCTCTCACTTACAAAAAAGCCTTTGGCGGCTCATGGATGGGAATTCCTGAACACCAAGTACGCCGTCAAAGTTCTAAGAGCCTCAAACTTGGAGGAGGCTGGTTCTAGCCACCCTGCTGCCTGGGAGGAAAGCATCCCAGGCGCTCCTTTCCTGTCAGAATAAATTAGGGCAATCACTTTTCAGATGTCCAGGTGTCAGAAACTCCAGGGTTTGATATAAACCCAAATTTATATCAAAATTCACTGATTCTTTAGTTTACAAAACTTCTATTTGAACAAATAAAATTATCCAGGTAAAGGCAATCCTTTGTATCTCTTCCTCCTCCACAAGTGAACCAGCCCTAGAAACCAAAGGAAAGCTGAACAAGTACCTTAGTACTTTAGGGGCCAATTCGCACATAAACAAGTGATTTTTTTTTTTTAGTAATTTAATACATAAGGAACATTTTGCTGTGTTCAAAAAAAATCACTCATTTCATGGTACAGTAAACATTAAAGCAAATATTGATCACAGGGAAAACATGTAGACCCCAAATTACCAATAATACTTCATTAGGAATTAAACTTGCTAATAAGATATTGCTTTTGCATGGCAGGGTAACATCATTAAGTTTTCTAACTTTTGACATCTGAACCACATTAAATTCTCAAGGACTGCTGCTCAAAAAATCCCTGCATTCAAAAAATATATTTCAGAGTCACTACCACAGATATGAAGTGACACACATTTATGTGACAAAACAGAGCATTCGTGTTTTGGCCTCGCTCTCCCTCCCTCACATATATATACCCTCTTTATTTTTCCTTCAACTTCTCCTGTTTTCAAATTTATACTTCAAAGTATTAAAAAATACTCCATAAACTACCTGCAACTTTAATGGTTTGTCAGGCGGGAGACCCTGCTCGCTGCGCCATTTGTCGTGCAGGGTCTCAGCTCCCACTCCCCGCCCAAGAACGCAGGACACGGTAAGGCCAAAAAGGAACACCCATGGAGCCATAAGTAGGGGAGTCAAACCAATATATTCTCGCTGGCGTCTGGGCTGGAGACACAGGAAGCAGGATCTACATAATCTGCCTAATAGCAGTCCGCACTTGCCAGCCACCATCTTCTTGCTAGCCCCCATTCCCTTCTGCTAGCATAGCCACAGCCGTTATATTAGTGGCCAATGGCTTACGGGTTACAGCTGACGGCCAACTAGCCACAGCTGCTGGCATCTGATCACAGTTGATGGCCATTTACTACCCGAGCCAGCACCTTTCTATGTGAGGCCGAGAGCCTGGAAACTGTTTTTTGGGGTTTTGTCCCCACACTCCACCCCTACAGGGTCTCGCCTCACAATCTACGCGACAAGCGTCTTCTGCGAGGGGCCCTGTGCAAGGAGCCTGGAGGTGAATGCACTATCCTGAACACAGCCAGGCTCTCTGGGCACAGCCAGGGTTTCTCAGGGCACCACCACAGTACTTCTGGGCACAGCCAGACATCCTGGGCTTCTTAGGGTACCACCTGTCTCCCCGGGCACAGCCAGGTTTTCTCAGGGGACCACCACAGTACTTCTGGTCACAGCCAGACTTCCTGGGCTTCTTAGGGTACCACCTGTCTCCCCGGGCACAGCCAGGTTTTCTCAGGGGACCACCACAGTACTTCTGGGCACAGCCAGACTTCCTGGGCTTCTTAGGGTACCACCTGTCTCCCCGGGCACAGCCAGAGTTTCTCAGGGCACTGCCACTCTCTCTGGACACAGCCAGACTTCCTGGACTCAGCCAGGGCCTCTCAGGGCATTGCCACTCTCTCTGGACACAGCCAGACTTCCTGGACACAGCCAGGGCCTCAGGGCACTGCCACTCTCTCTGGGCACAGCCAGACTTCCTGGACACAGCCAGGGCCTCTCAGGGCACTGCCACTCTCTCTGGGCACAGCCAGACTTCCTGGACTCAGCCAGGGCTCTCAGGGCACTGCCACTCTCTCTCTGTGCCTCTCGGGGTACTGTGCTGGAACAACAGCGGCTCACATCAAGGTGCTTACATATTATCAATGGCGGCCAGTCAAGACACAAAAGCAAACATCAAACCAGTCCCACTACATGGTGGTATGTTCCCAAACAGTCAAGCGTCCATTAAATCAGGGATAGAAGGCAGTTCCTCATAGTCCATAGTCATTCGCCAGGGCTGTCCTGGGGGTGAGGGATGACCTTGACCTCACCCTCATCTCCCACGGAGGACTTAGCAAGTGTTTCCTCCTGGGACAAGTCCCGCATCCAAGTTGCCTCAGCAAGCAGTTCCCAGCCCACAGGGCAGCAACAACCTTCGCTTTCTCCGCTTTCTCCGGCCTCTGCTGGTTGGGGAACCATCCACATCTTTCCACCCCTCCACGGGGATCGAGCTCTCCGGCAGCTGCTCCTCCTGGTCTTCCTCAGACTGAGCTTTCATACGCACAAACTGCTCCACTGCCCTTCGGAAAGCTTTGGCCAGCACCGTATCCTGCCGACTACGCCATGTGTCAGGCGGGAGACCCTGCTCGCTGCGCCATTTGTCGTGCAGGGTCTCAGCTCCCACTCCCCGCCCAAGAACGCAGGACACGGTAAGGCCAAAAAGGAACACCCATGGAGCCATAAGTAGGGGAGTCAAACCAATATATTCTCGCTGGCGTCTGGGCTGGAGACACAGGAAGCAGGATCTACATAATCTGCCTAATAGCAGTCCGCACTTGCCAGCCACCATCTTCTTGCTAGCCCCCATTCCCTTCTGCTAGCATAGCCACAGCCGTTATATTAGTGGCCAATGGCTTACGGGTTACAGCTGACGGCCAACTAGCCACAGCTGCTGGCATCTGATCACAGTTGATGGCCATTTACTACCCGAGCCAGCACCTTTCTATGTGAGGCCGAGAGCCTGGAAACTGTTTTTTGGGGTTTTGTCCCCACATGGTTATAGTGTTAAATTACCTAAATTAAGATAAATAAAATTGTAGTCTAAAATGTATTAACCTATCAAATCTCCACACTGCACAACGGGACAAATTTCTTATGCAGCTAAAATAGTTCTTTGGGAAAAATAAGTATTTACCTAATCACTAGGGATTCTGGCTTTATTCTGGATGTAACCTAGATTGTTGGATAATCTCTATTCTGTTGCCTAGGGTATGTTATGGGAACAGAGGACGTAGAAATAGAATGGGCAAGATTTGGTGAGTTCAAGTTTCAGTTTTACATATAATCAAAACATAGAAAAACACTGGTTGGAGTAATGAAACACAACCTTGGATAATTTATTCTTAAGTACATGTGGCATGGTTATAGAAATATTCTCCGGACTGCTAAAGATTATCTGATGTAAAAATAAGGACGCTGTCCTCCTTTTACGCAGACAGCATGTTCTTGTTTTCCTCTGTTGGTGCTGTCAGTACCGTGCCAACTGAAACCTGATGAACTAAAACTGACTGTACTTGAAAATTAAGGGAAACTAAGTGTCCCTAGCACTCAGCACCCAAAAGGCCGGGGTAATTTAAATGGTTTTCTCTCCCAGGGCCAGTAGGGGGAGACGAAGACATCTGGCCCGGCCGCGCAGTGTTTCTGTAAAACTGGGGAGGGGGAGCGGGGGCTGTATTTAAATGTCCTGCTGTCAATCAAAGGACACTTCCTACGATCACGGTCCCCAGATCTGCTGTTACCCCGCGGGCGTCCTCACGCCACGATGCCCCACCAAACGGCGCTCGGGAGACCTGCTTCACCTAAGGGTGACCGCAGGCTGGGCCACAACACCCAAATAAGGACTTTGGGAGCCCAACGCCAACTAGTTTCTTTGTTTAAATGCCTGCGAATCCCTCCCACGCCGGAGTCAAGAGGCGGTGGCGCCGCCCTTTATTAGCCTCCCACTTTGATTACAAAACACACGAGTCGGCGGCCCCGCGGCGGAGGCGGCCCGAGCCCGCACAAACGTCAAACCGGGCTCCGCTCGGCGCCCCCGCCCCCGCCCCCGGTACCCGCCGGCCGGTCACAGTGCGGCCGCCCCGGGCCCCGCGCGCCCGCCGGTGTCGCCGGCCCCGCGGGCGACGGGCAATTTCACTCTTTGTAAAGTTTGGGCTGCGGCGCGGCGGCGACGCGGGGGTTGGCCCGCGAGGCTGTCCCCCGGCCCCGCCGCCCGCCCCGCCCCGGCCCCCGGCCCCCGGCCCCAAACTTCCCACCGGCCCCGTCCGCGGCCCCGCCAGCGCCTCATCTGTTGCGCTGTTTACTCCGCGGAGCCCGCGGGCTGGCGCTGCGGCGCCTCCGTCCCGGCGTCCCCGGCCGGGAAGTTTGAGAAAGACCCGGGAAGGGGGCGCGACGGGGACCTGCCGGGGAGGGGACGCGCGCGGCACCCGGAGACCCCGGGCTGGGCGACCCGGCCGCCTGCCGGAAGCTCCGCGCGGCGGTCGACGGGGCAACGCGGCCGGGCGGGCGGCGACTCCCAGCCGGGAGCCCGGGGCGGGCGGCCAGGCTCCGGGCCGGCGCTGCGCCCTCCGCCCGCCCGGCCGCGTCCCCTCGCCCGCTCTGCCCCGGCCAACTTCTCGGCCGGCGCCTTTGTTCCCGTTTGTTGCGGCGACTCTGGTCGGGCCGGGCGATCCCACCGGCCCCCGCAGCCCGCCCGGCGCCCGGCGCGCCCGGGGCCCCGTCGTCCGGCTGCCCGGGCCGGGGACTCGGCGGCCGGGCCGCGGGGCGCTCGCAGCGGCGCGGCGGCCGAGCGGAAGGGGACGCGGGTGGCCGGCGGCGCGGCGGGTGGCCGGTGGCCGGTGGCGGCGGCGGCGGCGGCGGCGGGGCTCGAGGGGGTTTATTTACCTGCCGTGGAACCAGTCCTTGCAGATATCGCACTCGATCATGAAGCGGTTCACGTCGTAGGGCTGCCGGCACACGCAGTAGACCGGCGGGGGCGGCGGGGGCGCCGAGGCCCGGCCCGGAGCCGCCACAGACACGGCAGCCGCGGCGGCTCCCGCTGCTGCTCCCGCGGCCACCGCCGCCGCCGCTCCGGCCATCTTTAAAAAACACACACACGCTCGCTCGCTCCTCCGCTCGCCGACTGGAGCGAGCGCAGCCGCCAGCCAGCGCCGCCTCCTGCAGCAGCCGGAGCAGCAGCCCAGGCGGCGGCGGCGGCGGCGGCGGCGGCGGCGGCGGCGCCTCAGTGCGCGCGCGCGAGACCGCGGCGCGGGGGGGGGGGGAGCGGGAGGCGGCGCGCGCACGGCGCGCGAGGCCCCGGCCCGGCTCCTTCCGGCGCTGCGGGCGGGGACGCGCGTCGCGCGCACGTCGTCCGGCCGCCTGCGCGCGCACCCCGCCGCCCTCCGGTGGGTGGAGCGCGGGCACCGGCTGAAGGGCGCGCGGAGCGGGGGCGGCGGAGGGAGGCCGGGGCTCCCTGAGGACACGCGCGGCGGCGGGCGGGTGCGAGGGGCCGGCGGCGGCTTTCGGATTGAAAGCGAGGCCGGGAAGTCCCTGCGCAGGGAACGGCGGCGCCCGCGGCGCCCGTGCTCGGAGGGGGGAAGCGAGGGAGTCGCAGCCCCGCCACGGCCCCCTCCGGGCGGAGAGCGAACCTCCCGTCGAGTAGCCGCGCCCCGCGCCCTCCGTGGGGCCGAGTGGACGGCCAGGCACGCGGAGCCGGGTCTGCGCCTGCGGGTGCGCGAGTGTGCGCAGGGCTCGTTCAAACTTGGAAAACCGCCCCCCGGCTGCTCTCCGACCGGCTGGGAAGTGGGCCGCCGGTAGGTGGCGGGCCTTGTCCCCGAGAGGGGCTCGGTCACGTCCGTGCGCCGAGAGGCACCAGCTCCGGGTGTGGCTGGTGGAGAGGGCCGGAGCGGGACACCGCGTTCACGAATTCCACGCCGTGGGTGCGAAGGCCGGCGGCGGCCACACCTCGGAGAGGGGACCCTGCAAATAGTGTGGCGCTTGTCGCATGATAGGCCGTTGGTCAATAGTTTTGAATGAAGGGTGAGACGGATAATGACAGTAGCTAACAAATACTCACTGGAGAAAGGTTGCCTTTTCAGGCAGAGGTGGACCGCGGGTGGCAAACGCAGGAAAGCAAGACCGCGGAAAAGGGGACTCCTGCGTATGTACTTACTAGATCAGTCCTCCTGTCGGAACTGATGTCGCGTCACTGCTGCCGTCCCTTCCTCTGCCGGGCCACACTGCTTCACCCCCGCGTCCCTGCTGACACGCCAAGGCCCAGGGGCCCCTCCCGGGAGGTGAGGATGCCCCACACTAGGCCCATTCCCCGTCTGGGGCCTTAAATACCAACTGGAAGGGATGTCGACGATGGTTGAATCAGATATCTGTAGCTGGATTTCATGGGGATTTCTATCATTGGGGAAAGCGCTGTAGCTCCCATGTCACCAAGCCCCAGGCAGAGAATTGCTGGTCTATTTTTATAATTGAGGAAAGCAAATAACTTGCCTAAAGTCTCAGATCTGAGCTGGAGCTAAAGTTTGTTTCTCGACGCTGTATCCAATCTTTTTGCTACCACACCACTGCTTGGCACATATTTTGCGGGAAAAGAACCACCTGGGAATCAGAATTGATCACAAAGTGAATGAGTTTGAAATATATTTCTAAAGGAGACCAAAAAAAAGTTACTGTCATTTTTGGCATGTTTAGAGGCATCAAGGATTGGAGGAGTGGAAAGAGCCCTACGTTCAGAGCTGCTTTATATAAGCTGTGCGACCTTGGGCAAGTCATTTCTCTTGAACTAGATTCTGGAAGATGTGTTCAGAGAAAAATTATGGATAATACCTTCTTTAACTACACAGAGGTTTCATAACAAGGAAAAGAGATAACATTTTTTTAAAGTACATTGTAGAGGATGTGTGTTGTTCAGGGGACAGAACAACAGTGTGTCAGGAAAGGTGAGGCAGCCAAATCTGTCCTGCTGGACATGGGAAAAGGAGGGCCTCCCCACAGCGGCCTGATATGGGGTATTCTCACCTTCCTGGAGGGGACACTTGACCTTGGAATGTCAGCATGGGGGGGTGGGGGACAGTGTAGCCGGCACAGAAGGTGATGGGAGATGAGTTATGTACAAGAGGATTGATCTAATTAAATACACAGTAGTCCCCCGTTTTCCGCAGTTTTACTTTTCCTGGTTTCACTTACCTGCAGTCAAACGTGGTCTGAAAATATTACATTGAAAATTCCAGAAGTAAACAATTTATAAGTTTTAAATTGCATGCTGTTTTGAGTAGTGTGATGAAATCTCACCCATCCGCTCCATCCTGCCCAGGTCATGAACCATCCTTTAGTCCAGCGTCTTCACGCTGTATACACTACCTGCCCATTAGTCACCTAGTCACCATCTTGGTAATCAGATCAACTGTCCTGATGCCGCAGTGCTTGTGTTCAAGTCACCCTTATTTTACTTAATAATGGCCCCAAAGCACAAGAATAGTGATGCTGGCAATTTAGACGTGTCAAAGAGAAGCCATGAACTTTATCAGAGGTATGTATGTATAAGAAAAAACATAGCATGTATAGGGTTCGGTACTATCTGTGGTTTCAGGCATCCCCTGGAGGTCTTGGAACATATACCCCACAAGTAAGGGAGGACCACTGTATTAAGGAAATTGGGAGCCAGTTGTGGGGGTGGGGGGTCTCCCACTGATTGTAGTTTCTGTGGAACACCAACCCGACGAAATATTCTGGGGACTGAGGGGTTTCCATAGCCAAGTACCTTTGGATTAGGCTACATCATGTGTCTTCTACAGGTAAAAACAAGTAAAGAAACCCTGGAACCTGTGTAATTTTGACTCAGCCATCACCCAGTCATTTGACCTCTTAAGTTGTGTGTTTTTCTTTTTTCCTAATAGCCATTAATGCCCCATGGAACAAACGCACCGTGTTTCCCCGAAAATAAGACCTAGCCGGACCATCACCTCTAATGCATCTTTTGGAGCAAAAATTAATATAAGACCTGTTCTTATTTTACTATAAGACCGGTCTTTATAATATAACGTAATATAATATAATACCCAGTCTTCTATTAATTTTTGCTCCAAAAGACGCATTGCGGCTGATTGTCCGGCTAGGTCTTATTTTCAGGGAAACAACGGTCGTTTGGGAATGCTACATTGAACCACTGACGGGCATTAAATGATAGCGCTTTGCTCTTGGATAGCACTTTATTTACTTGATCCTCATGACAGCCTGTTTATCAGATTCACAGTAAGCAGGGAACAGTCTGCCTGAAGTTACAGGGAGAAGACAGAACTTTTAATTTTGCAGCTCTGAAGGGGAGAGGACATGTCTGGATGGGAAACATCGCCCAGGGAGAATAGATCTGAAAGAGGGATGTATCATCGGTTCTGGGAGAAAGACAGCAGAGTCTCTGAAAGAAGGCAGGACCCCAACACGCAAAAGTCAGCAGCTTTGCCAATACTCAGACTGATTTTTTATGCACCAGGAGCTGGGGAAAATTCTAAACTGACAGCCCAAGGTGAAGATGTTATTAAAGGGGGACTGCTAGCCTATTGAACATATTCAATCAAAGTGCAAACCTAAGCATGTAACAGTGATGAGAAAGTATAAATGGAGGCACAGCTGATAAGTGACACTGGTCAGGAAAGTGAATCCAAAACACAGCTCAACATGACACACCTCCTTGAGAGATACAATATAAAGTACACAGCATCACATACGAGGTATTCTCACTAAAAATATTTAATCTAAATGTAATTAAGCCTTCAGACTTAACTTCCAGTTTATAGGGAGTTCAGGAGACAAAGCAAGACATTGTCTGATAAGGGAATTAAGACCTAGCCAAATGTAAAACACTCCACAAGACGATGGGCTTAGTTTCTTGTAAACAGTTGTCATTTTATAGAAAACGTTTTTTGTAAGGAGAGGAGAGGAGCAATGTTCTAGATAAAAAGTCTTAAGAAAATAACCAAATACTATTCATGAACTTTGATCCTGATTCCAAAAACATCAGCTATGAAACCTAGGTGATAATTGGGAACGTGTTAATATAATCTGGGTATAAGATGATATTAAGAAAATGTTAATTTTCTTTGGTGGGATACATTATTGTGGCTTTGTAGAAGAATGTCATTTTTATGAGATACATGCTGAGGTTTTAAAGATGAAGCATTATGATGTCAGCACTTGCTTTGAAAGATTCAGCAAAAAAAGAAAAGAAGACAGATGGAGATGAATGAAGCAAATATAGTAAAACTAACAATTGTTAAATCCAGCTAATAATATGTCTATGAGTGTTTATTGTACTAGTCTCAATTTTTCTGTACTTTGCAAACTTTTTATAAGTTTAAAAATATAGCCTTTTCTTGAGTCTGTTCAGAAGTAGTTGATGATTTCCTATTCTGAATATCTCTTGTTTACTTTTATTTTGTTACAATATCTTCTAGAGTTACACCTGTCTTCCAGAAATCAAAGTGCTATGGGACTACTATTTTGTTAAGTTTTACAACCCAAATGAGTTGTGACCTAGGGAAGTAAAAGTTAGTCCTTCTAAACAGGAATAGGGAGGGGTACTTTTTTAGAAAATACTGGGGGTGCCAAAAACATGTATATAAGTAGACACTTGGGTCAGCGTTGCTCAAGCAGTAGTTCGCCGTAGTCGGAAGTGTCTGGACACTGATGGTAGCCACTTTGAGCACCTCGTCATTGCAGAAGTCAAATGTGACTTGTATTCATCTTTTGTTATCCGTATATATTTAGTATTACAATTTTAATACAGCTTTTTTCCTTTCTCAAAATGTGTATGCATTTTTCTGGTCCGCTCTGTATATATCTCCGGAGAGTCTCCTAAATGCTCCTGGCGCTGTGCCCGCACCCCTCCATCCCTTGTCTAATGGGAGATTTTGCTCCTGGGTGTGTGTGGGCAATATGGGAGGAGAAAAAAGTTGTACCTACCGTGCTAGACTGTGTATAAAAGGCTTCACCTTTTATAAGGTGAATTTTATAATGCCCAGTCTAACCATGAGAAAACCATCAGACACATTCCAATAGAGGGGCATTCCCCGAAGTACCTGAAGATCATGGCAAACAAGGAAAGCCTGAGAAATTGTCACAGCCAAGTGGAGCCTAAGGAGACATGACAATCTAGTGTCATGTGGTATCCTAGATGAGATCCTGAAACACAAAAAGGACATTAGGTGAAAACTAAGGAAATCTGAATAAACCATGGGCTTTCGTTAATCGTAAGGTACCAATATCGCTTCATTAATTGTAATAAATGTATCAGACAAATAGAGGATGTTAATAATAGGGGAACTTGCTATATGCCTATGGGAGCTCTGTACTATCTTCACTGTTCTGTACATTTAAATCTGTTCTAAAAATTAAAGTCTATTTAAAATTAAAACAAAAAGTTTTCTCTTTCAGGGGCCTAGAGCCTAGAGCAATGGTGTAATCACAGATGTTTTAAATTTGTGTATCACTTTGGTCTATCAAAATATTGTAGTGTGCATCACCGACAAAATCCCCAGGTTTCAAATACAAACCCAGTCACTGAAAAACAGTTACGCAGGGCACGAGATCATGGTTTCCCATTCTGAGTTCTGTGGTAGTTCCACGCAGTTTGGGACAGTATTCCTGGTGGAGTGAGCAGTAGATTATTAATGATTAAGTCTGGAAAAGGATGCGTGTCTGGGTCTGTGTGTTTGTGGACCTGGGATAAACCTGAGGGGATGGCTACATTTAAAAGTAACTTATGTATCCATCCATCCATTCATCATTGTCGAGTGTCTACTATATACATCCAGAGTTGCTAACACTTCAGAGATAAAACAGACAATCCCTGCCCTCAGTGGGCTCTCACTGTAAAACAGATAAACAAGTAAAGATGAAATTGTAACACAATAGGCTAAGTGTGCAGTGGAGGGAAAACACAAAGAGATGTGGCAGCATGTGGCAGGGACATCTAATCCAGGCGGGGGTGATCAGGAAATGTTCACTCCTCAAGGACAGACATTCTATATCCTCAAGGAAGAAATTCTATATCCTTCACTGTCCCCATTTATGAAATGCTACAACTTTTACTTTGCAAGCAGTATAAGGAATTTTAACTCCCACCTCCAGGAGAGGTGGAATAGATAATAGAGAGAGAGAGACAGAGAGAGAGACAGAGAGAGAGAGACAGAGACACAGGCACAGGTGTAAACATACACGTCAACATAGATAATAGATATTAGGATTTTGGTTTCTCAGGTTATAAGAAACAAACCAAATAATCAAGGTAGTACTTACTAGTGAATGAGGTTGGCGTGCGTATCTTTAAAGGGGATCAAATGAGAGACAGTGGCAAAATCTCTAGTGTTACCCACAATCACAAACATTGATTAAGCACTCAAGGCGGTGTGTTTAACAATATTGCAGATATAAAGAAAAAACTGATAAATACTCTAATAGAAAATTACGGACACGTTCTCGATGAATTTTTGTTTCCATTCTTATTTCAGCGGTGATTCGTCCTCCTTTCTGATTAAGAGGAATCAGCAGTCACTCCTAATGATCAGTAAACAAATGTTTGTAAAATGCAAAGAATCTCTTTCAAATTGAACCCAAATGACAGGTAATTTTTGTGTGACCTGAAAATTGCAGCATTAAATATATCTGTAATAAGTTCAAATATTGTTCATTGTCTTTACATTCCTGATATATAACTTATAAACATTTTCGCCTGTAGATAACTCACAACCTATTAAGTCTGTACATTTAATTAAATTATGAGTCCTGCCTCTTAATTTTATTGCCTCACAGATTTGTTCCTTTATAGGTCTTAATTAAGAAGTTAGCATTAAAACCAGAGGGGGTTTGAAGTTTTTATTTTGTTTTCCACTTGAAAAAAATGCTGTAAAATACCACTGAATATCTTTCCGCATAGTATAAGAGACAGAGTTCCAAAATCCCAGCTATCTTTTGCTTAAGTACTTAAAAATAGGAATTAACGTCAAATTAGGCTTACTATTCAAGACCAGGTATGGGAAAGAAGTTTGTATTCCCATACGTTTGAGAAAGAATAGCTTTAAAGATGTTTTTAACAAACGCACTTTAAAAAAATTACCTTCGCACATAGTAACAAAAATCAGGTGGGTTAATAAGATTTTACCGAGGTCTGTTTCATGTAAAGTGCTATGTTGGGTGCCATGGAGAAAAATGAAAGAAATGTACAAATGGATCCTGCTTTTAAGAAACTTATAATTTATAAGAGCAAAACAGCGAGCAAAGGGTTAAGCATGAGGTACACAGGGAAGCCTGGAAAGCCAAGATTTTCAGAAAACTTGGAGAAAAGGACATTCAATCCAGAACAAATACAGAACTGCAGCACAGACTTACATAAAAGGTGCAAGGAAGATTAAAGCGTAGGATGAGCTGGGTCTTGCCAAAATAAGTTAAGGACAACCGAAAGGACTCTTTCATCTATATTTAGAGTCAGAAAAAGAACAAGGAAGGTATCGGCATGAAGCTTGGGGCAGATGGTGTAATATTGACAGATGATAAAGCAAAATTGTTCAACATCTATTTCGTTTTTCTGTTATCAGAAGATGTCTTTGAGCTAGCAAATTGCTAAAAAAGATGGCACGTGGGACTCAGTATTGATTTGACCCACTTATCTGTAGCAGGATGGGGAAGACAAGCAAGGTTCTCTATTTGAAACTACACTTAGCTTCTTTTCATTTTATTTTTTTAATTATTTTTTTCAGTTACCGTTGACCTTCAATATTATATTAGTTGCAGGTGTACAGCCTAGTGGTTAGACATTCATATAATTTATGCTTCTTGTAAAGCTTAGTATCAAAGTATGGGAGAGGGGAGGGCAGCTGGTGCTAGAGAGACAGACCCAGGCGAAGATGCATGAAGGGTCAGTTGGCCCAAAGGAAACAGTAACACCAGATGATGATGCCAAGAAAGCTGTTGGCATGGGGACCAGAGACAAGGTGGTAGAGAATGGGAACCACTTGTAACGCTAGTCTTTATGTGCAGGAACTATCCTAGATGTTTAGTATACATGCCTCATCTAATCCCCTCAATAACCTTAATTATGCTCCTTGGACTTTTCTAATGTGGAAAATAAGACATGCCTGAGGTTATGCCGCTAGCCAGAGGAATGGGTGAGATTTGACCCCAGTTCTGTCTGACTTCAATCCATGTCTTTCCTCCAGGTACTGATGACAGCATAATCATGTGGAATTCAGGGGACAATGAACGCCAGAATAAGAGGCGTCCCTTGGCATCAAGGAATTCTGTGAGCAGCAATGAGGGCCCAGTCATGGGACTGGGGTTTAGGGGTAGGGTGACGTTCTCTGGGCAATAACTGGCAAGAACGAAGTCAGGTACTTGGCCTCAGTTGTCTTGGAAATATCCAAAGAATGACCTAATCAGAGAGACTAGGACAGAGGCCAGGAATTTGAAACACAATTCAAGGAAGGATGACTTGATGCTGAGTTGCTTAAGTGCTTCCTGCCAAGATTCGTGCAACATGGGAGAATGGGAAAGGGGATTCTCAGGATTATAGCTGAGCAGAGGTCTGGAGAACAACCTGTCAGATGGCAGAGGGGGACAGAAAGACAGGAGGACAAGAGAAAGGCCTCCAGGGATTGAAAAAAAAGAATGAAACTGATAGATTGCTTGAAATGGTCTTTTTAACCTTGGGGGTGGAAGGGGGCGGAAATGATGACAGCGTGACAGACACCTTGAAGCCCTTGGGGAAGAGTTAATTTAAAAAGCACTTAGAAAACTAAGTAAATAAAAAAATAGTTGATTTTAACTTTAGCCCAAACTAAAATTATAAGAGACAGGGAACCATCAGCATATGATGGACATGTGTAGCGAATCCTGTTTAAACTCTGGCTATTGATTCTCCTAAATGCTGGAAAGAGGAGAATAGGGGGTGGATGGAGTGAAAGAGTTAAATTCTCCATAACATTAACAGGTCGTCAATAGGTGATGTCCAAAACTGAGAAATTGAGAAATTGCCATGTAAGCATTGTATTTAGAAATACAAGTTAAATGACAGAAAAGTGGCGAAAAGAGTTCAAAGTATTAATAGTTCCGAGCAGAGAATGGCTCTGGGTGGCTGGCAGGGGAGTAGTGGGTAGCAAAGATATAATGATGTTAGCAGAAAACTGCTTTTTTCATTGCAAGTCACTTCGTACTATTTGATTTATTACTTATATCCTTGTATTATTATGACAAAATCGCTATGTTTTTTCGAAGCAGATGGGGTCTGATGGATTGAAAAAGAGAACGGGAAACTACACCAAAAGTAATTCAGAGGAGCTTCAAGCTCCGGAAAAGACATTTAAAGAAAAGGAGTGACCCATGGAACAATCACCAGGATAACTCATGAAAGAACTTTGGAACCACGTGGAACAGGTATAACCCTCCCTTCTCCTCCTTAGGAACAGAGCTGCTGGTAGCAGTAGCTTTTCCCTAGGCCAATAGTTGTCCAGCTACTGGGCCTGTTTGGGGGCTTGTTAAAACCCACATTGCTGAACCCCATTCCCTGAGCTTCAGTGGGTCTGGGGGCGGGGGTAAAGAATCTGAATTTCTATCAAGTTTCCAGGTGAGGCTGTTGCAGCTGGTCTGGGACCACAGTGAGAACCACGGATCTAGGCTGACACGAGAACTGCTCTTTAAAGAAAATGGGCAACATGCCTAAGGGGGTGCTGAGGGCTGGGAGAGAAACACAGCAGAGCTTGAGGTAACTCAGGCCTCCACCACAGATGCCAGGAAAAAGAAGGAAGATAAAGACAAAGACAGAAATACACTAAGGTGCTCTTCTCCCAGGATAAAGCCTCTTACTTTGATAACTGAGGGGTCCACAACCTGCTGGCCTGCTATCCACATAGCTGCCCGAGAATGCCAGTACACACTCCTCACCCACTTATCTAAAACCACAGTCAGGGCTCCCATTTGGGGTAGAACCATGTCGCTAAACAGCAGCAAAGGCCCAAACCAGCTACTAACTAATAAACAGAATGTATGATTATACATGTGAAGGGACAAAGAGGAAAATCAACAGAATAAAAGGACAAAAATGAAAAAGAAAAAGAAACAACTAGTGAGTTGTCTTTAGTCATTTCGTCAGACAACTAATACTACAGGAAGCATAATTCAGGAACATAAGAGAAGTATGCCTTTTAATTTTTTTTTTTTTTAGATTATAGCTTATTATTTTAAATGTTTTAATTTATTCTTATGTGCTTATTTGAAGGACTTAAACCTTGGGAACAACAATTAATGGAAAATAACTGGCTGCCTCATCTTTGGCTCAGGTGATTCCAGTATTGTCAAATTGTAGTCTGTTTCAGAGCAAACCATGGGAGTTTACCATTGATGCAAGATTTAAGGATATTGCCAAACTTGATTTTGTAGGTACTCGGGATATTACTTATAATTTCTTTTTTTTAATTAAATTTATTGGGTTGACAATTGTTAATAAAATTACATAATTTCAGGTGTACAATTCTGTATTACATCATCTATAAATCCCATTGTGTGTTCACCATCCAGAGTCAGTTCTCCTTCCATCACCATATATTTGATCCCCCTTACCCTCATTTCCCACCCCCCAAACCCCCTTTTTCTTAATTCTAATGAGTAATCTCAGAGAAACTTGAGAGAAAATTTCAAGCAACAAGAGCAAGTTGCTAGGAAAAAGAAGGCTTCATAGCTCCTCACAGAATTTGAGGGACCTAAAAATATGACTGCAGAGTTAAAAAAAAAAATAGTGAATGAGTGGAATAATGAACAAAGGTAAAGGCCAAATTAGTGATCTGGAATATAAACCTAAGGACATTTTCCAGAACATAATGCAAAAAGACAAGGAAACAGAAGAGAGGTAAGGAAAATTGAGACATAGAAGATGAAGGAAGTCCAATGTCCATCAAACTGAAGTTCTACAAGGAAAGAAAATAGACAAGGGGGAAAAACTCAGAGAAACAATAAGGGAAAATCACCTAAGCTTAAGAATGAAATGAATGATTTCAGAGTGAAAGGGCCCACCGAATGCCAAACCAGAACAGTGTAATAAGACCCATAGCAACGTGCATCCTGATGAAAGTCTGGAATCAAGTTCAAATAAAAACATGTGTATGTTTGTTAAAAGTTTCCAGAATGACAAAGCATGTTACCTACCAAGGAATAAAAATCAGTCTGACTTCAGACTTATCAACATTGCTAGATACTTGACTATCTTCTAAGCAGGGCCAGCTTCACGATTGGCAGGGCTTAGGAGAAATGAAAATATGGGACTTCATGGTCAAAAATTATTAAGACTTTCAAGATGGCGACAGCAGAACTTTAAGCCAAACAGGGCCCTTCTAAGCACGAGGCATTTTATTTCCTTCGTACTTCCTTTACTTCCAGATCATTCCAGCTACCAATGTATGTAGTATTTCATGCCACTTTCTTTCTTAGAGTGCACAGGCCTCATGGCAATAAAGGCAGCCTTGCTTCTACGTTCTGAAAAGCAAAACACTTAGAACCTAAAATTCTACACTTAGCCAATCTGGCAATTAAGTAGATGGGCAAATAGAGATGTTTTTAGACTTATAAGAATTTAGAAAATGCACTTGACACCTACCCTAAGTGAAAAAAGATATTCAAGTAGCTTTCAAAAAAAGCAGAGCGTCCAGAAAAAGGAACCAGGCCTCCAAGAAATAAAGTGGCTTGAAATACCAGAAACAGTGTTAGCTGAGAATGACCTAGAAGTAAAGGAAGATAAAAAGAATTTAGGGGACACATTAGATATTGATGTATAAGTGATTTTTCTTTAACCTTCAAAGATTTAGTGACGTTGGATTACATTCCTTCTCTATAGCGCCAATCACTGTCAGTTAAATGGTGAATAATATTTAAATAATTATAATATTGTAATGGATTTTGAAATGATTTTTATTCTTAGAATCAATCTATAGTTGAAACAGAAAACTATAATTGTGTGACAGAACAGAATGTAAATATCATAACCTTTGCTAACGTAAAAAAAAAAAGTCTAATAAAGAAATAAGGGCAGATGAATAAAGAAAGAAAACGAGAGTATGCCAATTTTCTTATCTATCATAGCAGAGAGTCAGCAGGATCTGCCTGAATTTGATAAATCCAGAAATGAAAGTTTTACTGTTTTACTTGAAGTTATAAACTATACCATAAGGGAACTGAAATAATATATCTAATAAAAGCTAGCTAGGGAATATAGGTGGCATTACAGATGAACTAAACTCTTTACTTTCCTAGCAGGGAATTAGTAGACACTTTCTACATTGATTAATCAAGAAACAAAGGTATAAGCAACTTGTCTGGGGTTATGATAACCACCATAAAAATTCTAAACAGAAAATCTTGACAATGCAGACTTCTGGGAAGTGGGATCAAGGGAGCAGTTTGAGGAGGGGAGTGTGATGGTTATTTTTTTATTTTATACCTTTCTGTATCATTCTAATTTTGCTACCTGCATTTGTTATTTCTATAATTAAGAATGAGTTGAGCAAGAAAGGAAATGAGAGAGAGAGGGAGGCATTAATCAGTAGGACCCAATAGAGCTCAAAGAACTTGACTTTTTTTCCTGATTTCCTGGTGGCTGGACTGGTAGATCAAGAGAACTAACTAATTACTACCACGTCTCAGACCCTCTTCTAAGAGTTGGGGGTATGGCAGTGAACTTTAAAAAGTAAAATGAAATAAAAAACTGCCCTCATGGAACTTGCATCTGAGTGTAGGAAGCTAACATCCCAGGGGATAAGTTCTAGAGAAACCTCAATTAGGGAAAGGACAAGGGATAACTGGGTGTGGGGGCTGATGTGAGGCAGTTTTAGATTGGGTGGCCAGGGATGGCCTCATTGAGAAACTAACTAAATGACAAAAAGACACAAAAGTGATGAGGCAGCAGTCATTTAGATACCTGAGGGAAAGTATGCCAGGCAGAACAGCCAGTGCAAAGGCCCTGGGGCAGAAGTGTACCCAGTAAGTATAAACACAGCAAGGAGGCCAAACTGGCTAGAATGGAGAAAGCAAAAGGGAGTGTTGTAGGGGATGATATGAGAGAGGTCAGGGGCTGGGGGCAGACCACACAGGTCTTATTGGCTCTTTGAAGGACTTTGGTTTTTATTCTGAACGTGACGGCCAGGGAAAGGCCTGAGATGTAGTAGATAGAGCACCGTGCTCCTGAAATTGATAGTACTTGCATCACCTGGAATCAGGTGAGGATGCAGATGCTGATTCAGTGGACCTGAGATGGGCACGGAGATTCTCTAGCTTTTACAAGCTCCCCGATGATATAATGCTGCTAGTCTGAGGACCACACTGGGAGTAGCAAGGGTCGCTCACCCCAGCAGAAATAGCGTCATGGACAGCTTTTGATAGAGGGGGACAAGCTTTTAAAACCAAGCACTAGAGACTTGACCTATTTGGTCCGGACATATAATGCCTAAAGAATGAGGGGGGTTGCTCATTTCGAGACCTCCAGTCAACAGCCAGTGAAGAGCTGAGACCCTCAGGCCAACAACCTATGAGGAACTGTATCCTGCCAACAACCACTTGAGTGAGCTTGGGAAAAGAATCAAGCCCCCTTATCAAGCCAATTACAGCCCTATCAGACACCTTAATTGCAGCCTGTGAGAGACCCTGAGCCAGAAAACCCAGCTGAGCCACAGTGAGATTCTGTGACATTTTGAAATAATAAATGTTTGTGTTTTGAACCGCTAAATGTTGGACTAATTTGTTACACAGCAATAGAAAATTAATACACCATGCAAATTTCATTTTTAATACACAGGGCATTTATAAATTCTATACATTACATTATCAAGCATATTCTTCACAGGCAAGAACTTCCACTTTAAGCGCTGATGACAACCAAATCGTCCCTGTACAAATTTACATACCTGATGATTGTAAGAATTTTCCACAGACTAGCTTCTGGCTGCATACATTTAAAAACCCAGTTCCTGCTGCTGCATTCACATATTTCATATAAAGTCCCTAACTTTAGCCCTGCACCTTCACATAATAAAACAGGGCAACAAAGTGGGCAGCTTGAGTGAGTCTGGTCCACAGTGGTGTGATGGAGCTGGCTCATTCCGGCTCACAAGACACAGTTGTTAAACATGGACACTATGAAAGATTAAATAATATAAACGTACAAAGAAATAACACTAACAGCAAAGATAATACTCAAAACTCATCATTTCCCAATTATTTCCACCACATTTTACCATTACTATGTGCTTGAGGTTATTTACGTCTTTTGTTTTTATAGGATGCAAATACTATAGAATGGTATGTACTGTTCCCAACTCTGCATGCAGTGATGTCACACTGACAGCTTGAAATAGGCCACGGTGGGAATATTTACACCATAGGAATCAGCACTCGCTACTGATCCAGTTGTTAAACATTTACGGTGCACCACTGCCTGGTAGCCAGTCCTGGTAGCCAGGACAGCGGGCCATAGCATAAATATACACAGATCTGATGACAAGCCGCATAAATAGTTGCCACAGAATCCAAACAAAATGAAACCTCAACTTAAATTTCCTTTAGCTGGATGCCAAAAGTGCCTATGGCCACTCCTATGTCACTCAACAGGAGGGTAAGTCTGATGGAGAGGAAGTCACAGCGAAAAGCAGTTTTAACCAAGTAGAGTTCAAATATCCTTTGCAATTTTTTGTTTAAAGCAAGATTACATGAACATTGTGCTAGGGCACCTCTTCACATTGGAAGAAGCGCCAGCAAGTTAGGGGCCCTGAAACTTAAGCTTCGGGAGTTTTGTGATAAATCCACCTTTTGCTCCAGAACTTTCTGTGTATTCCTATTGCCCGTCAATGGCTCCAGTTGACACCACGACTGAGGGCGAGGGGGTTGGGGGACAGAAAGAGCACTTGTATCTGACATGTTTCTCCAATGCTCTGCTCCGGTGCTACTCTGGCTTCTGAAACCCAGTGCTTTCCTCTCCGATCCTCCAAGGTAAAAGCAACTGCCTTGTCGCATAGCTTTCTTATTCTTAGCTGCCAAATCTGTATTCGTTTGCTAGAGCTGCCACAACAAAATACCGTGACTGGGAGTCTTAAACAACAGACATTTACTTACACTCTGGAGGCCAGAAGTCCAAGATCAAGGTGTTGGCACGTTTGGTTTCTCCTGAGGCCTCTTTTCTTGGCTTAAAGATGGCTACCCTCTTGCTCCTCTTCCTGTCCTTCTGTGTATACGCGCCCCCTGGTGTCAATCTGTGTGTTCAAATTTCCTCTTCTTATAAGGACAGTTTGGATTAGGGCCCACCCCAAAGACCTCGTTTTTACTCGTTTTAATATAATCATCTCTTTAAAGACCTCCTCTCCAAATACAGTCACATTCTGAGGGACTGGTGGTTAGGACTTCAATACGTGAGAATATCCTTTCTAGACAAACTAAGCCTCAGCCTCTTCTCCTAACATCAATAGTAAGAGGACTACTAGAAAAGGACTGATTTATCAAAATGGAAAGTAGAGCGTTAAGTATTTTTAAAAAACTACCATTCTGTTACATAATTATTCACTAGAGATTCATAGAGACTAGGGAGCAAAAGGAGGGCTACAGGGAAGCAGGTTTTAGTTTCTTGTGAAAGTGCTGTGTAGAAGCGGTACTGCCTGGTACCCAAAGAGTCTCCATCACCTGATGACATTCAAACAGAACTCAGTTGTCAGAGAATCTGCAGAACCAGATAAGGTTTTGAATTAGATGATTTTCAAGACTCCGCTAACCCCACAGTCTCCAATTTTCTCACAATCACGATGACAAACACACCGCTAGATTTAACAAGTCTTTTACCGTAAAAATGTAGAGCAAGTTATAATTCAAAATATACTTTATAACTTGGAGCTATTGCTACATAATTTTCCTTTTAAAATTGTATCTGGAAAAGATCTGAAATGATTGAAAGGCAAAACAAAACAAAACAAAATTCCCAAAGCTCCAAGATTTGAAATTCAAGAAAAAATGTTCCAGATCTCAGCATGAAATGATCCAAAATAGGCAATATAATTTTCACATCTTTTGGAATAATACTGAGTCACACTGCCCACCCACAGCTTACAAAAATAACAGAAATCCAATGATTCAAGCAAGATACACTCTGTCATTGTCTGAAGCAAACATTTGAGTCATTCAGGAAAATGAGGAGCAAAGTCCCATCAGTGACAAAAGTTTACATTCCACATCCTAAGGGAAGTTTTGCAATGAGTTCTTTACAGCCCCAAACATACCTTTTCTTCACACCCTGGAACACCTAGAGCAAGAAATTGCCCTCTTCCCATGAGAACAAATTGGCAGGGCACAGCCACAAGGTCAGGGATCAGTGATTAGGACCCAATAAACAGTACCCAGGTGAAGGAAAAACAGCCTGAGACCAAGGGCGAGAAAGGCTTCCTAGGGACCCTCACGCCCCACACGGCAGAAGGAGGCCACACCTCATCCCCCCTCTGAGTTCCCTTCGTCTCCCAGACCGTCTCTGACTTTCTAGCCTCCGAAGCAGCAGCCTAGCCCTCCCCATCCCCGTGATTATATAACCCCTGCCCCCCCATCTTGCCAGCCCCGTCTATGCCCTACTCCCCTTCCTGGCTTGGGCATCCTTCTCTCCTCTCCTCTTTTACCCCTTTCTCTCTCCTCCTACAAGCCCAGTTTGCCCTGTGCACGGCCAAGCAGAGTGTCTGATGGCAACAACTGTTCAAGAAATGTCTGACCCAGAGAAAATGACAACGAAACCACACGCAATTCTAAACAAGCGGCTCCTGAGCTTGTCACTCCTAAAGGAACCAACTTAGCTGTCCCCTTCTTCCACGAGGAACTCTAGTGCCTCCATTTCCTCATTATCCATCACTCTCCATCCCTCATATTCTGGTCTGTACCACAAGGACATTACTGAAATGGCTCCCGGAATGGCACCAATGGCCTCTTGATGCCCAATGAGGGGTCCTTTCCCATCTTCGTTCTGCACAATCTCTGCAGCACAGGATAGCGAGGGTGACCCTCTGTCTAAAGATGACTCTTCACCTGCTGTGGCGATCCTGGTTTCCCCAGGCATTATACCAACGAATGTCTGCACAGCTCTTTCCCTGCATTACCTTCTCCTTGGTCTGCTCTTCTTTCTCTTTCTTTCCACCCTCGAAATACTGCAGACCGCCCCACCCCAAGAGCCCCCTGTGGAGCCTTCAAGCCCCACCTGGTACAGCGAATGCCCCAACCCCCAGCTCCCAGCTCCATCTCCGCTGCCTCCAGCTTCAAGCTCCTCCTGCCAACCTCAGGTGTTCGTCTTTGCCCCCAACCTTGGCCACTTCACTTCCTTATTCCTATTGCAATCATCAGCCCTCTGTCTTCTTTGATTTTTATTTAGGCCTTGTCACCCCACCTTCGACACCCTCATCCCCAGTCCGATGAATAGGAAACAGTCTCTACCAGGCCCTGGGAATTCTTTGGTTAAAATTATTTTTTCTCATTGACCCCATCCCTCCCATGCCCTCCTCCTTCCTACCACACACCTGGAGTCTTGCAGTCCCACCCCCGGAACTGTCTCCCAAGTTTTAGCCTCTCACACCTCCAATTCTGCTTGAGGCACCTTCCCATAGCTCCTCACTGATCCTATCGCCCTGCTCACAGACACTTCACTGGGTCCTCATCCTCCCCTGAATAAAACAATGTTTCATTTTATTGACAAATCCAAAATTCTGCAGGGTCGACTGGCAGGCTGGAGACTCAGGGAAGAGTCGCTGCAGCTTGAGCCCAAAGACAGCCTGCTGGCACATTCTCTCTTCCTGCAGAGAGGTCAGTCTTTGTCCTGAAGGCCTTCAACTGATTGTGTCAGGCTCCCCCACAGAATGGAGGACAATCTGCTTTCTCAAAGTCCACCCATTTCAGTGTCAATCCCATCTAAAAAATACTGCCTTAGTCAGCTTATGCTGCTATATCAAATACCACAGGCTGGCTGTCTTACACAACAGACATTTATTTCTCACAGTTCTGGAGGCTGGGAAGTCCAAGATGAAGGTGCTGGCCAAGCTGGTTCCTGGTGAGGGCCCACTTTCTGGCTTGCGGATAGATGCCTTCTTGCTGTATCCTCACAAGGCAGAGAGAGAGAAATCATCTCTCTCATGTCTCTTTTATAAGGCAGTAATTCCATCACGAGGGCCCCACCCTCCTGACCTAATGACCTCTCAGAGGCCCACCTCCAAACACTACCACAATGGGGATTAAGGCTTCAACATATGAATGTGGGGGGACACAAACATTCACTCCATAGCAAATACCTTCACAGAAACCTCTAAAATATTTGGGCATTGTGGCCTGGCCAAGTTGACACGTGAGATTAACCATCATAGCCTCTCCAAACTCTGACACCACCTGCCTCAACTCAGACACCAACTGGCTCCATCTGAGTTCCTCCTCCCTGCTCCGCAGCTCAAAACTCTCTCCAGGTAGTGATCTGGGGGAATTTCACTTTCCAGAACTTTTTCCTTGCATGCTCCTTTAATTATTTGGTTTAACTTTAAACAAGTTATGAGGGTAGAGTTATAGATCGTTACAAAAAGTTGAAGACAGGATGAAGCAAACTTATCTAGAAAAAAAGAACAGGGCAAATTGGGGGAAAGAGAAATAAATTAAATGGGAAAGATACGTAAACGCCCTTTGAAAAATTGAAATCACTTTGGTGTTTGGGGACATTAAAATGTACTATGCATAGCTTTCTCGTAGTTCTCACAGTTATGTAATAACTATAAGAACATAGCTTACTTGAACAGTAACTATAAGTCTATTAAAGTTGACTTTATTGTTATATGTTTTGAATTCCTGCTGTTGATGGAGTTACAAGATGTTGAATGAATCTAAGTTGTCAGTTTTTGCCTATTTATGAGAATCAGACAAAATCTAAGAACTGGGGGAGAGAGTCAGCCTTTTGGTAAAACAAAGGAAGTCATTATGTTCTCTGCACTCAGTGAACTCCACTGTGTCAAAAAGATACAGAAAGGCCTGGTTTCCAGAAAAGAAGCAGAGAATAAAACAAACCCGGATTCACAGAGAACATCTTTTTTTCCAGTGCTCTATCTAATCAGCCTTGTTTTGTGTGCCGCTACCAACAAAAATTTCTGCTTTTTTGTTTCCTTTTTGTCACCTTCAAAGATTTTGGAAGAATGAAGTTTTGTCCAAGCTAAAATTAATTGCCCTATCTTTCCCCATGCTAGATTCTTTCTGGAACAAATATATGTAATTTGTTTGTTCACTCAATAAACATTAAATCCTTTCAGTGTGCCAGACACTGTGCTCAGGGAGTACAGATCCTTATGGCCCCCGAGGACTCTCAGGCTGGATGGGAGAGAGACTGGTAAAAAGGGAAGAGTTACTTCTTCCTGATAAGTTACAGGAGCTGCGCCTGATGTTTAGAGAGGGAGACACTTGGGGACAGTGCCCATCCAAAGGGAGCAGAGGCTAACTACCGTCAGTCTGCCCACTAGTGACAGACTTAGGAAGCTTTCTGGGGACTCATCTGACCACTCATTTCCAGATACACTTTCCAAATAGACGTCTTTCTTTCATATTTCGTAGGGCTTGGGGGCCTATGACGTCCACCAGGGTCCATGACTTGCAAGGGCCTCATGGAAACATGGTGGGAATATTTTCACAGTTCCCAAATCAGCTGATTTCAGCAGCATATTCATTTAGAAACAAGCGGCAGAGATGCTCCACTTAGCCCCTCTATTTCCTCACTCACACAGTGGTTCCTGAGTGCCTACTGTGTGCCTGGGGGTGTTAGTTATCCTTATTTCCTTCAGGGAGTCCCTCAAGTTGAACCTAGAAGGCATGCTTATCGAGGATAATGACCCTTACATCCAGAAGTCCTTGGGGCACCTCAGGTTTAACTTTAAAGAGTTGCTTTGCTTTTTATAAACTCTCAGAGCACCTTATCAGGGAACCCCCACCAAGTTCACCACAGAATCTCTGTCATTTTTCTTTCAGGCATTCTTTTCTTTGTATCTCTTCTTGAAGATGGCATCGACTTGAGTGGCTTTTATGATGACAAAAGGTCACAGCTGAGAGATGAGTTAGTATAAAGAAAGCTGTGAGGGGAGCAGGAGTCCAGGTGGAAGGAGGGGTGAGCAGACAGGCTGGGTCAAAGTCAAAGGAGAACGCAAGCTATAAAACATCAGAGCTGGTGGCCAGGTGTTCAGAAGCAACGGGCCAGTGCTCAGAGGGAGGGAAGAGGCAGTCAGACCCCTCCCTGCCCTTCTGCTTCCTGCTCCATGGAAATACCAGGCCCTGACGATAGCTAGTGCCTTCCTCTGACTTCTAAAAGCCTTTATCATCTGCACCAGCTTCCCCAGGTTTGAATAGATGTCTCAGGTTCCCAGGCAAACAGACTGAGACAGACACTGGCACACAGGAAATTAACTGGGAATGCCGGGTTCAATTGCTGATGGCAAGTGAAGGAGGCAGGTTCAGGTAGAGGGAGAGGCAGAGCTGTGTGTGACGTGGTCACAGCAAGGCCTCAGCAACCCCACGGGGAGCTCTGCAGCTGGCACTGCCCTTCAGAATTGGGCCAAGGGGCTCATAACTCAGCCCTGACCAGTCACTGAATGTGGATTGCCCCAGGGGGTAGGGAAGGACCTTGAGCAAGGGGGGCAAATTCCTGGAAAGGGACTCAACTTAGAGCCATCAGCCACCCACTCCCAGCAGCACCCACGGAGCCCACGACTGAGGGGTGTAATTACATCAGTGACTGGTCCTTCTCATTTCGTTTCTACACTGGATGACAAACATGTTGTGAGACAGGCTTGTCCCTCAGTGTCCCCCACAATGCCTCGCTTCTTGAAGGGTTACCCATTGGGCCTGCAATGGCCATACCTGTAGTCCTTCCTGCTGCAGGGATGCCAGCCACTACAAACGGGCACGCCGAGGACTGTGGTCCTGGCCTGAAAGCCCTGGTCTTCCCGGGGCGCTGACACCTAGGAGCTGAGGCTCAGCAGTGCCTCTCAGAACCTCAACTCCTGGTGACCCGGAAACGTGAGTACAGAGGGTCTCAGACTGCGTCCTGTAGAAACGCAAATCGCAGGCCCCAGCCCAGAACTACTGGATGGAAACTCCAGGGGTGGGGCCCTGCAATGTGTGTTCTGACAAGCCCTCCCCGTGACTCACTCTCAAGGCTCACTAGTTTCAGAAGTCAGGGGCAAGGGGGACAGCTGTGATTCGTGCCTCTGCAGGCGCCCACACCTGGCCAGGGAAGAAGAAAAGGACATGAGCAGGAAGGACAAAGTGTCAAGGGTCAGTGTGTCCATCCAAGGACACAGGGAGTCCACGTTGGCCCAGGGGACACAGGAAGAAGCCAGGCAGGCCCTGAGGCTCAGCATAGACCTGATGCCACCTGAGGGGAGGTGGACAAAGGTGTAAGAGCTCTTTGTCCGTGTCAGGTTCTATTCTAAGGGTCCCCCCTGCAGGTTGTCGTTTCCTCATTGCAGTTGAAGGGAGGGGCACTGGGTGCTACTTTCTTGGCTGAGAAAAAACAAACTTCTGCCTGAGCCACTCCCCTCTGTGGGAAGGAGAAGTGAAATGGGGCTGTGGGCTGCAGAGGAAGGAGGGCGGACTGGGCTACTCGGAAGACTCTGAGGCTTTCTGGTTTATTCTGACAGCAAGCACTACCCAGCCTTGCGATGAAAACAGAAGTGCTTCCTCCGAAAGCTGGTTCCATTTCTGCAACTGCTCACGCAGCGAGTTTTTACTGTAACCTGTCCATACTCCAGGCGTGGAGGACAGAGCCCTGTCTGCTAGGTGCAGGGAGCCCCGTTAGAGAGATTCACTCACCTGACAGGACAGCACATGAACCTGGCCTGTATAATGTGGGGCTAAGTTATGTGATAGGGACTCTTGAGTGCAGTCTGTTGCAGAGCAATGCACAGTGAAGGCTGCAGAAGCCCCCCACCTGCCACCCCCCAGGAGGAAGCATGAAGGAAGGACAGGCCAGGGAGGAAACAAGCCCCACCCGAGCAGCAGCGAGGCCTGCAAACCAAGCCAAGCGGGCCTGGGAGCCTCTTCAGGAGGGCTGCAGGATACACAGGGTGCTCTGCTCAATCTGCATTCAGATAAACAGAGTAATTTTTTCATATAAATATGGCCCACATACTGCAAGACTTTTTGTTCTAAAATATTGTCCTTTGCTTATCTGAAATTCGAATTGAACTGAGCATCTGGTATTTTTATTTGCTACATCAGGCAATCTTATTCCTCAAGTATGGTGGTTCTCTTTCATAGTTCCTCACTTGCTCCTCAGTAGTATTTTCTGAGGTACTTCTATAGTTGCCATCATCCCCATTTTACAGATGAGAAAACTGAGTCACGGGGTTGTCCATGGCCACACAACTAGAGAGTCTGTTTCCACAGCCCATGTTCCTAACCTCTAGGCTACCTGACAGAGTTTGGAGTCTGACTGTGCCACTTACTAGGTAATGACCTAGTCACTATGACCTTTGGTGAGTCATTTAACTTCTCTGAACCTCAGTTTCCTCATAACAGTTCCTACCTTACAGTGTTTTATGAGAATTAAGTACGGAAATTGAACAAATGGGAAGTGATTAATAAATGGTCCTTTGATGATGATGGTGGTGGTGGTGATGGTGGTGGTGATGGGGAGCCTTGAGACCCATAAAGAGGAATCATTATACTACAGAAAATGAGAAACCATGGGCAGGCTCAGGGGTGGTAGCAGAACCTGCCGTTTCTTCCGCCTTTTCATGCGTGCTTCCTACCTACCTATACTCAGTCTGCCCAGTTCTCTGACTTGTCTCCCTGGTCCCCCCCTGTAGGCACCGAGCTGCACCAGCTGTCTGTCAGAGGCTTCTGACACATACACATACCATCTGTATGTCAGAAGCTTCCTTCCCAGAGCTCCCAGGAGCCTCAGAGGCCCTTGCTGGTGGCGGACATTCACTGCCTGTACTTCTAGCTCACATTCTTGAGTATAAGAAGGCCAGGCCTTTCCCCTTGTCTGTCAGCCCCTCAAATCACTGCCCAGATGTGCCTCCATCCCAGTTCTTGCTGCCATCAGGCACAAAATCCAACAAAAGGAGCATTTCACGCCCATCTCCAACCACATATGACAATCGGTTTCCTTCCCTATTATATAACTCAGCCTAACTCAGACTGCCAGCACGCATGCTCTGAAGCCCTTTATCTACGTATCTACTGAGTAAGATCAAGACAGAAAATGACTGGTGATTAGGTTCAGTTTTAGTCATTTCCTGCCTTCTCAGGACAAGTTGGGTCTATAGATTGTTCCTGGCCCCCAGCTTCCCACTGAAGGCACCTCCCAGGTCTGCTTACCAACTGGGCATCACAACCAGCTGCCTCACCTGCTTCCCCTGGGTTAGGTGTCCGAGGTGCTGGGGACCCAGCCCTCAGCAGAGTCCCTCTGCCTAGTACCACGACTGTTAACGTATTTACTCTTTACCATTTGTTCCTATCCACACTTCACATAGGTATTAACCCTAGTAAAGAAACTAAATGTATGGCCAGTTCTCTCCTTAAAATTCCCTCTCTCCCGGGGCTGAAAGAGCCATGAGCACCCTGTCCTTCAAGTTGCCCTCTTGATTCTGCCTCTCAGTCTGATCTGTGTGACTCTTTTGTTCCAAGTTGTGTTTTAGGCAGTACAGATACAGCAGAGAAAAAGAGATAAGATTCCTGCTCTCGTGGGGAGAATAATATTTTTGACCCAGATTCCAATCATGTGGTCACTCCCAGTCTCTATTTAACTCACTTTCCTATGTTGACTTTTAGAACCAATGGCCGCTGGCTCCGGACTGCTCACTAGGCTCCGGTCCTGTGTCTCCTAACTGTTCACCTGATGTGCATTTCCGGTCTCATCTGTTCCCGTGCCCCTCACCTACTTGGCAGACGTGAGTGTCTAGCCTTCCTCAGACCCTGCCTACCCCAGTGCAGAGTCCTACCCCCAAGACCCTCAGCCGCCCACCCCCAACACTGACAAGGCCCAGCGTCCCTCTGGCCCTCATACCCTGTCCCCGGCTCCATTCTGAGCTGCACTACAGACTGGCCATTGGTTCCCCAGGAAACTGGAGGCTGAACTGGCTGCCAAGTCAAGGAAGGGTTTCGGCACCTGGGCAGAAGCCTTGCTCATTGTTTTCTTACCTGGCACTTTCCCTTCCCGAATGCTGGAGCCCAACCCTACCTGAGTCACCTGGGCCTGGGAAACCTGTTCCTCTGTAGTCATTTGCAACTTGGAAACCCAGTTCTTCCAGGTCGCGGGCACCTTAGATATCTGACGAGTGCCCTGCCTCCATTAAATCTTGGCACTGAAATATTTCGTCTTATTCCTGGTGTTCCTCCTGAGTCGCTTTGGCCTCTGAGAACTGGCCACTCTGCCCTTAGAGCCCAAGTCTCTGAGTCGCTAGAGTCTTGGTTATTTTCCCTAGATCAGCAAAAGCCTGCAGCTACGTCAGCAGCCTGCCTCCACTCACTCACCCACTGACCCATTCACAAACATTTATAGAGCATGTGTTCTACAGCCAGATAGCGCGTTAGTTCAGGTTTCCCAGCCTGGATGGACGGGCAAGACATGTTTCCCGGACTAGAAGAGCTCACAGCCCAGCAGACGGTGTCCAAGTAGATCTAATCTATTTCCACAGTGTGAACTGCGTCACAGTAGGGTTGGGGCCACTTCAAGGTACCAGGGAGCCTGGGAAGGGCATAACTCATGCCCAGGGATGCAAGAATGTTTTCCGCAGCAAGTGCCATGGAGCCTGAGCTGAATTCTGAGCGGCAGCAAGAGCTGGTGAGTTGGTCTAAGCAGTGGATGGCACTCCAGATCTCATGTGTGAAAAGCCTAAGAGAGAGCAACTCAAAATTGGGAAGTAACAAGAGCAGCCAGAAAGGTGGGCAGGGCCTGACCTCAGAGATGGAGTTGTATATCCTGAGGGCAGCAGGACAGCACTGAGGGACTCTAAGTAACGCCCACCCTACCTGCTCCACTCTTCACTATCAGATCTACACTTTGGAAATCTCACGCTGCCATTATGATGGAGAAGGAACTAGAGGGAAGGAAAGTCCTGGGCAGGAAGAGGTGGCTGTGGCAGGATTCCAAGCCTGCAGTGATAATGGCCAGAACCGAGGGAATGTAAGCTCGATGGGGCTTAGTGGTTGATGGTGCATGGTGTGTGAGGGAAAGGGAGGAGCCTAGAATGATGCCTGGAAGTCCAGGATGATGAAGGTTGGGAGTGTGAAGGTGCCATGAACCATCATCAGGGGATAGAGGAAGAACAGCCTGCTCGTGCGGGTAGGGGAATGAGAGAAAAGGTCCTGGACAGGAAGTGCTAAGTTTCAGGTGGCTATGGGATATCCTGTAAGGGAGCTGGGTCTCTAGGAGTCACGGGGCTTACAGTACAAGCATATGAAGAGAAACTGGAGCCATGAACACTGTTGAAGGAGAAGATCAGAAGGCTGACTATGGAGCTTAAGGAACATCAGCATCTAGAGACACACAGAAATTTACATAGTCTAAAGTATCTCCTCCCATACATGACACTTATTAATTATGATAACGCGTAAGTTTACAATGGAGAAACCTGGCAGTCACCACCTTAACCAAATGATCCAAATTCACATTGCCAGTAATGGGACAACAGACAGCGTGTACCTCCTGAGGATGCCCTGAGAAGGACACAGCATCACTTCTGTAATTTGCCTGCCAAAAATGCACAATCTGAGTCTAATCATAAGGAATATTAGACAAACCACATTGTAGGGCGTTCTACAATATAAAATGGGCCTGTGCGCTTCAAAAATGCCAAAGTCATGAAAGACAAAGAAAGGCTACAAAATTATTCTGAATTAAAGGATACTAAAGAACAAACATGACAACTGAAGAATTCATTATATTATCCCAGATTAGATCTTGGACCAGGAAAAAAAATGGGGGGCGGGGGTTTCTTTTGCTACAATTACTTTGTGACAATTAGCAAAATTTGAAATAAAGTTTATAAATTAGACAATAGTAGAGGGCATACCTTTGGAATACTGTGGGTTCACTTCCAGACCACTGCAGTAAAGCACGTATTGCAATAAAGTGAATTGTGATCCTTTTGCTGGTGGAGGGTCTTGTCTTCAATTTGTCAAAAACACACCACCTGTGAGGTACAATGAAGTGACATGCAATAAAATGAAGAATTCCTGAACTGCGTCGTGTTCTCTCATTTTGATAATTGTACTGTGTGAGAAAAAATGCCCTTATTAGGAAATCCTAATTTAGGAAGTATTTAGGAATAAAGGAGAATTATGTCTACAATTTACTCTTTATGGTTCAGGGGAAAAAGATAGATAGATAGGTAGGTAGGTAGATAGATAGATAGATAGATAGATAGATAGATAGATAGATAGATGATTTTAAGGTCAGTAGTTATTTACATTGTTGTACAACAAATCTCTGCAAATTATTTCAAAATAAAAGGTGTTTTTTTTAAAAAAAAAGAAAGAGGCAGAAGAGGACCCCTAGGTGGAGATGGAAAGACCAGGCACAGCAGGAGGAGGAAAATCAGGAGACCGTGACGTGATGACAGCCCAGGAAGAGTGTCGAGTAGGAGTCTGCGGTCTGAGCAGTCCACAGCAAGGGCACAGAAATGGAAGGGGACACAAGACAGCTCGACCACAACCGGAGAGTCTGCTCCACTCTCCATCCAGAGGCACTCCTGGTCGGTCGGGAAGCCACCTACTCTTTGAAACCACTGATTCCATGAGAGAAAGGTTGGCTTCAGAATTTCTGCCAGTGTTTTGTATGGCTGAAGGTGGAGATCCAGGGGCTGCGTTGGGGTTTGGAAGGTATCTTGTGGGCCGGCTGCGTCAGTCCACGGGCGGCTCCCTCCCCAGAACCCACACTCACCCTAGCCTGAAAGGGGAATTTGAGTCAAAAGGGAACTGAAATGCCCAGAGTAGAGAGTTATTTTCATAGGCTCCTGCTAATCTCAGGGACAGGACTTTGCGATGGGTCTTGGGACTAAAAGAAGTTAAAATATGGGAGTAAATGCCAGGTAGGGATCTAGGAGACTCCAGGAACAAAACAGGAGACGGTGGCCAAGGAGAGAGGCTGCTGGGAAGAGATTCCATGGGGCCACTGGCCTCGGGCCCTCAGGACCATGGAGGATGCTGTTCTATGCTCTTCCCTTCCTCTTCCATGCTGTAATTCCCCGGAAGCACCTAGAGACTTTAATAATATTAGTCTCTGTCGCCCAGTGCCACGGGGTGAGTGGTATGCTTGGGTGTGAAGACAAGGGGGGGGGTATTCATATCTGGGGATGATACAAATCAGAGAGCGCTCAGGCAGCCCCCGGGAATAGGGCTGAGACAGACGCAGGAATGGCAACGGGAGCAGTTTGGAGAGAGAAAATTACCAAAGTCTATAGACATACACATACCCATATCCCCTCTGAGGTGGGGGCGAGCCCCAGAAATATTGGGTCTCACACTACATGTATACACGTTACTTACACCTACACGCTGCACTTTCCTTGGTTAAAGTAAAGGGTGACCTCAAGAAACCAAAGGAACAAAGGAGGTTCAGGCCACAGAAGAACTGAAACTGGTTCTCGGGGTTGTTTGCGACCTTGAATCATGACACTGAATCAAGAGCAGAGTCAGTGGAGAGATGTGGCATAAACCCACTCACAGTGAGCCGGGAGAGCACAGACGGGGAGAAAGGAGAGACGGCCCGTATAGACAACTAGATCAAGGTTCTTGGCTGGGAAAGGAAGAAAGACATAGGTGGTGAGAATATTTGGGAGTAAAGGAGAATTCTGTCCACATTGGACTCTTTATGGTTCAGGAAGGAAGGAAGACAAACAGATAGATATTGATAAAGCAAATATGACAAAATGTTAATCCTTTCTGCCTAGAGAGGATTTTCTTTGTTCTGTTTTAGGATGGGAAAGATTTCAGAATATTTAATTGATGGTGAGGGGAAAGAACCAGTAAAGAGGAAAAACATGCAAGATTTAGGGGAGAAAGGAAACCACAGCAGAGGGATTTGGTTGGTGCTAGAGCCTCCCACACGGTGAAGAACACCGAACCCCCATGGGATAGAGGCTCGGCCCAGACACCACTCGGGGAAATGCTCCAGGGTCCCACCATCATCATTTTAATCTTGAGCCTCGGGAAACTAACCCCCTGGTTGGTGTGGGACCTTCTGACGAGCAGATGACATTGAAGTAGACTAACGTGTCCTGATAGCTTACTAAGCTTTACGTACTTGATTACATTTAATTCTCACAGCAGCCCTCCGAGTAGGCCTTATCCCCATTGTATAGATAAGCACACTGAGGCTCAGAGAGATTGAGTAACAAGCAGCAAATGGCAGAGCAAGGAAACGAGTCTGGATCTTATCCTGAAGTTCATTTTCTCTTCACTCCAGTCCTTAGGAAATGTATTCTAGTGTTCCTGAGTCAAGAAAATTATGTCTGACTACCTGCAGAATCATAAAAGTCTGACCAAGCTTTTTTTCTGACAACTCCCTGAATTTCCAGACTTATACAAATGCGTCCCTGTATCTCCTGAAAGACAGAAACCTGAGCCTACAGAACCTGTCCATTTGCTTCTCTCGAAACCCAGAAACTCTCCACCACAGCTCCTGAAGTCTCTGCTCTAGCCACAGAGCATGAGAGAGAGCCTCTGGGAATCGAGTTATACAACAAAACAGATACAAGAGAAGTTGGCTCGGGTCCTCTCCTGTCTCAGCTCTAGTGGCTTCCAGTGATTTCTGAGGTGCCTTCAGGGAACCCCAGGACATCACGGAACACAGCTGAACAGCCACAGCTATCGGCCGTGCAGTCCCACTTTTCCTTTCTCTTTTTTTTTAATGAAGATATTGAAGCTCAAAGAAGTGCCTTGCCTAGGGTCACACAGAGAGTTAAGTACATGACAAACCCCAAAGCCAGTTTATCCCACAGCTACTGAACGCAGCTTCCTTTGATAGAGAGGGCTAGCTACCTACCCAGCCCGACAGCAATGCTGCTTCTCCCTCTCAGTGACAGAGCCCCAAACTATTCAGGGGAGCACTGTACCCTGCTGAAGGTCTAATTTTCCCAGCTTCCCTTGACTTGGTCTGGCCATTAAGTTCTAGTCACTGAGTTGTAAGCAAAAGTATAGTATGGTTCTTCCAAGAAGCCTCTTTAAAAGAAAGTATAAACCCTTCTCCCTTTCCTTTGTCCTGCTGCTTGGAAGCCAGATGTGATGGCAGGAGCTCCAGCAGTCAATTTGGACCATGAGGAAGAGGCCCACAGTCTAGACAGGGAAGACAGATTGCTGGAAAAGCCTGGGTCCCTGGTGACGGGGAAGCTGACATAACAGAACTGGACTGTGTACATGAGAAGCAATTGAATATATCTTATGTAAGCTGCTGTTTTTGCAGCTGAATCTAAACTAATTGATGCAAATCAGGGATCGTTTCAACTGTTTTCTCTAAGCCCGAAGGACAATTCCCATCTGGAGTGAATATCTGGAGCCTGGGAACACTACTAACTCAGTCCTTAGAGGACCAGGACCTCCAAGCCACCAATACAGGCTCATCAAAGTTGTGTAAGTCTCCGTTCTGGGCTCTTATTCCAGAACTCCCAGAGCCCGACCACTTCCTGAGCCTTCAAGCTGCTGTTTTCCCCTTAACCTCAGAAAACCCCTGAGGTTGTGTGATTATGAACTCCAAACAAGAGTCATTGAAAACCACAAGAAGTCAGGAAAAGAGACTACTTACCCTCGTCCAAGGAAACTCAGTTAAGATACACTTAGTAGCCGTGAGCGAGGCAAAGCAAATCTGTAAACATGAAGAGATTAGAATCCAACAGTGAGTAGAAATAGCTAGAATGGGATTCTCGAGACTTCCATAAGAGTTTCCCATGAAAGCAACAAGTTCAGTCTTGCTTAAAGAGACCAGAATGTAGGAAATTTCCATGCACTTCCCAGTGATGAGAAGCATCTTAGGAAACGCAGCCCGGCCTGCGATAAGCAGTCCCTTGGTGTCTCAAGCGCTGCCGTCATTCACGCTCTAGCCCCAGTGCTGGGAGTGGAGAGGGCACGGGGGATTGTGCCGTCAGCAAGAAGACACACAGCAGCTTCTTAGCGTCTCTGCCAGCTCTTAGGGAAGCTGCCTAGGGGGTGGGCGAGGAGGGCTGCACTGGTTTTTGAATGTTTATGAAACTGAGGCAAAAAGAAGTTGACACCCTGCCAAGGGTGAGCTAATCATGACACGTGCAACCATCTCAGTGACATCAGTGACAAAGGCTGCCACAGAGGGTACGTGCCTGTGGAGATTAGCCATGTTGGAGGTGGTCTGCAGGCAGTGGAGGGGCACCCTCATGCAGGACACATCCTGCAGTGCACAGAGGCAATCCTGGGGACCCTCGTGGACGAGCTAAGAGAAATCTGCTGCCTGGCAGCACTGTGAGCGCTGACAGGGCAGGGGTGCCCAGGGATGATGGTGGATATGATGTGGGGCATCATGCCTCACGTCCTCTGTCTGCTCCAGCTGTTGCTGTGGCAACGAGCTGCATGGGGGTGCCCTCTACGTCTTGCCTCAGCTGTGCACTGTAGCTCTTGCTTTCTGCCCCCGGTTCACTCTGCTGTCAGGTGTGGAATTGGTAGCATGCCGGAACCCATTCACGTGCAACAACTTCTAACTATCAGGAAAATACGAGTGGCTATTCTCACCTTCCTTTGCTTGGGCGAACAACTCTTAGGCAGGGTCTATGTGGTTCCTCAGAAGGTCCCCTGCAGGACTGAGCCCGTTACCCAAAGCCAACTGGACTGACCTTTCCCTTCCCTGTTTCACTTGCCCCATCCTCACTCCTCTTCCTTGGGATCGCTTTCCAAACCAAATTACCTGCATGGAAGTCCTCTTGTCCTCTTCTCAGGCTCTGCTCTCAGGGGAAACGAGGCCAGGATAACGTGAGACAGCCCACGTGCACTACCTCTGGAAAAGCCCTGCCCTGTGGAGTCAAGAATGGAGTAGCTATTGTACGTAAGAAAGGGGAAGGGGAAATTAGTAACTGGGAATGTGTTCTAAAGCCCGAAGCCAGGGACCAGCAAATTTTCACCCCTTCACCCCCAAAACCTTCAACCAACAAAAACACCGATTTCCACAGGGGAGGATCTCAGGAATCACTGGGGTTCGCACCCCCAGACAACACCCTCCCTATACTCAGTTCTGGCTCAGCGTGACGGACAATGAACGCGCTCAAACCAGAGCTGTCACCCTCTGCCCTCAGAGAGATGGACGGTGGGTTTGCCAGCTCCCTCTTGAACGACGACAGTGCACCTGCCTATCCTGGTGGCCTTCGTGAAACAAAAAGAGACTTTGCCCCAAAGGTAAAAACCAGAAAACTAGTCAATTTTAAAAGAGAGCGTCTCCTCCCTCCCAGGACCTGGGCTGCCCTGTGGTCTAGGTCACCTGTTCACACTGCAGCAGGAGGTCCGAGGGCACCATGCAGCGGAAAACGAAGGACAGAGGGCCTGGAACAGCGCTGACAGTGGTGTGGCAAAGATGGAGGAGCACGTAGGGAACATACAGTTTCAGGGGCAATCAGGCAAAGGAAAAAGCAAAGCTGTTACTAGCAACTGCAGAGGGAGCAAAGCGTTGTGGGAGGACGGGGTGGTCCTAGAGCACCTGTCTAGTGCTAACAACGGGACCGCTAATCATTTCACCAAATGCTGTGATAGAGGGACATGGGGGTTGGAGAGGAACTCCTCAGCTAGCATGTTTGGAAGTCAACAGGTACCGTCCAAAACTGAAAAACCAAGAAATAGTCGCATACGGAAAAGGACAAGGACTATATGATTTCACTTGTATGTAGGATGTAAAACAGAAAACAACAAATAAACAAAACAAACTCATAGATACAGACAAAATGGTGGTTACTAGAGGGAAGGGGGGTCGGGGGGACAAAGAGGGTAAAGGGGGTCAACTATGTGGTGATGGAACAGAAGGAGAATAGGCTGTATGTGGTGAGCATACAATGGAGTACACAGATGCTGTATTATAATAAAGTTGTACACCTGAAACGTATACAGTGTTATTAACCAATGTTACCCCAAGAAATGTAATTCAAACTTAAAAGGAGAAATAAGTATATTATGTAGAAAAATGGATGTTAATAACCAGGAAACATGTTACAGAGTTGAAAGCAGTTTCCTCTGGGGAGAGCACTTTGGGGTTAAAGGATGAGGGCGATTGTTACTTTTTATTACAATTTTTATATATTTATTTCATTTCACTTTTTAAACTATGTGCACGTATCACTCCGTGAGAAAGAGATAAAGGAGATCCTTTTATATAAGACAGGTCCTCTTAGCTTCTACAAAGCAAGGTTTCAAAAATCTTCGGCCTCTGTCACAGCCAGAGAGCCATCAGATATGTGGCCATGTGTATTAGTTTGTTCAAACTGTCACAACAAAGTACTCCAAACGGAGTGGCTTCACCAACAGACATTTATCGTCTCCCAGTTCTGAAGGCCAATCTGAGGAGCAAGGTGTTGGCAAGTTGGTTCCATCTGAGGGCTTTGGGGAGAACCTACCTCAGGCCTCTCCCCGAGCTTCTGGTAGTTTACTGGCCATCTTTGGTGTCCCTTGGCTTCCAGACACATCACCCCAATCTCTGCCTTCATCTGCACATCGTGCTCTCCCTGGGTGTGTGTCTGTGTCCAAATTTCTCCTTTTCAGGAGGACACCACTCATATTGGAGTAGAGTCCCCCTATTCCCATGCAAGCTCCTTCTGAGCTAATTACCCTGAAATGATCCGATTTCCAAATCAGGTTACATTCTGAGGTACTGGGTGTTAGGGCCTCAATATATGAATTATGAGGGGGACACAATGCGTCAAAACTGTGGGGTCTTATTGTCATACTTTGGAACAAACTGGCCACCGTGTGGGTCTAAGTCTTAGTGTGGACGCCTTCCTATGCCACCTCGACTCACATGCTTGTCCCCTTCTGTTCCCAACTCACCTCAGCAAAGGTCCCGGTCTTCATTTCTCCCTGAACACACCCCATTCAATGCTTCTCTGGCTCCCCCTCCAACAACGATACCAATCACCACATTGTCCCAATGTGTCATTTGTCCTAATTCCTCTCACAGATCCCTGCTCTGCCACCTGATTCTTATCTGTTACAGCTTTTCAAAAGTTTCTTCTCAGTGGACTTAGACCAGGAAGTCCCTAACTTCCGCCAAGACAAGAATTGGTGAACTGGATCTCAGCACAAAAAAGCAAAGCGCTCCCTTTGCCGCAGGGCCAAGCTGCACATCATCCGTGGGAGTCGTGACTGGACCACCTATTAGTGGGGTAAGATTGGGCGACTTAACCCCCCTATGGCTGCTGCCCTACCTACAAGTAAAGTGGGAGTAATAACGAGAACCTCCTCCATGGGGTTAAGTGATACAAAGCACACGAAGCCTCTTGTACAGAGCCCAGAGCATAGCAGGTGTTCAATAAATACCATTTGTCATTATTTTTATTATCACCATGCATTACTCCTGTATACTTTCTCCCATCTTTTCGTGTTAAGAGCAAAGCCTGGCTGTGCTTGACGTCCCAGCAGCCTCTGATGAGAGAGAGAGGCCCGCGCTGGGGCACCTCAGTTTCTGCGCTTCTGCCGCTGCTGCCCCTCCCCCGTCTGGTCCCGTTAGCAGCTAACCAGGCAGCTTAGCCTAAGTGCTGCCCGCCGGGTCCCCCAGGGCACATCTGTCTCTAGGACGGTCCCCATCAAACTAACTCACACTGTTCCTAGTGGCTCTCTTCACTTAGTGGGGGGTTCAGGAGGACACTCCCCACCCCGAAAGTAGTACTTCCTAAAACTTTTTAAGTAAATGATTTAGCAAATAATGTTGATTTGCTCTATGAAATTTTAAGACAAAGTCAAGTTGCATTATGTCATTAAACACACACACATTCCATTCCCTTCTAAACTCCTAGGCATCTAAGCACCCAGCTGAGGTCTGCACAACATGTTTGGATAACGGTCTCCTGTTGGGAAGGAGTACGGGAGCACATCTCTAGGGCATGACGTGGTGTATAGTTTGTCTTGGAGCAGTGTGTTCAGGAACTCCACTACCAACGCCGTTTGGAGACGGCTCTCACCAGAGGAAAGCAGATCCCTCAAGATTTCTAAAAGAATTCACCACCGTCTGCTGCCCACCGTTACTGTAGAAGTTGCAGCTGCAATAAAGAAAAGGTCTACATTTCCTATGTGTAATAAGAACGGTGATTAGAAGAAGAGCTAACCTTTCACTACGTGGTTTGATTCACTCAATTACCTCTTAGTGAAGGACGTGCTCAAGAAGGAAGGCTGTCAGTCCGGGAGCTGTGTGACGAAGGTCACATACGCCTTCCATTTCTCATCTCTAAAGTGGGAATCATACCCACCTAGTGGAGTTATTGTGAGGATTCAATGATGTAGAACACTCCAGCCCAAGGTTTTCCATTGTAATTTCACAGGCAAAGGGAAGCGAATGATACATTTGAAAAATATGTACTGTAGCCACTAAAAAAAAAAAAGCAGGAAATGGAAAACTTTGAGATTCTTTCGACAGTATTTCAATCTGCCCTTCAATAGTTGAGTCCTGGTGGAGATGAACTTGGAGTGGTGTTTGATCTCCCCATCCAGAAAGCCAGTCTCTGTGAAGCTTGGCGTCACCCCGCATCAAAGGAGACAATGTGAAGTCAGAACAACCAAAATGCGGCCCTCACTTCAAAGGAAGTACCTCTTCCGGAAGTTGTTAGAGCCTGTCAAGGGGGACAAACAGCAGCCCAGCTCGGGACTCACACAGGGGTAGAGCTCCATCCAACTGGCTTCAGGGCGGGCTTGTGGAACTTTCCGGGGCCCAAACAGTCCTCCCGAGTAGGAAGATGTCCTTCTGTCTAGAGACTGTTGGCCCGGGTGCCTTCCCGACCCCCCCCCACGTTAACCACCAAGCCCCCTGCAGGCCCCTCTCCTGCCCACTACACGTCCATCCGGACAGCTCTGATTCCTGGGCTTCCTTCCACCCTGTGGCTTCCACTTCGATGGTTCTGTGTCTGAAAATTACAACCAGAAATAAAACACCACTCTTTTTTTTCTTGGGGGGGGGGCGGTGCGGCGGGGAGTGAAGGGAGAGGTGGTGAAGAAGGTGCCGAAAACGATGTGCGATCTGCGTTCTCTCGATCCGGGCGCCCCGGGCCCCCATTTGAAGCCCCGTCTCCCCGCCCTCCGGCCGCTAAGCCGGCAGCACACGGGCAGGATAACAGGTGGGGCCCCACCCGCCCGCGGCCCCCTGGTTAGTGAGGGCGCCGGGCAGGCTGACACGCACTGGCTCCCCTAATGGGCTGCGGAGACCGCCAGGCGGCCAGACCCTCCGCGGGCCCGGGGTCCTCCTGTGCTCCCCCGCCCGCTGCCGCGAGCCCGCGCCCCAGGGTCCCGAGCATGCCCTCTGACCCCCCACGCATTCACACCCTCTCCACGCTGTGCTCTCCACGCAGCCCACTCGCACCTCTCAGACCCGAGCAACCTCCCGCCCCCCCACGCTCACGTCCCCGCGCACCCCCTCTGACGCCACCTCCCACGTTTTCACACCTCGTCCCCCCCACCCGTGGACTTCCCCCGCTCCCACGTGCTGGCACCCCCAGACCCCACGCCCCTCGCGCACACCCCTAACCCCCACGCGCGGTCACAACTCCTACCCCCTGCGCGCCCCTCGCTGGCGCACCCCCACTTCTCCCCCGACCGGCTTCACCCTCGCCCCGGTGCGGAGCCGACACGCGGTGAGGGCTGAACGCGGAGCGTGCGGCACGTGAGCTGCGCGGCGATTGGCAGCGCCCACCGGCCTGCGCCCCCCCACCCCCACCCAGCTCCCACCCCCACCCACCCCACCCCCACCCAGCTCCCACCCACACCCCCACCCACACCCAGCTCCCACCCCCACCCCCACCCCACCGCACCCCCACCCAGCTCCCACCCCCACGCCCATCCAGCTCCCACCCCCACCCCCACCCCACCGCACCCCCACCCAGCTCCCACCCCCACCCAGCTCCCACCCCCACCCCCACCCACCCCACTGCATCCCCATCCAGCTCCCACCCACACCCACACCCCCACCCCCACCCCCACCCCCCAGCTCCCAGGCCAGGCTGGCAGAACGGGTGTCACGAGCCGCTAGGGCTGCGGCTGGTCCAGGGGGTGGGGACTGTCGAGGTGCGCAGGCCGGGCCAGGGGTTCTCCTGGGAACAAGGACAACCTGACGGGAAGGGGGTGAGGGGGTGGGGGGGTAGAACAGCTGCTGAAAGTGCCCCCCTCACTGCACCGGCGTCCTCCGGCTGGGTGCTGCTAAAATAAGCTTGCTCGGAGGAGCGGTAGATGCTGTTCCTGAGAAGTGAAAATACTTTTTGTAAGTGATGAAAAAATGTCCACTGTTCGGTGGACTGGGGCCCAGTGCCTTTGACGCGCAGCGCTCCTCGCTCCTCGGGGCGGGAGGGGAACGCCAATGCGTCCCTGGACCTGTGCGGTGCGGAGGGGCGGGGGTGGGGGGGGGGCTGACAGGACTGAGCATTTTAACGCAGCGGGGCCGCAGCCTGAGAAAGTGACAAAGGCGCAGCTCGCGCGTGCGGCCAGGAAGTGATCCGTCTCTGACAGGGGGCCAAGGGGGCCACAAAGATGTCCATTGAGGTTCTGGTGCTGGCTGGGCTTAGCCGTGGGAGGTCTCCCAAAGGAGGAGATTTGAGCGGGGGTCGGAGGTGCCGGCCTAAGACCCGGCAGGACTAGGAGAGCGGCGGCGCCGACGGCCGGAGCGCGTGGTGGTGCAGGGGGGCGCTGCCACCGGCTGCACGGGGACGGCGGCAGCAAAGGCGAAGGCGGCCCTAAGTGATTCTCGGCCGTGAACCGCAGAGGGGCTCTCTCCGGATCCCAGCAGCAGTCAGCCGATGACAGATAGCCGCACGGGTCCTGCACCGAGGGAAACGGCCCGGGCTGCAGAGGGCTTGCCACTAGAAACATGGAGACCGAGCTAAGAGCCCTCTCTAGCGGGGCTGCCTTCCGAGAAGCCCAGGGCAGGTGTGGACCAAGGACGGAAGTACCAGGAGCGGGTTCATGTATCCCTTGATTTGGATTAGAGCTCCTGCTGCTGCAAGGCGCACACCCTGGCTGGTGAGGGGGCAAAGGAAGAAAGGCAGGAGGGCAGAGGGGAGGAAACGTGCTTCCTGACCTGAGCATTTTAGAAGCCCAGCGAAGGGTTCCTCCCTCTGTTCCAGGTCCTGCGTCATTTTTCCCTACTATAAACTTTAACGTCTTGCATTTGTGTCGTGCTTTACCGTTTCCAAATTGCTTTCACATGCATGATTTTATCTGGTAATCACTATAACCTACAAGACAGGCATGATTACTGGTATGGGAGAAGTGAGGCTCAGATAAGTTAAATCTTATACCCAAGCTACACAGCTGTTAGGGACAGCTTTGGGACTAGAACTCAGGTGCCTGGACGGACGGCAGGGCTCTTTAAACACATCAAAGGAAGGAAACCAGGCCTGCTTTATGATCCCGGTGCCCAGGGCACACCCAACAATTAAAATGAAATCCAGAAGGGCTGGGTTAATTTTTTTTTTTTTGCCTTAGTCATTGCTCTTTCAAATTGTCCCCCTGAAACACAATTTAGCTCTGCTATTACACACCTATGCACGAAGAAGAGATTGTATTGACTCACCGCCAGGAAAGCCAGTACCAGAGGTAAAAACAGAAGAAGAGGAATGGGGATGAGTTACCCGCCGTGTATTTCCTCCTTACCCACACCCCGCAGGCCAAATCGAGACTTGAGGCCTTCTCTGTCTTCTCTCATATTAGTCCCCAACTGGAGGGAGATGCCGCTTCCTGTCCCATGGGCTAGGCAGGGCCTGTTTAAAATAGGCGATACCCAAAGGGACCTCTGAAGCTCCCGCTTCAGCCACTGCCATCACCCTGGCCCTGAGGAAACAAAGACGTTCCACCGCTCCCTGGCCACAGTGACGTTGTGACAAGGAGTTTTGCCCCTAGAGGATTTTTCATTCCAGGACTCGCTGTGTCTCCACCACAGTGCCAGCTGAAGTCTTGGCTGAGCAGAGAATCTTCAGTGGCCCCCAGAGCCAAGTACCCACCCAGGCATCTGTTGAGCTTTGTAAAAATGCTCATCACTGAACACGTCTCTGGATTAGGATCCAGAAGTTCCTGGGTGTGTGTCATTTGTTTTGTTTGAAACACTCTGAAGGGATTCAGATGACCAGCCAGGCTGGGAACCCCCAGATGTAGCATGACTTCCATCTGAAAAGCCTGAGATAACTCAAGGGTGGAATTGGCGAATTATAGATACACCCCGGAGAATCTGCGGTGTGGATTCCAGGCCACCGGCATCAAGTGAGTGTGGCAATAAAGTGAGTTGTAATCTTTTTGCTGCTGGAGGGTCTTGCCTTCCTTTGTAAAAAATGCAACATCTGTGAAGCTCAATAAAGAGAAGTGTAATAAAACGAGGACTTGTCTGTATTGGTCAAATGACGACACTCTCATTCAGAAGGTCAAGCTGCTCCAGAATGTGACAGAAGCATGACAACTCCATTCATAAGAGAGCCCAAAAGGGAACGCAGCCTCTTGTGGTAGGAAAATTTCGTATTGAGTAACCTAAGACTGTAGAGGACGTAGAGCTAGGGAACCGAGATTGGGGGGGAACTTATTTTCACAAAAATAAAATTGTATAGCTGGTACTCTAAGTAGAGACAAGATCAGTGGCTCACATCTTACCTGATTCCTGTTCTGATCGGCAGACACCATTTGCTTCATTTCCATTTATCACGCCTTCCTCTCTAGACCTGTACAGTCCATATGGGAAATGTGGCATTGAGCACTTGAAATGTGGCCGGTCCAAATTGAGAGGTGCTGTCAATGTGACCTCCACGCTGGACTTCAGAGACTAAGTGAGGAAAAAAATATAATAATAGCACATTAGCACCTTCAACATTGGTTACATGGAAAAACTATTTTGGATCTGTTTAGTTAAATCAAATACATTATTCTTAGCATTCATTTCACCTGTTTATTTTTACTTGTTTTAATGTGGCTACTAGAAATTTTAAAATTAAATCTGTGGCATGTAGGGGCTGAGAACATTCTTGTTCTGGGTGATGGAGATACATGTGTATTATTCCCACAACCTCGATGCAAAACCCTCTGCTTGGCTCTGCCTAATGCTTAACTCTCTTCTCTTTCACCAACTCCCAACCCCCTCTTTTTCCAGTGATTTTCAACAAAATGACTGCAATTTACATGTATTACATTGCAACTCTCACGTGGCCCTTGTAACAGAATGTGGCATAAGGACAGTCTGTGGTTGGGACAGACTTCTGTCTTGTGTGCTTATTACACCTCAAGAAAGACAGTGGGATCCTAGAAGAAAGGCCAGCCCGAGTTGTCAAGGAAAAGGGAAGCTGCTATAAAAACACTGAGTAATATGTCGAACGTTCTCCTGTCTGGAAAGAGAAAGGCTAAGAAGGGATCTGTTTGATCAGGAATGTTATGGTTAGCATGGTCATGAACTCGTTCATCAAATCCTGAACTAGAACCAGGGGGCTCTGCTTAAAGCTTGAGATGATGTTTAGGAATGATGTTTAGGAATAATCGAAGAACATCCCACTTCCCTCAGTGAGTGGTAAGCTCATGGAACTCATTCCCCGGAGCAGGAGTCGGGTTGGAAATAAAAATGCCCAGCAATGCTATGGGAGACTTGCTGTTGACAGACCGTAATGACTTATGAAGGGGAATGAGGCTGCCTTGGGATGTCACCACGTGCTCTTGAAGGCCGCTGACAGGGAGCAGAACCGGTTGTTCACGGCACTTCCCTTTGTGTCCCCTGGTAGAGACCGAGTAAGACCAGGAGCCGAGGCCACCCCTACAGCCCTCGGCAGCCTGGATGATTGCCTAGCTCAGGGGAGGGGGCCTCAGAGACGAAAGAGTGACTGGCCCAACTTGGGTTTCCTCAGGACAACTACAATCTATTTCTGGGAACGCGTGGGTCACTGAAGCAATAAAATGATGTTTGTGGAAACTACATAGATGTCTACTCAATGGGAACTTATCATTATGATAACTATCATATATTATGTACTATGTGCTGTGATAACCACTTACCCATTTAATCCTTATAACAACCCTGTAAGATGGGCACTATAATTTCATCATCCTATTGACAGATGGAGAAACTAAGGCACGGGGCAATAACTTTCAAAGGCAGCTAACAAGTGATCCAGGATTCAAACTCAGACTGAGTGACTCTGGAGTACATGATTACTTCCTCCCATTAAAAGGGGGGCTAAGGCCACTCCCCCAGTGCCGCTGAGGGAGACACCGCTCAGCTCTAGACGGCGGTTGCCAGGAGGGAATCCAGGCCCACTCTGGCTGTATCCATTTTTTCAACAAAAGTCACGACGGTCAACACTGGGTGCATTGAACAAATCCAGCTAAACCCAACCGGAAGTCATCTGGCTCCTGACTTCTGATCTACCAACACCTCCACCTCTCCAGAGATACATCTTGGGGACAGGCTGCCCATGTCCCCTGATGACACAGGCTCCTGCAATGAGCCCTGAGCAGAGCAGGGGACGCTGGTGCCATATACTGATGGAAGAACCTCATGGGCAAAGGCCACCAAGCTGGCGTGCCTCGGGGTCCCCCTGCCACTCAGCAGTGAGTAGTGACCTCTCCTGGTCCCTTGCAGTTCCAGGACTCAATGAATCTATGAATATCTTCACAGAAAACAACACCTAAGGCTCTAAGGCACAGAGAGATGTTTGATGTGTGGGAAGATAGGCTCTGCGGCATATAACCAGATTGTCATTAATAAACCACACAAACTGTGCGGAACCCAAGGCTACACCTTAGGTTTGGAAACTAGCAGGGCCAAGGCAGGGCAAGGAGCCCGTGGCATCAGGTGGAGTCTTCATTCAGGGTCACTCTGTAGGTTGGGCAGGTTGTGCACTGCCCCTCAAGTGCCCAGGGAGGACCTGTAGCCTTTTTCTAGTTTGCACAGAGGCACTATCTGTTTGCTAAGCTGCACACTCGTGGGGCTGTGTCCATTCTATTTATTTCTTTCCATCTTTTCTACTGTTAAGAGTGCAGACAGGATTTGGGGGACCCAAGAATGCCTGAATTTGAGGGGACCCAAGAGTACCCTTCCTGTGGGTCTCCTGGGGAATGGCATGCACAGAGGATAAAGGCATATAGCACAGAGCTGACATGTCGCCTCAGGGCAGGGCTCCGGGCTCGATGGCAGAACTGAAGGCTCAGGATGACAGGGTCCAGGATCCAGAGCTCTCACTCCCCTGCCTCCCCCCACCCCGACACAAGCCCCAACCAGCCAGTGTTCCTGGAAGGAAGACTTGGGAGGGCAAGGGGACTAGGCTTCCTCATTCTGTCCTTGAGCTGGAGAACCCAGTGAGAGAGCAAAGTGCACCCAGCCCCGGGGAGCAGGAAGTGGGCGAGAAGGCCACCTCTGGGCACAGGAGCCCCGCCCCCTCATAAATGTGGCTGACCCAGGTCCTGGATCCTGACTAGGCAGATTACAGCAGCTCCCTGGAGGCAGCCAGCAGAGGGAATGTAGTCTCACTTAATCTTCACAAGTTTCCTTTTCACAGATGAGAAAACTGAAACACATGCTAAAGAAGGATAAGGAATTTGGTCCAGGTCATATAACTAGGAAACTGCAGAGCTGGGCTTTGAACCTGAAACGCATGCTGTGGCCTCTGCCCAGGTTCCCCCCTCCCTAGGAACAGCCCTGCCTGAAGGGAGCTGCCTCATTCAACACCAGCCCCTTCCTGGGGGCAGCTCCAACCCAACTCGACTGTGTACAAAAACCCAGCCCCTAGCCTCAACTTGGGACGACCCTGATGGGCCATCTTGCTTCAGAGCTCCTCATGGGGTCGAGGGTGGGAGCTTTTGATGCATTTCAACATCTCCCTCTGCCAGTCCTGCTTCCTTCATACTCCCAAAATCTCCCTCTTAGAGTTGGCTTTTGGGGCATCTCACCTAAGACACCGGCACTCTGCACCTTTGTGAAAGGCTCCCTGCCCACATCAGCTTTCCAGGTGGATAGAAAACCCAAGATCCCAAATAGGGGAGAGTGAGGCGACCCAGAGGTGAACAGCAGGAAGCTAGCACCCCCGCTAGGCTGGAGGGACTGAGGCAGGGCAGGCTTACCTGTGCCCGGGCACCACCCAGCGGAAGCTGGAACCACCATGTTGGGGTTCACAACGGGTCTGTCTGGGAGAATAGGAAACCCCGACTAGAGACCCCTGGGAAGTTGGGAGTGGGTGGGTCAAACCCTGGCTTCTCCCTTCCTTCCTGCTTGAATCTGAGGATCACAGACTATATAATAAGCATGCAGAATTCATACCTAGTAGCTTTACATTTCCACATATTTAGGTGACACTAACATTTTTTAAATGTTAAGTCAGTTCAGGGCCCATGATAATTTGTTCTTTTAAATGCGAAACACTGCTGTTAAATGATAGGCTGGGGGGTCCCCAGGGCATCACGAGCCCCAGCCCAAACCCTCTACTCCCCTAAGGTTCAGCGTTTCTGTTGCTTTGATCTCCTCTGGATTGGGGGTGGGTTGCCTAAAAGCTCTGAGAACGCTTTAGCAAAGCTTGGGCAATCCATCCTTTGGAGGGGTCCCATAACTGTGGGGTTTTGGGGGACAATCACTCCTGGGGATTAGAGTCACCTCGGGGTTTTGTAATCTCCACCTAGATGGGTGTGTGTGTGTGCGTGTGTGTGTGCGTGTGTGTGTGTGTGTGTAGTCTCCACTTTTGTGGTTCACATGAGAATGCTTGTCCTCACATATCTTTTAAAATTAAGAGGACTCATTGGCATTGATAATCGAATGTGAATATATTTGATTTGTGTTCCCATGGACAGAAAGCTCCCCTGGCCTGTCCCCAGGGAAGGGAAACGTGACTCAGTGGCAGAGAGGACCGAGGAGCCCAACCTGCCCCTGGCTCCAAGGCCAGCCCAGCCCTGAGACAGGCTCTTATCAGCTGCCATCCCAGTTTCCTGTTTTTCAGTGGGCTGGGGACCAGGGCTGAAGGCACATCTGCTTCTGTTTACTCTTCCTCCTTATCTTTTTTTTTTTCTTTTTTTTTTTTCCTTATCTTAATGGGTCCCCCACCTATCACTGTCTGGAACACCCCTCATCACCACTCAGGGTACTCAGGTACCCTTCCTACCTCGGCAAAGACCCAGGAAGGGCGGAGGGGCGGAGACGACAGGCTGGAGACTTACTGTCCTAGGTCAAGTGCCCTGACTAAACGCGGCCCCAGGTGTAACTGGACACTGAAGTCAAAGTGGAAAAGAGAAAAAGAGTGTTCTAAGAAGGAAAGCAGGAAACGGGCAGGTTGCTCGGGTGACCTTAGCAAGAAAAGAAATGCAATTACATTTCAATGTCAGGTGACACCTAGGCTAATAAGGACAACTGGAAATTCCTGGTGGGAGGAGGAAGTTTTCTCTCATTAAGAGATAATAGAAAGTCACTCACCCTTGAACCTAAAACAGTCAGTTTTGTACTGGAAGAACTACTGCTCAGACTGGGCCTCTGCTAGTCCATGTGGCACTTCTGTGCAGATTAGAAAAAGGGGCTCCCCTGTCCCCGAGGCAGTCACAGCCTTTGACTTGGCAAGTGTCCAACCCACCCGCTTGCTTCCTCAGCACCCTAGGACGATGACAGCCGGGACACAGTTATATAATCATAGCCGTTGTCCCTCCCTCTCCTGGCTATCCCTTTCATTAACCTGGATAGCTTAAGCTCTGAATAGACCACCCTAGAAGCAGAGAAAAATGCTTGTAGCTGTGAGAAGCTTGAAAGGCTTTTAGCACCAACTTGGTCCAAAGTCCCTGCTCCAATTTATTCTGTGGTAACGCTTCTGGTTGAGTTTTAAGAAAGTTTTCTAATCACATTCTAAGCCTGGCCCAGGTTATCCTAACCTGTAATTATTGGCAATTTAGAATTCAGGAGAAAGGTACCAGATTTCTCAAGGATTCTTTCTTTAAATATTGCTTAATGTGTGTCATCTTAAGGCATGGCTGTTGTTTTCGTTTGTTTGTTTGTTCTAAATTGTAGATATTATGAAGTTCAGCTCTCTTTATGTAGTTTTCTTTTTTGTAGCATAATTGGCAAGATAGCATGGTGGTTCCACGCTTGATTTTGGAGTCGGAAAATTTGAGTTTCAATTTTACCTCCTCCACTTGCTAGCTGAGTGACCCTGTGCAGTTCACTTAACTTCTCCACACCCCAATTTCCTTATTCGTAAAATGGGGACAAGTAAGAGCCTTTACCATAAAGAATTAGGTGAATTAATGAGGTGATGTGTGGGCCATACTTACACAGTACCTGGCACACAGTACCTAAGAAACATTAGCTACTGTGAAGCTTGTTTTAAATGGGTAAGGAAAGTGACACCTTACTTATAGGGAACTGAGAAGGACAACTGTGCTTTCTGTCCCTTGGAGAAATGGCTGATCTCAGTCTGGGGCACAGAAAGTGAGCCTGAAGCATCAAATTGTACCAGAAGACAAAGAAGGATTCAAAGACATAGAAGCTAGTGGAAGGGATTCTCACTGGCCAAATTTGGGACAATTTGAGCATCAAAATGAATAATGGCTATCATTGGTAACACCATGAAAAAAAAAAACAACCCAAAATCTCCATGTCCATAATGATGTTTAAAACGAGAGGAAAAGGAAGGGAAATACCAGCTAATAAAAAGGAAGGAATGATAGAATTGGAAATCACTATTTTACAGCCCCCAATAAAATAAGTGATTTACGCAAAGATTATCAATGGAACCATTGAAGAAAGCTTGCTAGAGAGTAAGATATTCATATTGGATTAAAGTATCACTGGCAGATGACTTACAAATTACCAAAGGGAAAATTTCCCTTTACCATGGAGAGATCTGGTGGTCATCATCTAAACCAAGCTATCAGACTGAACAGTTATGCTCCTTCTGATGTGACATAGTCTGAAATACACAATACCACCTATGAATTATTCGTGCCCAAAATGATTAACATGAATCTAATTAAGCCTCATCACCTACATTCTAGGTTACAGGAAGTATGGGGATAGAGGAACAAATTAAATTATACCAAGAGAAATCAAAAACACAAATTCACAACATGGAACATACTATAAGACAACAGACCTGTGGCAAAGTTTCTTTCTTTGACCAGAGCTTAGTCTCCTTGAACCCTCTTTTGACTAGGCCTTGACCTTGGTCCCTACCCTATCTTGAGCCTGCCCTGTCCAGGCTTAGCAAAGAATCCTGCCAAATTAGCCCTCCACCCTTAGTATCTGATTACCCTTGATATTTGATCAAGTTCCTCATCTCCTATCCTTGATGTCTAAGCCCTTGACCTATCTTTAGCAAAAATCCCCCTCCACTGATGTCTCCTCTTAGTACTTTTCCATCTAGTGCCCCCCTCATCCTGTTCTTTGGCTATAAACCCCAATTGTCCTATATTTGGAGTTGAGCCCAATCTCTCTTCCCAGTTATAATAATGTTGAATAAAGTCTTTCTTATTGTTTGAGACTAATTTTTTCTTTAACACCTTAACACTTCAAAAAGTCAATGTCATAAAAAAGGTGGATTACCTTAGAATAAAAGAAATTAGAGAAACATAACTATCAAAGGAATATAAGATGATCTTGACTGAATCCTAACCAAAAAAGAAAAAGAAATCTACAAATGATATTTGGAGAACAACTGGATTCTTTTAATTATGGATTGGCTATTATAGAATTATTATTAATTTTCTTAGTTGTGATAATGGTGTTGGTTGTGAGAAAAACGTCCTCACGCCTATGAAATACCTACATTTTGGTAACACCTGTATTTAGAAGTTATATTAGTTTTCTAGAACTGCCATAATAAATTACCACAAACTGGGCAGTCTACAAGAAACGCATCTTCTCTCAACTCTGGAGGCTAGAAATCTGAAATCAAGGTATTAGTAGGGCCGCATTCTGTCTGAAGGCTCTAGAGGAAGGTCTTGCCTTGCTTCTTCCTAGCTTCTGGCAGTCTACAGCATTAACTCGAGTCTCTGTCTCCACAGTCACAGGTTCTTCCCTATGTGTCTCTCTATGACTTCAAATCTCTCCCTCGTTATAAGGACACCGGTTATTGGATGTGGCACCTACCATAATCCAGGACGCTCTCATTTTAACTCGATTACATTTGCAAAATCCCTATTTATAAATAAGGTCACATTCACTGGTACCAGAGGTTAGGACTTCAACCTATCTTTTGGGGAAACATAATTCAACCCACAAGGGTGAAATGTCAGGATGTCTGAAATTTACTTTCCAATGTCTCTGCCAAAAAATTCATAGCTAGAGAGAGGAAAAACAAATGTAGTGAAATGTTAGTAACTGTGGAATCTAACAATAACAATTTATTACTAGATATACATTTCACAATAGGGAAATAAGCGCATATCCAAAGTCAATTTATTTCTACTGAATATCAATAGGATTTTTTGATCCCTCTCTGTGCCACTCTTATCTCACTTATGGATACATGCTTTTTTTTCTTTTTTTAAGTCTCTTTACTCACATTTTAGTGGGGTTTTGGGGGGGTGCCAATCCTTATGCACACGTTCAATCTGTAGTGTTTAGTGGTACGTCCTCAGAACCCATAATTTTCAACCCCCGTTTTATTGAAGTAGGCTTCTTGATGTAAACCTAGTCCCAATTTCAAAATGGAAATCCAGGAGAAATGCATGTATAACTTGAGTCACATAGTTTGAAGACCTCTTTCCAGAAATGCTTTTGGCCTGGGGGGTAAATCTGAATGATCAGTCTGAGTATAATTGTCTGACCGTCATGGGTAGACTGTGTATACACTGCTCAAACCCAAAGCCCCAGCCTTGTTCCTTCTGATGAAACACCAGCGCCCACAAACAGAAGGTTCCCCTTTTCTCACCCTGGAATAAACAGGAAGGCTCTTGGGACTGCGGTGTTAGGACTATAGCCATGCCCCTAATTTCTTCAGCCCTTTTACTAAGAACTGAGTCATTGCAATATCATGCGCAGCCAGCTGTCTCAGCACAAGAAAGGCTTTGCTGTGGTATGAGGTTTTGTGGGCTGAAAACTACATCTAGGTCAGCAAATCAAACTCTGCAGTGTGGTTACTGAGTCCAGCTTCATCTAGCTACAGGGCTGTCTGATTTCACCTTCTGGGCATGGGCTCATCTGATTCTCGGGCTACAAGGCCATTCTGCAAGTGTTGAAGGTACAACACTTCAGGCCTAAACCACTGGATGACACGTGCCTAAACTCAGAATCTCATCTCCACCAGGGCTCCAGGGTATGTGACAGGAGCAGATTACAGTACACCCCTGCAGATACTGAGATTCATGTGTGTATTGAGACAAAGCTGGGAGATGGGGATGTATTTTTTTGTTCCTCAGTTTCACGTACCATTTGTGTTTCTTTCCTGCCATGTTGACCCAAACATGAGCTTTTTTTCTCAGTCCCCTCTTATGGATGTTTTCAAAAATGGTTTGACAACAGATGGTCAACTGGTCTACCTACATAAGGCTTCACAAAGGGCAGCATTTTGATGGGGAGGCGTCACCCTGGTTCAGGAACTAGGTCTCAGATTTGTACTGGATAAAGCCCTCACAGACTACATTGTATTGAAAATTCATAACAACTCAGCAGATATTCATTTGAGGGCCTGCTGCTATCCAGGGCTCCCAAATACAGACATGAAAACCAGGGTTGCTGCCTTCCAGGAGCCCTGTGACTAAGGAAGACCAACATTCTACAGGATGGCTACATTGTTTACTACCTAGCACCTATTCATACTTCTCCTGGTAATAGTACCCCAAGTTCACTCTGGGGAGAACCTCTCCTCCATCCTCAGTCTCTGTACTTTCAATGGAACTGAATTTACCTCTGGCTCTAAAGCTAAGCTATAGACTCAGGCCTGCAGAGATTCAGTGACTGGCTTAGATGTGCATGAAACCTAATCAAAACCTAACCGATAAGATGCATGTTTGCTGATACGGGGCAGGGAGAGGTACTAGACATTTTTTGTGAGGGTTGCTACCGGTAAGTATGATATGAGCTTGGAGTTGCCACAAGCCACAAGATGGAGCCTAAGAATGAGGCCAACGCAGCAAAAGACAGATCTGAATGAAAGAGAAACTGAACTCCTTGGCCAAGGCATTCTTCATGTTCCATATATTCCCAGACTTTTCTGTTAACTGTTTCAATACTGATTTTTATTTGTTTAAGCTAGTTAGATGGCATTGCAATAGCTGTCTTCTCCTTGTGTCTTCATGTAGTGTATTAGTCTACTTGCACTGCCGTAACAAAATACCAGAAACTGGGTGGCTTAAACAACAGGAATTTGTTTTCTCACAGCTCTGAAGGCTGGAAGTCCAGTATCAGGGTGCCAGCCTGGTCAGTTTCTGGTGAGTGCTTTCTTCTGGCTCAGAGGTAGCTGCCTTCACTGTCTCCTCATGTGGCAGAGAGAGTGCTGGAGTCTCTTTCTCCTCTTATGAGGGCACTAATCCCATGTGTGAGGGCTCCATCCTTATGATTTATTTCATCTTATGCTAATTTGCTCACAAAAGCCCCACCTCCTCATCACATTGAGAGATATGTAGTTTCAACATGAGGGACACTCATGACCTCTTTTAAACCTACTTATCTCCCAAAGGCTCCACCTCCAAATATCATCACAAGGGGACATTAGAGCTGCAACCTCCAAACCTTGGTAGAACACAAGCATTTAGTCCATCGCACATCTTTTTTCTCTACCAATTTGCGTCCAAATTTCCTCTTCTTTTAAGGACACACTACCTTAACGACTTCATTTAACCTTAATTACCCCTGCAATTACCTCTCTCCAAAGACAGTCACATTCTGAGGTACTGGGAGTTGGGATTTCAACATAATAATTGGGGTAGTGGGCACAATTTAGTCCAAAACACTACTTTTTGAGCCTCACAGAATGTAGAGATTTTTCTAAGTCTAGCAGTACAGATCCTTCCCATGCCTGAGATATATTCAAGGATTCTCAGATTCTCCAAGTATCCCCTACTCCTGGCAACTCGTTATTACAAAAATGTTTAAACATATAGAAAAGTTTAAAGAATAGCACAATAACCACCCATATGCCCACCATCTAGATTTAATAATTGTTGACATTTTGCCATTTGCTTTATCCATATATGTGTATTTTTTTGCTAAAATTAGTTTGAAAATACATTTTAGAAATCATATTTCACCCCTAAATACTTCAATATGCACCTCCTAAAAATAACCATGAGGCCATTATTATGCCTAAGAGAATTTACAGTGATTTCTTAATCTCATCCAGTATACAGTCCATATTTAGATTTCCCCAATGGTCCCCAAAATTAATTTTATGGCTCTTTTTTGCAGAACCAAAATCCAAATAAGTTTCACAAATTATATTTGGTTGTGTCTTTTATTGCAGAATAGTTTCCCCTGTCTCTCTCTCTTTTTTTTTTTTTTACATTGACATTTTAAGGAAACCAGGTTAGTTGTTTTGTAGAATAACCCACATTCTGGATTTTTCTGATTGTTTCCTTATAGTGCCATTTAACTTCCCTTGTCCCTTTATTTCTTCTGAACTAGGGTTTTTCAACTGGGGTCCCTCATCTGAACCATAGAACATGGAAATATTAAATAACTATTCATATTAACCATTTTAGAATCATAGAGAAGTTAATTCTTTACATACAAAGGATGCTGCAATGGCTAATTTTATCAACTTGACTGGCCCACAGGGTGCTCAGACATTCCATCCAACGTTATTCCAGGTATGTCTGTGAGAGTGTCCCTGGATGAGATTTACATTTGAATGGGTAGACTGACTAAAGTAAACTGTGCCCATAATATGAAGGGGGGAGGTGCTCATCCAATTAATGCAAAGCATGAATAGAACAAACAGCCTGACCCCCCAGCAAGTAAGAGGGAACTCCTGCCTGACTGCCTTGGAGCTGGAATATCGATTTTGTTTTTGCTATTTTCCCTTGCCTTCAGACTTGACATGAAATATCGGCTCTTTCTGGGTCTCGAGCTGACCAGCTTTAGCCTGGAACTTCCACCATCAGTTCTCCTGGGTGTTCAGTTTGCCAACTGCAGATGTTGGGACTTCTCAGCCTCCATAATCACAGGAGCCAGTTCTTTATAATACATATCTTTCTTATAGTGTGTGTGGGGGGGGGTGGGGTGGGGTGGGTGTGTGTATTCCCTATTGGTTCTGTTTCTCTGGAGAACTCAAATTCACATGCCTAAGGTCATTAGGGCTATTTCCCAGAACCCTAGTTGAGCAATTAAGGTGATTAGATTAACCATATGGGGCAAGAACATTTCCCATCATGTGACATCAGGAACCTTGTAATGTGTTGTAGTCCCTCTATTGTTAATGCTAAATTTGGTCACTTAATCACAGATTTTTATCGTATAAAGTTGTTTTTTCCCCTTGTGATTAGCGAGGAACTCTAGGGTGACATTTTGGCACCGTGCAAATGTCCTGTCTCTCAATTAGTCTTCACCTAATGATTTTGGTACCCATTGACAATCCTTGCCTGAATCAATAATTTCATTAGTTGCCCTCCCAACAACTTAAATTTAAGAAAGTTTAACCCTCAAAAGGCTACAGCACATAAATAGCTTAATGTCCAGTAATTAATATATACAGTAGGATGAAGCTGAATCTCTTACTCTTAGAAGGCTTTCTCTTTCCTGGGAATCCTCTAACTTCTCAGTCATTGTTGATTGGGCCTGGTTGTTTGGTTTTCTGGTGAGGTGACTGAAAATTAAATACCAGGAGAACATTAGTTGTGGTGCCTAAAAACAGGATTCCGAACCATTGGTGGGGACAGGTGGAAGGAACGGGAGGTACCAAGGTGAAGTCAAGCAAACTACATGCATCTGAAATTAAGAAAGTACCTGATGCTGAGGTAAAGATCCCAGCAGATATGAGGGACTCAGGGGAGGTGAGATAGAAAAGTCCCATCAGAGAACTAGCAGAATGGTGAGCCTCTGCCTTAATTCTAGAGAAAAATTGTTTGAGGTAGGTCTTCTCTGTTCTCCTAGCACATGCTCGTTGGAGGGGAGAAGGATGGAGGTGGAGACGTACTGTGGGCCAGGTCCACTGAAAGGGGTGGGGAGACCCCATGATGCAGGAGGTGCAGTTCCCAGGTGTGGGACAGGTTGAGCTCACACCCCCATCCATCCAAGCAGAAAGGAGGCTTAAGGTCAGAAGTCATGGAAGGTCAGCAATTCCTGACCAGGGAGGAGAGAACCCATGGAGATGACCACGGAGCTAAGTACTGGTCAGGATAACATACGGCCTTTCTGGAAGGAATTCTGTATGGGTGGGGTACCAGGAAGCTGCAGCTTCTATGTGCAGGCCAGGGAGGAGTGGGCTGGTAAAGGGGCTCCCAGGCGGGGCAGGGACCCCAGAACTCCTGGGCCACCTGTTCCCCACTGCCCACACCGACACGTGGAGCTGCAGGAACCCTGGGAAAGGCATTGGTGAGAACCCAGTCTGCAGAGTCTGGCTCAGTTCTCCACTCCACTTTGCTCTTGCCCCTTTGTTGGGCCATTTTCCTGCCTCTCCCAGTAAGAGCTGTGAGAGCTTCCTGCAGTGATTCCCTATTACCTTAGTGTTTCGGCACCTGGAAGAGATTAGCGTGGTTGGCAAACCTGGAGAGCTCATTGTGTACTTCCTCTTCAATGTGACTTGTAAAAAAAATGTTGAATGAGATCAGTTCCAGCACTTTCCCTAGAGATCCATGTAAAATCTATAGAGAAGTGTTCATTTATCACTACCCTGGGGTTTCCTGTTTTGAAACTGACCTGCTCTTGGCAGACAGTCCACTCTGGTTTCATCACATTGAAAGACCTGAACAGTCTTAACCCTCTCTTTCCCCTCCTCTCTTATCTTGCTCTGTGCCATCTGAGCTTCAGGCATTTGAGCAGGACTCGGGCCTTGGGACCCACAAGGCAGATGTGGTGAAGCCACTTTCTATAGCCCCACTTTGGCCTCTGCATTATTCTTACCCATTTCTTTCCTAGATACCATTTCATGAAAGTTGGGGAACCACCCCCTTCATTTTTGGAGTGCAGAGAAAATGCAGACCCATCTGGACAAAAGTTACTCTGATGTTCTGAGAGGCAGGGCAATCCTCAGTGCGGGATATGGCTTACAAAGCGCGTACAGATCAAGTTCAAAAGCAACCTGGCCGGGCCTGGACGGTTCAGGAAAACAATAAGAAAAATGGTCACAAAACAGGGAAGGTGAATAACGGAGCTCTTTCTATGACTGCCCCTAAAAAGTTGGTCAGGAAGTTTGTTTCCTTCTGCACTGATTGGTCCCAAAGCCCACTTGTGACCTAAGGGCACTTATTGGTCCCAAAGCCCACTTGTGACCAGGCTGCTTCAGGTAATAGGTAGTAATCTCATGCCCCTCTGGTTGCCAACACAGGTACACCTCACTTGAAGGGAGCTTTGTAGCTAAATCCTAATAATAAACGTCAGGACGACAGTTGATACCCAGCGACCGCCCTACCCCCACCCCAGCTTCTCCTGGTTACAGACCTTGCCCCAACCGCAGGCTGTGCACAGGACGCAGGCACTAATCCTGGTGCCTCCTAACTCTGCCCCTGTGCCATGCTACAGAAAGGCCTCCTGTAATTAAAAAGCAGGTATGGTGAACCTGCTGGTTGCCTCCCCCAATATTCATTTTCATCTTATTTCATTTTAAGACTGGGTGCCTTAAACAACAGAAATTTCTTTAACCAGTCCCCTATTGGTTGTTTCCAAACTTTTGCTATTATAAATAATGCTGCAACAAATATGTTTGTGTGTGTGCCTCTATATATATGATTTTGTCCATGCATTTACCTGTGGGATAAATTACTGTTATAAAAGTGGGATTTCTGAGTCAGTGGGCACGTGCACTTGTAATTTTGATGAATTTTGCTTTCCGTAGAGATTGAACCCCTTTGCCCTCCCCACAACAATGTTTGAGACAATCTGTTTTGCTATTGCTTCACGAACACACCAACACAGTGTTATCAAACTTTGACAAACTGATAGGCCAAAAAAAACAACAAAAAGAACTTAGTTGTACTTTAAATTGTCATCTGTATATTGGGTTATATTGACCATCATTTTACATGCTTTTTTAGGGCTATGACCCCAAGTTCAGGGGCCAAGCCTTGGGCACAAGGGCCCTTCCCTTCTCCAGAGTCCACTGAGCCCCATCCCAAGGTGTCAAGATACGGTGCTTCTTCCCAAATGGCAGCTTTCCCATGGTAATGTGTCAAAACCAGAAGAGCATATTTTCTTGTTTTCTAGTTTTAATATTTTTTCTAGTGTTAAAATAACACATGGCCCAAACAAAAAAGAATATATGAAAGAAAATTTAAGTGACCATAATTGCCTGACCCAGAAATAACATTTTTGTATATTTCCTTCCAGTCGATATTTCTAAGCATTTCTTTGCTCTTTCTTTTGAAAACGGTATTTATTTTTAATTTCAATGAAAATACAGGTATACATTTTCATAAAAAAGAGGACAATTCTGCTTTAAAAAGGAAGGAAATTCTGACACATGCCACAACATGGATGAACCTTGAGAATATCACGCTAAGTGAAATAAGCCAATCACAGAAAGACAGATACTATACAATTCCACTGATAGGAGGTTCTTAAAGTGGTCAAGTCATAGAGACAGAAAGTAGAATGGTGGTTGCCAGAGGCTAAGGGAGGAAGAAATGGGGAGTTGTTTAATGGGTATTAGAGTTTCAGATCTGCAAGATGAAAAGGGTTCTGGAGATTGGTTGTACAACAGTGTGAATGTACTTACCACTACTGTACTTTACACTTAAAAATGGTTACAATGATAAATTTATGTTGTGTGTATTTTACCACAATTCAAAAAATCTTTTTAAGAAATAGATTTGCATTTCCCCTCTCTCCCCAAAAAGACAGTACAGATATAGTAAAGTTCCTTACTTGATTATTGTCATCAGTTGGCTAGGTATGTATGCTTCCAGACATACTTATGTGAACATATACAAAATACATTGTTTTATTTTGTGTGGGTGTGATTGTGATTTTAACCTTAATATTGTTGTCCTGGAACCTGTGTTTTTCACTGAACAGTCTATCAAGGAGCTATTACCTAGTCAGTACATAGAGCATGTGTCAGCCACACAGTATAAAAGCCAGACATTGCGGTTTCATTGCTGTACTCCCATTCTCCTTTTATTGGATATTTACAGCATTATCATTTTTTTTCTTTACCTTATAAATAATGCTCCAGGAACATCTTTATGCCTGCTTCCTTGAGCACACATTCAAGTGTTTCTCTGAGGATAAAGATGAAGTTTTACTGCTGGGTTGCCGGGTGTGTACACGTAAAATTTCATTAGATTCTGCCAAGTGACCTTTCCAAAAAGACTGTGCCAATTTATACTTCACTAGCAGTGCTTGAGATTACCCACCCCTTACCAGCACTTAATAATATATATATTTTCTTAGGTATAATCATTTTTCCAATTTATTTTAAGTAAATATAGGTATACTTATACATATATGTGTATGTATGTACATAAGTTTTTAATAAAAAACAGCAGTTGCCTGCCCTAAGCTTTCTCACCAACAAGATCTACTTCTCCTAGGCAGCCACTGGCAACTCTTTGAGCTATTTTCTCTGGTATTTATCTCCATATGTATGTATACTCTGCTTCTGGTGCTATTTCTTGCCTTACTATTTTTAGACATTATGCACTGACTTCAGTGGGTGAGTATAACTCTTCCACATGTACACTCATCATCCCAACATAGTTTTATTACACTTTTTGGATAAACAAATAATCAGGCTTTACATTGTAATGACCATGCAAGGATTACTCACTGTTGAGCTAAGTAAGCATTACTTAGCTTTATTCTTGTGCAGCCCTCTAGTGTTCCTAAAGTTAATGATGGCCTCATTTTTTTTATTCACTTTATTTCTATTACTCACCGTTAGTGTCTAAAAGCCTTAACATCTCTGCCAAAGGCTTTACCGTGATATTTTCCATATGCTCAAGCTCATCGGTTCCATGTTTTCTTCCCAGAGCCTCTCAGGAGTCCCCCTTCCTCCTGCACTGTGAGCTGGCTGGGCTCTCCCCTAATGTCCTGATGTGGTGACTTCTCTTCATAGCCTCCAGGGTTGATAAACTGTTCCATGTTTGGGATATCCCACGTTTCTCTCTCTTTTTACAAAAACTTTACTCCCTCCTCTTCATGAAGCATATTCTCTAATAGTGTCCCAATAAAAGTCACTGGGTAGTGTACTTGGAAAATGTGTGCTTTGGGGGAAAACTATGCAATGTTTAGAGCACATTCTTTCCAGTTATCTGATTTTGATTCTATGGGGGCTCTGTGTTTTTCATTGCCTTTCAGCTATTATATTTTACAACTCTGTAAATTGTAGGTAATTTTGCAATGCAAAATAATTATTATCTATTGATATGCAAATAATCCATGTTACTCTCCCCACTCCATACAAAAAGATAGTTTCATGTCTATAAATTCATTTCAAAATTCCTTTATTCCATAAAAATATGTGCTTCTTTGACTTCTTTTGTAATATTTTACTGGTTCCCTCATTCACGAGTTAAGAAAGATAGTTAATACATGTTCATTTTACATCTGTGTGAGTCATGATTTTACCTTTAAAAAAAATATGACTTAAAGCATAATTCTGTTAAAAGAAGTATATTTTTCAAATCATGAAGTCTGAAAATATCTTTGTTCTACCTTCACACTTGATAGATAGACTGGCTGGGTATAAAATTATAGGTTAAAAATCCAATGCCATTTTGACTCTTGTTTCTTTACATATGACTAGTTTCCAACACTCTCCTACCCTTTCTGGTTTTTTGTTCTTTGGACTTGTTTGTTTGTTTTCCTTTATCCATGGGATTCAGAAATGTCATGATAATATGTCTTGATGAGTATCTTTTGCATTCATCTGTTATGCACTTCAGTGGACTTTCACATCTAGAGACACCTACCCTTCAGGTCTTGAAATATTTTTATATTATTTCTTTGATGATTTTCTCCTCTTACTTGCCTCTTCTTTCTTCCTGGATATGAACTGCCTAGATTGATCTTCTTTTTATTTCTTTTGACCCACCCCCCATTTTTATCACTGTATTAATTTGTTTCCCTGTTGAGGAGTTCTCCATATTTAATTGACCACTTATCTTCTCAATTATTATTTGTTTACTAAATAGAATTTTGATGTAAAACAACTGAATATAAAACAATAATTTGTTAGCATATTGTTACATTTCAAAGCATTCCAACTTTAAACAAGATTTATATATATATATATATATATATATATCACCTAGATAAAATTGGTGCCTTGTATTACTAGCCCCCTACTTCCTGACATTTTATACATAGTCTGGCACCTCTAGTTTCCACCAAATATATCTTTGTTGAATAAATCTTCAACTTATAGATTACTACGAAATCTTAATCTAGTTCTTCTTCCAGAGTTAAATAGTAAATGATCCTCTTTAACTCTTTATTCTGGAAAAATAAAAAATATTTATAGAGTATTTACTATTTGTCCTGTTCAAAGCTCTTTAGGTGTGGTAATTAATTTAATCCTTGTAAAAATCCAATGAGATAGGTACTATTATTATCTGCATTTTGAAGGTATAGAAACTTATCTGAAAGCTTTAGTGGCTGAGCTGAGATTTAGCTCCAAAGACTACATTTTTAACTGCCAGACTAGGTGCCTTTTTAGTTGGCTCAGTTCACATACAATTCGGATCTATTTCTAGTAGCTGTCAGGCATATAATATTGAGAAGAATTCTGGGGCAGCATTTAGGTTCCATGAGGGAAAAAGATCTGCATTGATTGATTAATGATGTCTGCCACAGGTTCAGAAATGGGGAATGGGGTGACTTTTTTCTTTCTTTTTTTTTTTTTTTTTACTCTGCTTAATCATTCCTTGGAGAAAAAGATTATCTTTGGGGTTATATATAGCTCTAGTGTTCTTGAAATTAGGGCATGTTGACATCCAAAGTGTTTAAAGGCTGCTTTGTTTCTTTGCTGTAGCAAGAGAATTCTTTAACTGCCCACTCATAATTTATCTGAGAGCAGCACTAGTAATTAGGCATCTGAGTACTCCTCTTTTTCCCTCACTTCTTCCTTTTCCTGTGGCAGAAATGGAAAGCCAGAAAAATAATCACATTGCATCATGATACCAGTGGGCCATATAAAAATCCCCGTGATGTTATTTTTCCCATCATTGGTTTCCTCGGCAGCCAGCATGTCAACCATTCCAAATACCCCTCCCATTAGATCGTTAGAAATGACCATATGATTGGTCTCTTTACTGACCTTTCTACATCCCAAACAGCTTTACAACTTGGCTTCAGCTGCAAGGCAGCCCAACTTTTAAGGGAATTATATCCTTTCCCCAGAATATCTGTTAAACAGAACGTAACAGTTTTAAGAGAGGCATAAAGTGATTTTTCTCCCATCTTACTTTTCAGAGTGCACTTTTATTCTACATTCAACACCAGCGTCTAGTTGTTTAGGATAGTTCTATTGTATAATATTCACTGTCTCATCCTTTAAAAAAATTTTTTTTAGCTAAAATAATATACATTTATTGAGAATTCCTGGGATGGCTGTTACTTCCTCTAACTACAAGGCAGGGAACCAAATAGAAACAAAAAAATCACTGAGAAATCACAAGGTCCTGATCCCTCTGGCCGAGAAAAGGGAAGAGGGAAGTTGTTCTGCACATCAGTTTTTATGAAGCCACCAGGGTTTTGAAGGAGGCCTGTCGAGAGGAAGTCCCATGACATGAGGGGTGGGTGGGGGCACTTCTGTCCCACCACGGACTGCTCTGTCTACATCAGTTTCTCGAGGGAGCTCCTTGGGGGCCCTTGATGAGGCCTTGCTCCTGGGAGCTCCACAGGGTCATCAACAGAGAGCCAGGTGTGGCCCAGGGTAGGAATAAGCATCTTGGAGATGGTGGAGCTGCTCAGAACGTTTCCATTTGAGGCAGCAGGGCTCTTGCTTAGCTCTTTCCAATCCATCTCACGTCAGACAGAAAGAAGCCCTCGTGCTGCCTGAGGATTCCATGGTTCTTGGCTTTTCCCACTGGCCACTTGTGACTCAGACTCTCAGGTCTGCTGTGTCACCCTCCTCGTGGGTTTATACATTATCTTTGAAATCCCTTTGTTGTCGTTTTAGTAGGGTTTCCTTAGGGAAAAGATGCATGCATTTAATCCACCATCTTCACCCGGAAACTTTTCTCTTGGTCTTACTTTTCTACTGAGCTGTTTTCGGATTCCTTTATTCACTCACTCACCAAATATTCCCAGAGCTCCCAATGTCTGCAAGGTGGAGTTGTTAGGAGGAACGAGCCAAACAGCCTTTACAGAGCTGACCATAGTGGGGGAGACCCACAAGGAAACAGGCCGTTACAACACAGCGGTGTTGCTTAAAAAGCTGGTTCCCGGACCACCTATGCAAGAATCTCCCTGATGTTTGTCCAAAATGCTGATCCTTAAAAGTTGAGCAGGAGTAAGCCAGGGGAAGGGGTCAATGGGGCAGGGGTTTGGGGGGAGAGTCGCAGCAAGGATAAAGTCTTAAGGGGAAGTAGGAGCCATGGCTGGGGGAAGCTTCCAGGAACAGTGTAAGCGGGGCTTCATTGGCTAAGGACTGAGAGGGAGGACGGCAACTTTTGTGTGCTGAGCGCAGGTAGGAGACCCCAAGGGGGTGACAGGTGACCCAGCCCCAGGAGCAGGAGGAGGACGGTGTATGCACTGGCGGCTATCATAAAGGTTTCCAAAAGTCCAGGCTTTCAAAAGTAACGCAGAAACCAATCCTGTATGATTCCACTTACATGAGGTGGTCAAATTCACAGAAACAGAAACTAGAACCGAGGTTGCCAGGGGCTGGGGGGGGGGGAGGGAAAAGCAGTTCTTTCACAGCTAGAGAGTTTCAGTTTTGCAAGATGCAAAAGTTCTGGAGTTTGGCTGGGCAACAATATGAATGTACTTAACACTACTGAACACTTAGAAACGGTTAAGATGGCAGACTTTGTGATGCTTTTCTTTTTCTTTTTCACCACAGTAAAAATTTATTTTTAAAAAGTAACATGGAAACCAGAGACTGTTTCCAACCTTCAAACGTTCCTGATTCTTTACCCTTTTGTGCTCAGGCTGACTCACTAGACCAGCGTTCCCTAAAAGGAGACAGAGCTACAATGTCTACTCATCAGCACTAAAGCACCAGAGACTTTGCAGCCCTCCACTGCTCCAGAAGCACCCCCAATTACGGCATGCTGGTAGACAGCAATCTGAAGAAAATCTCAAGCCAGGTCTCTTAGCCTCCTCCAATCACATTGTACCCTGCCACCCAGTGCCTTTTATAAAGAAATTCTGCCACTCCCTAGCTAGTCAACCAAAGCTCCTACTGTGCGCCCACTCTGAAGCTCGCCAATTGCTAAGACTTTGTCTCCAAAGGTAGCAATGCCCATTTCAGGCCTACTGGTCCAGCCCCGAGAAGTTCAAATGGACTCTTGCTACATTTTATCACCATGTGGACTTCACACATGGGCTCTCTGAGTAGGCCCAGGTCAGGGGCATGATGGGTTATCAGGATAGTGGAGCCAACCAGAAGGGAAAATAACCCGAGAAGTCCAATGAACATGGGGCCTCAAGGTGGGGTCCAGCTGCCCAGCTTGCTTCTGGAGAGCCGCACAGAAAGGCCTGGAGCTTCGTCCAAGGAGTCACAGACTCTCCTACAGTAAAATAATTAGAGCCAACACTTGACTCCCTCCGTGTGTCGGGCTCCCTTCGAAGCCCTTTGTATGAGCCAACTCAGTGGCCTCACAGGGCACCTGTGAGGTCAGTGCCTCTTGGCCTCCTCTACTGGGAGAATGAAGACTATCTCAGCAACCAGGCTGCTGACATTCCAGAAAATGCAGACATCGCTCTGAAGGGATGTGCAGGTACCCTGGGGGGGCCCAGAGGCACCCCGCGGAGGGACTTCAATGACATCCATGCAAAACTCAGTCTCCTTAAAGAGGCCGCAGGCTGACAAATGGCGTGAAAATAGGAAGGAACTGGCTAAGGTTTGCACTATCTGTTGCTATGTTTAACACTATCGAGGGTTCTACCCTCGCTTCCGTTAAAAGACGAGGTCTGCGTGCTCACTTCCTCCTCACAGTTGTCATTCAGGAAGATGGGCCTCTTAAAATTTCTTGGGCAAGAAATACATCATTAGTGTTTGAATGAGGCCAGCCATTGCCTGTTCAATATTTCAAAACCAGAAAAATGTGTTAATTCTTAAAAGAAAAGGCATTGAACTTTTATCAAATTCAGGTGGCTACTTTGATCCCGCAGCGACCACAGTTAAAAATGAGGATACCAGAACATTTTTGGATGGGATCTAAGCCTCTGAAAAAGGAACAGGTCAGCAGGCTGGTGAAGATCTAAGAGTTATCCAGCTCCGGAAATAAGATGATGGGTCATTCTTAAGACCTACTTGTAATATTTCAAGGATGCAATAAAAGCTCTCATTGAAGAAAAAACAAGCAAGCACAGGAGGTTAAATTACTTGTCCGAGGACACATCAGGAGTGTGTGGCACAGCCAGATCTAAAGCCACACGAATAGGCTCCCAAATTGGCACCTTTACACACCAAGCATCCACTCTCCCAGCTCTCGGCCTTCAGGTGACATATCAGACAGATATGCCTGACATATCAGGAGAGGAAACCAGAAGTCCAGAGCCTGGCTGAGGTCGGTCATGGTTTCAGATAATCCGATGGCATGAAATAGGCCTCAGCTGGCCAGTGACATGGGTCATGGACTGAGAATCCAGACCCATAGAAGGGGCCTGGCTGGAGCTGGGCAGGGGACAGGACAGGCTGCAGTGCCAGCACAGGGCCCCTGAGCCCTACTTCTGAGGTGAGCTGATCTGAGAAGTAGCAGTGCTGTGACACGGGCACCTAGGGCTGACAAAGGGTAGGAAAATAGGAAGGCTATGACACGGTACCCAGGGCCTGTTCCGGGGCACAGGATGCAGAGTCTTATGGCAGCAAACACAGCAACATGAGTGAGTTGCTTAGCACCAGGCTTCTGGATTGGGGAGGGTGACTTAATAACAAATGGGTCTCAAGGGTTGGTGGCGATCAAGGAGCAACGGGAAACCTGCAGACGACAGCACTAATGGGCTCAGGATGGGGAAGGAAAGGCAAGTAACACAAGGCAAGCGTGGGAAGCTGTCCGCAAGGGCTGCTGCAAAGGCCCAGCCCATTCCAAAGCTTTTGTGCATCGGTGAACCATTGGGCCCTGAGGGTGAGACACTGCTTGAGTCGTGTAAGGGCTGGTCCCACGGTTACCCTCCCAGCTCACCTACTCTGCTCCTAACCATCCACAGTGCTCCTGCCTCAAGGCCTTTGGACTTGCCACCCTTGGCCTAGAACACTCTTCCCCACATCTCCCCATCGTCATTTCCTCACTCCCCGCAGGCCTGTGCTCTAAGGTCACGTTATCAGAAAGACCTTCCCTACAAAGAGCACTTTCTCTCCTGCTTGCCCACCACCCAATATCCCCATACTATGTGGACTGTGTGTTTCCAGAGGTGCTGCTGCAATTCTCGCATCCCACATGCTCCTTCTGCAGCCCCTCGACTCTGGGAGGCCCTGGGATGACTTTACCCAACAGGATGTGGTAGAAGTGACGCTGCTCCAGCCCCAGGCACAGCCGTTAACTGCCCTGATAGCCTCTGCTTCCTGCTCCTTGGGACACTTGCTCTTGGAGAGCTCCTTCCATGCTGAGAAGCCCAGGCCATGGAAAGAGGCCACACGTGGGTGGGTTGACAGCCTACCTGAGCTCCCAGCTGGCAGCCAACATCAATGGCAGCCAAGTGAGTGAGCCACCCCAAATGTGCCACCCAGCCTATCCTTCAGGTGACACGAGGCCCGGCCAACACCTGATTGTACCACATGTGAGACCCGTAGCAAGAAACACCTCGATGAGCCCAGTCCACCAAAGAACCAAGGGAGACAATATGGAACTGTTAGTTCAGGCCACTAAGCCTCTGGTGCTTTGCTTCACAGCAATAGTTACCGGCAACATTTACCCCGCGTAATTAATGTTCACTGTCCCTCTCACCACCTGACATTATATCATAAGCTCTCTGTTCGCTGTCTCTTTTTCTCTCTTGGTTTTGTTTACTGCTGTACTCTGACCACTGAGAGCAGTACCCGGCATGTAGTAGGCTCTCAGTTAACATTCTCTGAAGGAATGAATGAATCCAAAGACATTTTCCAAAAAAATCATAAAGGCAAAGTCAAGCTGATGTCATTATTTCTCCATAGGCCTAACACTGAGTCATTTCTAAGCATAGGCTAGGCGTCAGATTTGGTTGTATCTGTTCAGTCAACAATTATTTCTTGAACTTCTACCATGTGCTAGGAACTACAGACAAATCAGTGAACAAAAGCTAAAATCCCTGCCTTCAGTCTAGTGGGGGGAGATGGGTAATAAAGAAAATAAATAGGGAAATTACGTGATGTGTATATTAGAAGAAGATAAGCTGCACAAAACAACAATAAAGAGGAGGGAGAGAGTAAGGGGGCTGGTGACATGCTACACCAGGTGGCCAGGGGTACCAGATTGCTTGGGCTGCCATAAGAAAGTCCCACCAACGGAGTGGCTTCAACAACAGAAATGTAAAATATCAGAGTCCTGGAGGCTAGAACCCACGTAAGAGAGGTTCTCTGCAAGTGTTTTGCATTTTAGAAAACGTAATATGGATTTAATTTAACAAAATAAAAACTCAAAAAGTGAGATAAAGTAACAGAATGAGATGAAACGGGAGGTTGCAGAGCTAAGGAAATAAATTGAAAACCAAAATACTATGACACCAGACCTAATAAATAGATTAGGAAAGAAACTAATAAAATAACCATGATTCACATCACAGAGGAGAGACTTAAGACAGTAGTGGCAGTAGAGGAAAACGACAAAGTGATGGAAGCATCTAGAAAGAAGGGGATAGTCAAAGATATCCTACGAATTAAGGATAATTGATGTCCCTGGTGCACAGATCTCAACAAAAGGAACTTAAAATTATTTAGAGATATAATATAGACTTCTCTGGCTTGAATGAAAAACTCAGTCTGAAGATTGAAAAGATAGGGTAGGAAATGTTGTTTTAGCATAACCAACATTGACACATCCTGGTTAAAATTCTGAGCTTCAAAGATTTAAAGGGGGGGAAGAATTGTTCAGACATACTGGTAGAAAGTAAAAATAAAAAATCACTTTCAAAGGAGGGGAAAAAATTAAGCTGGTCTCAGACTCCCCTTGTATGTCTGTAAGTCTACTCCATAAGTCAATAGATAGATAGATAGACAGACAGACAGACAGACAGACAGACAGACAATAGATTTTTTTTGCAGACATTTGAGCTTAGCAATCATGGGAGCTGGTTAAGAAACTATGTATGTACATTGTCTTCACATGATGAAGTCCAATGTTGGAGCTTGAAGTTCACAGGCAGTTAGGTGGGAAACAGATGTAACAGAGAACAAGGAGAGGCTGTAACCCACAAGCACAAGCTGGAACCAACTGGAATGAACTGAAACCTGTGTCAGTTCTCACTGCCCCTGACCTTGAGGGTCTGTTTTGCAGAGGCAGCCATTGCCCTGGGCCATGGAGCTAGCTGCACTCTGGCCCAGGAACTGGAGGATCAGGGGAACGTGGAAGAGTTGCAGGCCCAGCTGCTGCCCCAGTCTGAGGTGAGCCAGCACGTAAAGTGACACCAGGTAAGCTATGAAACGGCTACTGCTTCACTTCTACCTTCCAATACTCTCTTGGGGCCCAGCCTAACTGGTAACACACAGGGGAGGGATTCTGGGAAATGTAGTTCAGCCTAGCGAGGTTGACACATTCTAAAGTCACCACAGTCCCATCCCCCCACCCCAAGTTGGCACCTCTTTGAGCCACACTTAACTTCCAGATAAAGACAATAACAAAGCAATGCTTCTACCTAACATGATACAACTGTCCCACATACCACCAAAAACACACTGACCCTTCCCCCAGACGAGATACAAGCCCCCTTTTTGTCTGTGGGTGATGTTTCTTTTTCTAGCTGATTCATTCTCCCTCTATGATCCTATAACTAAAATACTGAGGTACAGCATTAATTACAATCAATATGTCTTAAGTGAGATGTTAAAGGGAAAGGAGAAGGAAAGAAAACACAAATATTTGGTATGGATATGGATATAGAGATAGAGATATATAAACATATTCATATCAAAACCATAACCGTTACAGTCCTCTTTCCTGCCATTGGTCATGAGGGCATAGGGGATCTTTTTAATTACCTTCCACTACACATTCCATATGCCCTGTGCCCTCAGCAAGCACCTCAGCAGGTGGTGGCTCCTTGCCTGCTGGGGTGACCCAACCTTCAGTCTTGAAAACATCTGGGACATTAGCAGTCTTGCCTGGATTGGGTTGCTGTAGTTTTCCACTGACTTTAATCACAGGACCTGGGAATACGAAGACATCCCACAGGGGACTGCCTGTATTCCAGGCATATCCTTCTTACCCACATGGTGTGGTTGCAACCCAGTTTCCCTTGACAGCCAGGATCGATCACCCCAGGCAGTACAGTAACTCCCTTCTTTGCCTGTTGATTCCTGGGTCTGAGGAGCCCAAAGCGGCCAGGTGATTGTATCGATTTTCAGTTCAATGGAATCACTGTTGTGTCCCTGGTAGAAACATTCCTTCCCTGGGAACTAAGACCTCTAACGCAGCAGAGCCGACAGTAGCAGGGACAGAAAGCAAAGCTCTTCTGAGCAGCTCCTTACCCACCCCTTCCTGCCTGGACTGGTGAATCCTGGCTGGAGAAAACAGCACCATGTGTTAGAGGCTGGCGCAGAGCGTCCTGGAGAACACTGCCCCCAACCCAAAGGCACTGCCACCTAGCTGGCACCACAACCAAGTCTTTGCAAGGCCTTTCCACAATTCTACCAACCCAGCTCCTTCTGGATAATGGGGCACGTGCTAAGAGCAATGAATTCCATGAGCATGGGCCCATCGTCTCACTTCATTTGCAGTGAGATGAGTTTCTGGTCAGAAGTGATTCTGTGGGTGCCCTGATGGTGGGTAAGCCACTCCACAGACGGCAGCTGTGGCAGAAGCACGGTGGGCAGGAAAGGCAAATCAATAGCCAGAGTAAGTATCTGTTCTGATCAGAACCAAACGCTGCCCCTTCCCTGGTGGAAGTGGCCCAATGTGACCAACCTGTCACCAGTTAGCTGGCTGATCGCTCTGCGGAACGGTGCCATATCATTGTTGGTCTCCACTGCTGGCAGACTGGGCTCTCAGCAGTGGCCATAGCCTGATGGGCCTTGGTGAGCTGTACAGATGTGGGTGTGGACAAAACTAACCCCATTTCCGTGTCCTGGATTTCTTTCATGCTACGACCTTTGACCAACCTCACTGTCCTTAGCAAGCATATCAAAGCCTTCTAGTTGATGATTATCCGAGTTCCATAAATGTAGCCATAAATATTTTTGTTAGGCCGGAACGGCACCACAACGGAGATGAATACCACACCGGTGATAGTATTGATTATACACAATCATCTATCACAAGACCACTAGGAGGTATGGCCCCAGGTGTTACTGCATTCTTTGTCCCTTTCTCTTGTCAATCATTAGTACCTGAGTTATACTATTAAAAAAGTACAGTAACAGGCGTCTATCGGGGAGAATTATTTGCGTAGAACTGCTAGGTCGTCTGTCTGTTCTGAGCCTACACCCCTGTAAGTAAATTACCCTATAATAAATTCTATTATATTCTATGGAGTTGCCTGCATCACCTTTCAGTCTGAAGACATCTTCATGTTACAGTGGCCATTACCCCTTTGCCCCGCCTTCAGACAGAGAGCAAGCCCATGCTGCCGGGCCCACGCATAAGCTTCATCCCTGACGTGGGGCAACAGCTCGAGTGGTTGGGGAACGAGGCTGACATCCACAAAATGGATCATTCTAACCACCTGATTAGTGAAATCCTCCTCTGCTGAGATCTCCCTTTCTTTCCCGCTCAGAGAAATCTATCCATGTACCTGCTCCCCAGACCTTCTTGTCGTAAATTTTCCAGTCATGCTTCTTCCAAGGCCCTGGCCAGGCAGCCAAACCATTAGCCAGAGCCCATGAACTGATGGCAACCCATCCTTCTCTTTCCAGACAAAATGAACAACCAGGTGAATGGCTAAAGTTCTGCCCACGGCGGGGACTGTCCTCCATCACGGTCCTTCAGGTTCTCCCCATGGCGGGCTTCTAATGTTACAGCTGCCCACTGTTGGTGGGGAGTGTTATAAGTTAGGCGAGTGTTATAACTTGCCTGCAAGGTACAACATATCCAAGCAAAAGAGGCTCCTACAATAAAAGGCACTTTCCGAGAACAACATCCAAAGGCAGAAAACGCACTGTTTGCAAAACTCTTTAGAGTAACACCTTCGCCAAAGCCGAAGCCCTTCCCTGAGCACGTGCCACTTGGAGAGAAAATTGTAAACCAAACCGGGTCTCTCTGCAAGAAACAAGATAGGAGGGCAGTGGGGGAAAAGGAACCCCAAGCAGGGCTGCTCTGAAGAGGAGCTCAGCAAATGTTAGCTCCTGCTCTTCCTGGCTGGTCAGTTGGTTTTTCCTTGGTGCTTGTCTATAAAGCTGGAAGTGTTGTTGTTTTTACTGTGGTAAAAAACACAGAACTAAAATTTACCACCTTAACCATGTCTAAGTGTAGAGTTCAATAGTGTTCACCATATGCCTACTATTGTGTAACAGATCTCTAGAACCTTTCATCTTGCAAAACGGAAGCTTTCTACCCACTGAACAATGATTCCTTTTTCCCTCTCCCCTGGCAACCATTGTTCTACTTTCAAAGAGTTTGGCTGTTTTCGTTATCTCGTGTAAGTGGAGTCATACAGTATTTGTCGTTTTGTGACTGGCTATTTCATTTATCATAATGTCCCCAGGTTTCGTCCATATTGTAGCATATGACAATATGACAGATTTCCTTCCTTTTTAAGGTTGTATAATATTCTATTATATACCGTGTTTCCCTGAAAATAAGACCTAGCCGGACAATCAGCTCTAATGCATCTTTTGGAGCAAAAATTAATATAAGACTAGGTCTTATTTTACTATAATATAAGACCTGGTCTTATAATATAATATAATGTAATATAATACAATACAATACAATACAATACAATACAATACAATACAATACCGAGTCTTATACTAATTTTTGCTCCTAAAGACGCATTAGAGCTGATTGTCCAGCTAGGTCTTATTTTCTGGGAAACACGGTACATAGACCACATTTTCTTTATCTATTCATCTGTCAATGGGCATTTAGGTTGTTTCCACTCTTGGCTATTATAAATAATGCTGCAGTAAACACGGTACTAAACCTATTTTCAGTTCTTTTGGATAGATACCCAAAAGTGGGATTTCCAGATCCTAGGGTAGCTTTATTACTGATTTTTTGAGGAACCTCTATGCTGTTTTCCACAGCAGCTGCAGCATTTTACATTCCCACTCACGGTGCATCAAGCTTCCAATTTCTTCACATCCTTGTCAAGGCTTGTTTTGTTTTGCTTTGCTTTGTTTTGTTGATAGTCGCCATTCTAGTGGGTGCAAGGTGTTATCTCACTATGGTTTTGATTTGCATTTCCTTGCTGATTACAATGTTGAGCATCTTTTCATGGGCTTATTGGCCATTTGTACACCTTCTTTGGAGAAATGTCTATTCAAGTCCTTTGCCTATTTGTTAATCAGGTTACTTGGGGGTTTTATGGTGACTTCCTTACAGATTCAGGATATTAACCCCTTATCAGATATATGGTTTACAAATACTTTGTCCCATTCTGCAGGTTGCCTTTTCACCCTGTTGATTGTTTCCTTTGGGCTTGAAGTTTTTATAATTAAAATATCATCTTAAGGGAAGACAAACAAACTGGCACAGACCAAATGAGACGAAGAAGACACACAACTAAATATAATGTGCTGTCCTGATTGGGTCTTAGACCAGGAAAAGGACATTCATGGAAAAATTTGTGAAATCAGTAAAACCTGTAGCTGAGTTCCTAGTAGTCTATCAGTGTTAGTCTCTTAGTTCTGACAAATGTACCATGGTTATGGAAGATGCTAACGTTAGGGGAAGCTGGGTGAAGGCTGCATGGGACCTTTCTGTATTACCATTGCAAGTTTTTCTGTGAATTTAAAATTATCCCCCTCCAGAATATATGTATATAATGAGTCATAATCTAAAATAAAATAAAATAGGATAAACACCTACCCTTATGGTTGAGAGGAGATTAAATGAGCTGGGGTCTGTAAAGCACTCACCCAGGGCACATAGTTAAAAGGTTAATAGATACAGGTTAGTATAATAGTTGTGACATTACCTCTAATTTCTTTTCCACCTCTCAGATTCTGTGAGCACTGTTACTTGGTGGCAGTGTACTTACAACTTTGGGAAACTCAGTTTTTGGGAAAATAAAGTTGCAATAAGGTTCCACTTGCTAGTGTGGAATATGACATAGAGCGCTTCTGTTTCCCTTTATTTCATTTCCTTCTTTTCAGACCACAAGGAAGATTACCAAACTCACACACAATGTATCTGAAAACTCTTTGAAAAAACTTCAGAAGATACTACCCATCCTTTTCATCTTCTCCAGGAATTATTCCTCCTCCATGACCCCCTTTTCTTTTATTTCTTCTCCTTTTTTTTTTTTTTTTAACTCCTTGAGCTGGAAACCAATGTCTTCCTTTCCCTCCAAACTGTCTACACGTGTGGTCCCAGTCTTGTGCATGCCACAGACCAGTTAACTTTTTAAAAGAGGAAGCAGTGGGGAAATGTACAGTTGTCAATTCGTTATTTAACCTGCAAGGGAGGCTTTGTTTTTAAATCCCAAATATACAGTTACTGTCACCAACATTTCATCAAAATGCCATCAAAGGAAAGGGCATTTTAACACTGCAAATGTAAGAGGGGGCAGAATCTCAAAATAAAGTGTCCTTCCCAAAGTCATAATGGCCAATTTACTCTGATATGTCAAAAACATTTTTTAAAGAACAGAATGTTCTTTAAAAAATAAAAAAAAAAGTCAAGCCCAGAGAAATCCCATCGTAAAATGTATCTTAAGATACTACATTGCAGTTGCATTTTCAGACTGCGAACATCGCATACAAGCAAGAGGGTACACATAATGTGTACATAGACAGTATAAAGAGTAATAATTAAAGCACAGCTGTGTACCCACCACCTAGCATAAAACACAGACTATTCCAGGTACCTTGGAAGGCCTCTGGTGCTCTGCACCAGCTTGCTCTCCGGCTCCCGGGAAACACCACCTGTAGTATGTATTTCCTGTCATTTCCTGTCTTTTCTTTATATTTTACTACCTAAGTCTCTCCCTGAACAAGGCATTTACTAGTTTTTTTCTGGTCATTGGCAGGTCACTTCACTGCAGTGGCAGAGCTCCAGGCTCTGATCACCACCCAGGAGTCAAAAAATCATCTGTGAAAAGTGCTGTGTGCAGGTGAACGCCACAAACCTACATGGAGGTATGGGCTGGTCTTGAAAACCCCTGCTCTGTGGGTTGATAACCTTCCAGGTGAAAATTCCTGGACACGGAGTCCTTCACACACATAAGGATAGGCCCAGGACACTTTCCTCAGACTCCTGGAACCTCTCTAATAAGAGATCCTGTAGATACCCATCTCTAGGTCTCTCTAGAAATGCAGAACTGCATGCCACACCCAAGAACAAATGACTCAGAAGTTCGCATTTTAATGAGATGCCCAGGGGACTTGTACGCACATTGACGTTTGAGACTGCACTGATCTAGATAATTCATTTTGTGTGTGTGTTGTTCAAGTAAATATTTTTTATTTAAATGGAACACTCACACACAGAGAAGTGCTCAGTCCTAAGGGTATCATTTGCTGCATCCTTATGCACAGGTTTACCCAGCAGCCAGATGCAGAAAGAAAACATTGGTGGCATCCTAGAAGCCCCTTTTCCCACACACCCTCCATCTCACCAAAGGTAACCGAAACTCCAGCTTCTAATAACATAGGTTAGTTCGGTCCATATTTGTTCTTCATATAAGTGGAATCACACTGTATGTATTCTTGTGTCTGACCTCTTCTGCTCAACATTATGTTTGCAAGTATCTAAATCCCTCACTAGAAACCCCAGCTTTCCACTGTGTACTTACACGTTGTGTACTGGTCTCTCTCCCCAGCTTCCTGCATCTCCCATCCCGGAAAACTGTAATAACGTTAAATAAAGTCCATTTAGTCAAATGAGTAATGATTGAGCATCTAGGCTGTGCCAGGCATTGTGTTAGGGGCCTAGCCCCAAAATATGTTGCCAAATTGAGACCTCAGCTCCCATGAGCCATCCTGCCTCAGTATGGGAGTCTGTGGGAGATTCACAGGGGTATGTGAATTCAGACTTCGAAAGGAATTTATTACCTGCCTTAAAAAACACCCCACACTGCAGCTTAGCACCCAGCCACCACGTAGCAGCAGACTTCTCACTCATGTCTTTTGAACACATCATAAAATCCAGGTCCAGTAAGTGTCTGGTTCAACTATTTCCACTTTGCTTCAAATGTCAGTGGGTTAAATATTGGGATTCTCCCAGCTACTAGTTCTCAGTAACTCAAAACACTCTTGGTGCTTATGCTTCTCGGGGCCTTCAGAAATAAATGACGTGCAGATACTCACCAGTGGTGTCCCCGTGGACATTTGTGGTCTTTAAATCCTCGTGTCGAATTAGTTCACTGTAAGCATTGCTATGAGGAGGTTTGGGCACCTCCTTTTTGGGCCTCAATTTTCTCATTTGCCAAAACAAGGAAGAGTATTTTCATCAGAAGTTTTTAATCTGGAATCCCTGGATCCACGAGGACATTCATTAATCCCTGGAAATTACATGGAACATTGTAAGTGTGTGTGTGTGTGTGTGTGTGTGTGTGTGTGTGTGTGTGTGTGTTTTCTGGAGGGGAAGGGAGTCCAGAGTACATTGACCCCACACACACAAAAAAATTAAACACATTTGTGTAAGGTAACCCCCAAGGATGCTTTTTTTTGCATTTCCTATTCTGCAATCATGTGGCTCCTTGTAACAACAGGAGGTCTTGGTTTTTCTCAGTGTCTGGCTCCAGCTGAATCTAAAAAGAAAAGTTGGCCTTGCCTTTTTCCTTCTGTAGATTTTTCTGCCCTCACAGAAAGGACTGTGAAAATTGCAGTGCCTCACAATAGCGTCTCTCTCTGATCTCTACAGGTGAGATAACATCAAGCGTTGGTCATTTCATTTAAAATAGCATAGCCCTGAACTGAGTCTCTTCGTTTTAATGTGACCTCAATCTGGGTCATGTTGTATTTACCTGGCTTCTTTTTTAAATGTTGTATCTATCGTAACCCTCAGAACTCGCAGGCAGGTCTGGTTCTCATAACCAAATAGATGTAAACATACCAATATAGTCTGGACAGTTCAACAGTCCGATTTTCTCTCCCAGAGAAAGGGGTCTGCAGCAGCTCCACATGGAGAAACACACCCAGGTTTGCCTAAACAGCCCGTCACCTGAGCCAGCCTGTCACCTGACAGGGTGCCAGCCCGTCACCTGAGCAGAAGAGGGAAACTGAACCCTTCCTACCTCTCTAAGGTCAGAGCTCGTTATTTCACACACAATAATATTGGGTTACACACTCCCGCTGTGTGGCTGGTTCCCCTGGTAGCATCCTAGCAACAATTGGAGCCAAAAGTTTTCATTACAAACCACCTTGGTCAGGAAAGGAACACCTTGTATTCCTTACCAGGAACAAGACATGCTGGACTGGTAAACAGTGTTCTTAACAGTTAGATGGGTTTCACAGCAGATGAAAGAAGTGGTTCAGAACTCCTCCTCTGCCTACAAATACCCTTTTCTGTTCTTATCTAAAGAAGCAAAACCACACCTTCAACTCTTCTACGCCAAGTGTGGGCCACAGACCGGGGAGATTCACCATCACCTGGGAGCGTGTTAGAAATGCCAACATCTCAGCCCCGCCCCAGCCCTACTAAACCAGAATGTGCATTTTAACCAGATCTCCAGATGATTCCTAATATATAAGCACATTAAAATGTGAGCTGCCCCCAAAAGGAAGTGACCCAAAACCTCACTAGCAGCCAGCACCTCATGTGTATTATGTCTATGACCTGCCAGCATATAATTAATGATCGGTACATGTAAGCTTCCTTCCTTCTCCCTCTTAAAACCCAGAGGATCACCAGAGACGCTTTGAGGAAGGGAGGGGAGGAGGAACGAGCCTGGAAGAGGAGACTCTTAGGGAGAGCAGAGAGAGTAATAAGGAAGGCAAAAGAGGAAAAGCGCAGAGAGAAGGGGCCCAGTGGGGCACGGCTTGCAGGGTGAAGGCCCGGGGGCGCTATCCTCTCTCCATGGGGGCCCCAAACCTCAGGTATGTGAATGGACCTTCACAGTCCTCCAGTCACATCCTGCCTCCTACATGCGCACATTTAATTGTTTTAAAAATTGACTCACTTTTAAACTCTAACGACTTTTGAAAATAAAGTTTATATCTTGGGGTTTGTGTTTATTACATGTTTCTATGCTTTTATTTTTAAAATGTATTTTTAGTTTTCATGTAAGTATCGGTATACAATGTTCTATTGCTTACATTAGTTTCGGGTGTGCAAGATAGTGATTTGACATTTTCATACCTTACACTGTGATCACCCCACTAATTCTAAGGATCATCTGTCACCATGAAACTTACCACAATATTATTGGCTATATTTCCCTTTCCCCTTTTCACCCGTTCCCCCCCATCCCCTTCCCTCTGGCAACCATCCCTTTGGTCTCTGTTTCTATGAGTCTGTTTTTGTTTGGATTTGTTTGTTCCTTTGTTCTGTGGTTTTAGATTCTACATACAAGTATAGACTCATGGCTGTTAACATTTTGTTAAAAGTTGTTGGCAACCCCTCCGCATGATCCCGGGGGCCACCCTGGGACACAGAGAAAGGGTCGTCCAAGTACGCAAAAGGTTCCATAGAGCTGGCCCCCAGCGTACCAGCGTTGTTCTATGTTCTCGTGGCCTTAAACTGCAGTGCAGGACCCGAGGGTATGATATAATCCCTGTCATTCAGCTGAAGGTAGCAGTCGAGAGCAGATCATGCAGAACCGGCTTCATTGTTAAGGGTACTGGCAAGAACGTGGGATAAAGACCATAGAATAACAAGCAACTGAAGGTCCCTTGTGTTTACGACACCCGCACAGATGTGAAATCAGCAAGGAGCCCTCACCAGGATGTGGCTCGGCCTAAAGGAGGCTGGGGTTTCTGACCTCCTACAAGTTATCGGCACAACTGGCTTTCACTCGGCCTTCACTGAGTGCTCAATGTATAGAACTCACTCTTCCCTGTGTCTTTTGGGGAAAGGGAGATGCAAAACAAGCCAAAGAGATTAGAACGTGAACACACGGACGTGCTACTTTTTAAAAAGAAACATAGCGAAACCAAAAATTCCGATAGAAAACAGAAAATAACCAAGACGTCAAAAACACACCCTAGACAAGACAGTAGTAAATAATAGTAACGTATAACCTGAAACAGTGATTGCTAGCCCTTTTGTCACTTTAAACACCCATGGTTTCTCCTTTCCAACAGTGCTCATTTTTTTCATCGTAATATATTAAAATCCATGTTTAAGAATTCTAAAAAATAATAAAAATGAAAATAATAAATGTGCCAGGGAGCAGCAGTTCTCAGGAATGTAACAGGTCTACAGATGTTGGAAGGTGACAGTGTTTTTACCCATCTCCCCGGAGAACATGACATAAAAGGAATAGACTCCAATCATAGCAAGAACGCAAAAGAACTTTGACTTGTTAGGGCTATTAGACTCTGATCCAAACTAACAAAGGAAATAATGGGCTTGCCTCAAAGATCTTTTTTAATGGAGAGCTTAAAAAAAAAAAAAAGAATCGGTCTGGCTCTATTGTGGTTTAGGTGCAGTTCTGACTGAATGTCAGGGGCAACTGCATGGTTCCTTTTAATGCCGTTATAAAAAGCTCCTAGGACCTCAGACCCAGTCCTTTCTCGAGGGGCAATTCATTCTATTGCATTAAATATTGCTTGTGATAAGTGAACCATCAATGGACTCGGAGCTTTTCCGTTATTCATGTTTCCGTGCTTTCAAGAAAAAGGATCTTCTTACAGAGCCCTTTGTAAACAGACTTTCTACAAATTGTATACAATATATTAATTGTACTATAGGAGGGGGGAGAAATGAGCTCTACTGTAAAACTAAGACTCTTTTGTAAATCCGGATTTTGAAAAGCAAGATGGAAGAGCCCACCCAAGGTAAAAGAATGAATTGTTCTCATACACAGGACAGAAATTCAGGGCAGCTGGCAGGTACCCAATGCACGCAGAGCTGTGAGCACAGTGTCTAGCCCTTAGGTCGCAGGCAAGACATGGGGTGCTCTGAAAATATCACCGTCAGCCTTGTTTGGATATTGCTTAACCTCCACTGTTCACAGGAGCCAGGAGAGACCAAGGGTCAATATTTCATCCAGTACATGTCTCCTGAATCCCTGTCCAGGAACCCACAGTGGTTCAAAGCCAAGCTCCCCAGACCAGCACTCAAGTTCATTTGGGTGCCACATTTGGGTCAGGCCAGCCTCCCCCTTGCCCTCTGCAAAACATCGGCTCTTTCCTGCTCAGCCTTTCCCACTCTCCTGAGAGCCGTGAGATGAAAACGGCCGGCTCGAGCTGAGATGGAGGTGAAAAAGAGCTGTGGAAGTGAATGAGCCCCAAGTCCAGCCCCTGCCCCTCCAACCTCTACCCCGTTCAAGGTCCTCAGGAAGGTAACCGACAGCTGGCAGCCCACACAGTTCATGAAGTACGCACTTCCTCCGTGCAACTCTTCAAGTGACTATCTGAAAGTACATGGCAATTATCCGATATCTGGAATGAAATCATATATATTTTAAGTGCCATTTAACAGAGAGGTCCGATTGCTTTTGGTCAAAGGCCAGAGGAAGATTACAGAACGAGAGAGAGCACTATGTAATCCTGAGTTAGAGTCAGAGGGAAGAACACTTCAGAGGAAGTTTCCAAGGAGGAGTGATTTCTGGGTCAACTTAACTGTAGCATCTAAAATAACTTCAGCAGCCATCTCAAAAGATAATCACTAAAAGTCATGTGCGTATCTGAGTCAAAGAGGAAGAAACTGACCTTGACTGAAACATATCTCCAGTGAGTACTGGTTAGAACTATCCCCAAGAACTTTCTGGTGAAAGGGTTGATAGACTGCAAGCGTCTAGGTGTGTCACTCGTCAGTCAAGGCTGCCGAGTGGAAATGGGTTCCAGAAAAGGCTTGTCTCAGTTTGGACAAGATGAAGTTGACCAGAGAGTGACACATTTCGGTTAAATCGAGCCAATGCAAACATTGCATCTACCATCGCCCACCTATGGACAGCTGAAGACGCAGCAGTAGAGATGTGTACAGCTAAGACCCTGCATTTTTCTGCTTATTCTGCCTGTGCCCTTTTGTGGGTAGAGTTGTGTCCCCCACCCCCACCCCACAAAGATATGTGTACATCCTAACCCCTGTTCCCTGAGAATGTGGCCTGATTTGGAAATCGGGTCTTTGCAAGTGTCATCAGGTTAAGATGGGGTCACGCTGGATTAGGGTGGGCCCTAATACGATGTGAGTTGGTGTCCTTATCAGTAGAGAAGACAGAGTTGGAGACAGACCCACACAGAAGGAAGACGATGTGGAGAGAGACAGGGAGAATCCCATACGTCAACACAGACGGAGACTGTCTGCCAGCCAGGAACACCAAGCACTGCAGGCGGCATCAAAAGCTGGAAGAGGCAAGAAAGGATCCTCCTGGAGAGCCTCAGAGAGAGCCCAGCCCTGCCGACACCTGGATTTGGGACTTCCGGCCTCCAGAACTGTGAGAGAATAACTTCCTGTTGTTTTAAGCAACCCAGTTTGTGGTGCTTTGAACAGCAGCCTCCAGAAAATGAATACTCCCCACAAAGTGCTTGGCCCCCCCTCAGGTAAAACCTCACTTCTCCTTGTCCATACAGGTACAGGTGCCTAGGGATGGCCACAGGGAGTCCACAGTCACAGACCTCCACGCAGAGCTCCCCCAAAACCACAGACACATTTGTGTGTTATCTATCGAACAGCACATGCTTTAGCTGTCTTTTTTCTGTAACTTTTATTATGGACAAAGTTTTTTAATATTCACAAAAATAGAGCAGTATAATGAACTCCTATGTGCCCATCACCCAGGTCCAACAATTATCAACATTTTGCCCATTTTATTTCGTCCGTCCCCTAGCCAAGTTTATTTTGCATGGAGGCGTGCCTGGAGCAACTCAACACATCATTCCAGGTCATCTGTAAATGCTTTAGTCTAAACTACATCAGACACATTTTTTTTTTGTCTTTGAGGATTGTGTGTTTTATTAGTTATTTAAAAGGAATGAATAGCATTTTATGTCTGAGTCTTCTGTTTCTTTTCTTTTCTTTTTACAGTTCAGTGGTTTTTCATATATTCAGAGTCGTGCAACTATCACTCAATCTAAGTATAGAGCACTTTCATCACCCCAAAAAGAAACCCTGTGCCCCTCAGCAGTCACTGCCCATTCCCTCCTTCCTCAAGCCCAGACAACTACTAATCTACTTTCTATCTCCACATTTGCCTATTATAAACATTTCACATAAATGGAATCATACAATCAGTAGTCTTATGTGTCTGAATTCTTTCACTTGGCATAATGTTTACAAGACGTATCTATGTTATAGCATGTATCAATATGTCATTCGTTTTTATGGCTGAAGAATATTCCACTGCATGGATAGACTACATTTTGTTTATCCATTCACTAGTTGATGGAAATTTGGGTTGCTTCCAATTTAGGGCTATTATGATATTATTCTAATAAATGCTTGTGTATGTTTTCCATTTCTCATATATATGTGTGTGTGTGTGTGTGTGTATGTATATGTATGTATATATAATACATCACATACACACACACACCTAAGAGTGGAATTGCTGGGTAACTCTATGTTTAACATTCTGAGGAACCATAAAACTATTTTCCAAAGTGGCTACACCAATTACAATCCCACCAGCAATGCATAAGGATTCCAATTTCTCCATAAATTCTCCAACACTTGTTATTGCCACTTTTTTAATGTTATAAGCATCTTAGTGGGTATGAAGTGGTGTCTCACTGTGGTTTTGATTTGCATTTTCCTAATAACTAATGATGTTGAACTTTTTCATATGCTTATTGGCCACTGATATAACTTCTTTGGAGAAATATCTCTTCAGATCTTTTGCCTACTTGTTAATTGGTGTATTGGTCTTTATTGTTGAGTTATAAGAGCTCCTTATATATTTTACGTATAAGTTCCTTATCAGATATATGATTTGCAAATAATTTTTCCCATTCTGTGAGCTCTTTCAGGTTTTTGACAGTATCCTTTGTAACCCAAACGTTTTCAATTTAATGAAGTCCAATTTATTTATTTTTTCTTTTGTTGCCTTTTAGTGTGTATCTAAAAACAACCACTGCTTGACTCATCAATACAAAGATTTACTCCTATGTTTTCTTCTAAGGGTTTTATGGTTTTAGCTCTTATATTTAAGTGATGATCCACTTTGAGTTATTTTATGGATATGGTGTGAAAAAGGGGTCCAAATTTATTCTTTATGTGGATACACAGTACATTTTAATTCTATTTCTTATTAACTTGTACTATCATGTTGTACCTCAGTTTTCCATAAGTCACCTTTTAAATGACTTTTATCAGACTACAGCCTACAGTGATAAAAAAAAAAGAAAGAAAACCCTAATGAAGAAATACAGAGGGTGCCAAAAAACGTATACACATTTTAAGAAAGGAAAAACTGTATTAAAATTGTAATTCTCAATATAATACCGACAACAAAAGATGAATACAAGTCATGTGCATACATTTTTTTAAACTTTTATTTATTTTAAGTGTGTTTCTCCAGGACCTGTCAGCTCCAACTCAAATAGTTGTTTCAATCTAGTTGGAGGGCACAGCTCATGCTGGCCCATGTGGGGATCGAACCAGCAACCCTGGTGTTACAGCATCGCGCTCTAACCAACTGAGCCATCCAGCCGCCCTAGCTAACCAGCAGCCCTGGCACCCCCGGTATTTTAAATGAGGAAGTGGTTAGCCCTTCCCTCGTTGCCTGTAATCTGTCATTCATTTCCCCAATTTTAGACTTTTTTCCCTTTTCTTATAACATTCCACAATGCAATCTAGCTCTTGGCTGACCCAGTCAGTCATAACTGTACAAATTAGTTCTGCTCTAAACCGCAGGTATTCACTTCAAAAGTTCAGCAAAACTAAGACTTTGGGTATCAACAATGTGCCAATCGATCCTGGTAAATCAGAGATAAAAAGACAGGCACGCTCATAGAATTCTAGCTTTTTTCCTCCTTTCTCTGTACATTGGGCTCAGGGATTACACTGTGTCTCTATGTGATGTGGACAGTTAGCATTTACCGACATGTATCTGTCTACTTTCTCTTGTTTAAAAAAAGAAAAAGATGGGGTTACAGAAGGTCAGCAAAGCATGGGTTTGAGATGTTTGGGTGGGGTAAGTGAGCATTTTGACAACACAGCTTCTCCTTTGGCACGTTTCATTGTGATGTTTAACAGACGTCCTTGCAGTTTAAGACAAAACCTCAACATGAAATTCTCTCCTAACGATGACTCGATGACTGGAGCCCTGCTACTCAATGGGAGAAGCAATAGCCGTTGTAGGATCTTATTCAGAATTGACATTCTCCGTTGTAATTTTGTTCCTCTTTAGTTTTAAATTTCCTTTTTGTCTTACCGGAAAGGAAAGAGGATGCTCAGTTTTAAATGTTAAAAGTGTACGAGCTGCTCTGTTACAATCAAACTAAGTGTATACAAAAAACAAAAAAAAAGAAAGAAAGAAAAAGAAAGACAGGCATGCTGCCCCCAGACGATTCCAGCCTGGTTGGGAGAAGAACCACAGGGACACAAATAATAGCATGGGGTGAGCACAAACACAGGAGGAAAGAGCGGCCGTCCAGGAGGGCTGGCAGATCTAAGGAAAGGAGGAGATGGGGGCCGAGGCTGAGCACGGGGCCCAGGCAGGGCATGCCAACGTCTGACGCTGGCCAGGCAAGGATGCCCACTCCTGGGAGTGCTCCCCATTCAGCCCCAGCAGATCCACCCCAACGGAGAGGTCGGGGGTGGACCCTGGAGTGCCAGACTTCTAACTTTTTTTTTCAAGAGAAGTGGAAAAAAACTAATTTGTATGTGTAATCCCTCATTTTATAAAGTTAAGTTATTGGAGTTTTAAAAACTCTACAGTGGGTTCCTCAAAAAGCTAAACCCAGAGTTACCAAATGACTCTACAGTGCCACCTAGGTATATACCCCACAGAACGGAAAACAGGGACTTAAACAGGTTGTTTGTATGCCAACAGTCATAGCAGCGTTATTCACAACAGCCGAAAGGTGGGAACAACCCAAGTGTCCATCAACAGATAAATGGATAAATAAAATGCGATATATACATACAATGGACTATTATTCAGCTACAAAAAGGAATGAAGTACTGATCCATGGTATAGCCCGGATGAACCTTGAAAACATTCTGCTACGTGAAACAAACCGGACACAGCAGCACTTACATGAAATGTATCAAAGAGGCAAATTCCTACACAGAAAATAGATAAGAGATTACCAGAGGTTGAGGAGTTATTGCTTAATGGGTACAGAGTTTCTGTTTAGGGTGATGAAAACACTTTAGAAATAGATAGCGGTAACGGTTTCACAACATCGCGGATGTACTTAATGCCACCGAAACTGTATACTTAAAAATGGCTAGAACAACAGATTTTCTATTTTACCAACAAAAAAACTCTAGAGCGGCTAAACAAAACATGTCAGGGTTACTATGTGAGCTGTGGGCCACCAGTTTGGGACCTTGGGCTCCGAGGTTTGAACACTGGACATCTACGTACACTGAGAAAGGCCTCGGCAATAAAGCAAAACTCTGTACTAGACACTGGAGTGGGGCCTGAGGGGGGAGATGAAACTAAAAATATATAGTCCTTATCCTCAAGGAGATTAAAGGCTAGAAATAGACCTAACAGCAGTAATTCGACAGCAGTAATTTCAGGAGGTTCCAAAATGTGCTCTGAGAGATTCAGGGGGGAGATCATACCTGGTGGGGGGCTCACTCAAGCATTCCTGATGGTCATGGAACTTGAGCTGCCATTGAAGCACAGGCAGAAAGGGAAGGCTGCTCCAGGAGAAGAAAGAGCATGAGCAAAGAAATGGAGTCCTGTTTGGCTAGAGAAGAATTCAAGTAGGGAGGTAGCTGGAAAGGTGGGGGGACCGGGACCAGGTGCCATGTTGCCGAATCAGGGGTTTTCCACTGAACTTTGAGCAGAAGCATGAAGTTCTCAAAGCTGCCTCTGACGCTGATGAGCTATGCGTCGGTGTGTAAAAACGACTGAAAAGAGGAGACAGGTTCCTGCACACGTGGGTGAGAGGTAAGGTAGGTCTGGAGCTGAACAGTGGCCATGGGATGGGAATGATGGGAAGAAGGGGGGCTCTTTGGAGGAGTAATAGACAGATGCTGATGGCTACAAAGGGGAGAGGGAGTGTCAGAATGGGGCAGAGGGTGGTGGCTACATTTTTTAGGGTGTAGATTATTTTCGATTCATTTAGCAATGAAGATGGAGAGGGTGTCGTATATTGAAGGGAAACGGTTTTTTTTGCTGTCATTTTGACGTGTGGTTTTTGTCTGTGTTTTACGTTAGGAAAGCCTCAAGGACTAGAAAGAATCAGTGGCGTGGGGGAGACTGGAGATTGGAGAGAGAAAGAAGAGTGAACTGATGGGACAGAACATACAAGAGCGAGCCGAGCGGAGACACCCGGCAAAGGGGTCGGGTGATGCAGACAGAAGTGAAGGAAAGAAGAATGGGAGAGAGAGACAATTTTCTAGTGGAGGGGAAGGAAAACGGCTTCACACTTAATAAGAATTGAAGTCATCTGCTTCAAGAGAGGGGGCCAGAAATGACTCTGGTGGCTCAACAATGACACGTCTATGGCAGAAGTGACATGGGGAGCCAACAAAGGAAGGACTGAATGACTACTGAGTGTCAGTGGAGCGCAGATGAGGCTGGAGAGCACAAACGCACAGCAAACCCACCCAGTGACCCCGCTGTCAATGCCTGGCACTCCACGGAGGGGAGAGTGGAAAAGCTAACGGCCTGGGGGTGCCTTCTCAGTATGCTTAGGATAAGTGTAACAGCAATCCAAGGAGTGAGGCCTTCTTGAGCAACAGAAGGCACATTTTTGAAATGGTTGTCCATGGAGTTTGTTGAGTTTTGCAAAAAAACAAGAGAAGGCAGCCTTGGGAGGGACAGAGAGAACGAGAGATGGACGGCCTGGAGGTCAGGATGAGTGGAGGTGGGAACGAGAGACAGACAGAAGTTGTGGTCCCAAAATGTTGTCAAAATAGTTGTAACCCTTTAGGCCAAATACGACAAGATGCTAAGGACTTTCAAGCCTGTGTCCAGGCTCAGTTGGACTAAGTGCCCTGGTGATGTCGGTCACAGGCCAAGGAAAGGAGGGAAGGCCATGATCAGTCCCACATGATTGTGAAGTCCAATAAGCCTCCCTGCCCTCGTGTGACTGAAGAAGACGAATGGAGGTACCACAGTTCAGGAGGTCTAGACAGGTGGGATGTTTAGATGGGCTGTGACATGGAAGCTCAATTCTTTGGCAGTGACAGCAATAAAGAGGGTGGGACACCATCAGTCCAGCGCTAAACGCACCACGGAAAGAGGGAGTGCTTCTTCGAAGTCAGCAGATGGTTGTGGTAACGATTGGTGGCACTCTCAGAATCCGGGACCTACAAGAGAAGAGGCTGTGGCACAATGGTGACACAGGACCAACGTGTTTCCGAGACTAACGTCTAGGTCCTCACGGGCATGACCTCTGCCTTCTCTTTGCATCTCCAGACCTAGCAGAGAACCCAACACGAAGCAGGTGCTCAGTAAGGAGCTGTGGAACAAAGGCAAGCATCCCTAGGGAGCAAGGAGTACTCCATCCCCTTCTCCTGCCCCGCCAGTCAGGGAGCTGACAAGCAAAGGAGCCCATGTGACAGGAAGTGGCACAGTCAGGAGAAAGTGAGGTAGATGTGAGCAGAAGTGGGTGTGGCCAGAGCCAGAGGAGCTGAGTCCCGAGGGAGCTCTACGTCAGAGCGTGTGGGTAACTCAGAGAGACCCATTCCTGCTTTTAGAAAACAACTCAGAGCACAGGTCTTTCCGGGGTGGATTGGTCTCATCTCTATGTGAAAGAGGTTTCCTGAAAAGTGCATTATGAGAGAAATCAAACACAGGTCAGGTGTCTAATCCCTATTAAACTAACCACGTCTGTGCCCTTTGAAATAAATGCTGAATGACTTCATTCATTCATTCATTCACGGTGCCTCAGTGTCCTTACTTTACAGTAGGCCTAAAGCTCTTTCTTACCCATTTCATGGGATGGCTCTGATGATAAAAACGAAAGCTCCTTCAAAACATTTCTCATTCAAGCACCCCAGGTTATCCCACTGAAATGAATTTTAGATAACTATCTCTTGTGCTTTAAAATGTTGTGTAACATGTTTGAAATAAGAAGGTCATCTGCTGGGGCTTAGAATCAGCTGTGATCCAGACACATGGTCGTATTTGTTACAAATGTTGACCTCCCCCATGCAAAAGTGAAGTATTCTTCACAGCGAACCTCCTCCCATTTTCTATCCTCTCTTGGGATATACCTTACACAGCCCCAGGGCTTCATCTTGTCTAGCTCCTTTCGGACATAAATGCACTGGATGTTTTGTTAGTGAAGCTGCAGTCTCCTCAGAGCATGTGTGCTGTGCAGCCACGAGGAAGGGAACGTTGGAAACCTCTAAAGCAGTGACTTATCGCTCTCACCCAGACCATGCTACGTCACTCCAGACAAGTAACTGAACGTAGCTGTGCCTGGATTTCTGTAACGTAATCTGGAATGACTCTGGTGACACACACGTGCAGAGCTGGAAAGCCAGGCACTCCCACAGTGAGAAAGGGACAGGTTCATGTCACTTTTCACGTGAGTGGATCCAAGCCAATCAGTATTGGGAAAGTGGCGAAAGAGGACAAATGACTTGCTACAAAAGTAAGGTGGGCCACACAGCAAGACCTGTGCATTGGTGACAGAATGAGAAGCTGAGCTAAGGAGACCATGAGACCTCGGCTCAGGTTGACGAGATGAAGAATGATCCATTTTTAAGCATAATCTGGCATTAGGATGATTTACAAACTAGTGATTCTGCAGCCGGTCAAAAGGGGACAAACGTGCTGACCGCTGGGCCTGGATCCACACAATGGGGAGCTGGTACTGAGAACAACAGGATGTCCTCTCCTGGGCTAGCGACAGGCGACGACCAGCAGATAGCCTGGGCTGCTTAAATGTGAGATGTTTTGAAGGAGCTTTCACTTTTATCATCAGAGCCATCCCATGAAATGGGTAAAAAGTGTTTTAGACCCATCATAAAGTAAGGGCACTGAGGCACCATGAATGAATGAATGCATGAATGAACGAATAAATAAAATCATTCAGCATTTATTCCAAAAGGCACACATTTTATTAGCAGAGACCAACTAAAAAATGTGGCCACACCTGGTTAAAAACTATTCTAAGAAGGAAAAACCCAACAGCTGTGATTTGATAAATAAACATACCCTGTTTCCCTGAAAATAAGACCTAGCCGGACAATCAGGCCTACTGCATCTTTTGGAGCAAATATTAATATAAGACCCGGTCTTACATTATATATTGTATTATATTATATTATATTATATTATATTATATTAATTATGTTATGTTATGTTATGTTATGTTATATTATGTTATACTATGTTATACTATGTTACATTATGTTACATTATGTTACATTATGTTACATTATATTATATATTATACGGAGTCTTATAGTAAAATAAGACTGGATCTTGTATTAATTTTTGCTCCAAAAACTCATTAGAGCTAATTGTCTGGCTAGTCTTATTTTCGGGGAAACACGGTAATTCTGGCTGAGCAAGGGAAGAGAGAAAAGAATAAAAAGCATGGAACAAAGGAAGAGAACAGAATGCCGATCAGATTTAAGAGGGGCAGAATCCAACAATGAGGGATATTGTAAAGATTGAGGTAGGTAGGAGCACTGGTTCAGTTCAAGGGGCTAAGAGGCCTCAAATTTAGATTGGTCCCTGAAACTACCACTCTCTTCCAATGATCAGGATCCCCTTATTCTCCAAGCTTCCCTAGGGCTTAGTGCCCACGGGAGCAGGAAGCCCTTCCAGAAGAAGGGGACCAGAGCAGGCAGCCTCCCCTCACTGGCTCCGCCTCCCGCACCACGGGCCTCCCCGGAAAGGCCTAGCCTGTCAGTCTGGGGAGGAAGCTGAAGGAGGACTGACTCACTCACTCTGTCCCCAGCCACTCGGATCCTGGGTGGGCAGGCCCGCGCACAATGAGTCACCGAGAGCCGTGAATGCTATTCTGAGCTCTGCCAAGACCCGGATGCTCTTGTTGGCACCCTGGCACCCTTCACAGTTTCTCTCCTTCCTCGTCTGCCTGTCAGGAGACAAGTGCTGTAGGAATGGAAAATTTGAGCTATTTTAGCCCAGGACAGAAACTATGTAGCTCTTTCTATTCTTTCTGCTTCCCTTCTCGGTTCCTGGAAGTCACTGGTAGGAACCTGAAACTGAGAGCTACCTCCTTCCAAGCCCACTTGAGGTGGCCTTGCTAAGAAGTCATTCCAGGGGAGGGCAGGGCACACCTTGGGGAATTTCCCAAATGAATCACCTGGCTATTTATTTGGACTGGAAGCACCCAAGGAGTATGTAAGTGTAAGTTTTAGATTTTACAAGGAAAAGCACTGGTACCCACAGCTCTGCCTAAGTGTACAGTTAATTTCTCAATCTATCCAGCTCCCATACAGTCCGTGACGACCTACATCCACGCAGGCCATATAAAGAGCTAAATGCTGTATAGACTATGTCGAGCCCACAAAATGCTGTTGGACTCAGATACCAGGAATTTAAATAAGACTGTGCTTTTGTAATATCTTCGTACTACTCTGTATTAAATTGCAAGAGGATCCACAGGGGAAACTCAGCCATCCCTTATTCTCTCACTGTCGGTGTCACAGACCCTTGAGGACGGGTACTTGGAAAAGCAAAGGTCATGCTCCAGGAAGATGAGAAGTGGAGGCATTCCATTAACAAATATTTACTGAATATGAGGAAGGCATGGGCGGGGGGGCTACAACGATGAAGGAGGCACCTTCAGGAGATGAAATCTAGCAGAAGAGATAAGATATGTACACAAATCAGTTTAAGTAAGCACAGAGTCCTACAGGATGCGAGGAAGGAGATTCACCTGGTTTGATGAAAGTCAGGCAGGATTCATGAACTGAGCCTTGGACAACAAGTACGGTTCCCAACAAGGGGAGACAGAGGTGATACGAAAGGTACAGAAAACTGTCTCATTTTTCTACAAGAATGTGGGGAGGGAAAACTGGAGAGGCACCTTGGGTTTGGACAGGCCGTCCTGTAAACGACAAACTTACAAGCCTGGGCTTGACCCAGTCAGTGTGGAGACTCACTGAAGCCCCTCGACTGGGTGAGAATCATGATCACATCAGAGCCTCCACAAGCCCAGTCTGGCAATGGCCTGCAGGATGGAGCAAAAGCGAAAGAAATCAGAGGTGGAGAACTAGTGTTTTATTTCAGGTGGGAGTAACAAAGGTCTGAACACAGGCGGTAACGATGGAGCTAGAAAAGGTGTGGACAATGTTATGGACGTGATGAAACAGACTGAATTTTCACTGGATGTGAGGAAATGAGAGAGGGAGAGAAAGACATCAAAACAACTCTGGACAACTAGAAACCACCAGAGATATACATATTTTTTTTTCAACTAGAAAAAGTGATTTTTAAGCCAGCAAGACTGAGAAAATGACAGTGCCATTAACAGGCTTATGAGGAGGAGGAAGAGATTTGGTGGGTGGTTCTCCCTTGTGAGTGCTGAGAGGTCCTGCAAATGCCCAGAACACAGACGAAAATACTTACGGGAGAGATCAGGGTGGAGTGACAGCTGGGACTTATCCACATGGGGGGACAGTGGAACACAGCAAAGAAAAGCATTCTGAAGGTGGAACTAACAAAATGAAGACCTACATTTAAAGAACGGAAGAAACAGAAACAAAATGGGGGAAAGCAAAAAGAATGAGTGTTTATCAAGTCCCAACCATATTCTTGTGCTCAGAGATTTGCATATATTGTTATCTGTGAAGTATTTCTTCCACTTTACGGATGAGAAAACTGAATCTCATATTAATCCACCAAACAACCCAGATGCCCACATCTGAAATCCCAGAGTCATTCTCTCCAAGCCCATCTCCTTCACCTCTCACAGTCTGTTGCAACATGACTTGTTAATTCTACCTTCAAATCTTCTTTGACTCTAGTCTCTTCCTCCAACCTTACTTTAGGTCTTCAATTCTTCCCTGCTTAGGCAATATCCTCCTATCTCCAGGTCTCCACATTCATGGTCTTACCCATCCTTCCCTACCACCCAAGTGTTCTAACACAAATCTGGTTCTCACAAAGCCTTCAGAAGCTCACAAGGCCCTTGATAAGATGTTCTACTAACTCTGTAGGATGCTGGCCCCTCAGTTGTAAGCACTACACGCTCCAGCCTCACAGACTTACCTGTGGTTCATAGAATTCAGCCACCTTCCCATGTCTGCACATGTTCCCTCTCTTTCAAGACTATCTCCTACAGTTTTTCAAGAGCAAATCAGGGATCATATCTTTAAGTTGTACTAATCTTCCCAGGGGCCCATTTTCTGTACTCCTCACTGCCCTGACCATACCCCCATCACACTACAATATTTAATCCATATGACGGTCTCACTGAATTAGCAGTAGTTTGGGGGCAGGGGTTTTCTTTTATATACTGGGGTCTGATACTCAACATTTCCCGGAAGAATTAATAAAACAATCAATTCAAATGCAAGTCTAATTCTGAGGTTCACATTCCTTCCACTATACTATAAAGTCAAAGAGTAGACAAAGAAACAAGATAGCGTAGGATGACAAAAAAGCAAAAGGCCATCTATGAAAAACCCACAGTTAACATCATACTTAACGGTGAAAGACTGGATGCTTTCTTCCTTAGTTCAGGAGCAAAATAGAAATGGCCACTCTCATCACTTCTATTCAACAGTGTACTGGAGATTCTAACTAGGGAAATTAGGCAAGAAATAAAGGCATATAGACAGGAAAGGAAGACGTAAACTATCTCTAGTCCCAGATGAAGTGATCACACATATAAAAAATCCTAAGGAATCCACAAAGGAATTATTAGAACAATAAACAAGTTCAGCTAGGTTGCAAGGAAATAAGATCAATATACAAAAATCAATTGTATCTCTATATACTAGCAATGAACAATATGAAATGAAATGAAACAAATAATTCCATTTATAATAGTAGCAAAAAGATAAAAAAATACTTAGGAATAAATATAACAAAAAAAGTACAGGACTTGTATACTGAAAACTATGAAACATCATTGAAAGAAATTAAAGATCTCAATAAATGGAAAGACATCCCATATTTATGGACTGGAAGGTCTAATATTGTCAAGATGACATTACTCCCCAAATTGATCTACAGAGTCAACATGATTCCTTTCAAAATTCCAGCTGCCTTTTTTCTTTTTTGCAGAAATGAACAAACTGAGTCTAAAATTCATGTGGAAATGCAAGGGACAGAATCACCAAATCAAAACTGAAAAAAGAAAAACAAAGTTGGAGGACTTATACTTCCTGATTTCAAAACTTACTACAGACACAGGGTAATCAAGATTGTATGGTAGTGGTATAAGGACAGACATATAGATCCATATAGACACATAGATCAATGAAATAGAATTAAGAGTTCAGAAATAAACCCTTACATTTATGTGACCTTACATTTATGTGACCTTGATCTTTGACAAGGGTGCCAAGACAATTCAATGGGGAACTCATTGTCTTTTCAACAAATGTTGCTGGGACAACTGGATATCCACGTGCAAAACAATGAACCTGCATTCCTACCTAATACGATATACAAAGTTAACTCAAAAGAAATCATACACCTAAAGGTAAGAGGTAAAACAATAAAAGTCTTAGAAGAAAACTTAGGAGTAAATCTTCATGACCTTGGGTTTGGCAAAGATATCTTATAAAGTTCGTGTTGCACCACTTTGCTTTTATGAAAGAACTACATTAATACCTGTTTCTGGTAACCAAAAGAAATCCGAACAGAATTTTTGCTTTTACAAAAAAAAGCTGTTACCATGTTGTCTTTGGTAAAAGCAAAGTAGCCTAATGCAAACTTCTGGAAAGTGGGCGATACCTGTATACCCAAGAGACCTGAAAACATATAGCCACACAAAAACCTGTACACAAATGTTCATAGCAGCATGATTCATAATAGCCAAAAAGTGGTAATAACCCAATGTCCATCAACTAATAAGTGAATAAACAAGATGTGGTCTATACATACAATTCAGTCATAACAAGGAAGGAAGAACTGATATATGCTATAACACAAATGAGCCTTTTTTTCTCCATTGTGCTTGCAGGATTTTAATTTATGGAGGTGACTGGGTGATGACCCGGACAGGTCAATGCCACTGAAAGCAGATTTTCGTTACTTACAGTTCCTGAGAGGAGGGCACAGCACTGCCACACAAGACCACAGGGAAACTCCAGTTTGAGTCCGGAGGCGGAAGCAGCAAGCCAGAGCCTGTATTGTGTTTTCTGCAGGAAAGGCAAGGCAGGACAGGGTCAGGACGGCTGGTCTGAGTAACTGGTGGGCTCTGGGAAGGGGCTATCCCGAGGTGTCTGGTACCTGGCTCTGGGTTGATTTAGGCCACGACAAATATTGGCTTGGTGCGTGAGAGTTTGATAAAGATGTTTGGTTGGGGTGTGGGTCGTTTGCATAGGAAAAGTGTGCTCCAGAGTAAGTCCCTGTCTAGCTCTAATAATTGGATAGCCCTGCTTGGAGCAGTCTCTGCCCTGGTCAGCGAGGTCACAAATGCCGGAGTGTCAAAATGAGAAAATTTTTAAAATGTAGTTAATATGGTTGACCCTCTGATGAATGGATGCCAAATAAACAAATACAGAATCTAAGAAAACCCAGTTAGAACAGCCTTGAAAACATTATGCTACAGTGAAAGAAGCCAATCACAAAAGACCACATATTATACGATTCCATTTATGTGCAATGTCCAGAATAGGCCAAACCCATAGTACAAGATATAACTCAGTAGTAACCAGGAGCTGGGTTGAGAGGAGAATAGAGTGACTGCTGATGGGTATGGGGTTTTTTTGGGGGTGATGAAAATATTCTAAAATTAGATAGTAGTGATACATGCAGCACTCTGTCAATATCGCCAAAACCACTACACACTTTAATTGGGTGACTTGCATGGTATGTGTAAGTTATATCTCAATAAAGTTATTATTTTTTTAAAAAGAGACAAGGCAAGAAGACGTTTAAGACTATCACAAATAAGACATCAGTGGAAGAGACATGTCGCCACTGTTTACAATGAGATCTCTGGTCTCCCAGATTTTATAGCTAGAGATAAGGGTTCACGACGCAAGATCTCAAAATTAACTCAGTAGACAAGAATCAGTTGTACTATCTCACCAGGACAAGAACACCATAAAAACACTGGTTAACAAGATTATTCTAAGAGTTGAGCATGGGGCAGACAGGAGCAGGGCAAGACTGGAAGGAGAAACACCAAAAATAAGGCTGTGAAGAGGAAGGGGCTTAGAAATCAAAATAAGAGATGAATGGGAAAAGCAAGAGAGAACGAATCAGCATCACCTGAAGGCTGACGACAAAAAGAAGGGAAAAGATGTGTCAAAAGTGACCCTGAAGGCTGTGAGCGTGGGGGAACAGATGGTGTTGCCACTGACAGTTAAAGAGAACCCAGAAAATGTGAGAATTATGCCCAAGTCCAGGACTCATGGTCCAGTAATAAGAGAGAGCTACTTAACCAATAAGAATCTAAATATGGGGGTGCTGGTTAGCTCAGTGGGTTAGAGCGCAGTGCTGGTAGCACCTAGTTTGATGGTTCAAACCCCACATGGGCCACTGTGAGCTGTGCCCTCCTTAAAAGAAACAAACAAACAAAAACAACATCCAAATATGCCTTGATGCCAAAAGGTCACTCGAAGTCATTTTAAGCAGCTTGGGTAGTGGGTTTGCAGGGACTGGGTTAGAGAATGAGCTATATTAAATTGTGTTGCAGGTAGGACATCCTAGGGATCTCCAGGCAATTTAAGATTAGAAAATGAGTAACAAATTGAGACTAGAGATAAATATTTGGTAGTCGCCTGTAGGTTTGGGGTAAATATGAAAAGTGAACTTTCTAAAGGAAGCACTGGAACTACAATAGAGAAAATTAAGCATTAACTAAGTTCTACCTTCCACTTACCAGGCACGCTAGGAGGGGATTTCTCAAAATGATTAGATGGTAATCCTGACTTTCTAGAGTGTTGTAGACGGGGTGAAGACAAGTCTGAAAATAGAGTAAGAACAAGAGTCTCAGGAATACAGAAGATGAAACAATTTTGTCCAGAGAGTTTTCTCCCAAGGATTGAAGGGAATGAGGATTAGAAGGGAAAAGGGAAATCAAGTTCAAACAATGAGAAGATAGTCAACAACTTCATCAGTAAAGAACAGGACTCCCAGACTTGATCAGAAATCAATAGCTGGGAGAATAGTTTCAATAAAAGTTTAAGATCAGAAGCCTAAAAAGCTGAAAGGGAGAGACGGACATGGTCTTCAAATATATCAAGAGAAAATACACATCTTCATTCCTTTGGAAGGAAGAATTAGGACCAATGGAAGTAATTACAAGATTTCCACTCAGTATGTGCACAAATTTTCTAACAATTAGAGCTTTTTCCACAACGGCATGGCCTCACAAGGGAGAGTGTGCTCTATCTCTGAAAGAGTTCATTTCCAAGTACAGATCCACGTTGTGACTAGCTGTTAGGATGACATACAGGAATTCAGACACCAGGAAGGAGGAAAAACAAGCTCCCTTGGACTCTGACCTCCATAATTCAAAGCTGGAGTCCAGATTAGGGGAGGAATAGATGGTGAACAAAAAAAACGTTTTCATGAGTAGATCACCCGGGTTTGCTGGGTAGACCTCTGGGTTTGCTGGGTAGACCATCCAAGTTTGTGTAGGTAGGCCATCCATTTGGAGAACTTGTTCACTTTTCATCGTAGAAGGGATGGTAGTAGTAAGGTGTAGAGGGGATGGTCGAAGATCTCAATTGAGAGGTCTGTACAGTTTAAGAACTGAAGGGAAAAAAAGATGGAGAGAAACTAATCAAAGGAGTGGGGTTTAGAGTGCCGTTTATTCCTCTGAGAGACAGAGAACTGTCCAAGTAGAGAAACTCCAGACCATCTTGATCTGTTTTGTGAACACAGGTTGTCATCAGTCATCAGTGGTGAGAGGAGCCTGGGGGCAGAGGGAACTGAGAATATAAGAGAGAATAACTAGCCAGGAGGGTTTTTAAACTAATAGATATAAAGTAATAATGAAATAAAGAACATGAAGCACTCCTGGTGCTGAAAAGTACAGCCGGCAAAGTCTTTGGAACTTTGTCTCCCCCTGCTGACCAGGAGGTACCCACGGCCAGAGATACGGAAAAGGGTTTACTTGTGAGCTGTTTCTTGGGGGCAGGAGGGAATAGGAGGAAAACATAAATATAAAAAATCTCTTCTCTATTAGAACCACCACAATCCTGCAGCATTAAATGAGCTAGTAAGAAGTAACACAGAAAAAAAAAAAAAAAAAAAAGAAGTAACACAGGCTGAGCCAAAGAATAGACGGATGTGGGCAGGGGAACAGCAATGTGTCACTCCTATGGACCACTCTCGCTCGTCTTTTCTCTAAAAGGTTCTACTCTAAACCAACCCATCCCTTGATCCAGAGCGTTTCACCAGCCAGTAAATAAGTGATGGCAGAGAACAGGGCTGGGGGTGTATTCAGGGGGCTTTGCTCTTGTTTTAACTTCATGAGGGACCTTTCCATCAGTCATGACACAGGCTTGTTTCTCAAGAGTTCTGTTCAATGACTGGGTGAATACCGGGTTTCCCCGAAAATAAGACCGGGTCTTATATTAAGTTGTGCTCAAAAAGACGCATTAGGACTTATGTTCAGGGGATGTCATCCTGAAAAATCATGCTAGGGCTTATTTTCCGGTTAGGTTCTATTTTCGGGGAAACATGGTATGCAGCACTTATATTCCTCCAAGAGCTTATTCACAGAATCATCTACGTGAATTCAGCTAGTTGTACAAACAATGATAAAACCTATTTCATGACTATGGACCATTTGGGGAAGGATCTCTCTGCTGCTTCCCCCTCCCAGCCCTACCCTCCTGGCTCCAGAGTGGTGGTTCTTTCCTTTATGAGCCCATTAACATCTTCATACCAAGAAACAAAGGCCAGCTGCGTGTGTGCTATTCCTTAGGCACCATTTTTAATGGGAATCAACTGCAAAACTGTTACGTTCCTGTAAGTTTCTATGGTGAGGCTAGGAAAACAAAACGCTAAATAAAGAAGCAAATGGACACACCCACACAAAATCTAGGACTCTCGTATCCTGATGTCACTCTTTAGGGCATAATAATAACTATTAAACAAGGTGAAGGCCTTTGAAGTTCTCAGATGTAAGGTTTTACATAAATACATTTATCACATTAAAATTCACAACATTCCCACCAAACAGGGTGGCCCTTTTATTAGCATTGATGAAGTTATGGGATGACAACTTGCTTATGATAAAGGAAATTTAAAATAGTTTCAAGGGATTTTGCTACTTTTTATATAATTTCTAAAAGGGCAAAGCAAATTATTTCTTTAATCAAAGGGCAGTAAAAAGCTGACTAATGACATTTTAGAAGCAAGACCCTCATTTCGAAGTGAATTCAACAGTCACTAGAAAGAAGCGTGGGGGTAGGGAGGGGAAGGCAAGGAAAAAATAAACAAGAAAAATGTTTAAAAGAAACTACAAGAGAAAGGGGAAAAAGGAAAGAAGAGGCGAGGACATTGGTAAAGAGGAAAGCGACAGACCTGGCTAAGGTGGGAGCATGAAACAATCCCACCTCCACTAGCCAGGTGCCCGGAAGGAGGGAAGAGAAGACAATTGTAAGAGTTTCTTAGGGGGCAGAATCCTCCTGAGCCTCAGCCAGGACCAGGAAAGAGGGAAGAGGTGTTTTTTTAAAAGGGAAAACCTGGAGCAGAAGGCACTGCAGTGAGAGGCTCAGGTGTGGGTGCGAGAGCAGCAATGAGGGGCTCTGGGGCCTCACTCAACCAGCGGTGAGAGCTGAAGGCCGTTTTCACACAAAGCCTCGTGGCGTCTGACAGGCCTGTTCACCCTCCCAGACTCTGGCCCTCGGAAAGAGGAGAGCAGTCACGCGATGTATAGCTGGGAAGGAAGCCTAGGATAAGATTAAGTGAAATGAGAAGAGGCCACAGGGCCTAGTGGGGAAAACAGTGAAGTCAAAAGGCCTGGGCTGTAGCTTAGTCTGGTTCTGTCACTTACTAGATGGTGTGGCCCTGGGCAGACCACTTAACCTCTGAGCCTGTTCTCACATCTACGGGATAGAGAGAGGAGCAAATAGGATGGCACTTGTTAAAGAGGCGTGCACATAGGAAGAATGATATTAGTGATGATGGCAAGACCACACCACTGGGTACAAAATTCCTTTCCAAGTATTAGACTTGAGATGTATGTATACTTGTATGTGCGTGTGATACTTATGTAACATAGTTACAGATAACATCTAGTTATGCATTAGTCACATATGAAAGTTACAAAAAACATGCTTACACATAGATGACCATTTAAGTGACCGGGATCATCTATGTTCACATATATAAACATCAGTATTTCATATTTAATCTAATTTATTCTGGATAGATGCTGAAATAAATTTAGTCACCAGAAATGATCAGGGCATTTAAGGAAAAGCAAAAGGACGATGAACCTGAATCTAAAAATACCAGAGGCCACATGGGAAGGTAAATCTGCTGTCTTGATTAAATGACTGCTGCGTCCTTGGACATGGAGCTGACTCCTTGATGCTCACAATTTAACTGAGGAAATGGCAATGTATCCAGAAACAACCAGAGAACAAAATAAGGCAGTAAAATCAATCAGCCTGGGGAAGGAAAGAACATTTGGAGCAGGGTAATCAGGAAAAGCTCCATGGAGGTGGGACATCAGGGGGTGAGAGGGATGAATAGAATTGGAATGGCAGCAGAAGGAAGAGGGACGGTCCAGGAAAAAACATGCAGTGGGAATAAAGACAGCAGCTTGACGCAGAGTCCCCCAAAGAGGCCCACCCTGTAACACATCATAATTAAAATGCCAGAGGTTAAAGACAAAGAGAATCTTAAAAGTAGCAAGAAAAGGGGGCCGACCCGGTGGCTCAGGCGGTTGGAGCTCCGTGCTCCTAACTCTGAAGGCTGCCAGTTTGATTCCCACATGGGCCAGTGGGCTCTCAACCACAAGGTTGCCAGTTCAATTCGACTCCCGCAAGGGATGGTGGGCTGCGCCCCCTGCAACTAGCAACCGCAACTGGACCTGGAGCTGAGGGGCGCCCTCCACAACTAAGATTGAAAGGACAACAACTTGACTTGGGAAAAAGTCCTGGAAGTACACACTGTTCCCCAGGAAAGTCCTGTTCCCCTTCCCCAATAAAACCTTAAAAAAAAAAAAAAAAGGTAGCAAGAAAAAAAAAGCAGTTAGTTACTTGCAAGGGAGCTCCCATAAGAGAGCTCATTTCTCAGCTAATTTCTCAACAGAAACTTTGCAGACCAGAGGGACTGGCACAAAATATTCCAACTGATGAAAAGCAAGGAACTCAACCAAGATTACTCTACCCAGCAAAGTTATCATTTAGAATCAAAGGACAGATAAAGAGCTTCCCAGACAGGCTGAGAAGGGCTTCTTTAAGAAGAAGAAGAAGAAAAATCAAAATATGAATAATATAATGTCAATAACCATAAACCTATCAATAATTATTTTCAATGTAAATGGATTAAACTCTCCAACCAAAAGGCAAAGGGTGCCTGGAGAACAAAACAAGACCTTGCATATGCTGCCTACAAGAGATCCACTTCAGATCGAGACACACAGACTGAAGGTAAAGGGATGGAAAAAGATATTTCATGAAAATGGAAATGAAAAAAAAGCTGGAGTGGGGGGGGGGTGGCCGGTTAGCTCAGTTGGTTAGAGCGTGGTGCTGGTAGCACCAAGATTGCCGGTTCGATCCCTGCATGGGCCACTATGAGCTGCGCCCTTCCTAAAAAAAAACCGCAACAATCTGGGGTAGCAATCCTTATACCAGGCAAAATAGACTTTAAAACAAAGGCTATCACAAGAGACAAAAAAGGACATTTCATATACAGTAGCCAAGATACGGAAGCAACCTAAGTGCCTATCAATAGACAATTGCTTGAAGAAGAGGTGTTATATATATACAATTGAATATTACTTGGCTATAAAAAAGAATGAAATCTTACTATCTGCAACAATATGGATGGACCTAGGGGGTATTATGCTAAGTAAAATAAGTCAAAAAGAGAAAGACAAATACCGTATGATTTCATTTATACGTGAAATCTAAAAAACAAAATAAACAAAACAGAAACAAACTCATAGATACAGAGAAAAAACTAATGGTTGCCAGATTGGGGGTGGCAGGTTTAGGGGCTGAGTGAAAAAGGTGAAGGGATTAAGAAGCACAAATTGGGAGTTACAAAATAGTCGTGGGGATGTAAAGTACAGCATAGGGAATATAGTCAATAATATTATAATAACTATGTATAGTATCAGGCGGGGGGATCACTCCACAAGTTATATAAATGTCTAACCACTACGCTATATACCTGAAACTAATATAATATTGAATGTCAACTGTAATTGAAAAATAAATTTTTTAAAAAGAGACAGCAGATTGAACAACATGGGATTTGTAATGGAGCAAAAAGCTCACCTTTCACTGTTGCTTAGCATTCTGGGAGAGCTGAGGAGAGGATAATGCAGTCTAGCCAGACAGCCAGATAACATGGCCTTTTGCTGCAGGAAGCAGTGTCGTAGGTTATGCAAGGTGAAGGGTCATTTACAGGGTCAGGGAGCCTCAGCCTGCATTGCCCACTTTCTACTCTTATTTTCCATCTAACACAATCAACATTTACTTAGCACCAACCATGCAAGGAACTAGGCACTGGAGAAAAAGAGCAACACTCCCCCTGGGGTGTAAAACATAAAAATAGGTAAGACAGGAACAGCAAAGCACCAAATAAGTAATGCTGTGAGGTAGGCTTGAAAGAAAATTAAGATTCAGAAAGGTGAGAGTTAAAAAGGTATTACAGGGGCGGCCGGATGGCTCAGTTGGTTAGAGCGCACGAGCTTTGAACAGAGTTGACCGTTGACCGTTCGATCCCCACATGGGCCAGTGAGCTGCGCCCTCCACAACTAGATTGAAGGCAACGAGCTGCCACTGAGCTGCCAGAGGGGCGGCCAGATAACTCAGTTGGTTAGTGTGAGCTCTCAACAAGGTTGCCGGTTCAATTCCCACGTGGGATGATGGGCTGCGCCCACTGCAACTAAGATTGAAAACTGAAAATGGCGACTGGACTTGGCGCTGAGTTGTGCCCTCCACAACTAGATTGGAGGACGACTTGGAGCGGATGGGCCCTGGAGAAACACACTGTTCCCCAATATTCCCCACTTCATAAAAAAAGGGGGGTATTACAGATGAGAAGTGTGAATCGACAAGAAGGTATGCACCACGACGTGAATATACTTAACACTACTCAACTGTACATTTACAATGGTGAAGATGGTAAATTTTATGTTCTGTGTATTTGATCACAATTATATAATTTTTTAATTTAATACAATAAACAGGTGCTTCCTGAAAAAATTTTTAATTTTCTTTCTTTAAGAAGCTATGTATACACACTGCCATTTGTAGCAACAGTAAGCTGAGCGGTCTGACTGCAGAAGGGTCATGCAGAGGCAGTGGGAGATTCAGGAAAGAAGGAGATGTCCACTGCACTGGGAACACCTCACACCAGGGAGCACTTGATTCTCTCACCAAGGTTCTAATTTTCTGGTCCAAGGATGGGCTTCAAGTATGGGCCCATCGATGCCCTGTAATAAAGTTCAAATGTTTGTTCATGTGTATTTTGATCTAGGGAGAGAGTCAATGCCTTTCAGATTCTCAAAAGGGTTTATGACTTAGAAAACTTGAAAATCATTCATGTAGGCAATTGGCAGAATGGTCTGTGTGGAGACGAGATGGGGGTTTTGGTTACACAAGTTGAGTCCATTTCCCTTGAGATTCACGAGAGTATTTAACAAACTGATACCATACCTCTTTATGGTTTCTTTATTCACTAAGTATTTAACAGAGCTATTGGTAGATTGTAAGAGCAGCTCGACCGGGAAAGAAGGTGACACCTATTGTAGAAATAAAACTAGCAAAGGGTGAGCAGAGAACCCAGTGAAAGGGATAGGAGGTAAAGAGATTCAAAAAGTTAAAATGCCATGGAAACTGAGAAGGAAGAAACTCTTAGGAAAGATGAATTGGTTACCAGTGTCAAGTGCAAGAGAAGGATTAAGAAAGATAAAAAATGTCAAAAAAAGATCTCCCAATTCTATGACCTTCTGTTGGGGGATGAAATAAGAGGTCAGAGATTAAGGATAAGGTTCCCAACTGGGACACTTGAAGAGCAAAGGGCAGTGCTGATGATAATTATGTCAGATCATGAGGCATAAGCCAGGACTGTCCTGGGCAGACACACCTACAGTTAGTTAGCTGAGGAGGAAGTTCGTGGTACAGCCAGGAAGGCGGCAGATACCAACTCAGAGGATTTGGTCATGAAAAGATAAACGTTGAGCCAGAAGAACTACCGTGTTTCCCTGAAAATAAGACCTAGCCAATCAGCTCTAATGCATCTTTTGCAGCAAAAATTAATATAAGACCCGGTCTTACTTTACCATAAGACTGGGTCTTACATAAGACCAGGTATAATATAATATCTATAATAAAATAAAATATAACGCTGGGTCTTATATTAATTTTTGCTCCACAAGACGCATTAGAGCTGATTGTTGGCTAGGTCTTATTTTCGGGGAAACACGGTAGTACAGATAAGAAAAGGCTTCATTTATGACTTGTATGGAAGGCAGCGAGGACTTCTGGAGGTTTTAAAGGAGAAGGGAAAGAGAGCATGAGAGCGTCTTGCATCCTCCATCCCCCTGAACACCATGCACGCAGAGGGCCCTCAGACATTTCCTGCATGAATGTTGACAGTGCGACTCCCATCCTCCAGGAAGCAGGAAGGATCAGAACAAGCAGGAAGGGGGAGAGGCCTTTCTTCCTTTGAAACTGTGCGAAAGGAGAAAAGAAAATGTATGACAAGAAAGGGCAGGCCAGAGCATTTTATTTCAACCTAGGCAGCGTGAGAGATCAAGCTGTCAGAGAAGAATGCATTTCCATTTCCAAAGGCACCTCACTACTGCCTTCTCATCAAGGGGAAAAAAAATCAGTAAAGAAAGTGAAGTTAACTCTTAGGAGTTCTTTAAAGCTAATTCTTATGCAGATTGTCAGAACTAGAGCAATAAGGAAATATAGCCATCGTGCAACATATAATTTCCTTCAGTGCTGAGCAATTATTTTATTAATTTCATTTCAGGTACAGCTTGGGGGCTACAGAGAGCTCAGGTTGACCTCGGTAAGAAAACAATGATCAGTGTTGGAAAGAAGTGACCCTGGCAACTATGTTGGGGGAGAGAAGACTCAGCCAAATGTCAAAAAGAGGTTAAACAATCAAAATGGGGTTCATCTACAGACGTTTCTTAAATTACAACTAGGCAACTCATCAAAACTTAACAGAATCTTACACAAGAAGAAGGCTTTCACAGAACATAACAGAAATAGGGCCATCCCATCACCCAGAAGGGGAGCTGTACAGTCTGGCAACACTGTGGTCAATGAGTGGTCACTAGGGAACACTCAATAGCAGGAAAGCATATGATATGAATCACATTCGAAAACGCGGAGCTCAGCATATGTATTTAAATAACCAGATAGACAGATCTTTATTATAAAAGTCAGTTTATTTACCCTTCCTGCATTTCATAGTTTCCCTTTCTGTCAGTCATGAGCAATTAATTAGCTGATTGGAAATCTGCTTGATTAAATAACATCAACAATTCACAAACGCACATTTCAGAGTAAAAAGCAGGAGCTTGAAAAATATTCCCTAACCCAATGCAAATTAGGCAACCCTCAAAATTGCACATCCCCCCAGTTTGCTTACATAATTTAAAGTATATGTACAGAATGACCTTAACATATTGACAATGGTATAGAATTGATAGCCACGAAGATGTATACTCCACAAACTTCTAAAGTATAGATTCCTAGACACCTCTCGGGCCCTAGTAACCCATTAACGGGATTCAGTACTAGCACACACCTAATGCTCGCTAGGACAAAGTCTTTCCTTTTTCTCTAATTCTTGTCTTCAGCTGAGGCAACTCCAGGAATCCGGCTGTGACACAGAAAGAGCCTCTGAGAACAGGGCTGCCGCAGATTAACTTCCTCGTGGATTCTAAAGGTCCCAAACAGCACATCTGGGGTTGGGTACTTCAGCTGTGGGTCACACGGTGGAATGTTCACGACAACTGATAAACCTTATAGTCCTTGAAAGGATAACTAAATACTTCCAGGAGTCAGAGTTAATTTAGAACGAAGATGGAAGAGAACACGTTGACAATACTTTGAAGATATTTCTGCTTCTTGACCTGAACCACTTAGATCGGATGCAGAGCGACTGAGCCAATCAACAGGCTGTGGAATTTTTCCCACCATTGGTTACAAAGGCGTTCTTGGTCCAAGGCTGGCTTACGCTGGGTTCAGCTTGGGCACTTTATCAGGATTTGATGTTTCACAGAGGAGCCACTCTCTGCAAACTCATTATCAAAGCAAAATGCAACGGGCCTTTACTATTCATGGAGCCCATCCTTATATAAACATGCATGGCTGCCTCGTGGTCACTCAGCTTTCCAGGCTGGAGAACAAGCGTCCAAGTCCAATATACAATATAGCATTTAAGGTGAAAGGGACAAACAAAGACACTGGCAGATTCACAGGCCACTTGTACATTCATGAAACAACAACAACATAAATCTTCGGCGATAATTCCTGTAGTGTAGCAAATCAGCCCAGCCTCCACTCCGGTCGGCATCTCAGGTGGTTGAGACTGTTGAAAGAGGCTCAGCAATCTGAGGTTATGTTGGAGTTCTTAAGACAACCCCAAAATAGGATGAATTAAAAGAAATAATAGTCCTGATGTGTCTCCTAACATTCTTGTTCTTTTGTGGGCACCAGTCACTCACTCAATATGTGAGATTGTCGTCTTTGCATAAGAGAGCGTATTTCCCTCACTATTAATGGTGAAATAAATAGAATTGTACAACTTGTCTGTGAAGAGAAAAAAGCATTAAATGTGCAGTAACAATTTTGTTAATCCTGTTGGAGCACTGTTTATAATAATGAATTTTAAAATTACATTCATTTTAACTTTGTACAAAGCTTAATCTTCAATGAATTAGAAGACATTTTGAAAATTACAGTTAACATTACAAAATAATGTTACATTACAGTCTCAAAAAAACAAAAAAGAGAACACAAATTAAATAATTCGCTTGAGGTGGAACAGAAAATTGATCTGGTGCTCAGATTAAACAGTTTCTTATGACAGCTCCAGTTTCTTTCTATTACAATTTCTAGTATGATCATAACAGCAGGTTCATCAAGAGAAATTTCCCTCTACTTAGCATGGATGGCAGAAGTCGAACACATGACCCAGGAGGGAACATTCTTAGAAGCTAGAAGGCAGTCAGGCAGAAGAACGCATCTTTTGTGTAACGGAGTCCGGAAGCACCGGGGAACTGCAGGTGCCCAACTAGCGCCAGGACTCCTTGGACAAGACTGTCGTGTCTGGACTTGGGACGACTGAGACTGCCTCCAATTAGGGTGCCCTCGGTTTAGGGACAGGATACTGGACGCATCCCCAGGTGGGTGAAGCTGTCCCCGGACTCTCTCCAGGAGTCAGTCTTGCACACCATCTCACCGATCAAGTGACAGAGTATGTCAGAGACTTAATCAACGGAGCAACGTTTTAAAGCACAAGGCCTTATTCTATGCTGGCTATTTCCCGGAAAGTACAAAAATTCCAGCCAAGGACACCTAAGGCACAACAGTTATTTTCTCAAGAGATTCAAGGTTCTGTTTGGAACCGACACACCAGAGTGTCAATTACAGCGGTGCTTCTGGTTTAACCCTACGTGGCTTGACATACACTATAACTTCCTTCAGAAATCCGAAATTGCATTTAACAGATAGAGACTGCCCTGGAAGAGTACCCTGATTAATGGCTGGTGATACGTTAAATAAGTCTCCTGTCATTTTTTCTGGAATTATAAATGACAATACTCATTAGACTCAGGTCAAGGGCAAACTAAGGGCCCTTTCTCTCCTTGAAAAGCAATGTGTCTTAGACTAATAAAATTTTACTTTTCACAAAAGGGTCTTTAAAAGCAATCAGCAATTTTGCTGGTTTAAGAAGTGATTTAAGTCAATGATTTGAACTAAATTAATAAGAAAACCTACTAGTTAAAAAGTGGGGGGGAGGGGAGCACACACTTACCATGAGAATGAAAAAGTAGAAAACCCACATCCATCCTAGGTTGTCCTGGATCAAAGACACTAAATACTAAAAGGGAGAAAAAGCCATTACAATATAATCCTTTACAAATGAATAAAATGAAGTAGCTAACAAGTAAATTAAATGTGGCTCTTCTAGAAAATAAGAAGGGAGTTAGGATTTGTATAACATTTTGCAGTTTACAAAGCTCTTTTCACATACCTGTTGCTATTTAAGCTTTATTACTAATGGCCTTCATTTTGTAAGCAGGCAGAGTCCAAGTACAAACACTGCGCAACAGAAGCTATGAGTTCAGAAGGTTTATTTACTTCTATTTACTTTGTTATTAAGAGAGGAAGATGAACATAGTCAAGTCATTTCCATTTAACCCTTCTTTTTTCCAATGAAAAGTACTATAATTGATGCTTTCAAAAATAGTTTGTCTTTTAAGTATACCACTCATTTTTCAATTATGCTGTTTGCTCACAGGGTTATGTGTGACTTTAACATTCTACAGCATATTCTTTTACTTTCAATACTGAAAAGGGTCCAACAGCATTTAACCCATTTTCTTTTTTATTATGGTAAAATACATAACATAAAATTTGCCACTTTTCGGTGTACAACTTAGCAGCACCAAATACATTCCTAATGTTACACAAGCGTCACCACCATCTATTTCCAAAATTCTGCATCACCCCAAACAGAACCTCTGCACCTATTAAGCAGTAACTCCCTTTCACCCCCTCTCCCCAGTCTCTGGTAACCTCTAATCTGCTTTCTGTTTCTGAATTTGTCTATTCTGGATATTTCATGTTAAGTGGAATCACACGTATTTGTCCTTTTGTGTCTGGCTGACTTCATTTAGCATAATGTTTTTACACTTCAACCATGTTGCAGTACGTATCAAAACTTCATTCCTTTTCATGGCTAAGTATTATGCCATTGTATACATATACATGTTGTTTATCCATTCATCTACTGATGGACACTTGAGTTGTTTCCACCTTTTGGCTATTATGAATAATGCAATGAACACTGGATTAAAATTTTTCTTTCTTTTTAACAGCTTCATTGATGTATTTATAATTTACATAACAAAGTTCACCCACTTAACGTGTACAACTCAATGATTTTTAGTATATTACAAAGTTATGCAACTATAATAATCTGATTTTAGACCATCTTCTAATTTTAAACCACCAAAGAATCCTTGTACCCATCAGTTGTCACTCCCTAGACCCATGCAACCCTAGGTGACTGCTAATCTAATTTCTTTCGCTATAAATTTCCCGATTCTGGATCACTCATATGAATGAAATCACACACAATATGTGGTCTTTTGTGACTGGCTTCTTTCACTTAGCGTAATATTTTTGAGGTTCATCCAGGCTGTAGTGTGTATCAATCCTTCATTCCTCTTTAATTGCCAAGTAATACTGTTATGTGAATATCCAGTTTATTTATCCATTCATCAGTTGATGGACATTTGGACTGTTTCTACTTCTTAGCTGTTACGAATAATCCAGTTATAAACATTTGTGTACAAGTGTTTATGTGGACATTTGATCTCATTTTTCTTAGGTAGATACAGCAACTGAATCGTATTGAGCCACTGCTATTTGTCAAAAACATACTAAGCACTGGGAACAAGAAAGTGAAGAGGAATGCAGAGTCTGGTGCAGTGGACAAATAAACTAGTAAATGTGAGACCCTGTGACAAGTGTTCTTTCTATTAGAGGTATACACCAACTGCTATGGAAACTAGCAAGAACAATTTTTTTTCTTGGGAAGTCCAAGAATGGTGGGAGGAACAAAGTTATTTAGGGTAAGTTGGGGGAGTGGCCGGGGACAGGGCTGATAAGTTTTTTAATATTAAGTCATGGAGTTTAAGGTTTCAGACCTCAGGCAATGGGAAATCACTCAAAGATCAACATGGAAGCGGAATGAGTAAAGTTAACAATGATTGATTCCTGATCCTGCGTCCCAAACAACAAGTCATTCAAATACTCACCCAAGTTCATGGTTAGGGATCTGAACACTGGTAGGTGAGACATTCTAAATAAAGGTAAACCCCCTGAAATGTTCATTATAACCCACCCATTTGATTAATGCAGAAAACATCAGTGAGGAAGAATAACTTAAACTACAGTAAGTTCAGAAAAGGATGCCTGATGGTCACTCCTTACCACGCTTATTTGAAGACCTCTAAACGGGTGGCCAATAGCATTTTTGGTTCCTACTCCAGAGCATGATCAAGTAAGCAACTTCTCCTACCTTTGCTACGTTTTTCTTTTCCCCTTTTGTCTCATAATCAAACATGCTAAGCACATCAATCCTATCAACCATTCATTCTACAACCACTCAGCAAGTATCTGGAAGCCGACTGTGTGCCAGGCGCCATTCTTGGTACTGGGGCGACAACAGTGGCAGAAACAAACAAAATGCTGCCCTTATGAAGCTTACACTGTAATGCGGGAGACAGCCGTTAACAAATAAATACATAATACATAGCGGCGATGAGTATTAAGGTGGGATCTTTTCCTCAGTGCTGGCTCTCTCATTAACCACTAGTAATTCTCCACCCCTGCTAAGCAAGCAAACAGCAACCTTCAAGGCCATCAACGACCTCACTGTCAAAACTACAAGCCTTCTACCTTCTATGCTCTTTCTCCTGAATGCCCTACATCTATGATCTTACTAACACCTCAAATCCTGGCTTCTCATTTCTCTGACCACTGGAAAACCCCTGGGGTTTTGCCTGTATTCTCTTTCCCCATTAAACGTCTCATCGCTTCCCTAGTTTCAACCATTTTATCCATGCGGAACATTCTCAACTCCTTATTTTTGCAAAATTAGCACTCACTGCCCTAGGAGACGCACGACTCATGACCATCCCAGACAAGAAATGCCTTTCTGTGATAAGGCTGAACTGCAGCACAAGAGAGTGATCTGAATAGCTCTAACTACCTACAGTAGGCCAGTAGTAGCTGAGATCTCCAACTGTGGAGTGCGCAAGAATCACCAGGAAGGCTTGTTGAGATGCAGACGCCCAGGCTGTAACTCGGCAAGTCTGCAGTAAGCTTAATGTTCTGTAGTTCAATGAACAGCCCAGGTGAGTCCGATAGAAGACATTTATGAACTGCCCTTGGAGACACACTTGTAGGAAGCCGAGAAAGCGACTCAGAGCCACTGCAGAGTCCGTGGCAGCTCCTGGTGGGGAGTCATGTGACAAGTGTGTGTACGTATGTCTGGTATTGTTTGCACATCAGGTGGGGGATAATGAGAAGCGTGTGTCTCGGGGCCTCCAGAGTGCCAGGGCTGGGCAGCAGGGGGTGGCGGGCTAGGACTGAAGGAGCTCTGATGAGGTGTTAGCTTATTTCCAGACAGGAAGAATCTGGAAGTAAAAGTGGTACAGAGGAACTAAAAATGTAGAGACCTTCCATACGAGGTCACATCAGCTGGACATGAGAAGACTCAAATCCCTCAGGCTTTCAGTACCGTATATATACTACAGCCCAAGAGTGCCACCTACTGTGGCCCGGGGCAGATGTACATTCTTCCATCAGTGAACGACTACTTAACACTCAATTTCAACCCCTCTCCCAGTCTCTCACCTGGCCCACCGCAGCTCCAATGCTCCCAGTTCCATCAACAATTCCGGTGACGGTCGCCAAAGCCTCACTGCTCCCTTGGATCAGCTCTTGGCGACCCAGGTCCGCAGAAATAGCAGAGCTAATCATATTAGAAGGTCCACCAATAAAAAATCCTGAAGCCATACACAAAACAGGTTCTTATTAAAACACTCTTCATAACACCACTACAAATTATAAAATGAAGCAAACTCTTCTTCCTTGATTTTAATCAGGATGTTGGAGAGAAATGGAAAAAGGGTAAAAATAACCAGTAAAAATGGAAACTCTCCCAGATAATATCATGTCCAAACGAGTTACAATCCACTTTGAAATCCCTTCTTGAATTACGTGACACTCCAGTATATTTTATAGAAACCAAGGCTATAGAAAAGGAGTGAACACACCGCCTTCTGATCCGTGCCGTGCGCACTCACTCAGTGATCAGTAACTAATTGTACTAGCTGGTCAGATTCTATTACAGCAGAGGTACGTCACAGAGCATTTAACCACCACATTCAACAGAACATATTGGAAAAAAGAGAGAGGAGAGAAAAAGCTATTTAAATGGTGCAGGTGGCTCTCTCTGCCCCTGCTCTCAGGACGCTATCCAAGGATCAGCAGGAGTGGGCCCGTGTGAATCTGTTCACAGGAGTTGGTTGGAATCAGTTCCGTGAGCCTCGTGTAGCAGGAGCAGCTCTCTCTATGCTGAGTAGGATCTAAAGTTTAAAAATAAGGTCTTTTTCTCACTTCACTCATTGCTTCACCTGGGGCTGAAGTCAAAAAACACTGCCCAATTCCAACAGCTGAGAAAGAACTAGCTATGCCGGACTTTTTGAACTGGTTTCCAATGTGGCATCTTCCTACGCCACTTCCAGAAGCGATACGAGTAGCTGGGGCAGCAATCGAAAATGTTAGGAAGTCTCTATCAAAAGGGACTGGTCCTAGATCAACAGGGCTAAGGAGGTCACATAATGGCAGAGAAACAGGATCTGGAGGAGGCGTCTTGCCTTTGACCACGTGAGTTCTCCGTAATTAAGGTTTTAGCACAACTCACACTGGGGGAGAAATCAGTTTCCTTTTTCCCTTTTCATGTATAGAGGAAAGAGTGCAGTGAAACAGAGCCCGATGCCGTACCTGTAACAGCCATCAGAAGTGCATTAATGGACTTGTCGTTTGGAGAGCCTGTGAGCAAAGACACAGAAACAGCATGCTGACTTTAAAGGACATTCCATGTGCCTCCACTGAACAGTACGCAAAGCTCTGGGTCTCTGTGACCTCACTCATCACGCCCGAGACAACAGAGGGATGCCCCTCCCAACTTTTATTTGTAATGTCTGCCTCCTGCTGGTGCTCAAGCTAATGAAACTTCTAAGAGTTTCAGAAAAACTCTACTCCCATCTCAGCAGCATCTTAAGGGACATACACCAAACCTACTAATTACCATCTTTCCTCTTTTGAAACCTTTTCCCTTTTATTGTTTTATTGGCTCTAATGCTGTCCCTCTGGAGCCTACCTTCAAACAGAGCATATACACTCCCAAGCAAGCTTTTAAACAAACCAACAAAGCCAAAGAGATGCCAGTTTCCTTCCCAACACAAATAAAACTATGTGATGACACTTTTACCAGGCATCTCCAGGACGGTACAAAGATCCCATATCATGCCTTGTAGCTGGCCTCAAGGATCTCCCCAGGGTTGATCACTCACTCAAGGGAAAAGTCCTGAAATACCGTGAAAACAATGTAATTGCAAGGGAATACTCACGACTGTATCCAACGAGGGATGCGACTGCCAGAAGCAGACTTAGAGCTAACACTGGCGCTCTCTTCTGTAATACATCAGAGATGAAGCCTTGCAAAGTTCCACCTTTAAGCACAAAGGGCACGTGCATCACAGTCCAAATCACTTATAATTTACTCGGTTACCTGAAATTTACTCATCATGTACCCCCCACCTGCTATCAGGATCCTAACACTGAGCTATCAAAGCGATGGCTGACTCTCCTACAAAGTTTCCTCCGTAAGTTCCTTTTAACATTACCTGTTAATCATTATGATGGCTGAATGAACAGGACACCACAAATCAGACGCCAAAACAGGGAAAAGGGAAAATCACTAAAACCACCCACTGTCCCTTGCTATTTTTCCCGTCTCAAACCAGCTCTAATGGCTTTTCCTAATTTTCCTGCTTTTTATATAAAAATATGATTAAGGATATGGTTTACAGGCTGTAAGTAGTGACCAATAAATAATTCACTAAAATTAAATGCAGCAATTATGGTTTGGGAATAACTTAGAGGTCAGGATATTTAAAATGAGGTGATAAGACTCCTCCAGGCAACACAGTCACACTTAGCTACAGTGCCATTTTGAGTTCTAAGTGGCTATGGGAGGTCTCTACTACATCCTCATCAGACAGCAGGACACAGAAGTATGGTCAGGCCTAAAGCCGCAACGTCTGGCTCTGGATCTAAGCACAAGGGCAGACAAGTTCACATACAATAACAGTCCATTACTTAAGGCTATGCTGGGTGCTTTCATGGGCTTGGGGCAGTTTAGTCTTACCACAATTCTAAATGTAAACAATACAGAAAGGATATTAAGGTTTTGCCATAGCCAGATAAGTCACACCCACTAAAGTACATTCTGTGTGCTGTTTTATTTAAAAGTTTCTTACTTCCCTGTTTATACTTCCAGCTATAAGAAAAAGTTGCTATTAAAATCGGCTGCGTATGAAGCAATTGCAAAATACTCACACAAATTAATCCCTGTTATTATTCCTGCCTCTTATGACCTGACAATCTATACAGTAAGCTAATATTTTCTCTTCATTGGTTGCAGGTGATGAGAAAGGTGAGAGGTAAATAAAACAAACACATTCACAATCTCTGACAAACAGTTGGTTTTAGAGCTAAGATACTACTGAAAAAGTACAAAAGGGTTACATTAAAAGAGATCACAGAGGGCAACAGTCCAATACAAAGAACTGATACATCAACAAAGAACTGAGAAATAAGAGCCCTACAAGTCACAGGGCTGCCATAGGCTGTCTTTTCTACGGAACTTTTTTTTCCCCCAAAGAGTTTGGCTATTTACTGGCAGGACAGTTTAGAAAAAATGGCTGTGGAATAAGTAATAAAACTTTAATACCAGATTTCATAACCCAGTAAAACATTACCAGTGGCTAACTATTATAGAAAAAGATGCATCACGGGCATTACCTATAATTCCTCCAACGTCGTACCAAATAGACAGCTTGTCAGCTTCAGCCTCCTTCCATCCAAAGTTGTTACTCAGATAAAAAGGCAACCAGAAGAAGAAGGAGTAATTGACTAACTTCAAGCAGGCATAGGCCAGTGAGTACTGCAAGGAAAACATTCAACTATTAATAAGGAACGAACAGCAGAGCGTGACCCCAGTTTTTAAGGTAATTAAACAGCAAAACAAAATACAGGAGTTTGGGACGAACAGTACGTAGTACCTGATTATAAAATTAAACATTTCTACAAATTCCCATTTGCCAGACTTTACCTAGTCTCCCTCTTCTCTTTATCCCCGTTAGCGTACAGAAAGGCATGTACAGCAGGCCTTTGGAATAGAAAACACACGTGACCATTTCCTAATTGTCCCCAGTTTCTTCTCCTTTCAGTTCTCTGGTAGAAGCAAACCAGTGTTTTGAACCTATAAGGCAGGGCACATACTCCTATTTCTTTATTTAGACAGAGACAAAAGATGTTCATGCCACTAGCTAGCATTAACCATAAGCAAATAAATCCAGTAAACATCACAGCTTTTACTGTAAGCAGCCAAACTATTTTGGTTCTTCTATTTCCTGCAAAGTTAATCTTATGAACGATGGAGAACAACATGACTCAACTATAGTTTCAAGATCTAAGAAAAGCATCAACATTAAAACTACGTTTACATTATAGTTTCTTCAAGCTTCACATTCCCACACCCAGTGGCAAAGCAAAGAGTATCTTTGGTGATTCAGAAATGAAAGAACGTGATTGTCCTGGGCCTTGTGGTTCTACTTTGAGGAATAAAAGTTGCAGCTGCCTTAAGACAGCAGTGGCGCTAAGTCTCCTATATTCAACACATTATTACCAGGACATCCTGACATTTGGCTTCAAAGGAAAAAGGGGGAGGAACAGAGAGACTGACTTCAAAGGGGGTCTGGCTAGTATGTTCTTTTCCCTGGAGCTGCCGTTATTCCCTAGGTATCACTTGCTTTAAAACAGCTTCGCTGGCCGGGCAACAGCCACCCCCTAGAGAGCCAAGTCCCAATCATGAGTGCATTTTGTCCAGACAGCCTGCTACAAAGACAAAGGAATTAAATTAACTAGGTTTCCATTACGTCCCTGCCATGTCAGCGAACAATAGCTTGTGAAATACCAAGGAAGAGCAACAGATTCCAGATTCAGTCACAACAAATTTAAGTTCTGTCTCAGACATTAAACTGTTACAGCAGAGTATTTTAATAACTAGTTTTAAAAAAAACAAAACTAATCATTAGCATAAGAAGAGGCCTAAAGGAACTTGCATTTCGCTTGTATTATACATCATCTTTTGAAGAGTCATGGAAACTTACATTTTTAACTCCTACTTAACTATCTGTTTGCAAATGGCAGCTCTCTTAGTTGGCCTGGGAGCACAGGCAGAAGTAACTGAAAAGTACCAGATATGACAATCTGCAGACTCTGAATCTAGCTCAGGGGTTACATTCAGAAAGCACCACTGAACAAGAAACAAAGACAAGTACATGTTCACGATACAATAACCCAATGACCCGGACCCCAGGGAAGATGGTATATTTTCTATTCCATGGGAAGGGGAGCTGAGACACAGGACAGGCTGAGTGACTTACCCCAGGCCTCACAGAGAGTTAGTGGGTAAGCTGGAAACATAACCTAGGCCTCTTAACTTCCACTCCCGCGCTACAGCGCCCGAAACACCAAGACAGAAAAACTGCAGCAGAAGGGATTTAGTTTAGACGTTAGAAAGTTCTCCTGACTGTAAAGGTTGTGGAAACACTGGAATGCATTACCAAGAAATACTGTGGAGTATTCTGCTCTGGATCTTTTAATAAAAGGGCAAACATGGTTTCTTCCTAAAATATCAGCAAATAAGGCAGACTTAATGGCCCATTCAAAACCCCTCTTGGCTATAACTCTGTAATACTGCAACAGGCCAAAAAGTATATATTTAAAAATACCAACTTTGCCTTCTTACTGGAATACTATCACAGGGTCAGCACACCAGGGCTCAAGGCCAAATCTGGCCACGCCCATTCATTCCATGTTGTCTAGTTTCTTTTGCTGTAGAGTTAAGTGGCAGACTGTACGGCCTCGCCAAAGCTGAAAACATTTACTATCTGGCTCTTCACAGACAAGGTTTGCTGGCCCCTGTGTTAGATATCAGATAAAATTTCAAATGATGCCACTCTAAAAATAAGCTGAGGGGCACTATCCAATATTCCTCTGAACATACATTTCTAAAATAAAATACCAAAGAGAAGCTAAGTGCTTAAAGATGAGTCTCAGACAGAGTTCATCTCCGAGCAATGGCATCTCACTGGCTGCGGCAAGAGTTGAAAGCTCCTTACCGGTATAACTCCAGGAAGGCAACAAGCCTGATGAAAGCTGATTGCCTTGACTTGGGTGATAGCAGTGCCTTCTTGGACTGAATAATTAGGCTCATATTCATCTTCATTTTCAGCACCATTAATTAATGGCCTATGCGAGTCTTCTTCAAAATTTTCTTCCGCCTCAATACCTGGGAGACCTAAAACGACAGTAAAAGCCACCATTTATAAAGTGCCTTCTAGGTGCTTCACACTGTGCTTTGCCATGTGCCTGTACTTATGGGGTCGGTATTATTTTATTTTTGTTTTTTTAAGATTTTTTTTAATTGGGGAAGGGGTACAGGACTTTATTGGGGAACAGTGTGTACTTCCAGGACTTTTTTCAAGTCAAGTTGTTGTCCTTTCAATCTTAGTTGTGGAGGGTGCCATTCAGCTTCAAGTTGTTGTCCTTTCAGTCTTAGTTGTGGAGGGCGCAGCTCAACTCCAGGTCCAGTTGCCATTGCTAGTTGCAGGGGGCGCAGCCAACCATCCCTTGCAGGAGTCGAACCGGCAACCTTGCGGTTGAGAGGACATGCTCCAACCAACTGAGCCATCCAGGAGGCAGCTCAGCTCAAGGTGCTGTGTTCACTCTTAGTTGCAGGGGGCGCTGCCCACCATCCTTTGTGGGACTCGAGGAATTGAACTGGCAACCTTGTATTTGAGAGCTCAATGGCCCATGTGGGAATTGAACCGGCAGCCTTTGGAGTTAGGAGCATGGAGCTCTGACCGCCTGAGCCACTGGGCCGGCCGAGGGTGGGGGGGGGGGTCAGTATTATTTTTATATCCATTTTATAGAAGAAGCAACAAGGTTCAGAGGCCAAGGTCAACTAAGGTCTATTAAGGTCATATAACAACAAACCCAGGACTCTAATTCTACTTTATCTGGCTTCAAAGCAATACTTTTTCAACTAAATCACACTATCTCTCCTATATACAAATAATAATAATAATTACATACTATTAAAAGAGCATGTCTCTTTAATACTCAAAAGCCAGAATTGTACATCTATTTGCTTCTGTGGTTTCACTGGTACATATTCTATATGTAATCAGAGATAAGTATCACACTAAATTACTTTTATGAAAAAGGAAATTAGTCTTAAGAAGTGAAATTAGAAACACATCCATGCTAGGGGCGGCCAGATGGATCAGTTGGTTAGAGCGGAGCTCTCAACAACAAGGTTGCCGGTTCAATTCCCACATGGAACGGTGGGCTGCGCCCCCTGAAACTAAAGATTGAAAACAGCGATCATACCTGGAGCTGAGCTGTGCCCTCCACAACTAGATTGAAGGACAACAACTTGGAGCTGATGGGCCCTGGAGAAATATACTGTTCCCTAATATTCCCCAATAAAAAATTTAAAAAAAAAGAAAGAAACACGTCCATGCTAATTTCTAACCAGTGTCTCTATTATAAAACTCATTTGCAAATGCTAAGTTTTCCCTGAGTCTATAAAAGGTGAGCCTCACTCCCCTAAAACGAGTGTAGCTGTGTCAGGCTTAGCCGGACACGGAACATAAACAGCAATCCTGCTCCTTAAGTCACTGAAAGGAGCTCCCAGTTCTCCTAGGAAAAAAGACACTGACGATCCTGGCCTCCGAGTTCTCTTCGCCTGTTAATAGAAAGACGTTCTGAACAGAAGCAACAGGTTGTCCTCACCAATTTCCTCTGGTGACACCAGGAGTCCGAAGAAGATGACGACGCCACCAGCAAACTGCACAGCCGCCGTCACCAGAAAGGCATACTGGAGGAGAGACGGAAGGTGCTTCTGACACATCTGGGCTGCTCATTGAGGCGCATGTGGGGTTGGGGTGAGGGAAGGGGTGGGGGGACTGGGAGGGAGACTGGGAAGACAATGAGTGCCGAGGGCTTAGTCTCTGCTGTACTGAGCTGTGTTTTCTCATGAACTTTTCCATGAGGCTGAGAGGCTAATAAAGGTCCCCTGCACACTGAGTGGTACTATAATGACTATGAAATCAGGACTAGCTGCAAAATCTCATCCTTTACACCCACAGCCTCCCATAAGACACAGTATCTGTCCTCGAAGATATCCTACCCAGATGAGGGGATCAAACAATGAACAAAACAATAACATAAGGCAGCATGTAGCTGAATGAATGAGAAGGCCCAGTCTTAGGGAGAGCCGTGTACAGGAATTCAGAAGAAGGAAACAGCTAAAGAAGCTGAAGTAGCTACACTTCAAAGTTTAAAGCAGCTTTAAGGAAGAGCTGATAGTCAAAGTACTGACCATCTTTCCAGCAAAGGCACAAGGTGGGAATGAGGCAGAAAGCCATCCTCACGGCTGAGGAAAGGGCTTCTGCCAGGAGACAGCAGGGAATGTACCACATTTGGAAAGGTGATACCAAGAGTAAAGACTGAAAAGCCAGGCTGCGTAGCTGAATTTTATGTAACAGACTATGGAGCCTGATGGGGATCATCTAAATTTTTAAACAAGTCAGTGACAAAATTAGTGTTTTCTGAAAACAAATCTGGGAGCATCATATCGGGTGAACCGAAATTCCCATCTGAACCAATTAGTCCAACCCAGGTGTGAAGCTAAGACACCTACAATGAAGGTGACCATGACAAAGGAAGGACTTCTCATTGACCCTAACTCGACTGAAATTGCTCAGAAAGCTGTTTCAAACTTCATCTACTTTTTAAAACTGAACTACTTTTAATTATTTAGGTTTCTGAAGAGGCAACACATTCACATAATTCAAGCAACACGAAGTAGAGGTAGAGTGAAAATTCTCCCTCCCACCCCTTCTCCTGTCCGCTCAACCCTCATTTTCCCAACATGAAGCCATTGTTATTTCATTTTCACTTTCCAGAGATTGCTTTGGAAACATACAGGCTAATACAAATATATACTCTTTACTTCTCCACTGTACACTGATGGCAGCAGTCAACACACACCACTGTACATCCTTCTTTCTCCACTTAATACATACCTCTGAGCTCTTTCCCTGTCAGTACAGAGAGCTTCCCAATTCTATTCCACAGCTGCACACATGCCACTGAACAGGCAGGTGTGTCACAGCTTAACTACGTCCCTTTGGGTTGACTTTCATCATCGACGTTTTGCTATGACAAACAATGCTGAAATAACCTCGCAGACACATCACTTTGTGCGGGCTGAAGTACGTTCACCTGCAGGATTAATTCCTGGAGGTGGAACTGCCTGGGCTGAGCAGTCATGATTTTAACAGGCAGTCTCATACTGACACCAAGAGGGTCATTTACTTTCCCAACTGCAAATGCCTATTGCTTCATAAACACATGTTATCAAACTTCTGGATTTTTACCCATCTAATGAATATTTGGCGTAGTTTCTTTTTTGCAGTGTAGTTTTAATTTGTATTTCTCCTCTGACTAACACCTAAGCTCCATAAGGGCAGAGATTTTTCTCACTTTTGACCAGTGTCTATTCTCTACTGCCTAGGGGTACATAGAAAAGCTTAGTAAATATAAATGGAATGAAGTTAAGAGTGAAGTGCAATTTCTTTTCATATGTTTACAAGCCATTTCTATTTTCTTTTCATCAGCTACCCGTTCAAATCCTTTATCTTCTTCTGTGTTTTTGCTCTTTTTCTTATCAATTTGTGGGCACTCTTTATATATTAGGAAGATCAGCTCTTTATCTGTAACACAAGTTGCAAACATTTTTTTTTGTTTGAAATTGATGATGTATCTTTATTAAATCCAATTGATGGATTTAATTAAATCCATTAATTATTTTTTTATTAAATCTAATTGATGATTTATCTTTAGACTTGGGTGTTTTTCCAGGAATACTGTTTCTATGTGTTTGAATTTATCAAAAGTGTGCTTACTTTTAACACAAGCTTTGCCCTACCCAGACACAGCTCAAGATGGTTTTAAATGGCCACAGCATTATTTCCTAAATATATTATTTCCTAAATATAAATATATAAATATAAATTTATTTATTCATTCATTCATTTATATACTTTAGATCCATTCATTCATTCATTCATATACTTGAGATAAAGCTAGAAAGAACTACCTACCTCATAACCATACTGCAGGACAGAAGAAGCTAGGCACGCTCCCAAAATATTGCCCACGGAAGCGCAGGCACTCCAGAGACCAAAAACAACTCCTCGGCTAAGATGGAGAACAAAAGACAATCGAATCAGAAAAGGTTCCATTTGCAGTTCAATACAAAATGGCCAAAACAATGAAGGATCACATTACAAAGAATCAACATTCCATTTTAAGATTCTTTAAGTATACCCAAATGGCATTACATCAGCTCTTTTCTAAGATTTTATTATACTAAAGTTTCACTTGGGGCTCATCAAAAGACACTATTAAGAGAATATAAAAGGACAAGCCACAGATTGGGAGAAAATATCTGCATATCATTTATCTGATAAAAAGACTTGTATCTGGAATACAAAGAACTCTCAAAACTTAGTAATATGAATACAGACAATGCAATTAAATGTTAAAAAGTGTGAATCTACAATCATCTCAAAATAAAACGAGGCTCAACATCAAGAAAAGAGACTCAACATCATCAGACATTAGGGAAATGCAATTAAAACCACAGCGAGGTATCCCGACACAGCTACTAGAATAAAATCAAAAAGGAGGAGAACAATACCAAGTGTTGGCCAAGACATACAGCAACTAGCACCTTACACTGTGCTGGTGGGAATGTAAAATGGCACCACCACTTGGAAGAGATGGCCAGTTTCTTAAAAAGATATACACACACCTACCACATGACCCAGCCATTCTACTACAAGGTATTTGTCCAAAGGAAATAAATGAAAGCATATGTCCATTCAAGGATTTGTGCACAAATTTTCACAGTAGCTTTACCTGTAATAGCCCCCACATTGGAAACCCAAATGTTCATCAACAGGTGAACAGATCAATAAACTATGGTACAATGGATTAGTATTCAGCTATAAAAAGGAATGAACTATCAATACACAACATGAATCTGAAATTAATCATGCTGAGTGAAAGAAGACAAACAAGAAAGAGTACATACTGTATGATTCCATTTATGTCAAATTTTAGGAAATTCTCATTAATCTACAGTGACAAAAAGCAGATCAGTAGTTGCCTGGAGATGGCAGTGGGAGGGAGGGGGTGGTGTTGGAAGGGGTGGGGATAGGAATTACCAAGTGGCATAGGAAACTTTTGGGGGTGATGGATATATCCATTATCTTAACTGTGATGATGGTTTTATGGGTGAATGCATGCCCAAACCTATCAAATGATACATTGTAAATATGTGCACTTATTGTATAGCTCAATAAAGCCCCTAAAAAAAAAAAAAAATGGATGGGTAGAGGGGCCAGCCTGGTGGCTCAGCTGGTTGGAGTTCTGTGCTCCTAATGCCAAGGTCGCTGGTTCGATTCCCACATGGGCCAGTGAGCTGCGCCCTCTAAAGTTAAGATTGTGAATAACAACTCTCCCTGGAGCTGGGCTGCTGTGAGTAGCCGGAGATAGGCGTGAGCTGCTGTGGGCTGCTGAGTACTGCCGTGGGCTACCGTGTGCTGCCGGCAGCCATCATGTGCTGCCGGCAGCCATCATGAGCGGCCGATCGATGACCGACTGCCTGGGGGGGAGGGGGGCAAGGCTCCTAATACCAGCATGGGCCAGGGAGCTGTGTTCTACACAACTAGACTGAGAAACAACGGCTTGAACTGGAGTGGGGAGTGGTGGGGGGAGGCAGAAGAAGGGAGGGGAAAAAAATGGATGGATAGAGAACAAGTCTGATGGAAGGGAAACTAGCATTTACAACAGTCCTGGAGAAAATGACTAGTTCTGAACACAGGCAATGGCCGTAGGGCTGGTGGAAGAAAAATGGGTTAAAAAAAGATCATTGTTTTTAAGTTCAAACTTGTATTTTATCTATTTGATACATATTAATAACACAGTGTTTGGTCTTGATTTTCTAGCTCTTGAAACATTTTTATAACCTCCTCAAGACAGAGGGCTGCTACTTCCAGCTGTGTGATCTCATGCTGGTCACAGCTAAGAAAGGCTCAGTGTTCTCCACTGGGAAAAGCTGTGCTCCTTGGAGGACTGAGTGCAGTGACATATATGAAAGCGCTTGGTGCTACACAAGTGTTTGGTGCTACCTAGCCTCACTTTGTTTCAACACACTCTGACCCTGACAACCAGGAGAAGGGGCATTACTCATCCAAGGTAACAGCTTTTTGGGGTCACGATCCTCAGTAGATCACTTAATTCCCCTGGGCCCCAACTTTTTTCACCTGGTAAACAAATGATTTAAAGGAAGTAATCTCGATGTCTGTCCCCAGTGCTAAAATGCCCCAATCCTCTAAAATACACAAAATCTACCTAGAGGGTCCTGGAGGAAAAGGTCAGAAGGCCAGGCTCTGAATATCACTTGCTGGCCAGAGACGGGCTTTTAGAATAAACTGGCTGAAAATAACTGTGATTTTCAATTGTCATAATTTCATTGGTACTTCGTGGTTTATTGTTGTTTCAGAAGAAAAGTAACTATGTCTCAGGCAGTACATGATTAATTTTACTTATTAATGTTATCTGATTAAAAACAAACTGTGTTACTTTCAGAAAGAAACCATAATGGCTTTCTGGAATTTTTTTCTTTGTAACTGATCCACAGAAATGACAGTGGTCAGCCTGCTCAGTCACTACTATCAAATACCCAAGGTCATCCAATTTATAAAAGCTCAGATAAGAATTATCTCAAAATGATGTATGTCAAAGTAATTATCTTTAAGTGCTAGGATTTCAGGTGGTTTTGCCTTTATTTCTCTTTGCTCATTTATATCACCAGGTTTGTCTATAATAAACAAGTAGCCTTTGTACAATTTTCAAAAATCATGAATGGAAAAAAATTACCTTAAAAAAATCTTAGTAAAAATAAACAGCACACGAGAGATGGCATCACCTACAGAAAAAAAAAACAAACAAAAAAAAAACACAAAAACCAAAAAGTATCATAGGAGAACTAACGGCTCTTAAAAATCAATTCTGTTAAACCAGTGATGCTAGAGTCAGAATGAAATAGAAATCACTAGCACACTGAAATATAATCAGAGTACTCTCATTAAGTGGTGCTTATTCGAACCGCAAGATGTTTTATAGGGGAACTTTCACAATGTTACAGACCATTTGCCAGCAAGTGTCATTACTCCCCATTGTGAAACTGGGGAAGCTGGAAAACCCAGAGGAGTCAGAGCATGCAATGACGCCCGCGCTGGGTGGACGACGTCTGGTGGACAACACACTGGCCCCTACAAAACAGAGCTGTCGATGAAATGTACGTGTATCCCACAACACATAAATGTTTATTTACGAAAAAGAATAGAAATCCAAATTCACAATATTCCTCAAATGGGAGTATCACAATGATAAACAACAAAGCCTAGTTCTTGCCATCCTGTAAATTAAACGTGGCTCATCTTCCTGGTGGCCGAAAAGATACGTTAGCATGTACCTATCCTCCACTTTGGCCCTCAGCACACACACAAACTGAAACGCAATCTAATGATGATGAAAGGTTTGGGGGAGACAATGTCCAATTTAACTAAGGCCCCAAGTGTGGCATTCTTCACCTGCATCTCATTAGAGCCTTTGATATGCAACCTTCGGCAAGTCCCATGGGCCCCTGTTGGTCTCAGTTTCTGTATTTTTACTGTAAGAAGGTTAAACACATCGAGTCTCAAAAAAGGGGAAGGGAGGCAAAACCTACAGGAAGATGCACAAGGGGACGGAACGTGAGGTTTTTACGTTCTCTAAAGAGAAGAGCAAAGAAAAAACTGAGACGCGCTGCCTTCCCCACACTCAACCCTGATCGTGGTCAGGAGAGTATTACAAACGGGCCAGATTGGGCTAGATCATCACCAAGGTCAGCACCATGTCCAACGGACTTGAACATGAAAGCTCTCCCTGAACTAGTCTCACTTTCTAAAACAGAGGGAGGGTGTGGGTACTGTTGAAGGAATCAAGTTAACTGACAAGTCACCCATTAAACCTACTTAAAAAGAGAAGTGAGAGGAAGGAAGCAGCATACCCGGCTTTCCCAAACCAGTTGCCCATGACAGCGACCACACAGGGCCAGCCAGTAGACTGCAGCAGGCCGTTCACTATCCACAGGCAGCAGTACAGCCACTTGTTGTAGAAATGCAGCCATTCTGTGATCGTGCCAAAGACAAACACCTTAGAGAGGGAAAGAAAAAGGGACATGTGACATCCACATGGATACTGAGTACACGCGACCACCGCGCACACTTCTGCTTCTGCGTGAAGAGATGACAGGAAGGGGACGTTCAATGTCTAGACCTGAGACACGCGTGACTGACTCTTCAGATGCCTCTACTCAGAGCAGCCCTAAGGGACTAAGACCCCACCCAACCACCCCCAACCAAAGAGGCAAAGACATCACACAGCATAAAACTCATTCATGATCACCCCTCCAATCGCGTCTTCCACTGTAAAGGTTCGGTTCTCACTGTTTGATCTCATTTCACAGCTACAGCTGACCCGTGAAAGACACGGGGGACTAGGGGTGCTGACGCCCACACAGTCAAAAATCCACGTGTAACTTCTGACTCCCCCAAAACTTAACTACTAATAGCCGACTGTGGACCGGAACTCTTACCAATAATATAAAGTTGATTGACATATATTTTGCATGTTATATGTATTATATACTGTATTCTTACAATGAAGTAAGTTAGAGAAAAAAAATCTTATTAAGAAAGTTATAAGGAAGAGAAAATATATTTACAGTTATTTACTGAAAAAAATCCGTGTGTAAGTGGATCTGCGCACTTCAACCCAGTGTTGTTCAAGGGCCACCTGTATTTACTTCCATTTCCTCTTCCTCAGGCCTATGTGTGCGCAGGACAGTGTGGCACTGAGTTTATGCAGGTAATTTCAGTCGGAACAGTGCCAGGCACATGGTGGGGAAGGGGAGCGCCAGCCATCACTGTTACTGCAGCCACCAAGTGAATCAGAGCAACTGGGGATCGATCGGCTCAGTAACTTAGTAGCATTCATGTGACGGCTTTTTTCTCAGACTGTTGCCCAAGTGGACATTTTATTTGTAGCTGAAGTCTCTTTTGGGGATATCTGGCATGGGTATGTATAGTACTGTATGATTCCAGTTACATGACATTCTGGAATAAGCAAAGCTGTAAGGACAGAAAAACGGTCAGTGGTTGCAGAGGCTGGGGGGAGACAGGTGGTCGTTATACAACTGTACGCATTTGTCAAAGTTCAGAACTATATACTAAAAAGGGTGAGCTTATGTATCTACTCAAATTTTTCCAAAAATATTTTTTAAAAATATATTTTAAAACAGGTTTAAAAATAGTATGTATGCATGGGTGGGTGGGCAGCTTGTGAATAAATGAAGTGCTTCAATCTCTAAAATTTCAATGAAAAGAAACACTTTTCCCTGTACACAAATGGCAGACACTGAAAAAAAGTAATAACATAGAGTCTAAACTCCATGCTTGCATTCAATCAACAAACATTCCTCACTAGACCCATGTCAGCGAATAAAGACTCAGCTATGGCTCTCGCCCTGTCTAGCACCCGCCGTGCCTCGGCACTGTCCCTAATGCCTGCCACACAGCAAGTCACTCAGCCTCACCACGCACAGCCCCAGGAGGAGGGTTTCAAAGGAGGAAGCTGACGCACAGAGGAATCCCAGTTAGGAACTTGCAGAGCAGGGCCTGACACGCAGGCAGCGCGGGCTCCAGATGTCTGTGATCCTAACCCCTGTGCTTCCCGCCTGCCAGGGAAGCAAAACTGGCACAGACATGAAGAGACTGAGAGGCAGGCAACGTACGTGTCTTCAAGGAAATGCAGGCATGGAGCTCAGAAGAGAGAAGGAGGACTACCAGGAGGGGATCAGTAAAGAAAGGCATTAAGAAGGAAGTGTCATCAGCCAGGGACCTGAAGGAGACATTGAGTGAGACTATGGAGAGCTGAAAAAAGGAGACATCTGAGGCAGGCAGAACAGCAGGAACAGTGGTGAGGTAGAAAGCAACCGGGTATGTTAGGGCCACAGGAAGTAGTTCCGTTTGGCCAAGCAGAGCGGCGAAGCACAGTGGCACATGCGACTGTCAAGGTGGCAGGGCCCAGGTTCTAGAGAGCACTGAATGCCATGCTATCGATGCTTTGACTTTGTTGGTGACTGAGAATCAAGGAAGAGGCGTGATCCAAATTGTACTTTAAAAAGACTCCCCCAACGGAAGAGGCAGACGAGGGATTCAAACACTGAAGATTACTATTCTCTTCTACATACAGAAGTGGGGGATTCCTTGGATTCTAAAATACCTGACAACAACAACAATTATAATAATTTTTTTTAAACTTTCAAACTTACCACTAATGCAGAAGAGCACATGCCAAAAGATAGAACCCATCGTAAATTAAGCCGATCCCCAACAATTCCGCTGATGAAAAGGCCCTAAAACCAAAACATTTTTATTTTATTTTATTTTATTTTACTTTCTAGCTCTGAATAACCACTGCAAAGCCCGTCAGGCAAACAATACACTGCGGTTATTTAAAATTAAATCTCATCCTCATGACTCAGCTAGCTGTCTATGTCAGTTTCACAAACATTTCATGAAATGACATGGGCTTCTGCACGCCATACTGTGAACACCTTGTAATTCAATGCATCTTATGTCCCACTTGATCCCCTAAACTGCCAAAAGGGAGACTGAAAAAAAGGGGGGGGAGAAAAAAAAGCACGAATGATTTCAATAAAGCAAGTACACAAACACATTTCATTTTCTAGAACAGATGTTCGAACTCCTAAACATCGCTTATCTGCTTTCCCAAAGGGAGTCCTCTTGCCATTTGCCTTCTAATAAGATGTGTCACAGCAGGTCCTGCACACAGCTCTGCAGCACAGCTGCCACCTGCTGACCCAGACCCTTGCGTGTCATGACATCACAAGGAAGGAGAGTAGGGAGGCAGAGACAGTAATGAGTTAAACTGAGGTACAAACATCTGCCCTCTGCTCTCCTCCCACTCAGTGGCAGGATCACGACAGCAAAGCAGACTAAAGAGCTCAGGCAACAGACATTAGGTTTCTTCCATAAATATGTAAAATGAATAAATGTCTTGGCTGAAAACCTCAATTCAGATACAAGTACTTCTAACAAAATGACTATCTATATTGGAGAAAATTTAGATGGTAAATGTCATAACAAATGTTTCTCCCTCATCGACAAGCTTTCACGACCTCAAAAGAGGCACCTGTAAACAGCAGAGAAGATTCTGTGTGCTACAGCTGCCACTCACGTGGTCCTACGCTACATACAATAAAGGGGATGAAGAAAATCTCTCAGTTATGCTTCACATTAGGGAATCAATTTATTCTATGTTGCTCCAAATGCCTGCACAATACCCGGAAGTAAAAGAAGGAAATGCAGCTCAATACTAAGAACTAGGATCACTGACTTCTCATGGCCCTTATCTTTTACCTCCTAAACCTATGAACCGGGTAGATAGGTATTATCATACAGGTGCGGAAACTAAATATCAAAAAAGGTTAAATGCCGTTGAGAAACCAGGTTTGACACAGCCAGTTGAACTGGTTTTTCCACCAGACTACGCTGCTTCTGAAAATACTTCATAAAAGGCTCAAAAAGAAGCCTCATTAGGAGTGTGCCAGACACAGCCCGGTGACCACAGACTGGGACTGTGCACAGAAAATGCCCGAGGAAAGGAGCAAGGCTGCAAAATGTAAGACCTGCTGCACCTGTGTCCATAAATGTCCTCTTCGAAGAAAAGATATTCCAATAGCTACCCAAATAAACTAACTTAGAGAGCACTTTGGGACTTTCGTCCAGGATTTCACATCACCTGGACATTCAAAATGAAAAGGCTTTTGAATAACTAGACACATTTTCAAGACAGGAAATAAGATGCTGGGGAGCAAAGGTCAGACTGCGCCCACGTGCCCAGTCCCAGCGTTTGCCACCACTGGCCCCACAGCTCTAACTCAGCCCCCACCACAGACGTTCCCTACAACCAGACACTCTGGCTGCCCAATCCGAGAAGACCACCTCAAACAGAGGCGGCCGCTGCCATCCTGGTAGGGTTCCCAGGGCACCACCCCCTGCTTCTCCTGCGCCCCACTGCCCGGTCCCTTACCCATTCCTCATCTTCCCTACCTCTAAACACCAGAAGCCCTGTGGCTCAGTCTTCACACCTCTTGCCTAGCCTCCCAACTCTCTTGATGATTTCATCCAGTCTCATAATGTAACAAATCTACATGTGAAGGACTCTGAAATTTGTACCTCCAGCCTGAGCCTCTACACTGACCTCACTTACCCACTTCAGGTCTTTGTTCAAACATCCTCTTCTGTGCAAGTCTCCCCCAGCCATCCTAAATGACACCCCCCACCCAGAGCTGCCTATACCCCTTTCCCTGCTTGATTTTTTCTCCACAGCACTTACCACCTTTAAACATACTCTGTAATTTGCTTATTTAAAGCATTTTGTTTCTGTTTGTCTCTCTTAGCTCCCACTCCAAGAAGAGAAGCTTTATAAAGGTAGGGATTTTTCCTGTGATGAATTCCCATTGACTGCAAAAGTACCTGGCACGTGCTAGGTGCTCAGTGAGTATTTGTCATACGCATGGATGAACAAGGACACAAAATGTGAACTTCAGCAATGCTCAACTCTCCTTAGGCAGCAAATGCAAAATCACTTACAAACTTCATCAAGTTTGGAGCCATTTCCTTTTACAGCTTTCCTCAACTCAAAACCTGGGAACTCTAAAACTCACCACGGCATAGGAGAAGAGGAAAATAGTATCCAGCGTCCCGAGGAAAAGAGTGGCTTCCTCTGCACTGGGAAACAGATGGTTGCTGCTCCAGACCTGCGGTGATGCAATAGCACGTTAGTCCCCGAAGCACCTGAGGGAGTCCTGTGATTCTCAGAGCACGTTCACGTACAACCGCCACCCCCTCGCACAGAAACCAGTGGTGCTGAAAAGAGCCCGTCAGTACTTCGTACACAGGAAACATACACACACACAGTCAAAACTGTCTGCAGGATGCAGTAGTCTACGCTTATCTCGGATTTTGCCTTCCATTGGTTCAGGTACCTGTGGTCACCGAGGTCCAAAATAGTAGTATTGTTTGAGAGAGAGAGAGAGAGAGAGAGAGATTGTGGGAGGGTGGGAGAGTGAGAGGACAGAGACCACATTCACATAACTTTTATTACAGGATATTGTTATAATTGTTCCATTTTATAATGAGTTATTATTGGTACTCTGTTACTGTGCTTAATTTACGCATTAAGCCTTACATAGGTAAGGATGTATAGGACAGACACAGTAGAGATAGAGGGTCTGGCACTCTCCGAGGTTTCCAGCATCCACTGGGGGTCTCAGCACGTATTCCCTGCAGATACGGGGAGGCTGCTGTACTAAACTGGTATTTGCTTTTCCCCTTTAACTTTTCCATTGATGGTGCAAAAGCTGTACTGTACTATACTCACACCCAACTGTACTGTTAAGCACTGTATTCACTATTGCCACACTCACAGTACAAAGGGGGGGAATTCACTTAAGAATGTCCTTGATGAAGCAGTAAAATTATTAATTGTATTAAATCTGGCCTGAGCATCCTTATGTTTAATGTTCAGTGTGGTGAAGTCAACATATGCATAGAGCACCCTGAGTGCCAAAGTAAGACGGTTGTCCTGAGCAAAAGCACTTGTGTAATTGTGTGAGTTGCAAGCTGGAACATCATTTTTACTTGAAAAAGTGACTGACAAACTAGTTATTCAAAATTGGGTATGTGGCAGATATTTCCTCCAAAAAGAATGAAATGAGCCTGTCACTTCAAGATTCATTCAAAGTACGAGATAGAAAAATGGATCCTAATGTAAGGGCATAAAAATTAATACAGTTTCAGATTCCACATTTACAACTACCCTTTAAGAAATTGCCATTTGTCAAATTCTGGTGTAGTATCAAAGACAAATACCCACAATTAACTGAAAAGACTATTAAAATACTTCTCCCTTTTCTACTGTGTATCTGTGTAAGTCAAACTTTCCTCATAGATTTGAAAGGATCATGTTGCAAGAGACTGAATTAAGAAGCAGACATGAAAATCTACTGTCTTCTATTAAGCCAGACATGAGGAGATCTGTAAAAATGTCAATCAAGGGCCGGCCGGATGGCTCAGGTGGTTAGAGCACTAGCTCTGAACAACAGGGTTGCTGGTTCGATTCCCACATGGGCCAGTGAGCTGCGCCCTCCACAACTAGATTGAAGACAACGAGCTGCCACTGAGCTTCTGTAGGACAGCCAGATGGTTCAACTGGTTAGAGCCTGAGCTCTCAACAAGGCTGCTAGTTCAATTCCCACATGGCATGGTGGGCTGCGCCCCCTGCAACTAAGATTGAAAATGGTGACTGGTCTTAGAGCTGAGCTGCACCCTCCAGAGCTAGAATGAAAGACAATGACTTGGAGCTGATGGGTCCTGGAGAAAAACACAGTTCCCCAATATTCCCCAATAAAAATTTTTTTAAAAAAAATATGTGAATCAATGCCATTCTCCTCATACGGTGATGTTTTTGGTTTGAAAAAGTCATTTTTCATAAAATGTTATTCATGTTAACATGTTGTGGGTTTACTGAATTCATCCAAAAATAACTTTAAAACCAATGTATTTTTTCAATTTCTCAGGGTTTGTTTCCTAAAACAGCCAGTATTTACAAATATAAACCCACAAAACCAAAAGCTCTTTGAGGTCCCCACACCGAAAAGTTAGAGAACTGATGGATTAAGTGATTTTTGAGATGGCTGTTACAGAAAAAAATTTTGATGTTAGCATATTAAAGAGAAAAATTACAATCAGCAGTTAAAAAAAAAAGTGTATCTTTAACAAAAGTAAAGTTCCCAAATTACAATATATAAAGTATGACTCTATTGGGACTCACTTATGTGTGGCTTTTGGCATCAGCCTTTGACTTTACCAACACCTCACATATTGCTTTCATAATCAATAAGAAACAGCTCAAACAACTAAGATGGCTCAGTATTTCAGTGTGCCAACTGGGGCCCTAAACAGGTCCAGTGAGCTGTTTTGCCACATTTTCCCTCGAACCACAATATTTCATCCTTGATGCCAGCCAGGCTCAGTAGGACCCAGGTCTAAGCCCTGCTGGGCACACACCAATGGGACCTAAAAACGGGGCCTCAAGCAGCTGATGCAAGTTTCGGGGTTTTCTTAGTCTTGTGAGAAGTCACCAAAACTCCCTGCACATGTGGCTTTCCCACGAACTGACCGACTGTCAACAGCTTTGTTCTGCTTCACTGACAGAATTCAGCTGAAATACACTTCTGATTGCCTATTTAACTTCTGATTGCCTATTTAATACGTATAAACAGAACAAAACTAAAACAACAAAGTAGGACTAACAAAAAGATTCAGAAAATAGGTTACCAGAAATAAGCCCAGTGCAGAAAGTTTATGTTAATAACACAGCTCAGATCAAGGCGACTATACCTGGACCTGGATACACTCTCTGATTTCAAGCCACTTAAGCAAGACACAAATGAAACAATTAGAAAGTATGTAAATACTGAGACATAAACTATATAATACACAGTGTGCACAGTTCAGAAAGAAAAAAACCAGCAGAATCTGAGAAAAAACTCAATATAAAAAGTGGCATTTTATCTTGAACCAAAGGGAAAAAGCACAATGTAGACAGAGAAAAAATGGTGAAAGGGCATATGAAAGAATGTAAGCGAATCCTCAAGGCAGAGGATTCAAGTGAGCAGCGTACTTAACAAAACTCAATGAAAAAGTAGCCTGGCCAGAATTGGGTGATTTCAAAACAGTGAGAAATAAGCTGACTGGAACAGCATTAGGCAACAGTAAGCCATTTCTGAGCCCTAAACGGATGAATGAAATAATGAATGAAATAAAACAGAAGAACTTAAGAACTTAGGGGAGGAGATGGTTCCCTTCTTAAATCTATCCCAGCACTTTGTTCTGCTTACCTCTACAGGTTCAAGTGTTTTGTTAAAAGCACTTGGGGTCCACTGCTTAGAGATACTGACTTTGACGTTGCTAAATGTTTTTCTTGATGCATGGAGCAACGAATAACTACAAAAGAAAAGAAATGCAGCTGAATGAATAGCAAAGAAAAAGGCATTCAGGAAAATCAGTTACATTCATTTGTTTTCTTCTATTTTAGAATTCTCTTTTTAAAAAAAGTACTGCTTTATAAGGACTATTAATTGAATCAGTCTCTGCTAAGCAAAAGAGAAAACAACTAGTCTTCTTTAATACCGTGTTTCCCCGAAAATAAGACCTAGCCGGACAATCACTCTAATGCGTCTTTTGCAGTAAAAATATAAGGCACAGTAAGACTGGATATGATATGATGATATGATGGCATGGCATGATATGATATACTACCGGGTCTTATACTAATTTTTGCTCCAAAAGACGCATTAGAGCTGATTGTCTGGCTAGGTCTTACTTTTGGGGAAACACGGTATGAGCACCCATGTTCACTCACAACTTACCCCCGGGCTTAGGAGATGGAGATGCCACAGATCCCATCCCACTTCACATAAAGCGTTTGAAGTCTTTAGCAGCCATTGGCCACTCGCTGCGCTAGCCATTCAGTAATTTTTCCCTTGCATCCTATCTTTGCCCCGTGTTGAAGCCTCCCGCCACAAATAGATATCCCCCAAACCAAGCATCCAAAACTACCTATCAACGAGAGGTGGCATTAGGAACGAGAGAACCATTTTACTAGTTTCTGCCAAAAAAAAAAAAAAAAAAAACATCATTTGTGATGCCTTCAATAAAGATTAATAAACAGTCTATTCAGAAGAAATAATCAAAATAATTGAGGCACAGGGTTATGAATGACATGCCCCTAACACCAAAAGGCCTGATTTATGTCATCTATAGACCATAAAGTGGCCACCGTGGGCCACAGAATCACAGACATGGACGATTCTTCAGTCATGCTGCCAGGTCGGGATTTCACACGAATTACCAGAGTTTCTCACAACTGTCTCACACCATTTTTACGGCTCAAGGAGGCACAGGGCATACCCTGAATATTCACTAACTCTGTTTTCATGCTTCTGGTTTTAACAAATAAAAGACTTCATATGATACCAGGGGTTTTCAACCATGGCACTATTGATATTTTGGGCCCCCAAATTCTCTATTGTGGGAGGTTGTCTAGTGCATTGCACTAGATGCCAGCAGCTCTCCTTGCTCTACCATGACAACCAAAAATGTCTCCAGACATTGCCAAATATGTGCAAAATAGCCCCCAAGAACGACCATCTTCGAGCTATCAAAAAGTACAGCAGAGGAATAGCTAGACTACTTCATAAGCCCATGCCAATCACTGCATAAGCACCTGCCCTGCAGTAAGTACCTCCCTCAAAAGGAAAAAGACAACGAGGGAACCGCTGTAGCAATCCACTTACCTGAAGAAGGTGAGCAGGAACACGGCCACATGATGATGGCTGCACTGGGAGAGAAGAGTTCCTCTCTGAAAAACATCTGGCCAGGCCATGTTCTCCTTGACCTTCCCTCTCGCCTCTGGCCTTAAAGTTTGGGTAGTGAACGACTTACATCATTTCTTCTCTCTGGAAAGACAACATATTTATTAACATTATTGAAAGAAGCACGTTACATAAAAACTGAATTATCTGGACTTATAACCAGTCAGCATATACCCAGGCCTAGGGAAAAAAAAAAAAAAAATCACACGGGCTAGCTGACACCAGAAAATCAGATTGATAATTATGTTTTATAGCTATTAGATAGTTCTTTAAAAAAGAAAAGAAATCCTTGACAAAGACTACATGGCAATAAAAAAACACTCTCATACAAAGTGATAAGAAAATCACTAACAGAAAAACGAGTAAAGGAAATGCACAGACAACTCAGAAGAAATGAAATGGCTATTAAACTTATCAAATACAAGTTCCAATCTCACTAATAATATAAGAAACGTTAAGACAAGAAAATGTTTGCATAGTTAAAACAGACAGGGGTGAACGCAACTCAAAGTCCAATGGTTTCTGAACTCTCACACTATGCTGATGCAAGTGAAAATTAGTACAGTATTACAGGAAGACAACCCGGCCATGTTTAAGATTCAAGCGCCTTTGACCCAAAAATTCAATTTCCAGAGATCTATCCCTAAAGAAATACAAAATGCATTCAGGTCTAATAAACAAAGGTAGTTTTTACAAAGTGTCAAAGGAGCTTTTTTTATTTTAAAGACATGAACTTTGTGTCGGTCATAAGGGAACAGAGGAAAGAGGCAGGGCCAGTCCTATGCCATCTCTCTCCACTACGTCCTGTCATCCTGTCGCCTTTCCTTGGTCCTCTTTTGAAAACTGTATCCACGCTGTGATAGCCAAGAATAATTAAGCATAAAGTAAGCATCTAAAATTCACGTCTGTAGTTATGAGTCTGCAGAAACAACCTAAATATGCAGTAAGAAGGCAATAATTAAATAAATTACAGTGTAAACATATGGCCAAATATTTTATAATCATTTGACATAGTGAATTAAAGACTTTTTAATATCATGAAAAAAATCAAGTGAAAAAAGTAGGATATGACTTCAAATATGATCAATTCAACTCTATGATTACATAACATTTACAAATAAATAGAAAATATACTAGCTCTTTGGGAAGTGGAATTATGGGTAATTTTCATTTTCTATATACTTTCCTTAAAATTCTACAGTAAACATGTATATCACTTGTGTAATCAAGAGGGAAAATATCCACAGCACAGAAAAAATCCTATAATTTATCTGTACGTTAGAAAATAAAACTAAACTAACAAAATACACCAAAATGACTTGTATGAAAATACACTATAATAGTCAAAGTAGGAAACAAACTCAAGAACTCCCATACCAAAATTAGCAAATCACTGGGCTCTGTTTCACAGGCTGTGTTCCCCGTAACTGCTACTAAATACCTAGTACTGTCACTAGCCACAGCTTGGTTAGCTTTACCCAAATCCTAAATGCAGAGAGACCCAGCCAAAAGGCCATTCTTAATCAACATCACAGCTGTTTCACTCACTGGCTGTGAGCCTTCGGACAAGTCAGTCTCTAGAATCACAGATGGTCACCTGTAAAATGGCCTCACTCATCTAACAGTTCTGAGACTAAAACAATGTATGTAAGGTACTAAAATAATTAGCCATTGATCTGCCCCAGATTAATCCCATAGCAGCAGAATGTACCTAATTTCATTTAATCACCCTCCCTGAAAATGTTAACAGAATTATGAGCCGAGTAAGACTATAAAATTCCATTCACAAAATGTAATAAATAAACTTTCTGTCTAAAATTCCAGGAAGTCACAAAACCAGAGCTATTAGTGTTGCTGCTAAATTTATCCCCATCCCCAAAATTAAACATGAAATGAAAGTGGAAAAACTGCAAGCTTTATTCATTCTTCATAAAGCATAGCTCTTTGAACTGAACACATTACATCTCAAAACGTTGTACTGAGTACTTCAGGAAAGGGTTGGGGTATGAAATTCAGTAATTTATCAGGTAAAAGAATAATTCCTAAAAGTTACGCTCCCACAGATGGGGATTACATTGCTTCAGCAATAATAGATGTGTATTTCAGGGCTTTACAGTTACATTAATAGCTTTAAATGACTAACAAGCTGTTTCAGACCATCTGCAGTTTCTAAACAAACCACTTTTCCTTAGCTACACTGATGGGAGAAAAGGCTTAATAAGTACACCAGGAAAATAGTTTTAAACATTTACCTGCTACTGGCAGAATGGCATTTAAAATGAACACTGACGTAACATCTGATCCTACGTAATTATAATAATTAATAACAATAATGCCTTGCACTTCTATCCCCTACATCACAGAAGTGATTTCTAATCATCAGTAAGCTCTGGGGCCAAGGGAAGCACACAGGGTTTTTGCCAAGTCTGAACCCGTCAAGCATGTCCAACTTTCTGAAGACTATTTTCTTTCTTGCTCTAAATAGAGACTGAACAAATGTCTAAATTTTTCAAGTGTGTGTAAATGCCATTGTAATTAATAAAACCAAAATTCATTTACATGTTTCTGAATTCACAGTAGCTTGTCATTTACTATTTTCTCGATCAATGGATACTGAAAATACAACTGTCACGTGGAAATAAGAATGATCTTTTAAACAATAAAAACTTATTAAAAATAATATCCTTGCCATCAAAAAGGATCCAGAAACATTGAAACAGGCTCTACTTTTCAAAGCAAGTTCATAACCACTAACTTATCTGATTTGTAATGCAGCTTGTTCTGGGTCTTAGGTCACCCATATATTTTCCAGAATGGAACACTTCAAATTGTGCTATCAATGCTGAATAAAAGATGGTTTCAGGGGCCAGCCCGGTGGCTCAGGTGGTTAGAGCTCCATGCTCCTAACTCCGAAGGCTGCTGGTTCGATTCCCACATGGGCCAGTGGGCTCTCAACCACAAGGTTGCCTGTTCAATTCCTCAACTCCCGCAAGAGATGGTGGGCAGCGCCCCCTGCAACTAAGATTGAACACGGCACCTTGAGCTGAGCTCCCGGATGGCTCAGTTGGTTGGAGCGCATCCTCTCAACCACAAGGTTGCCGTTCGACTCCCGCAAGGGATGATGGGCTGCGCCCCCTGCAACTAGGAAACAGCAACAGGACCTGGAGCTGAGCTGCGCCCTCCATAACTAAGACTGAAAGGACAACAACTTGACTTGGAAAAAAGTCCTGGAAGTACACACTGTTCCCCAATAAAGTCCTGTTCCCCTTCTCCAATAAAATCTTAAAAAAAAAAAAAAAAGATGCTTTCACATGTAACATGTTTAATTTTCCCCTGATAAACACTGCCTTGGAATATAAACAAGTCCAAAATTTTCACTTACTATTCGTGTTTAGAGTCCATTTTACCCAAATACACCAAGATCTAAAGCTGTCTTGAATTAGGAAAGACTACGGGGGAGATACACAGTGAAGTGGAAAGGAAAGACTGGTAGGAAGAGACAGCACACGTGAGGCGTCCAGCGCACATCTCATCTGGCCCAGTCTTCACCCGCCCAACCTTCTTACCACGCTCCCTGAAAATCCAGACACGCGGTTAATAAACTTTGCTGTATCAAACTCCTGCCTGCCCCCCACATAAGCCCGCTTCCTCTGGGGTCTCTCAAGGAGACGCAATCTCTCGTCTCACAACCACTTCTCCTCCTTGCAGAGCCCCAGCTTCTTTGAAACTCTCTCCGGGTTGTCATCTACTGACCTCGCCGCTCGCCCCTCACTGCAGACAGCTCCGGCCCCACCTTTCCCCCACCCCACTGCCTGTCTCACCTCAACATCCACGCACGTACTCTGCCACTTTCCTGCCCTCTTCACCACCAGGCTTTCTCTATCTCACAATAAAAACCCACTCCATGGTCAACACCCACTCCCTGTTATGACCAGTAACTGAATCACCTCCCCAAAATGAATTCCAAACATCCTTTCCTTCCAGAAACCTGCTGACTTCCACACTACATACTCCAAGTCATTTTTGCTGCAGCAAGGCTCCCAATTCGGTGACATCACCAATGTTTCCGATATCCATTATCCTGCTTTCGTCCTCATTCCCTTCTGTACCAACTTAGAATCTAATCTTTCTCGCTTATGGGACTTTTGTTCTTCATGCCTGTCCTCCTTCCCTGCGCCCAAGCAGTTGATTTTTGCCAGAGACAAAAATCACACACACTGGCTGGTCTCACTTTTTAGATTCAAAACCACAAACCACAAAGGTCATGCAACACTGTCCGGCAAGCCTACACTTTCCTAATCACTTTGCTTGCTCAACCTCTGAGACAAGACAAGGATTTCACACTTCTCTCTTTAAACTTCCAACCTGTATCTCCTCCCCCTCCTTCACGTAGTACCCCAGCTTTCTGCCAACGACTCCCCGATCTACAGCTCTAACTCACACACTCCAGGTTCCCAACAGTACATTCCAGGCTGCACACATTCCAGGAGCAGCCCTTCGAATCACACGTACACACGTGAGCATATGACACACACTGCTCTGCACCACTTTTTCCCTCCACTTCAGAGGTTGGGAGATTGTCCGTGTCCACCTACAGAGCTGCCACATGCAGTCTCCTACTGGACATCTGGTGGCTCCCCACCCTTCGTCAGTAGATCGGGAGAGGAGCTGGGACGTTTCCTTCCTACCCCTTGCACCCTGCCTCACCCTCACCAGCCCCGCACCCTCACACTCACCACACTCACCGCACACCTAATCCTTCTTGTCCCGAACCCACAGAGCCCTTTGCATTTGCCACTCCGCTGCCTGAAAGGCTGCTCTCCTGGTACTTTGCAAATGGCTTGCTCTTTCTTTTTCTTAGCTGGTCCTCAAATGTCATCCTCTAGGGTGACCTGCCTGGATCACCCTATTGGAAATGGCCTCCCTCAGTTACGACCCCTCTCATATCTCTCTGTTTCCTCCCATCATAGCATTTCTCCCAATCTGGTTTAAGTGCTTACTAGTTTATCGTTCGTCTGTAAGCTCTATAAAAGCAGTGGCTTTACCTGTGTTAAGTCCGCAGCTACCGTGTTTCTCCGAAAATAAGACCTAACCGGAAAAAAAGCCCTCGCTGAGTTTTCAGGATGACATCCCTGAACATAAGCCCTACTGCGTCTTCTGGAGCAAAAATTAATAGAAGACCCAGTCTGATTTTCGGGGAACACGCTATACCCCTAGCACCTACCAGAGCATTTAGAATGATCAATCAAGATGTTTTGAATGAATTCTTTGACCGATGCTCAACACCGAATGCTTGCAAAGGGCCAAGCATTGCGCTAGGCATCTGCCAGGTCTGACTGCATTTACTTCTCACATCTTACAAACGAGAAAACAGATTTTAGAAAGGAATATCTTTCTCTTATAACGAAGTGAACATTCATACCCAGACCTGACCCTGTCCCGTAGATTATACTGTGTAAGACGAAAAGATTAAAATACAAAATATCCCAAGTTGGGTAAAACACAGTAATTAGAAATATCTCACCTTAAACTTTGATATACCTGTAAATCCAGGATGGAAAAACAACGCACTTTGTTAGCAACAGTGGTTCTCATACACACTACACTCCAATGAGAAGGGCATTAAATGGGCAATTGCTTCGCTCCCCAGACCTCGGTGTCTACGTTTGCAAATTATGAAGAGTGTGTGTACTCAGTGTATAGAGAGGTGGGTGAAAAAGTATTAAACGGATAGCTGAGGTCACCTATTATTATAATTTAGCATCCCAATGCTCTCGACACTTACACACGTGTCTTTTTCATCCCACATTCTGATTTGAAGCCGTTTACCTGTACCACATAAGTCCTTTTATTCGAAACTCATGTCTTTGTGTAATTTTTCTCTTTTCTTGAATTGTTTCATTACCACAGGTGCAAAATCCCCAGCACTGATCTGTAAAATTCTCTCATCTTATTCCAGGGTTCTCAAAACCACTCTTCCTACGTATTTGGAACATATTCCACAGAAAACTAGTTTTCAAGATAAAATCATCCCCTGTCCTAGACAAAGGACTTACACTCCAGTCAACAGTCATGGCTGTGACGTTCCCTTATCCCTGGCCAACAGGGACAGAACAGAACGTTCAATGATACAGCTGATCCTGACAGCTGGAAAGCAACAGGCCTCTGCACCGACTTTACTTTTATGAAAGTACGGTTTCTGGGTCGTTTCTGAAGGAAACCAAGGATAAATAGGCAAACGATGTGATCTAACGCCACACGTGGCCCACATACAGGCGCTGAACGTTCAGGCTGGGATCCAAGAGCTTCCACTTCACTTCCTTGAGCCCCAGTCTCCTCATGTAAAGACGGAATCAGGGAACCGCACGTGCGGAGTTCCGAGCACAGAGCCGGCGCACAGTGACTGTAGGAAAGGAACAATTCAAGCACCAAGACGATGAGAAACAAGGCGGCAACTGAGTCACACGTCGCCCAGGAACCAATGCTTCTCCGTATGAAGCTTTCAGTAACAGTCAGCGCGACATCACCTACAATCCTACATTTCGGGAAACCCTAAGCCCCCCGACACGTTCCCATTGTCCCCCGTCAACGGTGACAACAAACACCTCACTCTGCAAATCCTGAGGGAACCAGAAGTGACTGGACCCCATTCCCTGCCTGGGACCACGGGACTCCCGACACCCATGGCCCCGCTGTCCCACCCGCACCCTCCCCTCCTCAGGTCCGAGGGCGGCCCCACGCCGCGCGACACGCACCCCCACGCCGCGCGACACGCACCCCCACGCCGCGCGACACGCACCCCCAAAGCCGCGCGACACGCACCCCAAAGCCGCGCGACACGCACCCCCAAAGCCGCGCGACACGCAGCCCACGCCGCGCGACACGCACCCCCACGCCGCGCGACACGCACCCCCACGCCGCGCGACACGCACCCCCAAAGCCGCGCGACACGCACCCCAAAGCCGCGCGACACGCACCCCCAAAGCCGCGCGACACGCAGCCCACGCCGCGCGACACGCACCCCACGCCGCGCGACACGCACCCCCACCTGCTCCCACCACAGACCCGCACGCGCCCCCGCGCGCCCCCCGCCGCGTCCTCCCCGCCCCGCAAAGGCCCCGCCGCACCCGAGGCCCCGAGCCCGACCCGGGGGGGAAGGAGCCCGGGGCCGCCCGGCGCCCCGCCCACCGGCCTCTCCGCCTCGCCCTCCGGCTCCCGGAGCCCGACGACCGCTCTCCCGCGCGGCGCCCCCTTCCCGCCCCACGCCGGGGGTCTGTCCCCCTCGGTCGGACCCCACGGCCGCGGTTTGCACACCCGACACCCGCAATCATCGCTGCGCTCTTCCGGCCCGTTCCGCTCACCCCGCGGGGCGCCCTCGCCGCGGGCCGCCTCCGTCGCCGGCTGGACGCCTCCACCGCCACCTCAGCCCCGACGCCGCGCCCAGGGTTTCCGGCGCCCACGTGACCCGCGCCTGCCCCGCAGCATGCTGGGAGTTGTAGTCCTACCGCGAGGGCAGGCGGGACAAGGTGGACCCCGGTGGCTTCCAGAGGGAGGGGGAAGTCTCCGTGGGGGCGGGGCGGACATTGGCCAGGATTGTTAGGAAAAAAGCAGCGACGGAGAGATAAGATATGAGGAGAAATGACGTACAGGTCATCATTTTACAAAATAGCTTTTTTCTGCTCTTTGTTTTTACAGAAAGGAATGTGCTGCTACTGATCTGCCATGAGAGTACAAGCTTTAGGTTGTTGTTTCATTAACTACAGGTGCCCGTATCACAGGGCTACTAGTCCGCCAGTGTCATTCCCTGTTCTACATCCCATTTCACCCACCCATAAATGAGGGTTAAGGTCCTGGCAGCCTCAAGGAAAAATTAAAGGCTTAGAGCACACAACTCAACAAAGGTCCTCTACCCTTCTGGGCTTGCTCCCAACTGCCGAGGAAATATAATTTTAAAAATAAAACTCTCCCAACCCAGAAAACCTCTCCACAAAGGTAGCACATTAGAAAACCGGTGTGTTGTTTTTTTTTTTCCGTTTTACAGATTTCCTGAATACGTATTATCATAAAGAATGTAAGATAAGAGTCGCGTCCAGCACAACCCTGGCGGGGAGGGGCCAGAAGGGGCGGCTTTGGGTTAAGTTTTTAAGAAAGAAACAGAGACTTGATGTAGTTTAAATCTCAGAAGGCCGGGGGACTCACAGTCATGAAAGACGGTAGCCCAGATTTGAGCCGACTGGTGGTTTTTATTGGTAAGTATACAAGGGAATGTTATTGTTTTTGACACGGTCTGTGAGACTCATTTATCACATTTTAGAAATAACCGAAACAAATTATGTTGATCTTTAAACAGCCGAAGCAGAAAGTCCTTACGGAGAGGTATGTGACTCTCTTGAGGGACAAATATTACATGTTAAAATCGTTTTACAGAGCTGAACAGAGAGAGCTTAATCTTATTGCTCTAAAGACTCTTCTCACAATTAAGTGAGAGGAAAGCCAGAACCAACAGCGGCTTTTCCCAAGCAAGGGGATGGGGGGCAAGGCCCCTTCCCAGGTCTTTCTAAGACAGCTCTTTTCAGGGTCCCCGCTCGGTTCTGCCTGGCTTGAATTGTTTCCCACGTGGAAATCTTACTCGTCTTTGGCCGCAACCCATCTTTTGGGGACCAGACAAAGAGACATGAGGTAGAACATTGAGATAAACAAAGTCCCAAAGAGACACAGTCTCACAGACTTTTCTCTCCTCAAGAAAAGACACGAGGGGGACAATCGGCTAGGCTGTTGTGTGACGACAGGTAAGGGGCATGGAATAGTCTGGTGGAAGGAACACGGGCTTTGAGTCAGGGGGTCTGGCACTCAAATTTGACTCTTTCAATCACTAGCTATGTGACCTAGGGCAGATTGCAGTTTGACCCTCATTTTCCTCAGCACTTTATCCCTCTTTCCACATGGTGCTTCAGGAAATAGAGATTGATAAATCAATTCCTGCCCTAACGAAGTTTAAGATCTGAAAGAAGGTGTGAGATAGAAAAGGAATGATAATGTATGCAGAACAGAATTTGTATCTCGAGAGATGTTCACACAAAATCCTTTACATAGTCAAAGACAGACATAATGTTGAGTTGAAAGGAATTCCAAAGGGATCTCAAAGTTTTATTATTGCCTAAGCTTTAAACCAGCTAAAATTCTGCTGCAAAGACAGAAAGGAATCTCCCCTGTACATAGCCAACCAAGCCCATGCAACCAATTACTAGCATGTTCTCAAGATGTTCACCAGGCCTCAAATCACTTGACAGGGCATTTGTCACACACAGTTCCTTCTAACTCCATCACAGTGATTGGGGAGACGACCTGTGCTAGCTTATCCAGAGGAGAAATAACTTCTCATATCTTTAGGACAGGAGATATTTTTGCAGATTGGAGCAAGGCAGCCTGGGACGTTAGGCTCTTACCTTCCACAGGAACTGGGAGTTAGGGACACTATCTACCTGCATGTTTGCATTGCAGTGATGGCTGCCAGTCCTGGCCAATCTGTGAGGCTGGTCACAGCCTATTTAGGCCTTATCATGATATATGTATATTTGAAAAGGACAAAGAAAGAAATTTTGAAAGAAAAGGGAGGGACGGGAACTTACACAATGCAGAAGTAGTTTTGTTTCTAGTTATCTAAGGGTGTATGTAGCTGTGGAAATATGATATTACAGTGAGCAACAAAGGTTTCAGTTTTATTTTTAAAAATACATTGTGGGATATTATTCAGCCTTAAAAAGGAATAAAATTCTGGGGGCCGGCCCGGTGGCGCAGGCGGTTGGAGCTCCGTGCTCCTAACTCCGAGGGCTGCAGGTTCGGTTCCCACATGGGCCAGTGGGCTCTCAACAACAACCAACAACAACAAAAAAAAAAAGGAATAAAATTCTGATACATACTACAACATAGATGAACCTTGAAAACATTATCCTAAATGAAATAAGCCAGACACACACAGACACACACACACACACACTATATATATTCCATTTATATGAGGTACCCGGTGTAATCAAATTCATAGCAGCAGAAACTAGAACAGTGGTTTCCAGGGTCTGGTGGAAAGGGAAAGTGGTAGTTACTGTTTAATGGATATAGATTTTCAGTTGGGGATAATGAAAAGTTCTGGAGATGGATGGTTGTGAGGGTTGCACGACACTGGGAACGTATTAACTACCACTGCACTGTACACTTAAAAATGGTTAAAAATGGCAAACTATATATAGTGACATATATGTATATATGTACATGTATGTATATGCATGTTTATAAAATCAGTGTATAACCTAGTCACCACCATCAGAACGACTTCTTCCCCAAAGCCCAAGCTATGCTCTTTGCACTTATAGTCATGTTGGTGGAGAGGGTGGGAGTAGGGGGCGGCAGAATCTCTCCTCGGCTGCCATTACAATCTAGACATTTTACCATTTGATTCCTACTTCTAGACGTTCTCCAAGTGCTGGGTCGGAGGCAGCAGACTTTTTTTCTTTAACAGTAACTGTTACCAAAAAAAGAAAACATTTGACGTCTAGCTCATTGACATTGACATCTAACAGGATTCATTTCCTGCAGCCGCCTGTACATCTGTGGTGAGTCCTAACCTACATTTCATTTCCAGCCTCAGACCTATGACTGTGGCTCTGAAAACAGAAGTCTGCAGCAGCGGCATTTGGCAGAGTCTTTCGTTTTCCTTGCTCTACTTGCCAGAAAGTTAGAGCTTTATCTTACCCAAAAGAGAGGTTCCTGAAAATTGATCTGTGAATGGAATTTGGAGTAAGATAAATTATATTTGAAAGGTTATCTCAAGTAAGCATAGAAAGAAGTGTTCCTGGACAGTGAATACATTGTACTCTTTTTCAGTGCTTCTCAATCTTTTTAGATCTCAACCCACAGTAAGAAATACAGTTTACATCAGCCCCAGTATACACATGCATGTGTACAACTCACCCAACATGTCACAAAACAATACTGACCTTATTATATGAGATACATTCTGAATTTTTTTCCTAACCTCTTGTGTAAAAATGCAGGTTGCAACACACTAAAATTGATTTCATGACACTTTAATAGGTCTGAAATAGCCCAGGGTGTGAAAACACGACACCAATTTAAATATTTTATCAATCTGGATGTTTCTTATTTGCATATTGTGCCTATAGCTTAACTGCCTGCATGGTACATTCTATAATATATAGTGGAGAAAATCTAGTCCCTATGCTATAAGAAGCAGTGACTCTTCCAGACTCTGAGGGGGAGAAAAAGGTAAGGAAAATTCACCTCAGCTTTGTGCTTCTACTGCCAGCATAGGGATTAATAAATTCTTTGTTTTTGCTGACCAAGAAATTAACCTTTGTTCTGTGGTAGATTGTTTGAAGGAGAGAAACAAATTTTTTTTTCCCCAGCTCTTTATTCCTGTACAAATTCAAACCTCTTTTGGTTTTTTATAGCCTCTTTGGTTCCCCTCCCTTCTCTCAGTGGCTCATCAAAAACAGTTTTCAAGTCCGAAAACAATTAAATTACTCAAGACTCAGATCTGTATCTGTTAAATGGTGCCCTCTCCACTAGCCCCCACGCCCCCACCTCAAGCCAAACAAGGAACACCAGAAAAAATCGGGGCCGAAGGCCACATAAAAGAAAGTGAGTAGAAAGAAGGAACAGGGTGGCTTACTAGGTATTGGAAGAGTTAAGTGGCTAGTCCTTTTCTTTTGGCTTTCTTTGCAAGTGACGAATGTTCAGAGGGAGAGCTGAGTGAACAGGAGTGCTGGCCAGCGCTTCACCTGTACTTTGTATTCAAAGGTAGCTCTGGGCTCCAGGGCAGTGGGAGGGGTTGGCTTTCCTTTCACTTTCTCAGACCACCAAACCTGACACCTGGGGACAGAACTACAGTTCCCACCACGCAGTGAGGCAGCAGGAAGAAGAGGCTCTGAGGGCTAAAAAGGAAAACAAGGAGAAAGAAAACCTTACCTGCTTGCAGAGGCTAGAGAGCCAGAGGTAAGCAACAGGTGAAGCTGGAAGGCGAGGGCTGCAGGATGCAGGATGGAGGATGGAGGGCCTCTGCGGGTGTACACCGAGCTTTCTCCTTGCAAGGCGTGTAGGCTCAGTTCAGGAGGGCTTGTGTGAAAACCCTGAGGGCTTCCGTGGTGGGGGAGGAAACACGGAAGGAAGATTTCAGCTCAAGTTATAGTGATAACACACCAGAAATGGAATGGCTTTCTGTATTTGAAAAGTCAGATGGAGAAAACAAAGTGGTTAGATTGTCTCTCATCTGCTGGGTCCTTTAGCCATGAGTCATTTCAGAGGTGTCCAAGAAAGGTACAGAATCCTTCTTCCTCCACTTAAACCTCCGGGTTTTTACATACAGATTGGATATTTGTACGCATTTCAATTTGCACGACAACAAAGATTTATTCTGTTCTATAACTTTAGAGAAAACCAAAGAATAAAACTGGGGGAAATGAAGATGGGTGTCTCACAGCAAGAGCAATCTGCCGCACATCCAATTTCATCATCAGATGGGATTAGGTTTCATGTGTTTTTATGAGACCCTTGGTGAAGAGACCCAACCAATATCCCGTGAAGAACAGTTGAAGGACCTGGGGATATTTGCCTAGAGGGGATATGCTTGCTGCTCCAGATATCTGATAGCCTGTCATGTGGAATAGGATTCTGCTGGCACCTGGCATATGGCATGAGGAACCCCGGAGAGATAGATTTCAAAGCCATGTAAATTAGAGCTGAGCATGCAAAATGAATTTTTGTAGGACGTAGTGGGTTCCTCCTGATCAAAGATATTGACGCACAATGCATAGCTAAGCAGGAAGGCTAAGGTCGGAATGAAGTTTCAGGTGAGTGACTGTGTTGGCCAATGTTTCCCAAACCTTGTCATTAGAATCACCTGGACACTCTGTGTGTGTGTGTGTGTGTGTGTGTGTGTTTAAAATATATTTTGCAGTTGTGAGATGGGCTTCAGGAATGTACATATGTATCTGTATTTTTTTAAATTATCTCCCCAAATGATGCTGATATAATTGGTTAATTTGGGAAACACTATCATTAGAAACGTTATTTTCCAACCTATGGTAAAATATGCCATAAATATTCTAGCCAGTTTTTATTTTGAAGGTTCTCGAAATCTTTATTTCCTGGTCAAGCAACATGAGGTGCCAACCAGGAAAAAGGCCACGTCACTCTTTCCAAACTGACTTCTTGTCAGTCCAATCTTGTGGGTCCTGGTTGCCGGTTGCCTGAGTGTTCAGTCGTCAGTAGTTGAGGGCTCTTCTCCCCATGTGAAATGGAGACAGGATGACAGCGCCGCATGTCCTCCAACTGATGAATGCCAGTTAAAACACTCCTGTGGGCATCTCTTCTGCCATCTTCCTGCTGTCTGGACACTCAATGGAGCACGGGGCACCTGTTCTCTATGACAAGGGTCTCCATCAATGCTGTCACCTGACAGTGTAGACTGCGTACTGGGCCCAGCAGAGAATGGCAGTAGGACCTCTTCCTTCTGAGGACACCGTCAAGTGTCAATCCCCCTAAGGCAGGTGTGGGCTTGTGGGGCAGCTCCTTTGTACCTGACCAGTAATTAGTGTCCTTTTCCTACGAGGTGTTAGTGCTATGAAAGCAATGATCCCCCTCTGCCTTGTTCTGCCCTGGACCCCAAGAGCCCAGAACAGTGCCGGCGCCTGGTACGTGCTCACTAAAGAGACGCTGAATTCCTTTTCTTTCTTAGCTCCATTCGAGGTGGCAAGAACCATGCAATCCTCCAACTCAGCCAGGGCAGCAGATAAGAACTTTGACTATTCGTTCAAGATTATCCTCATCGGGGACTCCAACGTGGGGAAGACATGTGTGGTGCAGCGTTTCAAATCCGGGGTCTACACAGAGACACAGCAGAACACAATTGGGGTGGACTTCACCGTACACTCCCTCGAGATTGACGGCAAGAAAGTAAAGGTAAGAGGGGCACGGGATAGGTTCACCCTCTTTTAGGCAGGGTTCCTAACACTGAAATACATACCTGAGGAATAACAGGTTTAAATATAAAACACAAAATCGTAGAAGTACCAGGAGAAAAACATAGATGTATTTATTTTTATCATTGTTGAAAGAGGAAATTGAGCTTTTAAGTAACTCATGAACCCAGAAGTCATAAAGTATTGCTCAATCTAACTATCTCATACAGATAACCATATACAAAGGTCAAATGTCCACATAGTTCAAAACATCAGGGCTGCCCAGTTAGCTCAGTTGGTCAGAGTGTGATATTAATAACACCAAGGTTGCTGGTTCGATCCCTGCATAGGCCACCACTCCCTCCATAAAAACGGGGGGGAGGGGCGGAAGGGTGGGGAAAAAAAAATACCATATGCCAAGTCAAAAGATGAATGACAAATTGGAAAGAAATATTTGCAAATATGGGACTCAAAAAAGGACTAATTTCTTTAATGTGAAAAGAGCCCTGATAAATATCTAAGAAAAAGATCAACAACCAATACAAAAAGTAAGTGATTCACAGAGTGAACTAAACTGCTGTTTCACAAATTTTACAAGAACTAGCTCATAAATTTATGGAGCTAGTTCATCCTCACTCATAATTAAAGAAATAGAAAAGTGAGATACTATCTGTTACCCATTTAATTAGAAAAGATCAAAAGTGATGCTGAATGTTAATAAATGGATCTTGTTTGGGATCCTGATTAAATAAAAACAAAATTAAAAAGCCACGTTAGAGGCAATCAGGAAAATTTTGATATAGGTTGGGTACTTTTTTTTTTAGGCTGGGTATTAAATGATATTAAAGAATTTTTGAAAAGCTTATTAGCAGTGATAACAGCATAGTGGTTATGAAAGAAAATGTCCATTTTTATATGGATGTGTATGGACGTAGGGAGAAAGTGACAGGACGTCTGGGATTCGCGTTAAATAATACCTCAAGTAGATCAACAGAAAGGACTAGATGAAGCAAGAGAGGCAAAATCTTGATAATTATGAAATCTGGAAGATGGGTGCAGGAGTGTTCATTGTTCCAGTCTCTCTAGGTTTGTGCATGTTTGCAAACTTTAAAAAATAATTTTTGGAAATAAAGTGAGGGTATGAAGAAACACACACCCTGAGACACTTTTGGAGGGTGTATATATCGGCGCCATTGCTTGAAATGGTAATTTAGAAGGTGTTACTATGAGGACACTCCTAAACATGAACAGCTAACCGAGTCGTCCTTTAAAACCAAAACAGTTCCGCCAATGCCATCACCTTTGCCAGTGTTACTATCAGCGGGCAGGCTCAAAAGATTAAACCCCAAAATCTGGACAAAGGGATGACTGAGGTGTAAAGGCAAAACCACACCAGACCCCAGGACAGTGGATTCCCCCTCTCTCATGTGTCCCAGAGGTGGTGGTCCACAAACCCAAAAGCCAACAAATTCGCCCTGGGGAGAAACTGGAAAATCAGATTTGCGGGCCACAGCCCAGAAATACTGACTCTGGATATCTAGAAGTGAGATCCAGGCAGCTGTATTTTTCAGACAACATAATTGAGCAAGTTCCCATCAAACAAGGGGATTCCTGAGGCCATCCCCTTTCCCACCCTTCTCCAGATGCAGGTTTGGGACACGGCCGGCCAGGAGCGCTTCCGGACCATCCCCCAAAGTTATTACCACAGTGCCCACGCAGCCATCATTGCTTACGACCTCACCCGAAAGTCCACCTTCGAGTCCGTTCCTCACTGGATTGATGAGATTAAAAAATACGGAGCGGAGAACTCGGTCATTATACTGATCGGTATGTCGTTTTCAAAGGGTTTAAGTCTGCATTTCTGGCTGCCTCTGCTGATGGTGAGCTTTTCATGTGTTTCTGAAACCATAAAAAGTACAAGTGGTGGACAGGACCTCAATAAGCATCTGGCCCAGAAACTCCTATCAGGTTCACTTGACAATTGGGAGTGTGTGGGTGTGAACTTAAGAATACAGATTCCAAGGCCCCACCCTAGAGTTTCTCATTCTGGGGACCTGAGATGGGTCCCAGACCTCTATGCGTGGGATGCCACAGCTGATTCACTGCACACTCTGTGTCGACCACACAGGAAGCACTGTGTAGGTTGAAGTTCACAGTCAAATGGCTCCACGTCCCCAGGGAGCCCATTAGATAACTGTGACTGACAACACCGTTGAATGACTTCTTACACCTGTTAACCTCCTAAGTGAATCTTAAGGACCAACACCAAAACTAACAGCAACTGCAAGTACACAACGTGAACTCACAGCCTGAGATGTGAGAGGTCCTGTAGTACATTCGGTAGGGTGTTTACGTTTCTGTCACTTCTCCTGAGTGTTAGTTTTGTGAGCAGGGCTGCCTTTTCCTCCCTTCTGAGTACACCACTGCTTACCAGGTGGCCACTTAATTTCGGCAGCTGGCTGAGGCCCTTGCTCCTCTAAGTGTGGTCTGAGGACCGGCGTCATCAGCACCGCTTTTGAGTTTGTTAAGTGCGTGATCTCAGGCCCATCCTGGAAATACCCGATCAGTCTTCATTTTAACAGGATCCTAGAGAATCATACGCAAATATGCAGACCGAGAATGAGCTAAACATACCGTGTCTAATGGATTATTTATCCATTGAGAAGCACAGCCTAGCTCTGTGGCCAGTTACCCTCTGAGCCTTAATTTCCTCACCTGTAAGATGGGATTCATACTTGGCTGGATGTAAAAGTTTAATGAGATAATGTATACAAATTGCTTAGAAGTGCCTGACACATTGTAAGTGCTTAAAAAGGCATAAGATTTTTTTTCTGGAAGGTTTGTTTTCAAGGAACTAATTCATTTGTTTCTCAAATAATGGGGAGTTGTGGTAAGGGAGCGCATCCCTGGGACCTAGGAAAAGCCAGCAATCGAGCCCCAGCCAGAGCAGAAACCAGTGTGGAGCCTGACCACCCACCAACGAGCAGGAATTGGGGATCCCCCTCTCAGGGTTGGACTCTCTGACCCAGCCTCCTTGCCCTCTGTTGTACATACACCTACTTCCTGTCTCAGAATGATTCTCACACGCAGGACAACGTGGGCCTGCCCTGTACCCCCCTCACTGTACCCCGCTCACTGAATCTCTCAAAACATCACCCACTGCCTGCCCGTCCACAACACCCCCCTTCTCTCAGTATCCACTAGCTCACATTCCTCAGAACACAAATCCCATTCCCCGCTCCTTCTCGCCATGACAAAGCCAACCTGAGGACAGCAGGCCTGGGGAAAGGTGCCCACCCGGGACTGGACCAAGCAGTAGAGCCCCGACGGAGGAGGCAGTCACAGGACGCAAAGCCTGCCAGGATGGGCTGTAGAAGAAGTCACTGCCCACCCAGCCCACTTCCCATTGCTATCAGGACTCCAGAAAGGACTTGTTAGTTTAGAACCATTTTCTTTCCCCTAAGGCGTTGCTGTTTTGATAGGTAGTTGAGCCCCCATCTTACACAGACTTGAAAATGTTTTGTTTTGGAACTCACTCTGTTTCTCCTAAGTTAAAAAGCCAAGTCATTCCAGGGCCTAGACTGGTGCATCAGATCAAAGCCAATTCCTGCATTTTATTTCAATGCACCCTTCCTGGTGCATCAGATCAAAAGCCAATTCCACAGCCCACTGCCAAAGCAAATGCCCCTCCAATTTCATCACCTCATTTCTTCAGAGGGGCTGTGTCTTGTCCCATCTGGCAGGACCAGGAGAGATTAGTGAAGCCAAGAGGCAGCTTCCAACGTGGAGATAAACTTATCTTCTTGGGGGACGAATGAGATGTCCCCTCTCTCTTTTCATTTCTTACCCAAAGGTCCCCTCTGGGACCAGAAAATTTGTTGATGTGACTTCTGATATAAAGGACACTTCTGCTAATGACAGAGTTCGAGTTATAATAAACACTGACCAGGCTCATCCTGAGGTGGGCAGAAAGAGCCATATTTCTTCCCCCACAAGCACTTCTGCACAACACCAAGGCGGAAGCTGGCTGAGGTTTCCAACACCCTTCGTAACAGCTGCTTCTGCCTAGCAGGGCCCCACCCGCAAAGTGCGAGGAAGAGGTTGGTGACAGGTGACATTTACTAACCACCCAGGAGGATCCAGGCACTGTTCTGAGTGCTCTCCTGGGCCAAGTCATTCAATTCTCTCAACAATCCCCGCACTGTATTTTCCATTCTGCCGCCACATTTCTTCACACAAGTGTCTCTCTCTCTCTCCAAGTTTCCCTCACCCCTCACCGCCGCCACTTCACCATCACACAAATGTCAGAGACAACCGCATTGACCTGTACTGTTCCTCCTTCCACGGCCACTGGCAGGAAGTCCTTGTTTAAAATCCTCTTTGGGCGCCCATTGCGCTCAAGAAATGCACAACTTCCTGAACAAGATTAGCAGGTGCCTGCTCTCCTCCTGGAGGTGGTTGTCTTATCTTCTCATCCCCTCTGCTTTGTCCCTAACTTCTTACATACGCTCCGTCGGAGTAAGGGTTTAGGAGGCAACTTCCTTCTGTAGGTTATCCTGGAAGTCTTCTCATAACTCGCTTCAGCATCTGGTCTTTCCCCTCAGGATCTCAGGCAAACCTTTCACTTGAACTCTTGTCATGTTTACAGGTCCACAATCTCTCACTGGAAAAAACCCTTAAGGCCAAAAATTTCACAGTTCAGAATTCATCGGATCTGAGAGGGTACATTCTGGGTTACATCACCCCCTCGCCAGGGTCTGGGCCAACACCCCAGGGTCAAACGTATGACCGTTTATGCACTGAAATGTACGAACAGTCACACAAAGTAGCTTGAGTAAAAACTCCTAATGGTCAGTTAGGGCAGATTTTACTATCAGATGAATTACCCAAAAAACGCAGGGGTTCCAGAGGTTTTGGGGTCAGGAAATGTGGGTAAGGGATGGCTGTGCCTCTACCAACTGGACCACACCTGACCCTTAGGCTGTGTTATTTCACGGCCTGTGTGGGATCGGTCAATTCTTGTATAGCTCTTTCTGTGTCTGCATGTCTCTCTCGCCTCCCTACAAGATGAAGAACCCCCTTCCTTTGGGGCAGGACCCGTCATCTCTGGGTGCCCACACAGAAAGAACACTTAGCAAAAAAGGGCTCACACTGCAGGAGCACGCACGTGGTTTCCTTCCCTCCACCAGGTGGCCAGGCTCATCCTGAGGTGGGCAATCACCGGCCACCGAGAAGCAGGACAGTGGACAGTCAATGCTGGTGTGGCGTCAGGACAGGAGGGGACAACAGGTCAGAAAGGTCACAGTCACTGTAACCCAGACCGGAAGCCACAGATCAGAGTGAGAGAGGCAGAAGAGGGGTACAGACTCCTGGCTCAGCGGGAACATCCCTGCCCCCACCAAGGGCTCTCACACCTTTCTTCTGGAAGCGGAACTATGTCCAGGCTTAAACCTCACAAGTTATAAAAATGCACATAGTTTTCTTGAAGGTACAAACCTGAATTAGCTCCTGTGGCGGCTGTAACAACTTACAGTAAATTTAGTGCCTCAGAACAGAAATTTCTTCTCAGTTCTGGAGGCCAGAAATCTGCAATCAGTATCACTGTGTTGAAATCAAGGTGTCAGCAGGGCCAGGCTCCCTCTAAGGCTCCAGGGGGGACAATCGGTTCCTTGCCTCCTCCAGCTCTTCAGTGACTGTCAGCATTGGTCTTTAGGTCACTTCCTCTGTGTGGTAGTCAGGTCTCTTCCTATAAGGCTGCACGTGGTCACATTTAGGGGCCACCCATCTCATCCAGAATTATCTCCCAGACCAAGATCCTTAACTTCATCACATCTGCAAACACCTTTTTCCAAACAAGGTAACATTGACAGTTTTCAGGGATTAGAACCTGGTGTCTTTGGCGCCATTTTTCAGCCTATCACAGTACCAGATAGGGTAATGTCCCCTGAAAAGATTCTTGGATTTCACTTATTTGGGGAGAATATGATCTAAATCTGGATTTCTCAATGAGCTGTTTGGTGACTCTGATGACGAGCAAGTATTTTTTCAATTTTTTTATTGGGATATATTAACATGTGCAAACAAAATACACAAACACTGATTTACACAAACGGAATGCTTGTGTAAACACCACCTGGGTCAGGAAAGAATATTACCAGCACCTTCCCAGCAAGCCCCCTTTCTGTCCCTCTCAATTATCTCCTCTCCTTCTCCCCCAAAGGTAAACACATTATGACCTTAATGGTAAATACTCCATTTTCTTTATCATTTTACCACCTAACCCCACACCCCAAATGTTGCACTTCTGTTACGCTATTGTTTCTGAACTTTAAATCGATGGAATCATACAAATGTCTTTTTTGTCTAAGCTTCTTTGCCTCAACGTTACGTTTATGAGCTGTATCCACGTTGTTGCATGTAGCTGTAATTCATCCTTTTGCATAATTTGTATAATATTCCTTTGTAAGAATACACTATATCATACGTCTCCTTTCTCACAGATGGACATTTGAGTTGTTTGAGCAATTGGGAAAATTACTGCTCTGAACATGCTGGGATGTTTGCTGAGGCACATGGGCACATATTTCGGTTGGGAACATACTGGTAGCAAAACTGCATAGTCTCAAAATGGTCTTACTCTGGTAGATAATCTCAAATCACTTGCATATACATTTGTCCAAACTCCTTGAACGGAAAGTCTGTGCATTTTGGGTGGCTGGATGGCTCAGTTGGTTAGAGCGCAAGCTCCGAACAACAAGGTCGCCGGTTCAATTCCCACATGGGATGGTAGGCTGCACCCCCTGCAACTAAAGACTGAAAATGGCGACTGGACTTGGAGCTGAGCTGCGCCCTCCACAACTAGATTGAAGGACAACGACTTGGAGCTGATGGGCCCTGGAGAAACACACTGTTCCCCAATATTCCCCAATTAAAAAAAAATAATATTTAAAAAAAAAAAAAAAAAAAAAGTCTGTGCATTTTATTATCTGTAAATTATAGCTTAAAAAAATCCTTCATTATTCATTCCACAGCCCCAACCCAGGAATCCAGATCACAACCTCCTCAGTTACACCCGGCCCCATCTCAGTGTCCAACACTTTGTAGTTGGGGGAAAAAGAGCAAAAAGAGGAACAAGGTCTGAGGAAAAAGAGAAAAGATGGACAGAGTCCGTCTGGCACAGTCTTTACCTTGTCAGTCTTAGAATGACGGTCCCTCCCAAGAACACAGAGGCTCTACCTGCCCCAGCCAATAATACAATGCACACCTCGGGCGCACTCCTTGCAGCTCTTAAAGGTCTTACCGACGAGGGAATTAAGAGAGTGGTTCTGTTTCCATTCATCCGTGCTTTCATTTTTAGTATCTTTGCCCTCAAGTACTATATTGCAAATTATTGCATGTCTGCATGTTGCTGAACAAAATGTTCTTTTTAAAAGTTCATTTTTTAAAAACCAGGGTGAGTTACTCAATGGAATATTTCCTTACCTCTCGCTCGCAGGGAACAAATGTGACCTGTCGGAAAAACGGCACGTTCTGTTTGAGGACGCCTGTACGCTGGCTGAGAATTACGGCCTCCCTGCGGTTTTGGAGACATCTGCCAAAGAGTCTAAGAACATCGATGAAGTCTTCGTGCACATGGCGAGGGAGCTGATCGCCTGCAAAAGCCACCAGCTGTCCGAAGAGAGCCCCCAAAGAGAGCGCCTCTTGCGGGAGGTTGTCCAGAAACCTCTCCAGTCCAACCTCTGCAGTCCAGTCTTTTTTATTTGTTTTGGTTTGTTTTGCTTTGTTTTGTTTTGGTTTTTTTTTTTTAAATAAGTGTGTTACTTCTTATATTTAATTTATAAATTTAATGCAATTACATTTAAAATGCCCAAATGATTTGTTCTATGACTTGACAATGTGGTTCCAGTCCAGTTCTTATGGCCCAGAGGCCAAGTGAAAAGACCCACTGCACTTGCTGAATATGTGCACGAGGCTAGTTGCTCCAACCACAGGCCAGCTCTGAAACCAAAGGTAGCTAGTGTCCGCTGAGTAGCATTTCAGACCCAAGCGTAGACTGACTCAGTCTTCCATCCTTCTCGCCTGGATGGGCAGCACGTCTGCCTCCATTCACTCCAGAGGCCGTGACTGAGGACAGAATTACGGCCTCTGGAGTGAATGCGTCTTGATTTTGCCCTCAACTTAGGCAAGTATGTACGAAGAGGAGGTTTGCTCTTTTTCATCTTTTCAAACTTTTCTGGCTCACCATCCCTTCAACTGTGTTTCTACTGAATTTTGTTTTTCGCTTGAAGAAAAGTGTAGTGAAAGTAAAAAAAAAAAAAAAAATGAAGTATCAAGAGAGGAAAGAGGATGTTTGGAATATTCGGGAAGAGTTTAAAATGGTTTGGGCCTGGGAGGATGGGGGGAAAGCCTGCAGTGCTAAACAAAAATGCTGTTAACATTCACACCTCAGGGTTTTAGTTTGGGGAGCAAAGCCATTGGACATAAAGACTATTAACACCATCTTGCCAAAGAGTCAGGAGCCATGTGATGGAGAGAGCATTCGACTTCACTTTATCCTGCGTGGGTCAATATGACCACCCTCCTAGGATATGGGAGGTGTCTACAATTTCTTTCTAAAACACCAAATTAGGCGGTCGATCAGAAGTCATTTCTGAATTGAAATTAAATTGGCTTATAGATGACCAGCAAACCAACAGTGACATCGCTGTGTGGCCCTGAGCGTGCCACTGATCCTCCAGAACATGTGGGTAACACACCGTGTTTTCTTCAAGTTCCCGGATGGTTGTTGCTGAGGTGTGTCTTGCAGTCATAATAAGAACCACAAGGGCTGGTCTAGTCACAACACTGGCTCCAAACAGGGAAGTGTCTGTGGGGGCCTTTCCTTGGCCCAGGTGAGTGTCCCCAGGTATTTCTAGCCTTTAGCATCACCATGAACAGGCCTCTGAGACCCACAGGTGGACTGTGGCTGTTGAGTACTTGAAATGTGGCTAATTCGAATTTGAGATGAGCTCTAAGAGCTCTTAGCATCTATCAGATGTTAAATGCTTAGTACCAAAAAAAAGTATCTTCCTGATAATTTTTATATTGACTGTACGTTGAAATGTTATTTTAGATATCCTAGGTTAAATAAAATACATTAACATTTCACCTGTTTTTGTTTTTACTTTGTAAATGTGGCTACTCTGAAATTTGAATTGACCTATGTCAGACACCATTTATCGGACAATACAACAGATCGATGGTTCTCACAGTGTCGTTCACCAACCATAATTTGCCAGGGGCTGGGGGATTCTTGTTACAGATTCCTGAGACCCAGCACTGACTGAATCAGAATCTTTTCCCTAATCCACACTTGTTCAAAGATTTCCAGGGGATACTTCCTCACATTGAAACTTAGGAACCATGACAACACAGAGGTTAGGTGAGGACGGGAGCAAGATCACAGAGAAATAAGGATATGTTAATTCATTTCAATATCCATTCATTGTTAAAATGAACAAGCGACCATTCAGAAAATATGAGGGGTATCGAGTTATAAGCCAGAGAAAAGAAATGTATTAAAGCAGATGAGCCTTTTTCACAAGCATTTTATTATTCGAAAGGGTTACAGGGAGCAGGAACTCACAAGTCTGGTCAGGAAATCTGTACCCTGTGTGGTTTTCAGGGGAGGCAACAGACAGTTGTTACAAAAGGAAAGGAAAACGGAGTTAAATCAGGGGAGAGAGTGAGCAGAGAGGACAGGTGAGATTCATGGCTCACACCACTTTTCCATCATTTCTCTGCACAACGAATACTCTGCAAACCTCATCAGCCTCTAGGATTATGCCCTCTGGGGATTATCTGGAATTAAACATTCCTACCAACAGGTTAGACATGTGAGAACAAGGTCACCTGAACACCAGTAACCCGTGATTGACCATCCTGGGCTTCTGGTGGGATTATAGGGCCAACAGAAACTCTTAAGTACATTCGAAAAGGATGTGAAGGGCCTCCCCAGTGCAGCTGCTTCAGTGGACTAGCGCCCCCAAAGGTCGGCATGAGAAAGAGGCACAAGATTCTCCCAGGCTGTGCACCAAGGTCCTGGGCGCTGTGAAGTGTGCTCAGGCAGACGCCTTTACAGCTCTTGTATTAACTGCGTATTAACTGAATTCTGGCATTTTCTTTTCATCCCCCAAATGGTATGGTTAGTAATAAGTGGCTTATGTGAAATTAAGTCTCAAAGGGGACACTTTGAAAGAAGAATAAGATTTTAAATGTCTGCTAGTGTCAGGTACGGTTCCATATGTGAGAAAATCTTTCAGTTAGTATTTCATTGTTCACAGATTATTCCTGACCTCTTCCCCACTCTATTTCTGGAAAGATCTATCAGTAGTAATAGGACTATTACTACAATAGTATTTATAACAGCAAACACAAAAAGCAATTACTATGTGCCCAGCACTGGAACAGACACTATTTATATGAACTCAATGCGTCCTGGCAGCCGTCTTTACAGTAGGTACTATGTACGATTCCTATTTCTAAAATAAGGAAATGACACCCAGAGAGATTCAGGCCACACAGCCAGTGCATGGCAGAGTCAGGACGCAGACCCAAACATCCTGGTTCCAGAGCCCACTCTTAGCAGTTACGCTACAGTCCCTCTCAGATAGTCACCAGCATCAGATCTGGGCTCCACCATAGTAACCTCTCCTCCTCCTCCACACACACACACACAGAGAAATATACTCATCCCAAGGCCTACTCTCATACGTACATGTCAACATCATAAAAGAAGGCCAAGGGGAGTGGACGAGTGGAGAGGGAAGGGTAGAGTCAGGGTAGTTGGTGGGGTGCAAGAGTCCAGTCCTACCTAACTGCAGGGGAATATCGGGGAGCTGTGCCTGAAACACGCCAGGCCCAGCCTGAGTCCACTTCCTTCTGATCAGGGGTAATGTGGAAACTTGGGTTCACTCTCGTCAAGGTTGTATGGTGACCCGAGGCAAACCAGGCTGTTCTGTCAGCCTGGAGCTGAGCCATTCCAGCACCGGGGTGAGTTAGATGGAGAGGACGGAAGAGCTCGGCAAAGCAGCTCTCATCAGTGTGCCCTGCGGGGGGTTTGCAAACCTCCCGGTGACAGAGAGGTTCTGGGCATTCGTTTCATCAAAGGCACTAATAGCTTCTGCTTCCATTCTTCGTTTTCAGAAATATCAAGCTGTTCAAGAGCCTGTGATCAATTATTAAGTGAACAAGTACACATGCTCACTAGATTCACGTAGCTGGTCTACCATTCAGTAGAAGACAGCTTGCTGCTAAAGTGGTTTAGACATCATAGTTTCTCGTTTTATTCTCACCCATACAGTGTTTAATTTATATCCCCAAATAATTGCTGAACACTGGAAACACCTGGAATGCTGAAGTGAAAGTCCAGAGCACAGAATAGGTGATAATTCCACAGAATCATCCGGAGATCGCTCCTCGCCCGACATATAAATTCCATTTACTGGAATATAAATTATCCTCACAAAATGTGTTGACATATTTAAAAGTTGCTTGCAAATAGCAACCTAAAACCTTCTCATCTAATTTAGAAACAAAGTTCCAATTGCAAAAATAAAATTATTGGGGGCGGCCGGTTAGCTCAGTTGGTTAGAGTGCAGTGCTCTTCACAAGTCGTCTGTTCCATCCCGACAAGGGCCACTGTGAGCTGCACCCTCCAACTAGATTGAAACAATCACTTGACTTGGAGCTGATGGTTCCTCGAAAAACACACTTAGAATAAGTAAAAGTTTAAAAATCAATCAATCAATAAATTTATGACACTTCAAAAATACCAAACAAGTTACTTAAGCACAGAATCACGTGTTTGGGTTGTCCATGACTCTCTACATTTTAGTGTCTATTTATTTCCAAACCCAAACATGGGTTATTTTAACATCCAGCAATATCCTAACATAAATAAAAATAAATGAAAATAACGTGCACAGGATGTAGCTGTTAGGCAGCGCCTCACGGCGTTTAAGGCCTGTCCTGGCCCTGTACAATATGAACCTGGCAAGTCCTTCCCACTTTGGGGGGCTTTAGCATTCTCCACTGAAAAACGAGGACGCTTGCATCCTGGCTGTACATTGGATGGGCCACAGCGCTTCCCAAACATGCAGATTCCCAGGCCCCAGCCCCAGAGCTACGCTTCAGTAGGTCTGGACTAGGATCCAGTACTTTTTGCAATCACTTCAGAGCACAAAGTGATTCTCACAGGCCAATTCACAGACTGACACTTAGGCATCTCAGACAGAACTGATCTGTTATTCCTACCAGCTCTCCAGGCTCAGCACCGAAAACCTTAGTGGTCACTGACCACAGAGATTTAAAGGAGACGTGGAAATGCCAAAGAAGTCCCACTGCTTTCGGCAAGTTTCTGCTAATCAAACGCAGGCTGTTTACCTTGCTGTTTACCTCATCTGGCCCAGTCTTCACCCGCCCCAACCTTCTTACCACGCTCCGTGGAAATCCAGACACGCGGTTAATAAACTTCCCTGTATCATAGCGGACCCCTGCCTGTCCCCCACATAAGCCCGCTTCCTCTGCGGTCTCTCAAGGAGACACAATCTCTCGTCTCACACCCACTTCTCCTCCTTGCAGAGCCCCAGCTTCTTTGAAACTCACTCCGGGTTGTCATCTACTGACCTCGCCGCTCGCCCCTCACTGCAGACAGCTCCGGCCCCACCTCCCCCCCTCCCCCCCCACCGGTCTCACCTCAACATCCACGCAGGTACTCTACCACTTTCCTGCCCTCTTCACCACCAGGCTTTCTCTATCTCACAATAAAAATCCACTCCATGGTCAACACCCACTCCCTGTTATGACCAGTAACTGAATCACCTCCCCAAAATGAATTTCAAACATCCTTTCCTTCCAGAAAACTGCTGACTTCCACACTCCACACTACATACTCCAAGTCATTTTTGCCTCACCAAGGCTCCCAATTCGGTGACATCACCATTGTTTCCGATATCCATTATCCTGCTTTCGTCCTCATTCCCTTCTGTACCAACTTAGAATCTAATCTGTCTCGCTTATGGGATTTTTGTTCTTGGTGCCTCTGTCCTCCTTCCCTGCGCCCAAGCAGTTGATTTTTGCCAGAGAAAAAAATCACACACACAGGCTGCTCTCACTTTTTAGATTCAAAACCACAAACCACAAAGGTCATGCAACACTGTCCGGCAAGCCTACACTTCCCTAATCATTTCGCTTGCTCAACCTCTGAGACAAGACAAGGATTTCACACTTCTCTCTTTAACTTCCAACCTCTCTCTCCTCCCCCTCCTTCATGTAGTACCTAAGCTTTCTGCCAACGACTCCCTGATCTACAGCTCTAACTCACACACTCCAGGTTCCCAACAGTACATTCCAGGCTGCACACATTCCAGGAGCAGCCCTTCGAATCACACGTACACGCATGAGCATATGACACACACTGTTCTGCACTATTTTTTCCCTCCACTTATCAGAGGCTGGGGGATCGTCCGTGTCCACCTACAGAGCTGCCACATAGCAGTCTCCTACTGGACATCTGGTGGCTCCCCACCCTTCGTCAGTAGATCGGGAGAGGAGCTGGGACGTTTCCTTCCTACCCCTTGCACCCTGCCTCACCCTCACCAGCCCCGCGCCCTCACACTCACCACACTCACCGCACACCTAATCCTTCTTGTCCCGAACCCACAGAGCTCTTTGCATTTGCCACTCCGCTGCCTGAAAGGCTGCTCTCCTGTGTCTGCCCGAAAATAAGACCTAACCAGAAAATAAGCACTAACGTGATTTTTCATGAACATAAGCCCAACAGAGTCTTTTGCAGCAAATATTAATCCACTACCCAGTCTGATTTTCAGGGAAACATGGTAACCCCCTAGCACCTACTAGAGCATTTTAGAATGATCAATCAAGATGTTTTGAATGAATTCTTTGACCGATGGTCAACACCGAATGCTTGCAAAGGGCCAAGCAATTCGCTAGGCATCTGCCAGGTCTGACTGCATTTACTTCTCACAGCTTACAAACGAGAAAACAGATTTTAGAAAGGAATATATTTCTCTTATAGACGAAGTAAACATTCATATGCAGACCTGACCCTAGCCCCTAGGTTATACTGTATAACAGAAAAGATTAAAATACAAAATATCCCAAGTTGGGTAAAACACAGTAATTAGAAATATCTCACCTTAAACTTTGATATACCTGTAAATCCAGGACGGAAAACAACGCACTTTGTTAGCAATAGTGGTTCTCTTGCACACTACACTCCAATGAGAAGGGCATTAAATGGGCAATTGCTTCACTCCCCAGACCTCGGTGTCTACGTTTGCACAGTATGAAGATTGTGTGTACTCAGTGTATAGAGAGGTGGGTGAAAAAGTATTAAACGGATAGCTGAGGTCACCTATTATTATAATTTAGCATCCCAATGCTCTCGACACTTACACACGTCTTTTTATCCCACATTCTCATTTGAAGCCGTTTACCTGTACCACATAAATTTTAATTCGAAACTCATGTCTTTGCGTAATTTTTCTCTTTTCTTGAATTGTTTCATTACCACAGGTGCAAAATCCCCAGCACTGATCTGTAAAAGTCCCTCATCTTATTCCAGGGTTCTCAAAACCACTCTTCCTACGTATTTTGGACATATTCCAAAGACAACTAGTTTTCAAGATAAAATCATTCCCTGTCCTAGACAAAGGACTTACACTCCAGTCAACAGTCATGGCTGACAGTCCCTTATCCGTGGCCAACAGGGACAGAACAGAACGTTCAATGATACAGCTGATCCTGACAGCTGGAAAGCCATAGGACTCTGCACCGACTTTAATTTTCTTTATTTTATTTTTTTAATTTATCTATTGGGGAATAATGGGAAACAGTATGTTTTTCCAGGGCCCATCAGCTCCAAGTCTTGTCCTTCAATCTAGTTGTGGAGGGCCCAGCTCAGCTCCAAGCTCAGTTGCCGTTTTCGTTCTCAGTTGCAGGGGGCGCAGCCCACCATCCCATGCGGGAATTGCCATCCGGCCCCTCCAGATGCTCAGCGGCAGCTCACCGTCTTCAGTCTAGTTGTGAAGGACGCAGCTCACCGGCCCAAGTGGGAGTCCAACCACCTACCTTGTTGTTCAGAGGCCACGCTCTAACCAACTGAGCCATCCGGCCACCCGACTTCAATTTTATAAAAGTACTGTCTCTGGGTCATTTTTGAAGGAAATCAAGGATAAATAGGCAAACGATGTGATCTAACGCCACACGTGGCCCACATAAAGGCGTTGCAAGTTCAAGCTGGGATCCAAGACCATCCACTTAACTTCCTTGAGCCCCAGTCTCCTCAATTAAAGACCAAATAAGGGCCTGCCAGGTGGCTCAAGCCGTTAGAGCTCCATGTTCCTAACTCCGAAGCCTGCGCTTTCGGTTCCCAAAACAAACAAACAAAAAAATTCTGTAAAGACGGAATCAGAGAACCGCACGTGCGGAGTTCCGAGCACAGAGCGCGGCGCACAGTGACTGTAGGAAAGGAACAATTCAAGCACCAAGACGATGAGAAATAAGGCGGCAACTGAGTCACACGTCGCCCAGGAACCAATGCTTCTCCGTATGAAGCTTTCAGTAACAGTCAGCGCGACATCACCTACAATCCTACATTTCGGGAAACCCTAAGCCCCCCGACACGTTCCCATTGTCCCCCGTCAACGGTGACAACAAACACCTCACTCTGCAAATCCTGAGGGAACCAGAAGTGACTGGACCCCGTTCCTGCCTGGGACCGCGGGACTCCCGACACCCATGGCCCCGCTGTCCCACCCGCACCCTCCCCTCCTCAGGTCCGAGGGCGGCCCCACGCCGCGCGACACGCACCCCCACGCCGCGCGACACGCACCCCCACGCCGCGCGACACGCACCCCACGCCGCGAGACACGCACCCCCACGCCGAGCGACACGCACCCCCAAGCCGCGAGACACGCACCCCAAAGCCGCGAGACACGCACCCCCACGCCGAGCGACACGCACCCCCAAGCCGCGCGACACGCACCCCCAAGCCGCGAGACACGCACCCCCACGCCGCGCGACACGCACCCCCACGCCGCGCGACACGCACCCCACGCCGCGAGACACGCACCCCCACGCCGAGCGACACGCACCCCCAAGCCGCGAGACACGCACCCCCAAGCCGCGAGACACGCACCCCAAAGCCGCGCGACACGCCGCCCCACGCCGCGCGACACGCCGCCCCACGCCGAGCGACACGCACCCCCACGCCGCGCGGCACGCACCCCCCACGCCGCGCGACACGCACCCCCACGCCGCGAGACACGCACCCCCAAGCCGCGAGACACGCACCCCCAAGCCGCGAGACACGCACCCCCAAGCCGCGAGACACGCACCCCACGCCGAGCGACACGCACCCCCACGCCGCGCGGCACGCACCCCCCACGCCGCGCGACACGCACCCCCACCTGCTCCCACCACAGACCCGCACGCGCCCCCGCGCGCCCCCCGCCGCGTCCTCCCCGCCCCGCAAAGGCCCCGCCGCACCCGAGGCCCCGAGCCCGACCCGGGGGGGAAGGAGCCCGGGGCCGCCCGGCGCCCCGCCCACCGGCCTCTCCGCCTCGCCCTCCGGCTCCCGGAGCCCGACGACCGCTCTCCCGCGCGGCGCCCCCTTCCCGCCCCACGCCGGGGGTCTGTCCCCCTCGGTCGGACCCCACGGCCGCGGTTTGCACACCCGACACCCGCAATCATCGCTGCGCTCTTCCGGCCCGTTCCGCTCACTCCGCGGGGCGCCCTCGCCGCGGGCCGCCTCCGTCGCCGGCTGGACGCCTCCACCGCCACCTCAGCCCCGACGCCGCGCCCAGGGTTTCCGGCGCCCACGTGACCCGCGCCTGCCCCGCAGCATGCTGGGAGTTGTAGTCCTACCGCGAGGGCAGGCGGGACAAGGTGGACCCCGGTGGCTTCCAGAGGGGGGGGGAAGTCTCCGTGGGGGCGGGGCGGACATTGGCCAGGATTGTTAGGAAAAAAGCAGCGACGGAGAGATAAGATATAATATGAGGAGAAATGACGTACAGGTCATCATTTTACAAAATAGCTTTTTTCTGCTCTTTGATTTTACAGAAAGTAATGTGCTGCTACTGATCTGCCATGAGAGTACAAGCTTTAGGTTGTTGTTTCATTAACTACAGGTGCCCGTATCACAGGGCTACTAGTCCGCCAGTGTCATTCCCTGTTCTACATCCCATTTCACCCACCCATAAATGAGGGTTAAGGTCCTGGCAGCCTCAAGGAAAAATTAAAGGCTTAGAGCACACAACTCAACAAAGGTCCTCTACCCTTCTGGGCTTGCTCCCAACTGCCGAGGAAATATAATTTTAAAAATAAAACTCTCCCAACCCAGAAAACCTCTCCACAAAGGTAGTACATTAGAAAACCGATGGGGTTTTTTTTTTCTTCAGTCTTACTGATTTCCTGAATATGTATTATAATAAAGAATGTAAGGTATGAGGGTAAGGGGGATCAAATATATGGTGATGGAAGGAGAACTGACTCTGGGTGGTGAACACACAATGGGATTTATAGATGATGTAATACAGAATTGTACACCTGACATCTACGTAATTTTACTAACAAATGTCACCCCAATAAATTTAAAAAAAAGAAAGAATGTAAGGTAAGGAGCATGGAATAGTCTGGTGGAAAGAACTTGGGCTTTGAGTCAGGGGGTCTGGCACTCAAATTTGACTCTTTCAATCACTAGCTATGTGACCTAGGGCAGATTGCAGTTTGAGCCTCATTTTCCTCAGCACTTTTTCCCTCTTTCCCCGTGGTGCTTTTGGAAACAGAGATTGATAAAACAATTCCTGCCCTAACGAAGTTTAAGATCTAAAAGAAGGTGTGAGATAGAAAAGGAATGATAATGTGTGCAGAATAGAGTATCTCGAGAGATGTTCACACAAAATCCTTTACATAGTCAAAGAGAGACATAACGTTGAGTTGAAAGGAATTCCAAAGGGATCTCAGAAAGTTTTATTATTGACAAAGCTTTAAACCAGCTAAAATTCTGCTGCAAAGACAGAGAGGAATCTCCCCTGTACATAGCCAACCAAGCCCATGCAACCAATTTCTAGCATGTTCTCAAGATGTTCACCAGGCCTGAAATCACTTGACAGGGCATTTGTCACACACAGTTCCTTCTAACCATCACAGTAATTGGGAAACGACCTGTGCTAGCTTATCCAGAGGAGAAATAACTTCTCATATCTTTAGGACAGGAGATATTTTTGCAGATTGGAGCAAGGCACCCTGGGATGTTAGGCTCCTACCCTCCACAGGAACTGGGAGTTAGGGACACTATCTACCTGCATGTTTGCATTGCAGTGATGGCTGCCAGTCCAGGCCAATCTGTGAGGCTGGTCACAGCCTATTTAGGCATTATCATGATATACGTATATTTGAAAAGGACACAGAAAGAAATTTTGAAAGAAAAGGGAGGGACAGAACTTACACAATGCAGAAGTAGTTTTGTTTCCAGTCATCTAAGGGTGCATGTACTGTGGAAATATGACATCAGGGTGAGCAACAAAGGTTTCAGTTTTATTTAAAAAATACATTGTGGGATGTTATGCAGCCTTAAAAAGGAATAAAATTCTGATGGATGCTACAACATAGATGAACCTTGAAAACATTATCCTAAATGAAATAAGCCAGACACACACACATAAATACACACACACTATATATATACACAAATATATACACAGATATATATATACACATATATACACAGATGTACATATGTGTATATATACATGTGTGTGTATATATATATACACATATATATATATATATATATATTCCATTTATATGAGGTACCCAGAGTAATCAAATTCATAGCAACAGAAAGTAGAACAGTGGTTACCAGGGGCTGGTTGGAAGGGAAAGTGAGAGTTACTGTTTAATGGATACAGATTTTCAGCTGGGGATAATGAAAAATTTCTGGAGATGGATGGTGGTGAGGGTTGCACGACACAGGGAATGTATTATCTGCCACTGAACTGTACACTTAAAATGGTTAAAATGGCAAACTATATATAGTGACATATATGTATATGTACATGTATGTATATGCATGTTTATAAAATAAGTGTATAACCTGGTCATCACCACGAAGAACAACTTCTTCCCCAAAGCCCAAGCTATGCTCTTTGCACTTTATAGGCAGGTTGGTGGAGAGGGTGGGAGTAGGGGGAGTCAGAATCTCTCCTTGGCTGCCATTACAATCTAGACATTTTACCATTTGATTCCTACTTCTAGATGTTCTCCAAGTGCTGGGTCGGAGGCAGCAGACTTTTTTCTTTAACAGTAACTATTACCAAAAACAGAAAACATTTCATGTCTAGCTCATTGACATTGACATCTACGGGCTTCATTTCCTGCCCCCTGCCCATACATCTGTGGTGAGTCCTAACCTACATTTCATTTCCAAGCCTCAGACCTATTACTGTGGCTCTGAAAACAGAAGTCTGCAGAAGCGGCATTTGGCAGAGTCTTTCGTTTTCTTGCTCTACTTGCCAGCCTCGGCTTTATCTTACCCAAAAGAGAGGTTCCTGAAAATTGATCTGTAAATGGAATTTGGAGTAAGATAAATTATATTTGAAAGGTTATCTGAAGGAATCATAAAAAGAAGTGTTCCTGGATAGTGAATAAATTGTCTTCTTTTTCAGTGCTTCTCAATCTTTTTAGACCTCAACTCCCAGAAATATGAAATACAGTTTACGTCAGCCCCAGTATACACATGCATGTGTACAACTCACCCAATATTTCACAAAACAATACTGACCTTACTACATGGGATACATTCTAAATTTTTCCTAACCTCTCCTGTAAAAATGCAGGTTGCAACACACTAAAACTGATTTCATGACTCATTAATAGGTCTGAAATAGCCCATGGTGTGAAAACACGATACCAATTTAAATATTTTATCAATCTGGATGTTTCTTATTTGCATATTGTGCTTATAGCTTAACTGCCTGCATGGCACATTCTATAATATATAGTGGAGAAAAATCTAGTCCCTATGCTATGAGAAGCAGTGACTCTTGCAGACTCTGAGGGGGGAGAAAAGGTAAGGAAAATTCACCTCAGCTTTGTGCTTCTACTGCCAGCAGAGGGATTAATAAATTCTTTGTTTTCTCTGACCAAGAAATTAACCTTTGTTCTGTGGTAGATTGTTTGAAGAAGAGAAACAAACTTTTTTTCCATCTCTTTATTCCTGTAGAAATTCAAAGCTCTTTTGGTTTCTTAATCGCCTCTTTGGTTCCCCTCCCTTCTCTCAGTGGCTCATCAAAAAGAGTTATTCAAGTCCAAAAACAATTAAATCACTCAACACGCAGATCTGTATTCGTTAAATGGTGTCCTCTCCACTAGCCCCCACGCCCCCACCTCAAGCCAAACAAGGAACACCAGAAAAAATCGGGGCCGAAGGCCGCATAAAAGAAAGTGAGTAGAAAGAAGGAACAGGATGGCTTTCTAGGTATTGGCAGAGTTAACTGGCTAGTCCTTTTCTTTTGGCTTTGCAAAGTGACGAATGTTCAGAGGGAGAGCTGAGTGCCCAGGAGTGCTGGCCAGCATTTCACCTGTGCTTTGTATTCAAAGGTAGCTCCGGGCTCCAGGGCAGTGGGAGGGCTTGGCTTTCCTTTCACTTTCTCAGGCCGCCAAACCTGACACCTGGGGACAGAACTACAGTTCCCACCACGCAGTGAGGCAGCAGGAAGAAGGGGCACTGAGGGCTGAAAAGGAAAACAAGGAGAAAGACAACATTACCTGCTTGCAGAGGCCAGAGAGCCAGAGGTAAGCGACAGGTGAAGCTGGAAGGCGAGGGCTGCAGGATGCAGGATGGAGGATGGAGGGCCTCTGCGGGTGTACACCGAGCTTTCTCCTTGCAAGGCGTGTAGGCTCAGTTCAGGAGGGCTTGTGTGAAAACCCTGAGGGCTTCCGTGGTGGGGGGGAAACATGGAAGAAAGATTTCAGAGCAAGTTATAGTGATAAGACACCGGAAGTGGAATGGCTTTCTGTATTTGAAAAGTCAGACGGAGAAAACAAGGTGGTTAAATTGTGTTTCTCATCTGCTAGGTCCTTTAGCCATGGGTGATTTCAGAGGTGTCCAAGAAAGGTACAGAATCCTTCCTCCACTTAAACCTCAGGGCTTTTACATACAGATTGCATATTTGTGTGCATTTCAATTTGCATGATGAGATAGTCTTCTGTTCTATGACTTTAGAGAAAACCAAAGAATAAACCTGGGGGAAATGAAGATGGGTGTCTCACGGCAAGAGCAATCTGCCGCACATCCAGTTTCATCATCAGATGGGATTAGGTTTCATGTGTTTTTATGAGACCCTTGGTGAAAAGACCCAACCCACATCCTGTGAAGAACAGTTGAAGGACCTGGGGATATTTGCCTGGAGGGTATATGCTTGCTGCTCCAAATATCTGATGGCCTGTCATGTGGAATAGGAATCTGCTGGCACCTGGCATATAGCATGAGGAACCCCGGAGAGGTAGATTTCAAAGCCATGTAAGTTAGAGCTGAGCATGAAAAATGAATTTTTGTAGGACGTAGTGGGTTCCTCCTGATCAAAGATATTGACGCACAATGCATAGCTAAGCAGGAAGGCTAAGGTCGGAATGAAGTTTCAGGTGAGTGACTGTGTTGGCCAATGCTTCCCAAACCTGCTCATCAGAATTACCTGGACACTCTGTGTGTATGTGCGTCTGTCTGTCTGTGCATGTTTTAAAATATATTTAGCACATCTGAGATGGGCTTCAGGAATATATATGTATTTTTAATTATCTCCCCAAATGATTCTGATATAATTGGTTAGTTTGAGAAACACTGTCATTAGAAACGTTATTTTCCAACCCATGGTAAAATATGCCACAAATATTCTAGCCAGTTTTTATTAAGAAGGTTCTCAAAATCTCAATTTCCTGGTCCAGCAAAATGAGGTGCCAACCAGGAAAAAGGCCACGTCACTCTTTCCAAACTGACTTCTTGTCAGTCCAATCTTGTGGGTCCTGGTTGCCGGTTGCCTGAGTGTTCAGTCGTCAGTAGTTGAGGGCTCTTCTCCCCATGTGAAATGGAGACAGGATGACAGCGCCGCATGTCCTCCAACTGATGAATGCCAGTTAAAACACTCCTGTGGGCATCTCTTCTGCCATCTTCCTGCTGTCTGGACACTCAATGGAGCACGGGGCACCTGTTCTCTATGACAAGGGTCTCCATCAATGCTGTCATCTGACAGCGTAGACTGCATACTGCGCCCAGCAGAGAATGGCGGTAGGACCTCTTCCTTCTGAGGACACCGTCAAGTGCCAACCCCCCTAAGGCAGGTGTGGGCTTGTGGGGGCAGCTCCTTTGTACCTGACCAGTAATTAGTGTCCTTTTCCTACGAGGTGTTAGTGCTATGAAAGCAATGATCCCCCTCTGCCTTGTTCTGCCCTGGACCCCAAGAGCCCAGAACAGTGCCGGCGCCTGGTACGTGCTCACTAAAGAGACGCTGAATTCCTTTTCTTTCTTAGCTCCATTCGAGGTGGCAAGAACCATGCAATCCTCCAACTCAGCCAGGGCAGCAGATGAGAACTTTGACTATTTGTTCAAGATTATCCTCATCGGGGACTCCAACGTGGGGAAGACATGTGTGGTGCAGCGTTTCAAATCCGGGGTCTACACAGAGACACAGCAGAACACAATTGGGGTGGACTTCACCGTACGCTCCCTTGAGATTGACGGCAAGAAAGTGAAGGTCAGAGGGGCATAGGGTCGGGTCCCCTCTTTTAGCCAGGGTTCCTAACACTGAAATACATACCTGAGGAATAAAAGGTTAAATACAAAACATGAAGTAAAAGTACCAGGAAAAAAACATAGGTGTATTTATTTTTATCATTGTGGAATGAGGAAATTGAGCTTTTAAGTAAGTCAGGAAACCAGAAGCCATAAAGAAAAGAATTGCTCAATCTAACTATCTCATATAGATGACTATATATAAAGGTCAAATTTGTACATAGTCGAAAATATCAGGGCTGCCCAGTTAGCTCAGTTGGTCAGTGTGGTGTGAATAACACCAAGGTTGCCGGTTCGTTCCCTGCACGGGCCACTGTGAGCTGCGCCCTCCTTACAAATAAAAAAAAAAAATACTATACGCAAAGTCAAAAGATGAATGACAAATTCGAAAGAAAGATTTGCAAATATGGGACTCAAAAAAGGGCTAACTTCTTTAATGTGAAAAGAGCCCTGATAAATATCTAAGAAAAAGCTCAACCAATACAAAAAGTAAGTGATTCACAGAGTGAACACAACTGCTATTCCACAAATTTTACAACAACTAGCTCATAAATTTATGGAGTGATGTAAAGGTGCTCATCCTCACTCATAATTAAAGAAATAAAAAAGTGAGATACTGGGGCTGGCCCAGTGGCTCAGGCGGTTGGAGCTCTGTGCTCCTAACGCCGAAGTCTACCAGTTCGATTCCTTGACTCCTCCAAGGGATGGTGGGCTGTTCCCCTTGCAACTAACAATGGCAACTGGACCTGGAGCTGAGCTGCGCCCTCTATAACTAAGATTGAAAGGACAACAACTTGACTTGGAAAAAGTCCTGGAAGTACACACTGTTCCCCGACAAAGTCCTGTTCCCCTTTCCCAATAAAATCTTAAAAAAGAAAACATCATAAAGTGTTGTTGAATACATAATAAATGGATGTTGTTTGGGATCCTGATTGAATAAAAACAAAAATAAAAAGACACTTTGGAGGCAATCAGGAAAATTTTGATATAGGCTGGGTGTTAAATGATATTAAAGGATTTTTGAAAAGCTTATTAGCAGTGATAACGGCATTGTGGTTATGAAAGAAAATGTCAATTTTTGTAGGGATGTGTATTAATAATGTAAGTTGGGAGGAAGTGACATGATGTCTGGGATTTCTTTTAAATAGTACCTCAAATAGATCAACAAAAGGGACTAGATGAAACAACAGTGGCAAATTCTTTTCTTTTTCTTTTTTTATAATTTTTTTTTAAAGATTTTATTGGGGAAGGGGAACAGGACTTTATTGGGGAACAGTGTACACTTCCAGGTTTTTTTTCCAAGTCAAGTTGTTGTCCTTTCAGTCTTAGTTGTGGAGGGCGCAGCTCAGCTCCAGGTCCAGTTGCCGTTGCTAATTGCAGGGGGCGCAGCCCATCATCCCTTGCGGGAGTTGAACCGGCAACCTTGTGGTTCAGAGCCTGTGCTCCAACCAACTGAGCCATCTGGGAGGCAGCTCAGCTCAAGGTGCCATGTTCAATCTTAGTTGCAGGGGGTGGAGCCCACCATCCCTTGCAGTATTCAAGGAGTTGAACTGGCAACCTTGTGGTTGAGAGCCCACTGACCCATGTGGGAATCAAACCGGCAGCCTTTGGAGTTAGGAGAGTGGAGCTCTAACCACCTGAGCCACCGGGCCGGTCGGGCAAATTCTTGATACTTGTTAAATCTGGAAGATGGGTACATAAGTGTTCATTGTTCCAGTCTCTCTAGTTTTGTGCATGTTTGCAAACTTTAAAAAATAATTTTTGGAAATAATGTGAGGGTATGAAGGAACACATACCCTGTGACACTTTTGGAGGGTGTATATATCGGTGTCATTGCTTGAAATGGTAATTTGGAAGGTGTTACTATGAGGACACTCCTAAACATGAACAGCTAACCGAGTCATCTTTTAAAACCAAAACAGTTCCGCCAATGCCATCACCTTTGCCAGTGTTACTATTAGTGGGCAGGCTCAAAAGATTAAACCCCAAAATTGGACGAAGGGATGACTGAGGTAAAAAGGCAAAACCACACCAGACCCCAGGACAGCGGATTCCCCCTCTCTCATGTGTCCCAGAGGTGGTGGTCCCCAAACCTGAACGCCCAACCAATTCGCCTTGGGGAGAAACTGGAAAATCAGATTTGTGGGTCCAAGCCCAGACCTACGGAATCTGCATATCTAGAAGTGAGTGAGACCCAGGCAGCTGTATTTTTCAGACAAAGTAAGTGACCAAGTTCCTATCAGACAAGGGAATTCCTGAGGCCATCCCCTTTCCAACTCTTCTCCAGATGCAGGTATGGGACACGGCCGGCCAGGAGCGCTTCCGGACCATCACCCAAAGCTATTACCGCAGTGCCCACGCGGCCATCATTGCTTACGACCTCACCCGAAAGTCCACCTTCGAGTCCGTTCCTCACTGGATTCATGAGATAGAAAAATATGGAGCGGCGAACTTGGTCATTATGCTGATCGGTATGTCGTTTTCAAAGGGTTTAAGTCTGCATTTCTGGCTGCCTCTGCTGATGGTGAGCTTTTCATGTGTTTCTGAAACCATAAAAAGTACAAGTAGTGGACAGGACATCAAAAGAATCTGGCCCAGAAATTCCCATCAGGTTCACTTGACAATTAGGCGTGTGTAGGTGTGAACTTAAGAATACAGATTCCAAGGCCCCACCCTAGAGTTTCTCATTCTGGGGACCTGAGATGGGTCCCAGACCTCTATGCGTGGGATGCCACAGCTGATTCACTGCACACTCTGTGTCGACCACACAGGAAGCACTGTGTAGGTTGAAGTTCACAGTCAAATGGCTCCACGTCCCCAGGAAGCCCCTTAGATAACTGTGGCTGACAACAACGTTGAATGACTTCTTACACCGGTTAACATCCTAAGCGAATCTTAAGGACCAACACCAAAACTAACAGCAACTGCAAGTACACAACGTGAGCTCACAGCCTGAGATGTGAGAGGTCCAATGTACATTCAGTAGGGTGTTTACGTTTCTGTCACTTCTCCTGAGTGTTAGTTTTGTGAGCAGGGCTGCCTTTTCCTCCCTTCTGAGTACACCACTGCTTACCAGGTGGCCACTTAATTTCGGCAGCTGGCTGAGGCCCTTGCTCCTCAAAGTGTGGTCTGAGGACCGGCGGCATCAGCACCGCTTTTGAGTTTGTTAAGTGCGTGATCTCAGGCCCATCCTGGAAATACCCAGTCTTCATTTTAACAGGATCCTAGAGAATCATACGCAAATATGCAGACCGAGAATGAGCTAAACATACCGTGTCTAATGGATTATTTATCCATTGAGAAGCACAGCCTAGCTCTGTGGCCAGTTACCCTCTGAGCCTTAATTTCCTCACCTATAAGATGGGATTCATACTTGGCTGGATGTAAAAGTTTAATGAGATAATGCATACAAATTGCTTAGAAGTGCCTGACACATTGTAAGTGCTTAAAAACGCATAAGATTTTTTTTCTGGAAGGTTTGTTTTCAAGGAACTAACTCCTTTATGTTTTTCAAATAATGGGGGGTCGTGGTAAAGGAGCGTGTCCCTGGGAAAAGCCAGCAATTGAGCCCCAGCCAGAGCAGAAACCACAGTGGCCACCCACCGACGAGCAGGAAGTGGGGATCCCTTCTCAGGTTGGACTCTCTGACCCAGCCTCCTTGCCCTCTGTTGTGCACCTACTTCCTGTCTCAGAATGATTCTCACATGCAGGATCATGTGGGCCTGCCACACTCTCTCACCCCTGTACCCCACTCACTGAATCTCTCAAAGCATCACCCCACTGCCTGCCCTTCCACAACACCCTCCTTCTCTCAGTATCCACTAGCTCACATTTCTCAGAACACAAATCCCATTCCCCGCTCCTTCTCGCCATGACAAAGCCAACCTGAGGACAGCAGGCCTGGGGAAAGGTGCCCACCCTGGCCTGGACCAAGCAGCAGAGCCCCGACGGAGGTGGCAGTCACAGGATGTAACGCCTGCCAGGATGGGTTGTAGAAGAAGTCGCTGCCCACCCAGCCCACTTCCCATTGCTATCAGGACTCCAGAAAGGACTTGTTAGTTTAGAACCATTTTCTTTCCCCTAAGGCGTTGCTGTTTGATTGGTAGTTGAGCCCCCATCTTACACACAGACTTGAAAACGTGCTGTTTTGGAACTCACTCTGTTTCTCCTAAGTTAAAAAGCCAAGTCATTCCAGGGCCTAGACTGGGCTCCCCCTTCCTGCTGCATCAGATCAAAAGCCAATTCCACAGCCCACTGCCAAAGCAAATGCCCCTCCAATTTCATCACCTCATTTCTTCAGAGGGGCTGTGTCTTGTCCCACCTGGCAGGACCAGAAGAGAGAGATTAGTGAAGCCAAGAGGCAGCTTCCCACGTGGAGAGAAACTTATCTTCTTGGGGGAAGAATGAGATGCCTCCTCTCTCCTTTCACTTCTTACCCAAAGGTCCCCTCTGGGACCAGAAACTTTATTGATGTGACTTCTGATATAAAGGACACTTCTGCTAATGACAGAGTTCAGAGTTCTAATAAACACTGACCCCCAAAAGAGCCGTATTTTTTCCCCAGCAACCACTTCTGCAAAGCACCAAGGAGGAAGCTGGCTGAGATTTCCAACACCCTTCAAAACAGCTGCTTCTGCCTAGCAGGGGCCCACTCGCAAGGTGCGAGGAAGAGGCTGGTGACAGGTGACATTTACTAACCACCCAGGAGGATCCAGGCACTGTTCTGAGTGCTCTCCTGGGCCACGTCATTCAATTCTCTCAACAATCCCCGCACTGTATTTTCTATTCTGCCACCACATTTCTTCACACAAGTGTCTCTCTCTCTCTCTCCAAGTTTCCCTCACCCCTCACCGCCGCCACTTCACCATCACACAAATGTCAGAGACAACCGCACTGACCTGTACTGTTCCTCCTTCCACGGCCACTGGCAGGAAGTCCTTGTTTAAAATCCTCTTTGGTCGCCCACTGCGCTCAAGATAATGCACAATTTCCTGAACAAGATTAGCAGGTGCCTGCTCTCCTCCTGGAGGTGGTTGTCTTATCTTCTCATCCCCTCTGCTTTGTCCCTAACTTCTTACATACGCTCCGTCGGAGTAAGGGTTTAGGAGGCAACTTCCTTCTGTAGGTTATCCTGGAAGTCTTCTCATAACTCGCTTCAGCATCTGGTCTTTCCCCTCAGGATCTCAGGCAAACCTTTCACTTGAACTCTTGTCATGTTTACAGGTCCACAATCTCTCACTGGAAAAAGCCCTTAAGGCCAAAGATTTCACAGTTCAGAATTCATCGGATCTGAGAGGGTACATCCTGGGTTACATCACCCCCTCGCCAGGGTCTGGGCCAACACCCCAGGGTCAAACGTATGACTGTTTATGCACTGAAATGTATGAACAGTCACACAAAGCAGCTTGAGTAAAAACTCCTAATGGTCAGTCAGGGCAGATTTTACTATGAGATGAATTATCATAGAAACGCAGGGGTTCCAGAGATTTTGGGGTCAGGAAATGTGGGTAAGGGATGGCTCGCCTGTGCCTCTACCAACTGGACCACACTTGACTCTTAGGCTGTGTTATTTCGTGGCCTGTGTGGGATCAGTCAATTCTTGTATAGCTCTTTCTGTGTCTGCGTGTCTCTCTCGCCTCCCTACAAGATGAAGAACCCCCTTCCTTTGGGGCAGGACCCGTCATCTCTGGGTGCCCACACAGAACACTTAGCAAAGAAGGGCTCACACTGCAGGAGCACACATGTGGTTTCCTTCCCTCCACCAGGTGGCCAGGCTCATCCTGAGGTGGGCAGTCACCCCCCACTGAGAGGCAGGACAGTGGACAGTCAATGCTGGTGTGGCGTCAGGGCAGGAGAGGACACAGGTCAAAAAGGTCACAGTCAGTGTGACCCTGCCCTGAAGCCACAGATCAGAGTGAGGGAGGCGGAAGAGGGGTCCAGACTCCCAGCTCAGTAGGAACATCCCTGCCCCCGCCAAGGGCTCTCACACCTTTCTTCTGGAAGCAGAGCTATGCCCAGGCTTAAGCCTCACAAGCTATAAAAATGCACATAGTTTTCTTGAAAGTACAAACGTGAATCAGTTTCCTGTGGCGGCTGTAACGAATTACCATAAACTGAGTGCCTCAGAACAGAAATTTCTTCTCTGTTCTGGAGGCCAGAAATCTGCAATGGGGATCACTGGGTTGAAATCAAGGTGTCAGCAGGGCCAGGCTCCCTCTAGAGGCTCCAGTGGGGACAATCGGTTCATTGCCTCCTCCAGCTCTTCAGTGACTGTCAGCATTGGTCTTTAGGTCACTTCCTCTGTGTGGTAGTCAGGTCTCCCTCTTATAAGGCTGCACGTGGTCACATTTAGGGGCCACCCATCTCATCCAGAATTATCTCCCAGACCAAGATCCTTAACTTCATCACATCTGCAAACACCTTTTTTCCAAATAAGGTAACATTGACAGTTTTCAGGGATTACAACCTGGTGTCTTTGGGGCCATTTTTCAGCCTATCACAGTACCAGGTGGGGTAATGTCTCCTGAAGATTCTTGGATTTCACCTTATTTGGGGAGAATATGATCTAAATCTAGCTTTCTCAATGAGCTGGTTGGTGACTCTGATGATGAGGAAGTATTTTTCCAATTTTTTTTATTGGGATATATTAACATGTGCAAAGAAAAGTACACAAACACTGACTTATCACAAAGGGAACGCTTGTGTAAACAACACCTGGGTCAGGAAAGGATATTACCAGCACCTTCCCAGCAAGCCCCCTTCCTGTCCCTCTCAGTTATCTCCTCTCCTTCTCCCCCAAAGGTAAACACATTATGACCTTAATGATAAAATACTCCATTTTCTTTATCATTTTACCACCTAAACCTACACCCCAAATGTTGCACTTCTGTTACACTATTGTTTCTGAACTTTATATCGATGGAATCATACAAATGTTTTTCTCTAAGCTTCTTTCCCTCAACGTTACGTTTATGAGTTGTATCCACATTGTTGCATGCAGCTGTAATCCATCCTTTTGCATAATTCGTATAACATTCTTTTAAGAATACACTACATAGTACATCTCCTTTCTCAATAGATGGACATTTGAGTTGTTTCAGCAATTGGGAAAATGACTGCTCTGAACATGCTGGGATGTTTGCTGAGGCACGTGGGCACATATTTCTGTTGGGGACATACTGGGAGCAAAACTGCATAGTCTCATAATGGTCTTACGCTAGTAGATAATCTCAAATCACTTGCATATACATTTGTCCAAACCCCTTGAACAGAAAGTCTGTGCATTTAATTATCTGTAAATTATAGCTTAAAAAAATCCTTCATTATTCATTCCACAGCCCCAACCCAGGAATCCAGATCACAATCTCCTCGGCTACACCAGGCCCCACCCATCTCAGTGTCCAACACTTCGTAGTTGGGGGAAAAAGAGCAAAAAGAGGAACAAGGTCTGAAGGAAAAAGGGAAAACACTGAGAGAGTCCGTCTGGCACAGTCTTTACCTTGATAGATTTAGAATGACGGTCCCTCCCAAGAACACAGAGGCTCTACCTACCCCAGCCAATAATACAATGCACACCTCGGGCCCATTCCTTGCAGCTCTTAAAGGTCTTACCGAAGAGGGAATTAAGAGAGTGGTTCTGTTGCCATTCATCCGTGCTTTCATTTTCAGTATCTTTGCCCTCTAGTACTATATTGCAAATCATTGCATGTCTGCATGTTGTTGAACTAAAATGTTCATTTAAAAGTTCTTTTTTTTTTCTTTTGTCTTTTTTAAAAAAAGACTTTATTGGGGAAGGGGAACAGGAGTTTATTGGCAGGACTTTATTGGGGAACAGTGTGTATTTCCAGGTTTTTTTTCTAAGTCAAGATGTTGTCCTTTTAGGCTTAGTTGTGGAGGGCGCAGTTCAGCTCCAGGTCCATTTGCCATTGTTAGTTGCAGGGGGCGCAGCCCACCATCCCTTGGGTCGAACCAGCAACCTTGTGGTTGAGAGCCCACTGGCCCATGTGGGAATCGAACCAACAGCCTTTGGCATTAGAAGTACGGACTCCAATCACCTGAGCCACCGGGCTTGCCCCTAAAAGTACATTTTTTAAAAACCAGGGTGAGTTACTCAATGGAATATTTCCTTACCTCTCGCTCGCAGGGAACAAATGTGACCTGTCGGAAAAGCGACACGTTCTGTTTGAGGACGCCTGTACGCTGGCCGAGAAGTACGGCCTCCTTGCGGTTTTGGAGACATCTGCCAAAGAGTCTAAGAACATCGATGAAGTCTTCCTGCTCATGGCGAGGGAGCTGATCGCCCGCAACAGCCTCCACTTGTATGGAGAGAGCGCCCAGAACCACCTCTCGCTGGACTCCAGTCCAGTTCTTACGGCCCAGAGGCCGAGTGAAAAGACCCACTGTACTTGCTGAATATGTGCACAAGTTATGTGCACTAGTTGCTCCCATCACAGGCCATCTCTGAAACCAAAGATAGCCGGATATCTAGTGTCTGCTGAGTAGCATTTCAGACCCAAGCGTTGACTGGCCGCTAGTCTTCCATCCTTCTCTCCTGGATGGGCAGCACATCTGCCTCCATTCACTCCAGAGGCCGTAACTGAGAACAGGGGACGCCACGGTCTTTCTTCATTTTGCAAGGACTTAAGGCACGTAGGTAGGAAGAGATGGTTTGCTCTTTTTCATCTTTTCAAACTTTTCTGGCTCCCCTACCCTTCAACTGTGTTTCTGCTGAATTTTGTTTCTCGCTTGAAGAGGGTAGTGAAAAAGAAAAGGGAGCATCAAGAGAGGGGAGAGGATGTTTGGGACATTGGGAACATTTGAAAATGGCTCGGGCCTGGGAGGATGGAGGGAAAGCCTGCAGAGATAAACCAGAATGCTGTTGACATGTGGCTCCTGACATTCACACCTCAGGGTTTTAGTTTGGGGAGCAAAGCCATTGGACATAAAGACCATGAACACCATCTTGCCAAAGAGTCAGGAGCCATGTGATGGAGACAGCATTGGACTTCACTTTATGCTGTGTGGGTCAATTTGACCACCCTCCTGGGATGTAGTCAATTTGTTTCTAAACACCAAATTAGGCGGTCGATCAGAAGTCATTTCTGAATTGAAATTATATTGGCTTATAGATGACCAGCAAACCAACAGTGACATCGCTGTGTGGCCCTGAATGTGCCACTGACCCTCCAGAACATGTGGGTAACACACCTTGTTTTCTTCAGTTCCCGGATGGTTGTTGCTGAGGTGTCCCTTGCAGTCATAATAAGAACCACAAGGGCTGGTCTAGTCACAACACTGGCTCCAAACATGGCAGTGTCTGTGGGGGCCTTTCCTTGGCCCAGGTGAGTGTCCCCAGGTATTTCTAGCCTTTAGCATCACCGTGCACAGGCCTCTGAGACTCACAGGTGGACTGTGGCTGTTGAGTACTTGAAATGTGGTTAATTCGAATTTGAGATGAGCTCTAAGTGTAAAACACACACCACATGCTAAATGCTTAGTACCAAAAAAAGGATCTTCCTGATAATTTTTATATTGACTGTATGTTGAAATGTTATTTTAGATATCCTAGGTTAAATAAAATATATTACGATTTCACCTGTTTTTGTTATTACATTGTAAATAAATTCTGAAATAACCTATGTCACACACCACTTATTAGACAATACAACAGATTGATAGTTCTCACAGTGTAGTTCACCAACCATACATTTGCAAGGGGCTGGGGGATGCTTGTTACAGATTCCTGAGACCAAGCACTGACTGACTGAATCAGAATCTTTTCCCTAATCCACACTTGCCAGGTGATTTTTCCACTTTTCCAATTTTTCCACATTGAAACTTAGGAACCATGATGACACAGAGGTTAGGTGAGGACCGGAGCAAGATCACAGAGAATTAAGGACATGTTATTTCAATATGCATTCACTGTTAAAGTGAGCAAGCGACCATTCAGGAAATAGGAGGGATATCGAGTTATAAGCCAGAGAAAAGAAATGTATTAAAGCAGATGAGCCTTTTTCACAAGCATTTTATTATTCGAAAGGGTTACGGGGAGCAGGAACTCACTGGTCAGGAAGTCTATACCCAGCACGGTTTTCATGGGAGGCAACAAGGAGAGAGTTGTTACGTAGGGATAGGAAAATGGAGTAAATCAGGGGAGAGAGTGAGCAGAGAGGACAGGTGAGATTCATGGCTCACACCACTTTTCCATCATTTATCTGCACAATCAATACTCTGCAAACCTCATCAGCCTCTAGGATTATGCCCTCTGGGGATTATCTGGAATTAAACATTCCTGCCAACAGGTTAGACATGTGAGAACAAGGTCACCTGAACACTAGTAACCCGTGATTGACCAGCCTGGGCTTCTGGTGGGATTATAGGGCCAACAGAAACCCTTAAGTACATTCGAAAAGGATGTGAAGGGCCTCCCCAGTGCAGCAGCTTCAGTGGACTAGCGCCCCCAAAGGACGGCATGAGAAAGAGGCACAGGATTCTCCCAGGCTGTGCACCAAGGTCCTGGGCGCTGTGAAGTGTGCTCAGGCAGACGCCTTTACAGCTCTTGTATTAACTGCGTATTAACTGAATTCTGGCATTTTCCTTTCATCCCCCAAATGGTAGAGTTGGTAATAAGTGGCTTATGTGAAATTAAGTTCCAAAATGGACACTTTGGAAAAATAAAAAGATTTTAAATGTCTGCTAGTGTCAGGTACTTTTCCATGTGTGAGAAAATCATTCAGTTAGTATTTCATTGTTCATAGATTATTCCTGACCTCTTCCCCACTCTATTTCTGGAAAGATCTATCAGTAGTAATAGGACTATTACTACAATAGTATTAATAACAGCAAACACAAAAAGCAATTACTATATGCTCAGCACTGGACCAGACACTCTTTATATGAACTCAATGCGTCCTGGCAGCCGTCTTTACAGTAGGTCCTATTTACGATTCCTATTTCTAAAATAAGGATATGACACCCAGAGAGATTCAGGCCACACAGCCAGTGCGTGGCAGAGTCAGGACGCAGACCCAAACATCCTGGTTCCAGAGCCCACTCTTAGCAGTTACACTACAGTCCCTCTCAGATAGTCACCAGCATCAGATCTGGGCTCCACCATAGTAACCTCTCCTCATCCTCCACACACACACAGAGAAATATACTCATCCCAAGGCCTACTCTCATACGTACATGTCAACATCATAAAAGAAGGCCAAGGGGAGTGGACGAGTGGAGAGGGAAGGGTAGAGTCAGGGTAGTTGGTGGGGTGCAAGAGTCCAGTCCTACCTAACTGCAGGGGAATATCGGGGAGCTGTGCCTGAAACACGCCAGGCCCAGCCTGAGTCCACTTCCTTCTGATCAGGGGTAATGTGGAAACTTGGGTTCACTCTCGTCAAGGTTGTATGGTGACCCGAGGCAAACCAGGCTGTTCTGTCAGCCTGGAGCTGAGCCATTCCAGCACCGGGGTGAGTTAGATGGAGAGGACGGGAAGAGCTCGGCAAAGCAGCTCTCATCAGTGTGCCCTGCGGGGGGTTTGCAAACCTCCGGGTGACAGAGGAGAGGTTCTGGGCATTCGTTTCATCAAAGGCACTAATAGCGCCTGCTTCCATTCCTCATTTTCAGAAATATCAAGCTGTTCAAGAGCCTGTGATCAATTATTGAGTGAACAAGTACACATGCTCACGAGATTTACGTAGCTGGTCTACCATTCAGCAGAAGACGGCTCGCTGCTAAGGTGGTTTAGACATCATAGTTTCTCGTTTTATTCGCACCCATACAGTGTTTAATTTATATCCCCAAATAATTGCTGAACACTGGAAACACCTGGAATGCTGAAGTGAAAGTCCAGAACACAGAATCATCCGGAGATCGCTCTTCACCTGACACAAAAATTCCATTTACTGATGAATCATTTTACTTACCATTACTAGTTGCATTTACTTATTCTTATAGTGTGTCAAGATGTCTCTAGAAGTTGAAAAACCACCATTTAAAATAGACCACTGAAGGATGATTATATCCAATTAGTTTTTTCATTTACTGGGAACATAAATTATCCACACAAAATGTGTTAACCTTTTTAAAAGTTCCTTGCAAATAGCAACCTGAAACCTTCTCATCTGATTTAGAAACAAAGTTCCAATTACAAAAATAAAATTTATGGGGGGCAGCCCGTTGGCTCAGTTGGTTAGAGCCCCGTGCTCTTCACAACAAGGTTGCCAGGTTCAATCCCCACATGGACCCTGTGAGCTGCGCCCTCCACAACTAGATTGAAACAACTACTTGACTTGGAGCTGATGGGTCCTGGAGAAACACACTTAAAGTAAATAACAGTTTAAAAAATCAACCAATCAATAAATAAAGTAAAATTTATACCAGTTTAAAAAACACCAAACCAGTTACTGAAGCACAGAATACAAGCGTTCGCTCTATCAGATCACATGTTTGGTTTGCACATGACTCTCCACATTTTACTATCTATTACCAAATTCAAACATGGGTTATTTTAACATTCAGCAATATCCTAACATAAATAAAAATAATGTGCACAGGATGTAGCTGTTAGGTAATGCCTCACGGCGTGTAAGTCCTGTCCTGACCCTGCACAGTATGAATCTGGCAAGTCCTTCCCATTTGGGGGGCTTTAGTATTCTCCACTGAAAAACGAGGACGCCTCTGCATCCTGGCTGTACATTGGATGGGCCACAGCGCTTCCCAAACATGCAGATTCCCAGGCCCCTGCCCCGGAGCTATGCTTCAGTAGGTCTGGACTAGGATCCAGTACTTTTTGCAATCACTTCAGAGCACAAAGTGATTCTCACAGGCCAATTCACAGACTGACACTTGGGCATCACAGACAGAACTGATCTGTTACTCCTACCAGCTCGCCACGCTCAGCACCTAAAACCTTAAACCTTAAACCTAAACTTTAAACCTAAAACCTAAAACCACAGAGATTTAAAGCAGACGTGGAAATGCCAAAGAAGCGCCACTGCTTTTGGCAAGTTTCTGCTAATCAAACGCAGGCTGTTTACCTTGCTCTCGGCTTTAGCATCACTGTATTTGTCCTAAGGGGGGTTTAGGGTTAAAAAAAGAAGTATCAGAAAGTTTCCTGACCTAAAAGAATTCAATGTTCAGCAGGAACAAAGTTTACACATTTAAAGTGAAATAATATTGCATGGTTAGTGGCCACAATAACTGTCTGAGTAACAGTATCAGGACAGGGAGAAAAGCACCAGGGCTGGCTGAAGTGATCTGGGAAAACGTCTTGGAGGATACAGGACCTCCACGGGCCCTGGAACAAAGGATTGGATAGCGTGACAAAGGGGTTGTATGTGAGTAGAAAGCATAGGTGGCAGAAAGCCCAGTGCTTAGGGGTGAAGAAGAGGGTGTGTGCTAGAATGTCATGGGGGCACGTGGGTCACTCTGAAGAACCCAGAAGAGAGGCTGGTGGATGTGATCCTGCTCCTATAGACAAAATATCCCTAAGGATCTTGAGAAAGGGAATTACATGACGCTGTTGATAGAAATGCATGAAGCCAAGGGGTTGGACCAAATCTGAGGAAAGCATGGTTTTCAGTTTTAGAAAACTGAGGGTTGTAGTGGGAGTTGGGGTATCCGAGATATCTACAACTGGGACTAGGACCTGATAAAAGACCAGGCCTGAGGGAAAAGGTGACGCTGTCAGACTGTCATTGTTTTGGTGACAACGCTATCACAGCCCGCCATGTGTATGTCCCTTGCGCTCCTCCACTAGACTGTAACTTCCTTTACGGCAGGTGCTATGTTGTCATTAGCTTTAGTTACATATGGAAATTCCTTCAAGTTTGTTGGTAGGATGAATTTTTAGCAAGGGTGAATGAGAACAGATAAGAGCCCAGCGGGGACCTTAAGGAATGCCCATAATTAGGGGGAACAGGAGGAGCCAGCACTTCAGAAGAAATCAGACAGGTCGTGACAACCAATGCTGCTCCAGGAACGGTCTGCACACTCTTCCGGTCTGTGGCAAAGGCAGCACAGAAACTGAGAGCGTTCAGAAACTGCCCTATGGATCTGGCATTGCCGCAACACGCAACTTTATGTCTATCAAATCCAATCACAACTTCGGGATTGTACTGAGGAGGACGTTTTTTATGTCGTCATTCTAGTCTTTCTCAAGAGTACTGGCCCATGATGAATTGGAAATAAAAAATAAAAGACAACTGGTCCTTGACCATGAACAATTGGGGTAACTTTGGTGTAAGATAACATTCAAGATTGGGGAAAACAGAGCGCAATTGTGCCAACTGCTGTAAGAAGCCAAGGAAATGAACAGAAGTTGCCTGCAATACCGGATTTGGCAGGCACGACACTGGGGACCCATGACAACGTATTTCTGGTAGAATGAGGGCCATCAATGAAACCCACTGCACCTGGCACAGTCATCTCACATCTGGCCTCTAATCAGAAGGACATACGTTTGAAGTCCCTCTAATCAGAAGGACGTACGTCTCACAGCTTATCAGCTGTGAAAACTCCAGGCAAATGACTTCAGCTAAGTTTCAGGCTCTTCCCTTGTAAACCAGATACCACTTACCTCAGATTGGTGTAAAAATACAGTGAGAACTAAAAACCGGTGAGTACGGGGCCTGGTACATTGTATGCACTCTATAAATGGTAGTTCTTTTTAAGTCATGGTAGAGATCCCTCCATCTTCTAACTGCAGATTCAGTGTGTGGGCTCCAACATCTCCAAAGCAGCAGGTGGTCTGAGTGGGTCACATGACGCCAATTCATGTGCAAAGAAGTCTGGGAAATGGAGGGGATCGCAGGGACGGTTTAGATGAACAGTTTCTGCAGCATCTGTGCTCTCAGCACCCAGTGCAGGCACAGCGCCTGGCAGAGACTCAAATATCTGTAAAAGAAATGGTTGCCTTTATCTTATGAAAAATGCCATCCATCAACAGTTTCAACACACGGCAAAGGCAGGGGAAGAACGTGAGTGAAGGCACCTGTCTATACCAGTAAAAACAAGCCCTGGTTAAGAGGGCAAACTCATCACCAAAAAGCAGTCTTCCTTTAAACAAATCTTAGAAATCCATAGTTGCACATTTTAGATTATGTTCACTGCTGACAAAGACAGGAGTCCATACAGCCAGCTGGGAGCCAACTTGCAAGTGTTTACGGAGGGGAAAAAGCTTTTGATTACAAGGAAACTAAAGGCATCACTAGAACCTGAAAGTACTTTTATCTGTTCAGGGACCACATGGTGTCTCTTCTATGCAGAGGAGGGAGCTGCAATAAAGACCTGGTAAGTTCTGCTGAAGTAAGATCTTGGGTATTTTCTATGGTCAGCAAAGGATCTCTTCCTGTCATTGAATACAAAGAAATAAGCACTTTGTTAAAACAATTTGCTACACAACAGTTCTTTTATCTAAAATGGAAGCCTGTTTCAATGTGTGTGAAGTCATAGAAGTTGTGGAAATTCATAAAACGCAACCATTGTGGGCGACAGTGATACTGTTAATCATTTCAGATATAACTTACAAAGGATTTACTGTCTTTTAGTTCTTTTCCCACTTAAGGGATAAATCCCTTTGCTGCTCAAGCCTATGAAACCCAAGTTAAAAAATAAATCCCTCAGAAACTGCTTCTAGTGTTTGAGGGCTGTTTAGAAACTTATCTTCTAGCTTCCCTATTTACAGCTGTTTAAATAATTGCTCACATATTTAAAAACCATAGCACAAAATCTCATTCTTATAAAAAAAAATACATATTTCCCTTAGTAATATTATCAAAGAATAGGCAAAAAAGTAAGTAGTTTGTAATGTTTTTCCTACTAATAACGTCTGTATACCACGCAGTGATTTTAAACCATAAAATCTGTTCAATACAATGTACTTCAGTACCTTGAACAGAGCCTGAAAATTATAAATTCATTATTTTAGATACATATTTGTTGTTTAATTTTCCTAATGAGTTCAACAGATGATTTTAATACAGGGTAGACTGTTATACTATGACAACAAAACTCCAAACTCTCAGTGGCTTTGCACCCACAGGTTTATAGTTTGTCTCTCAGGTCAGTGGGGTGCCCTGCTCCACCTGTGCTCACCCTCTGCACCCAGGCTGGTGGAACAGCCACCTTCTCAGACATCAGTTGCCATGGAAAAGGGGAGAATGAGGTTAAGTCCCGGACTGCTTCCTGAAACTGTCATCTGGAAATGATATGTCACTTCTGCTCACTCTCATCAGCCTAAGAAAGTTCGATGGGCTTTGCAGCTCCACTGTGCACTCAGAAAGCAGAGACCTGGACATCTGGTGAGGAGCAACAATGACTACAAACACCTTCTATCAATATCATACCTCCTCCCTTCCCCAAATCTCGGGCAATATTTGCTTCACCATTTCCCCCACTTGTTTTAAACGATGCAGTGTGTGTCCACAGGAGTCAGTCACAGATGTAAACACTTGTGTGGTGGCAGGAAAGAGGCTGCGACTGTAGTTTTGTGCGAGAAAAGTGAGACTCAACCTGTCAGCGCTGGTCCCGACCTTTTGCAATTGGCAGCCACACCAAGGGCCCATTCAACGCAGACAGTGACAAGGTAGCAACACTCATTCCGGATTGGCTAACGTGGACTTCCACTGCCTTTCCCAAGATGCAAAGGGAGGTGCTCCACACACAAACATACCTAAACTCCAGAAGCTCTTAGCGCCACCTGGTCACACCTAGACCGTTATGTTCTCCCCGCCGGTGACTCAGATATGCCAACAGGGCAGCTACTGATGAGCCGCTTCCTGTTTTCCAGACACCAAGGAGTGGAGGCGGCTTCTAAGTCTCTCCCCAACTCGCTCCCCCAACCCAGCATGGCCTCATCATAGCAGCTGAAGTTTCTGGAAGGGAGCAGCTGTTACATGAGCTGACAAGATGACTACTCAGTGCATCTACCGCTGTTACCATGACTACAGTAAGTCACAATATGCACAGTTCCTAGATGTGGAAACATCTTCCACAGCATAAACTGATAGATATTAAAACTAAGATACAATAAGCACTGCAAAAGGTCACGGAAGTTCTCCCGTAGGAGTAGCAGAATGGTTTATTTTATTAATAAAATTCATAGACTAATTAGGAAAAAAACCACCTTTTCAAACTGCAGTGTGTTGTACCCCACCTGCTGCTTGCGGGTATGAAGGGGGCCCCAGTGCAAACATATGGCAGCAGCCAACTGGCAGTGCCTTTGACTGGCAAGGACGGCCTAATAGCCACTCTGGCAAATTCTAACGCAGAACAGTTTTGATGATCCCCACTGGTAAGGGTTCCTCTTTATCTCTCAAACATTTCTCAGCAGGCGAGACGTCTTAGGAAAGGTGTCCCTTTTCTCAATGAAACCATCTCCACAGAAATTTGACTAATTGATGAATTGATCAATGAGTCAATGAAAGAAAGAAATGTTATGCATATTTCAAACAACACATTACACAAAACAGAAAGACAATTTATGGGGTTTTTTTAATTGTTTTATTTGGGAAAAGTGCTTCTTACAAAAGGGCAGCTGCAAAATACAGAGACCTCTGTAACAATTGTTTTCTCTTAAAGTGAAAGACTGGGTGGGATCCAAGGAATCAAAGCAGTAGATGGACAACTCAGGAGCATCTCCAAGTTATTTTCAGGAAACAGCAACAAAACGCAGAGCTAACAATTTCCGATCAAGGAATCCTTCTAACAACTTGTCTCGTGGATTATCACTCCTCCCGCACTTCAGTGGGAAAGTGTGACTTATTACTGCAAACCAAAGACCCCACTACAAGAAACACCTTAGAACATAGTTTTGAATCACATCTGTCTACCTGCAAAGCTCAGGGATGGAATGATGCAAACACCCACAAAAACAAACACAAAAACCCAACAATAAAACCCCTCAAAGGATGAAGGTTTATCAGAAAGTGCCTGAACTGGGAAGGCTAGGTCATTAAACATTAAATACAACTGTGTGTCCAAGACCCAGTTTGTGTTAATAGACGGGATAACCAGATAGTTTGAACCTCTACGGCTAAGCCCATTTCTCTATTTATACAGACAGACAGACAGCGCTAGAACAGCTACCGACACACTGCTTTGTCCTGTATGATATTTGCCACAGTAGGCTGCAACGACTAAACCAAGCTTTTCCACTAAGGCTAAGAACGCCGCATCGATGCAGAAGTGATGCTTATCACACGCTCACACTCACGCAGGCCACGTCTATCAGCCGTATGTCAACTTCCAACTCTGCATTTCTTTTATGCCACTCTATCTTTTATGTGTGTTCTTTCACAATATTTCTATCACACTAAACACAGTAAAACTCGCAGCGCAGTCGCATCTGGTTACCCCGTAGTATTACTAGTGTGCAATTAAACAGGAGACCAAAACCACAGAACAAGAGCACGGGGTGGGGGTTACGGGGTAGGGAACAGAGATACACACACAGCTGTGCAGATCTCACCAGAAACCCCAAGTTTCCGTAGCAGAGGCTGCTTGCCACAGTTCAGATCCTTCACCCACTACACCTCTCCTTGGACCTCAAAGCAGGGCCAGCGCTGTTACTTGTGGGTCTGAGGTCCTCAAAATGAGTGTGAGAAGCCCAGAAACACTACCCTAGAACTGTGTGAACTTGGTTGAAAACAGATGACGCAACAAACCTACACTAACTGTCTGACAGTTAAGTTCATGTTACAAAAACACTAACTTTTAAGATTTATTTTTGTAACTTTTTTAAACAGAAAACAACTCACTCTGTGGGGAAAGGTGAGGGATTCTTGAGCAGACAGGCCCTGGGTAGAGGTTATTCCGACAGCACCTGGAGTTGCCAGGCCTGCCTCGGGAACACGGACGCTGTCGCCCCACCACAGGGCACAGCTCCTGTCTGAGGCCCGGCCCCCAGTCCCCACGCCACGCAACGCAGCTATAGATCCAAGTCATAGAAATCTTCCAGCTCATCATGAAACAAGTCCCACTCGTCTTCAGAGTCTGTCAGCTCGTCGTCCCCACCTGCAGCCAAAAGCATAAGCAACATCTCGCCCAGCTCAAAGGTGACCAGCTCCTCTTCATCGTTGTCAAAGGGGTTGCTGTTCTCTCTTTCCTCAATGAGCTCCCAGAAGTGGTTCCTTCGTTGGGCCTGTAAAAAACAAGGCCATGATAGGGTGGCACTGCCGAGAAGCATCTTCTATTCTCTTGTTTCTAAGGCAAAACGTCCAGCACACCAGAGGGCATGACGAACCAGACTTCTCATTTAGGGTTTCCACTTTACCAATCAATTCCTCCCCTCCGGTTACTTGATGCAAACAGTTTAGCCTAGGGCTTTAAGCATCCTATTTTTTCCTTTCATATCCCTCCCAGTTTTCTGAGGTTGCTTTCCTCCTTTAACACTAGTCTCGCGCCCATAATCTCCTGCCCCTACCCCAATGTGTGCAGGGCTCCACTGAGAGCGTGTCATTTCCCCCTTTAAAAAAAGTGAGAGTTACCCGGTATCTGCTTGATGTTCCCACTTTCTGTCTCTGTGGCTCCTCTCTACGGCCATCGGGGTAGGCATGCTTGTAAAAACAGTTCCCTCCAAATGGGCAGCTCCCACGTCCTTCATCAAAATACCTGCACGCCTTGTTGCTGGAAAGGAAAATATCGCAGCCCTTATTCACAGTGGATTTCAGGTCTGTATTCGACTATCATCCGGGGTTTCTTTAAACAGGTAGGGAGAGAACCAGTGTGTCAGTTTACAGCCCTCCCCGAGGTGTGTTCTTAAACATGTGTGTGCTAACGCATGAAACACTAACGAGAAACAGACATTCGGTTCGAGTCTACACTGTTTAGCAGCTCGAGTACCGCAGATCCAGCAGAGCAAACCTTCTAGAAGCCCACACACAAGAATACATGACAACTAGAACATGGACTCATAGTAAGGTAGCGCCCCATGCACGGGCGTCAGCTCTCAGCAGTACAGGCTTCATGTTAACACAGTCCCCGGCACGCAGCCCCAGGACCGTGTTACACAGCAGGACACACAACGGGCACGTATTACCGGGGTGACAAAATACACTGTACTGGGAAGTTAAGAAAGGGCAGGAAGGAGGTAGGAGTGAGTACACAGTGCAGCACTGTCCTTGGCAACGTGAAGCCGCTCACGCTGCGCTGGGGCCTCAGCGAGGAAAGGCTGCAGCGCTCATACCTCATGGCCTCCTTGTATTTCTGAATGAGTTTCTGCTTCTCTTCTTTCTCTTCCACCCAGTACTCACTTGGAATGACAAAGTTAGATGTGATCCGGCATTCGGGGCAGGACCTGGGAAACAATGAACAGGCTGCAATGCAAATTCTCCTTTAGCGGCCCCGCTGCCTCCAGGACACACCCTGGTGTGTCGGCTCCAGGTTCAGACTTAACCGAAAGGCAAGGGGGCAGCTCCTGAAAGGGCTCCACACACTCTCACACAACTGACCGTTTCTCGGAAGGCAAGACAAGCTCCTTTACAAATTCAACTCAATGGCTAGCCAGTTCATTAAAAAAATAACTTAGGTAAAAAAACAAAACCAAAAACAAAACAAAAGAAGACATTTCACACAGACTCCTTTTTCTTTCGTTGAAATAAATTTATTTCTTGTAACTTTGCTCTGTTTAGGTTATGCCGTTTTTGTTCAGTTATGAGAACAAGGATGGTGGATTATTGGCTAGCTTAATGAATGGAATAGGAAAGTGGAAAATGTAAAAACTTCAGGAAACATACATTCAGAGCTAGGTAAGTTGGTTCACTGACCTAAACTGGCTAATCCATTAAACACAATCTCCTCAGAAAAAGCACGAAGATTCTACTGAACTGATACATAGGGTTTCCTCATTCAAATAAAAGTAGATATACCAACTAACCTAGAAGCTAGCTGAAATACAAAGAAACCCCAATTAGAAGAATACCCCTGTTTCAAGATAAAATGCATGCATTTAAATGCGCTCCGTCTGGTTGAGAGTTGGCACACGATACTAAATTCTTCCCCAAAATAGAAAGCACAAACGAAGGTTGGGGAAGAGCCTCACTTTATGATCTTGCTCTCAAATTGCTTAGCACTCCTCCACTTGCGAATACACTTGAGACAGTAGGTGTGGCTGCAGTTGGACAGGATACCAAAGCGGCGCTCGCTGGGGTTGGCTTTCTCGTAGACGACCTCCATGCAGATGCCACACACCATGTCCTGGCTGCGCTGCACGGCAAACGACAGCTCCATGTCCTTCTCATGGGCCTCAATGCAGGACTGGGCAAGGCGGAGGGAGAGAAGAAGGGCAATCAAGTCACTGGACGAAGACACTTCCCCCTGCCAGTTAACAGCTCACGTTCAGAGACCCAAACAGTCGGCTGAAAAGGTAAGACTCGCAGCCGGACTGTAAAAGCAGCTTTGTTCCCAAGTGACTACCGGTGTGCTGACATTTTGGGACTTCACAAAAAGTCACACTGTGAGGACTCAACTTCAGAAACAAAAATACCCACTTTTATCTATGGAGGGGCTCAGCTCACCCCTTGCTGTTACCCTCATTGAGCACAATTTTTCATACTAAGTTTGTTGATTTTCTGCTTTTTTAGATGGAAAATGCAATCAGGATTAAGCCCTTAATTTACAACCTGTCAGAAAATAAGCGTGAAGGATACCAACATTTATTAGGTGACACAATTATGTGTCAGATACATAATTTTCACATTAGAAAAACCAGCTTTATTTATTGAAGATAAATCACATACCATATAATTCAAAGTGCACAATTAAATGGTTTTTGCTGTGCGCAGAATTGTGCAACCATCACCACAGTCAATACCGGAACATTTTTGTCACCCCAACGAGAAACCCCATCCCCAGAGTAGTCACTTATTTCCCCCTGAACACACTACCCACCCAGTCCTAGGCAACTCACCTGTAGATTTGCTTATTCAGGACACTTCATATAAATATGTAACCTTTTGTGACTGGCTTTGTTCACTTAGCACATTTTCCAGGTTATCTTTGTAGTAGAATATTGGTATTTTACTTCTTTTTATTGCTGAGTAACATTCCATTGCATGTATAGACCACATGTATGTACCCATTCATCAGGTGACAGACATTTCAGTTGTTTCCACTTTGGCACTATTACAAATAATGCTGCTATGAACGTTCATATACAAATTTCTGTGGACATCACATACTTTTTATTTTAATTGAGGTATAATTGACATAGCATATTACACATTTTATAATCTGTAAGAAACATGCTAATTATAGGAAATGCAAAAAAGCAATAGAAAAGTTACTCACAATCCCACATAACCACATTTTAGTATATTTTCTTTTTCCTAAACCTTTTTTTAAACCATCTTCAGAGGTAAGCACTATTCCAATACGCTGTGAAGATAGGATTCAAATTATGCCTATCTCACACCATGCACCACCCCTCAACAACCCAATTAATTTTTATTAGAAATAATTAGTATCAAAATTGCTTCCAGTAAGTAAAAGGTTAATATAATGTCTTCGCAACAAAAAAATTTATGCTGCAAATGGGCTTATTAAAGCCATAACTGGAAACCGTCACCCATTGCTGTTGGGAATTTAAAATGGTGCAGCAACACTGGAAGAAGAGCAACTGCCAGTTACCATGACCCAGCAACTCTACTCCAAGACAAAGTAAAACACATGTCCATAAAAATGTACACATGAATGTTTGGCATTATTCAAGAGCCAAAAAGTAAAAACAACCCACACTTCCGACTAACAAATAGAAAAACAAACTGTGTAACTAGACTACACAGTTTGTTTTTTCTAGTTACACAGTGGATTACTCAGCCACAAAAAGAACGAAGGACTGATATACACTACAACATGCATGAATCTTGAAAACATTATGCTAATGTTTTAGCCAGTCACAAAGGGCCACCTCTATGATTCCATTCATATGAAAAGTCCAGAATAGGCAAATCATGGAGATAGAAAGTAGATTAGCTTTTGCCAGGGGTTGAAGGGAGAGTGATGGAGCAAATCGATGAAGTTTCTTTCCAGGATGATGAAAATATCCTAAAATTAGAACAGTGGTAATGGTTGCACAACCCTGTAAATATGTTAAAAACCAATGAAATGTGCATCTTAGAAAAGCTGTTAATTAAAAACTAAAAGAGAAAAATATAAGAAGTCTGAGGTTCTGAAAGTATGACTTCTTGATAAGCCCAAAAGAGAATATCCCTACTTACTGATAACCATTCGGTTCACCAAAGGTTTCTCGGCAATGAACTGGCACTGCTGGGAAAGGGCAAATCTAGTCCTCACACCACTGAACATGGAATCCGCTAAAGACTTACTTTTATGTGCTGTGATCTCTGGGCCGCGTCCACTGGGTGGAGGACTTGCAGCCCACACATGTCACAGGAGTCTCCGTGGAGATACACACAGTTCTCCCCGTATCGGCACTCTCCCACGGCGGCGTACGGGCAAAGCTGCTGCTTCGTTTCCACTGTGCTTTGCTCCTTCTCGGAGTCTTCCTTGGTCACTGAGCCCTGCAGGGGAGCGTCAGTGCAGGAAGGGGCAGCTGAAAATGTTCAAGAGGGTGGTAAAGGTCCAACACGGATATGGCAGACAACTCTAAGGTAACTGAGATGCTAACTGAAAAGAACTTCAATTAAACTCCAAAACAGTCTATTGAACTAATTTCCTTGCTCTTGAAAGACATGAACTTTTCTTAATTCTGGTATTTCCGAGATTTGGCTTGTAAAAAGGAAAAACAATGTTTTATGTATTCCTTGTGAAACTGGCTTCAGTTTTTCAAAACATTCTAAATTCATTACTATTGGGATTCAGAAAGTTTTTCATGCCACCTATAAGTCTCAGGTGATCCAATTAAGATTAGGCTAACTGTGAAGTTTGGAAGCAGGAAGGTGGTGAAAACTCAGCTAATTGACGACCTACTGTCTAGCCCTCTTACTTGTTTTTATTCTTCAAAATACTCACTCCGGCCACAGTAGGGCTGGCCAGGAACAAACTCAATGGCATTCACCCAGTCTTCTGAAACTGCTCCTACAGTTGCAAAGTTTGAATTTCTTGACTCGGCCTCGCCCGTATTCATTTCCACAATCGGTCCAACTGCTGATGAGAGACTTGAGGAAGCAGTAAGAGACACCTTTGCAGTTAGATCTGCACTAGTCGTTTCTTCCTGTTTCAATGGCTTGCTGTGCTCATACCTAAAGAAAAATCCAGAAGTCAGCATCAGCAGTCACTGTCTAACCTGAACCCTCTAGGTGGGATACGCAGGGGGCAAAGTGTATACAAGTGGATACTTTGGTCAGCTTTGCTCAAGTGTCTGGACGCTGATGGGAACCACTCTGAGCACCTCTCGTCATTGCAGAAGTCAAACGTGACTTGTATTCATCTTTTGTTATCAGCATATATTGAGTATTACAATTTTAATAGTTTTCCTTTCTTAAAATGTGTCTACATTTTTTTGGCACCCTCTGTATATGCCCTGATCCTATCCTTGGGTTCTTGTCAAACTACTGTGCATATGAAACACCTGGGAAATTGTTAAAAGCAGATACCTAATTTCTAATTCTGGCATGGAGCCCCTGATTCTGCATGTCCAACAAGCGTCCCCCCCCCAACATGAGGCTCATACTACTTCTGGTCTAGGGGCCACATTCTGAGCAGCAAGGCTATAGAGCAGGGGGCAGAAAACTTTAAAAGGTCAAATACGTAATAAGTATTTGAGGCTTTGTCAGTTATACTGGTCAATTGTCACAAGTATTCAACTCTGCAACTGCAGTTCAAAAGCAGCCATAGGCATTATTTAAATGACCATGTGTGGCTGTGTTCCAATATAACTTTATTCACAAAAAGAGCCTTTGGCCAGGTTTGGCCTACATGCCATCGTTTGCCCACCACTGACAGAGACCATCAGTGGTACCTCGGTTTTCGAACGTAATCCATGAACTCTGAAACATTCGTAAACAGCCGATAGCTAGGCCTCAGGATCTTGCACTTGGGAAGCTGTGTAACATATTTGACTCCTGAGTCGTGTTCGAAAACCGAAGCATTTACTTCTGGTTCATGGCATTCAAAAACCAAAATGTTCGTCAACAAAGATGTTCGAAAACCGAGGTACTACTGTATTTCCCTTCAAATTCCACTCTACTCAGGAGTTTCAGGTAGTTAATCTACAGTTCCCATGGCAATTCTGCTAAGGAGACTGTGCGGCGAAGATTGATAAATCAAAGCAATGCTGACACTCAAATTTGACAAGTGGAAACGTGGAACATTCTACCGACACATAAACTAAAGTGCTCCCGTTATTAAAAGGGAGACACAGTGCTGACCACATATACAATGTGTGTTTGCTTTTCCTACATCCATTCATTCACCTAGTTACTTCCTTTCCTGTGGAGACCAGGCTGTGAGCTGACAAGGGCCTTGCAACTGCAAGGTCATTCCCATGGGAAGCCTCGCCTCAGCAATCTTCCCAGAAAGTACAAGATAACACTGAGGCAGCGACACACATACAAACTGGCCAATACACAGAACAAAATGTTCTAATTAATACCTGCTTGTTCTGCTAATACTTGTGTATTTATATAACTATTCTAAGACTGTATAAAAACTGTGTGTAAAATAAAGACTGCGCCACTGCTCTGCCATCCATGGATGGTGGACCTCCCGATCCCAGCTTTCCTGTCTGTGTCTTTTCTCAATCTCCTCAACCTTCCCCCTCAGGCCAAGCCCTCCAGGCCGCGCGGGCCGTGGCACTTTCCCAAATTCTTACCCTACACATTTTCTCTTCTCATTCCTTTTCATCTGTAAAATTTATCATTAAACCACATCTCCAAGTATATAGAAAAACTATTTCCTTCAAAAAACAACTTTCTGCCTGAGGAAATCCTCAATTCTTTGAGCATTTTCTGTTGAGCCATTCAGACACCATAAATTAACAATGTACATAGTAAATCTAAACTGTGTCGTAACTTACAGCATGTATCTAGCAGTTCTTGTAATTAATTGAGCAATACGAACTATGTTTTATAGGTGTCTACATCTAAAAAAGAAATGAAGCCTAAAGACTGTCATTTAGCTTATGGAACAATTGTTGAGCAGGTTATCTTTATATTATACTATCCCAAATCTTTATGTGCCTCCTCTTAAGCATTCAGTAAACTACTTTGCTTTTCAGTGCAAGGAATTTGAGTATCCTGTTATCAGCTACAAAAACCCAATGCATTTTATTCCACAGACTGGAATCAATGCAAGCTAAGGAATGAGAAGGAACTAGCATGAATATGCTTTCGTTTTTAATCATCTCACTCCATCATCAAAAAACTGTGAAGGAAGCACTGTCATCATTTTAGGTGACACAGACGACGTAACTGTCAAGTAAGCGGTGTCCCAAGTCTATGGTGACTCTAAAGCTGCTCTGTCCAGTATGGCGGCCACTGGCCGTATCCGCTATAAACGATTCCCTGCATGAGGAGTTACATTATTTGAAATTCCGGCGTTGCCAAGTTGTATAAAAAGATCCCTGCACAGTAAGAGTGAAAAGTAGATTTCTTGGGGGAGGGAGGTTATCACTTTGAGGGGTGTAAATGTCTATTATGTTGCTCTGTACTTTTCTAATAAAATAAAAAATATGTATGACTGATAAAAAATATAACTAATTACATATATACATATATACATATAAAGCTATAATAGAAAAAAAAGAAAAGTAGGTTTCAGTCCCCAGGTATAACTTGAACAAGAAAACAAGTAGTCGTGGGACCAGCCCTTTCGTAAGATTCCTTCCTTAACTAGTGTGTAACCAAGTTCATGATAATCACCTGTCTCAGCCTGTCCTAAACAATTTTCACCTAACGTCCCTTTCCGGCAGACTATTAGTACATGGGTTTCCCTAAGTCCTTTCATTTTATCCTATGAGCTCTAAATCCAGCTCAATCAGGATCATTCCCCAACGAGGCAGGTGTATAAAGAAAACCGAAAAGAACCGCAGTCCACTAGTTGATTCCTGTGCCTAAGTGCCAGGGCCTCCCCTACTGTCTGTCACAAGGAAGCCCACCCCTTGTATCCCCCCACCTCCTACGCTGCAGGGGGCCTTGTATCCTCTCCCCCGAGGAATGCCAATAGGGGCTGGCAAAGCCACCTGAAAAATAAGCTGACTGACACACAGTCTAGGCCTGGGCTCAAATTTCTTCAATTTAACCTTAGTTCCCATTCCACCTACATGGGCTAATCAGATGAGTTCCACTTCTGTAATAGGACACTCACTCTGTTAATACGTAGCCATACGTTTCCTCTTCTGTCACACGGCATATTCTCCAGTATGTTCTGAGCATGTCTGTCTTATCTCCATTCTTACCAACATTCAATTCCTCTCTCCCCAGACATGGTTTACAAGGATTCTGAACGGACCAACTAGTTCCCCTACAATTAAGCTGCTCTGGAAAATCTACGAGGACCATCCTACTACAAAGAATTGCTCACCAATAACTTTCCCCCACCCCATTAATACTGTGACTGCAAAGACATAGTTGGGGTTTTTTTTTGAGTGGCACTGTGTCCTTTTTCCCCCTTTCCAGCAATATTGCAATGAAGAAATTAGAAGAGAGCAAAATAAATGACTCCTAAACTCAGATGTCAGAGGTTCCACTTCTGAGCTCCCACAGTCACATGAAAAAGAACTTTTTTTTTCTCTACCCTTACCAGATTTCCTAGAACAGGTGTGGGATGACCTAACATTAATATCCCACCCATTAATAATTTCTTAAGTCTTTTGCACTCTAAGCATTTGAACCCAATAGCTGACACAATTCTTTTCTGATTAACAGGACACGGAAACTGGCTATGACATTGCCAAAATGTCTCACCCAGTGTGACGGTTTAGAGTTTGTCCCAAATTCATTCTTTGATACTCCTCCCTTCAAAAGCGATTGGACGTGAAGCCCAATCTCTCTCATCTTAAAAGTGGACTGGATTTAGTGACTCGCTTGTAATAAACAAAATATAGTGGAAGTGACCGTGTGTGACTTCTGAGACTAGGTCATAAAAGGCACCGTGGCTTTATTCTTGCTGTCGCTCTTGAGTCACTTGCTCTGGGGAAAGCCAGCTGCCAGGTGTGGACACTCAAGTAGCATCACGGAAAAGTCCACGTGGTGAGGAACTGAAGTCTCCCACCAGCCGACGAGAGGGAGCCCTCTTGAAAGTGGCCCTCCAGCCCCAACCAAGATTTCAGATGATGGTAGCCCTGGCCAAAATCCTGACTGCTACGTCCTGGGAGTCTGAGCTAGGACTTCCCAGTAAAGCCACTACCAGATTCCACACTCAGAAACTATGAGATAATGTTTTACGGTTTTCAAGCTGCTAAATTTCGGGATAATTTGTATATCAATAGATAACTAAGATACCTATATATTTTCTGAACCCACTACTGCTGAATTGCAATTTAATAGGATTATGGCATCAATTCAATGAATGATAGCAATTACTTAATAACTAATCCCTTTTGGTTCTCTAACATTCTGAGACTCAAGAGACACTCTTGAAGCTTTTCCCCTAAATTTTAGCTTAAGTGATTTTGGGAACTCAAGGGCTTCAGGAAAATTTAGTTGAATGACAAATCTTAACTAGTAACCTAAATACACTGTTCCAAATGCCTACGATCCCTAATTCACACTAAGAACAACTGAAACCAGCCCTGATCGATCGGTCAAGTATGCACCTCATCCTTGGTCTTGGAAAGGAAATGCCAGATACAAACACCTTCACCACACTCTCTGCAGAACCTGCTTTTCAGGCATTAACTAAAGACTGTATCACAAACGCATTTTTTTAAAGTGTAGTAACACATTTCCTGAGAAATGTGAGATTTCTTTCTGTCAGTGTACTACCATTCCTAAGGAGTCCTTCTCAAAGCATTATTTTCAATCTGTTACTTATAAAGCGATCAGGATTATCTATTTTACCCATTTTTCCCCAACCTCCAATCTGCCCCTGAACCAAATTTGTAAACAAATTCTTACCTGCAGCGGTCTCCGTAAATACAGTAGCCTCGCTGGAAATACTTGCACACTATGCCGTAAGGACTGTCAGAGAGGTCATGCGAGTAGCGACAGTTATCTCCCTCCTTACAAACCCCATGCATGAAATACCTGTGAGACAAAGAACCACAAAGTTGGATTAAAACAGATGAAAGCCAATACACAAAGCAGAACTCGACGGGATGCCCATCAAGTTATCCCTCACACGGTGCCACAGGAAGGCTGCCTACAGACACAAGCACCGAGTGGGATTTAAACTTTCAGTCGTCATTCACTTTGCCTCTGCAGGTTAAGTCTGACCCCTGTTCTCATTTTACAGTCCTGCAGGAGCGGGGTTGCTTCTACTTTTCCACTAACTTTAGCCATAATGGCAGTTCTATCTGTAAAAAAAAAAAAAAAAATCAAAGAGAAAGAAGCAACGGAGACTGGAATGAGTCAACTACTCTAAAAGTGTTTCACTTCTTCAAGAAACCACTTTAATTCTTTAAAAGCCACGTGAAAAATCTAGAAGCAAAATTTGCTTCAAAAGTAAAGGCAAGGGGAAATCACTTTAGCCCTTTGTTTGGCAGGCAGCTGTCCCTCTGCCTGCAACGCTTACATGTGTACCTAACTGACAGTTTCCGAACAGCAAGTATCAGAGTGTGTGACTCAGTAAATCGCTCCTAAGTAGACCTGGGCCAGCAGCGGCAGCATCACCTGGGGTTTTCTAGAACGGTAAATTTTGAGGCCTTAACTGAGACCAACTAATCTGTAATTGGAAGTTATTACACGCAGCAGTTAACACACGCAGCAGTCTGCATTTCTCTAAGTCATTCTGAATCAGGGACGTGAAAAGGATCTAATTATGAAAAGTGAGAACTACCACACACAACCCCACCAGCCCAGCACTGGATTCTGTGGGTGTTCTTTTTATTCTTTGGTCCTTGATAGGGTCTTCTCTTGAGGAAGGTTATGAAGAATTATTGTTGGCAGGCTATACCGCCCCAAATATGCACCTGGGGATGGACAGAATAGCAATAAATACATTTTACCTGCCCACTGATTTGAATGATACACAGAAAAGAGTCATATTTACCTAAAGAGCCTTGACGAAGGTTGCCCCAAATTGAAATGTGAAAGAACATGGTAAGAAGTCAAATTATAACTATAATTAACCTAACTTCAACTGTTACTAGGTTTAACTTAATCTAACATGGGTTTAAGCTTTTGCAACAGGACTACTTTGTGGAAGCTTTGAAGCTGTTTGAGTGTCACATAACCCAAATTTGAGCTAAACCACTAGTACCGATAAGGAAAAAATTAACAATTAAAACAAAATAAACAAGTCAATGATAATTATATTGTAATCACCACTGTCGGTAATCATGCTATAAAAGTATTTATAAAAGTATCTACAGTTGAAATAGGTTATTCATTTGAAACAATGTCACTGTTTGAATAGTTGCTTTCTGTCTGATCCCCAGTGTGAACACCTCAACTCTCACTTCTAAACACAAGACAAAGGTATCCATACTTTGCTTATTTTCTTGGGTCAGTTGCAAGTCAGAGATGTCTATTTTAAGGTTTGATAAAATATCTGCCTAGAGATTGCAAGCTGGGCAGATAGCTCCTAAATCTCAGGCATAATACTTGGAATTACGTTTGTTCCTAAATCCTATTCTGCCATGTTTCCATTCATTCAATTGTTGCACTTAGGTTTTATGTCAAATTATGTCTTCTACCAATCACTACTAAGGTCTACCAAGCTGCTGACCTTAACCTCTTTTTTTTTAAATCAGTTGCTTCAAGAAATTCAACTCCCAGGCTGGCCCGGTGGCTCAGGCGTTTGGAGCTCTGTGCTCCGACTCTGAAGGCTGCCGGTTCGATTCCCACATGGGCCAGTGGGCTCTCAACATCAAGGGTGCTGGTTCGATTCGACTCCCGCAAGGGATGGTGGGCTGTGCCCCCTGCAACTAACAATGGCAACTGGACCTGAGCTGCACCCTCCACAGCTAAGAGTGAAAGGACAACAACTTGATTTGGAAAAGTCCTGGAAGTATACACTGTTCCCCAATCAAGTCATGTTCCCCTTCCCCAATAATAGTAATTTTAAAAAATCTGAAAATAAAAGGAATTCCACTCCTTGATCCTGGCATTTTATAGTTCAGCACAACACGCTTCCTTAGAACTGCAAACACACACACACCACTATTACTTTTTGACATCCATGATGACTGAAAACTTCTCTAGAATCCAAAATGACAGAGAGAAAATTAAAGTCAGCACATAGATTGGCTGGCCTAAGGCAGTGAAGAGTGGTCTATTAGCACTTTTTGGCCACAAGCACACATAATATAGCAGATGACCAAGAGTGAAGAGAACAAGGGCAAACTTGGGGGAGATGGGGCTGGATAGCTCGGGAAGACTCTGCAGGGCCTTGTAAGCGATCTCAGAGCAGTAAGAAAACCATTGAAGGACTTGAAACGAGGAAGTGTCCGAATCAGACTCAAATTTTAAAACACTACATTAAAGACACTTAGATATCTTATCTTGCCACAAGAAAATTTTAAGTAACTGGTACTGGAGTAGCTTAGCCAGAAGACAAAGGAATAACCTTTTCCAGCCCATTCCTGACAAAGTGAATACTGTCTGTGGGAAGCTCCATCAGAGATCTGGCTCAACATCAGGACTGGAAACAAAACTATCCAGCAATGAAAGAACCTCCTGAGGTCCAGAACGAGCATCACTGGAGGAATCCAAGCAGACACAAAATCACCGGATGCTGCAGAAGAGACAAACACTAGCCCTAATTAGTTACTGCCCAATAAGAAGTATTATTTCACATGCTGCTGCACGTGTATGGTCTGGGTTTTTTGGTTTGTTGCACTTGTCTCTCAGTGATACCAACACTGTTGGTATACCCAGAATTACATACCTTGCTCACCATGAAATCCCTTCCCGCCAACCCATCTCTGTGGAAGTCTGAGAGATGACTCACACGATAGTGGCAGGTAACAGGAAAAGGAAAAAGGCAACCCACTCCCGAGAATTTCTCCCCAAAACCAAACCAATCAAAATAACTTTTTTTGTTTTTAAATGCCACCACCAAAAGCCACCGTTCAAAGTCACCTGATGCCACTGCCCATGCTGAGCTTGTCTTCAGTGACAAGCTGGGCTGTTTCCTTCCCCCTTGAACATGCAATGGCTCCAAGCAGACACTGTCCAGTAATAAAGACAAATACAACTGACTAGAAAACCTTACTGCTGTTCCTCTTGGAAACCTAAGCATGGTCACCGAGATACATTACAAGAAACACCAACAGCAGCTTGTGACGGTACAAGAGAAACAAACAACACCCCCACAGTACCTCCAGACCGCACAACCTCTCTGGGGATTTACAGAAAGTACAGATTCATGTGCCATTTAGTCACATAATCTGGTTACATTTCTTACTTTGATATTTAAATTTTTGATGAGGGCATGTCCCATTTCGCAAACTAGTTTGTAAATAATTCCTGTTGGTTAAGGATCACGGTTTATTCTGCCTTTTCTCTCCTCCAGTACCTATACAGATAATACTTACATACTTGTTTAACTGTAGAAGACAGGTAAGGTGTCGAGATGAATCAGTCCCAGTAGCAAGTAAGTTTCCAGCCCAGGAGAAGAAAAAATATTCTGTAATGCCATCCCTTCAAAAGAAAAACCCTATAATAGTCGCCCAGTAATGAATTTCATTGTAGATATCACAGCACTTGGACAAAGACTTTCTGGAAGAATTTCCATCATTTTTAAGCTATATTAACTACACTTAAAGAACACTCATCTACCACTGTAGAAGCACTCTGATAAAGCAATGTCTAAGTAAGTGGTAAGTAAAAATTACAATTTGCCAGTTATAACTTTTCTTTAAGTATTAATTGTTTGAACCCCTGCGCTCAAGGAAGCTAGAAGCAATAGCATTTCTATTTCATAATATTCCTCCAAACGGCCTGGTGGGGGCAGCATAACACAGTTCCTTGGGATAGGTATGTATAGGTTTTTCTTAAGCAGTAGAAATACGAATTTCAAAAGAAATAGTAACTCGCAAGAAAATGCAGATGATCCTAAGCAAGTAAAAACAAATATCAAAGAACAACAACAAAACACAAATATCCATCATCCAAACAAGTCCTAACTTCTAAGAGGACTATACCCTAAGTAAAGAAACCAGCCTCAGTCCAATTCCTACATCTGAGGGGAACTAGGCACAAAACTGGAACACATCACTATTTCGAATTCTCTTCAAAGGGGCTTTAGCTATCACACACACTGAAAATATTTATAATACAACGCATTTCTGCATTCCCTTTGACAGCTAGCTCTGTCTTTCACTGTAGGCACGAATGCTTAATTACTGAATAACTGAATGGCGTGATCCTGGAAAGATATACATGGTCCATCAAGTCTTTTGTCTTTGCTAATTTACGAGTGGTTTAAAAAAAAAAAGCAGAGGAATCTTACTAGTATATACTACAGTGAATAATTTCAGGTGTGGATTTGTCGACATCAATTCAAGCACTTACTGAGTTTACTAGCTCCTGAGTAAAGCCCTACAGCCCTAAAGCAAAAGCTACAGACAGGCTTGTATTTTAAAAAAAAATCTAAGCAATCACATCTACACCTGTGTCCTTTACATAGTACTTTTTTCCAAAATGTTAGATTACTGAGCTATGTAAATTTCTTAAATACATAAATCTATCGAATGTGGGCAAAGAATTCCCACTGGTCCAGGACACATCTAGGCTTTTTCATTAGGATATTAAAGATCTAAAGACAGGCAAAGAGGAATGATTAGCATGGGAAGTTAAGTTGTTCTGCATTCTGATGACACTGGTGAGGAACTAGAAAAGAGGAAACAGAACAGGGAAAAATACCTAACAGAAGGGAAAGTAAAGTGTGGGAAATGACAACGAATTACTGTGAAGAGATGTAAAGCTGGGCTCAAGTTTCAAACACAACAGGTTAATAGTGAGCTAAGGAGATCAGGTTGGTGATGGGTTTTCAAGGCTAGACTATATTTAGATTAGAGGGTGGGACAAATGTAGGCACTGTATGGAGTCCTTAAAGAACTCACATATTCAAGGAAGATTATTGTGGGTCCATGAATGCAGACGGGGACTGCAGGGTGAAAGTTCAGGAATATAAAGGTTACAATAGTTCTTTTAGGATTCAACCGGCACACGTAAAATAAATCAACTACAGCACTGGAGAGAAAAAGAGAAACTGACTCAAATAATTGGCCCCATGAATAGGAATTTTAAAATTCTCATTTTAGGGATACCGCATTTGATTCACTTCTTGGGATCTACGGATGCCTGGTCAGAAGCTACCTAAAATAGCTTTTATGTTTCCTCCATCCCGTTACTGAAAATAACCATTAATTAAGCTTATCACTCATGCCTTGAGTGCATCCTATTAAAGACCGAGAACGTTTCAAATCTCGCTATTAAATACTACGACAGCGCGTTCTGGATATTAGGAATATTTTACGTATCTCCATATAAATTACCGTGGCCACCCGGGTAGGTGAAAACCGGCATTTCGGTTGGATTTTGGTTTTGCAACCGAAATGAGTCCAGCTTCCAGTCCTCCTGATCCCTTTTTCAAAATCCAAGTAGGACATCCACTTCAAGGCCCTAACCTTGTAGGTGCTGCTGCTCGGTCATTTTCCGCATGCGCATACACACGTGCGTGTAACCGCCATCCACGAATCACTGATTTTTTCACCAACCGTCTGCACCCGACACACCACACCAGAACTAAAGGTCTCCCCTCCGGGAGCGAGGTGGCTTTCCGCAGGGAACCCGTCCGCCGGGGGAGTCAGACCGCAGGCGGAGGACAGGCCCCGGCCCCGCACTGGGTTCGGGGACAAAGCTCAGAACCGCCAACCTCGATAAACATACAAAGAAAACAACAAAAGCGGCCGGTCCGGCGGGGGCGGGGGGCGGGGAGACGCGAGCAGACGTTCCACGCGGACGACACGGAGCGGGCCCCGGCAGCCCCGCCACCGCGCCGGGCGGGACCCGCGCGCGCGGCCCCGGGCCCGGCAGGCTCGCGGGGAGGCCGGCTCGGAGCGCGTCGCCACCGCTTCCCGCACCTGCGGAGCCGGAGGCCCAGGGTGGTGGTGGTGGTGGCGGGGGGATCGGCGACAATAAAAGGAGGGAGGCGTCCCCCTCCCGCTCCCCGCGCGCGCCGCGCCGCACGGCCGGGCGCGGGGAGCGCGGCGGTTCCGCAGCGAGGGCTCGCGCGCCCGGGCCGCGGCGGCCGGCGGGGGTTGGCGCAGCGCGGGCGGGCGGCCTGGGGACGGCGACGGCGACGGCGGCCCCTCCTCGCCCGCCCCTCCTCCGCGGCCGCGGCCCCCTCCCCGCGCCGGCGCCGGGCCGCGCCACGGCTCACCTGCAGGTGACCTGTTTCGTCCAGCCGCCGCAGCCGCCGCCTCCCCCGCCCCCCGCCCCCGGGGACGGGGAGGCGACGGTGGGGATAGGGGTGGGGGAGGCCGCTGCCACCGCCGCCGCTGCCGCTCCTGCTCCTGATGGTGTGGCTGTTGTTCCGGGAGCTGCAGCCTCCGCCATTACTGTTTATCCCACACAGCAATGGCACCGGAACTTCCGGATCACATAGTTCCGGTCCGGCTGCGGGGAGGAGAAGGCGGCGAGGCGAGGGGAGGGGAGAGGAAGGAGAGCGGAGCGCCCGCCGGCTCCCCTCGGCCCCGCGTCGAGTCTCCGAGCGCTCTAGCGGCTCGAGCTACTGGCCTGAGCCGGAGAGCCCGCGGGCCGCCCCTAGAGCCCTCTGATTGGTGGACGGGACTGCTCCGCCTGAAAGGGGCGGGGCGGGGGCGGAGTCGGGCAGGTGGGCCCCACCCACTGCTGCCCCCGGGCTCCACATCCAGGGAACCAAAGTCCACAGGCGAGAGTACGCAGACGAGTACTTCCTAGCAGAGGTGGGGGCAGGAGAGTGGCGGGGCTGGGGGGCGGGAATTTGGGGTCTGGCTTTTGAAGTCCAACTTTCCCACTTACTGGCTCTATAGATTGTGATGTATGAACTCGGGCTGGATATCCATTTTCTGAGCCTCAGTTTCCCCATTTCTCAAAGGGGAATGACAGCAGGCTCCACCCACCTCACAGGGTTGCTGTGAGGATTATGATAAGCGTGGCAATCACTGAGCTTAGTGCCTGGAGCACAGTGAGCACTAATTGTTCTCCCTGACTCCTCCAGGCAGAGCTGTGATAGCCAAGCCTAGCTTGGTGGCTTAGCAAAGGCTCCAGTGGCTTTTCCCACTCCTAGCGATAATATTTGTCTTTCTGCAAGTTAACTTAGCACTTAGTGCTCCTGCTTTCTTCAACTCTAAATAAGTTTAAAAAGTAAATAATTTAAAAATAATAACAGTACCTACCCCAGGGGTGGTTGACATAATTAAATGAGTCCATGTAAAACCCTTAGCATTGCGTTTCACTTGGCAGTGAATACTTGATAACGAATAACAAAAGGTGTCTGAAATATCCCACCTTCTAAGAGTGATTTTAAAAACTATGAAAATTAAAGAGTTTTCAATTCTACTTGCCCATTAATGCCCACTGTCCACTCAGATGCTGCATATTAAATCCTGAGCTTCCACAGGCAGTTTTAATAAGCCCTTAGATTTGCTTTTCTATAGCCTCCGTGAAGAAAGTGAAAATCCACCCTACTGATAATCAGACCATGATGTACCTAATAGACACAAACAAGGACAGTGGAAAAGCCAGCAGAAAACGTTTTCTCCCGAGGTCACACCATGGCAGAAAAGACTAACAATCCCCTTCTTTTGAGTAATGACAGCTTTTTCACTAATGACTTCCCCAAACCCCCTTCATCACTCCCTCCTACCTCCCACAGATTGCTGTTTACTGCCCCACCGCAGGACAGCATGCCACCCAAGCTGGTCTCCTCCCCCAGAATCACCCAGCATGAGCTTCAATGCTGCAAGAAGTCCCCCCCACTCCCCTTTCCAAGATGCCCATTTCTCTGCTGTACAGTCCCCACTGCTGCAGCAAGCTAATAAATTTAAGTTTGTTGGACCACCAGTGTGTTCCTGGTAGTCTTTATTAAGTATCATCAGCCAAGTAGTAAATTATGTGAGGTTTTGTTTTTTGTGTTGTTTTTTTTTTTTTTTTATGTTAAGAAAAAGGGTCACTTAAAACAATTCTGTTTTAGGAAAATCCTCCTGTAAATTATGAATTGTTTTTGTCTCTTTACTGGTGCACTCAGCTGAAAGTGGTGCCCAGCTCAGAGCCCTCAGTGTGATCATCTAAGATCATAAAAGATCTGAGCCTCAGTGATACATCTGCAAGACCCTGTGCCTTTACTTAGGAAATAATCCAGACCTAATCCTAAAATGGAGGAAGGATGGGACCCAACGCTGTCCCCAAGCTGTTACGTAAATTCTGAACCAAGAGACCAAAAAGCTTTGGCAAGTCAAGTCCCGTCTTTATCAGAGTTTGTTAAGGAAACTTACCTGCAAGGCTTGTCTTGGATGGAGGACAGACGACATGGATCTCTTCCAGGCCACGTGGAAGATGCTGAAGGGTTATATAGGACCGGGCAGGATGGATGGGGGTACTGAGGCATGACCCACCCAAGATGCGGGAAAAATGCTTAAATGCTTGCCTGGGGCAGGGCAATCGCCTGTTCCAGGAACCAGTATGCCTGGGGCATGAGGGTGGGGTAAGGCAGTCAGTGAGGGGATCTGGGGAAGTAATCTGATCTGGCCTCAATCTACCTGGATCTAGGTAGGGTCCAGCAGCAGTCATGTCACTGAATAGTCTGTCCTCCTCACAAGCCCACACGTGCCCAACCAAGCCTGAGTTCTGAATTTTAGATCTTCCCACTCAACTCTGCAGCCATGTCTCTCTGCTCAAAGTCCTGCATGGAGGGTTTCAATCAGGGTTCGTCCTCACTGGCCTGGTGTGAGGCCTCTCCCCTTCTCAGACCCCATCTGCCCTGTTCTGGCTTCTCTCCACGAACTCTGGAGTCATGCTGACCCAGACACACTAGTCACACACTCCCAGGGTCTTTACATTAGCTGTCCCTTCTGCTGGGAACCTCATCACCCAGGCATTTCCTTGGCTAGCTCCTCCAAGTTTCTGCCAAATCTCAACAAGAAATTCTCAAATCTGGGGGGTGGGGGGAGGGAGATGAGGGTAAGGGGGATCAAATATATGGTAATGGAAGGAGAACTGACTCTGGGTGGTGAACACACAATGGGATTTGTAGTTGATGTAGTACAGAATTGTACACCTGAAATTATGTAATTTCATCAACAATTGTCACCCCAATAAATAAATTTAAATTAAAAAAAAAATTCTCAAATCTTTCAAAATATTGCAACCTGTTTCCTCACCCCTCTCCCTCCCGCACTCCCAAGCTCCTACGTCTGCTTTACTTCTCTTTTATTCCATAGTATTTGCCTTCTAATTCACTATAGAATTTGCTTGTTTATTATGTTTATTGATTGTCTGGCTCTCCTAGCTAGAATAGAAGCTCTCTGAGGGTAGGGATCTTTGTCTGCTTTGTTCAGATTATGGACAAAAAAAAGGGTTCTATGGAAAGTAACCTCACAGGCCGTATGAACCAGCAATTCCACTCCTAGGTATTTATCCAAAGAAATCCAAAACACTAACTCAAAAAAATATATGTACCCCTATGTTTACTGCAGTGCTATTCACAATAGCCAAGATATGGAAACAACCAAAATGCCCATCAATAGACGATTGGATACATAAATTGTGGTATATTTATACAATGAAGTATTACTCTGCAGTAAAAAAGAATGAAATCTTGCCATTTGCAACAACATGGATGAACCTAGAGGGTATTATGCTAAGTGAAATGTCAGACTGAGAAAGACAAATACCATATGATCCCCTTATAAATGTAATCTAAATAACAGAATAAATGAACAAACAAAACAGAAACAGACTCATAGATACAGAGAACAAACTGATGGTTGCTAGATGGGAAGGGGGTTGGGGAAATGAGTGAGAAAGGTGAAAAGATTAAGAACTACAAATTAGTAGTCACAAAATAGTCATGGGCATGTGAAATACAGTATGGGGAATATAGTCAATAATGTAAAAACTCTGTAGGGTATCAGATGGGCATTAGAGTTATTGGGCAGATCACTTCATAAATTATATAAATGCCTAACTACTACGCCGTATGCTGAAACTAATATAAAATAATATTGAATGGCAACTATAATTAAAATGGACATGTAGTCATGGGATCTAAAGCACAGCATAGGGAATATACGTAGTCAACGGTATTGTAATAGCTATGTATGGTGTCAGAGGGGTAGTAGACTGGTTGGGGTTATCACTTTTTGAGGTGTGTAAATGTCTAATCATTATGTTGTTTTGTACACCTGAAACTAATAATCATATTTTTAAAAGGACAGTGACCTCACACGGTGATCTGCTCATAAATTCCTCACTGGACAGGTCATGGTGGGGAGTCAGGCCCCAGGCCTAATAACTTCTTTAGTGAAGGGTTTTGAAGCCAGCCCTGTCTATTGTTCTTTTGCCTCTACCTTAAACCCACCTTTGAAATGCCAGAAGTAATAGCCCTGAAGGCCACTCTCAAGAAAGCACATAATCTTGTTAACTATTCTATAATCTAATCCCCGCCTTGCCTTCTCCCACCTCCACGTCATCTTCCTTACGTTCCCACCTTAATTTCAAATGCATGAAAGAAACTGCAAAACTATCCTTCTCTAGAGCATTTGAGGTCTTGCTTCCCAGCGATTGTCATCAGTTTAGGCTCAAATAAACTCTTCTAAACATTCTCTACAGGTTTGGATGTTTCTTACATTGAGAAACTATATCCCAAATCTGTAGAACAGTGTCTGGCATATAGTAGGTAATAATATTTGGGCAATGGATGAAAGAATTCTCTCATGTTATACAATTAACTATGCCTTGGCTCACCATCCGTACCACCAGGAATAATGATGTCTTGCATTATAGGGAAACAAAATAAACAAAGAGTCATCTCCGTGTTTGATTTCTGGGAGAAAAGTTCAGCACAAGGGCAATTCATGCATTTCTTCATTCATGAAATATTAGTGACTCTGCTGTACACACGCTACCCAAACAGCCAGGTTCTTGATTGTACGTGGAGTAATAGCCGCCTGTGTGGTATGATGTGAGGGTCCGAGAACCTCAGATGACTGATTCCTTCTCAGATACTCATATGCTGGGGAGCACTCTGGTGGGAACACTCACTGTAGCCACTTCAGGCCAGCTTAGAAACACTTGGCAGAGACAAGGGAAGGAGAGAAAGGAGGAGTGGCCAGAAAGGGAATCGTTGCTATCTCGACTTCACAATTTCGCATAAAACTATAGTCATTTCCTGAGTATAGTGATCATATTTATTAAAACAAAAATGCTGCCTGGCTTGACAAGAAGTGTGCCGTGAACTGGTCAGAACAGGAAGAGTACAGCCAGGCTTAGTCAGCAGAAAATCCAGCTTATATGGGACTCCTGAGAGAAGTCCCATAGTTTCCATGTTTAGCAAGTCCCATGTTTAGTGCCTGGACACAGCTGTATGACATCGGGCAAATGACCGCCCCGGTTTCCTCACTGGTAAAATAAGGCTAACAGTACACCTTCTTTGTAAGTATTAAATGAGTCAATATATGTAATGCTCAACGATCGTTGCTGCCCTTAGTAACTGCTAGATAAGTATTGGCGATGGTTTCCATTGATGTCGTTATAAAATATTAAAATAGGGTTGCCAGATTTAGCAAATAAAAAATACAGGATGACCAGATAAATTTCAACTTCAGATAAATAAATCGTTTTTTAGCATAAGCATATCCCAAATGTTTCATGGAATATACTTATACTTACAAATTATTCAGTGCGTGTCTGAAATTCAGATATAATTAGATATCCAATAATTTATCTGACAACCCTCCATTAGGTCCCTACTCTTAGAACCATACTCGACAGTTTTCAAAGGCCTTTCACTACCATTATCTTGTTCAAGTCTCATACCAGGTTTTGAAGTGGGACAAGCACAAGTTCTTCAGCTCCTTTAAGTCTGAGAAGGTCAAGTTGGAGAGACAGGCAGTGACGTCTGTGGTATTATCACATGGCCCTTGAATGACAAGACAGAGCTTGGAGCTTGAGGAATTTTAGCCTCTGGTCTAGTTCTCCTTCCCCTGCTGGTATTGGAAGTCAGGCCCTGCCCTAAGGGAGCTTTTAATTTAAAAGGGAACACTATAGACTGGAAGCAATCCCCAAAGTCTATTGGGCTCAGGGCTACAAAATTCAAGAAAGTAAAGAGGTCTGGCATCCAGAAATATTTTGTGTATATACAAACAGATACGTCTGTATTTTTCCTTCCTCTTTTAAATAAAACAAGTGGTAAACTATCCACTTTGTCCCACCCCCGCCTAACAACTAATATATTTTGAAGCTCTTTCCATGTTGGAACCTAAAGAAAGCTTTCATTCTTTTTTTTATAGTTGCATAGTTCTCCATGATGTTAATGTACCATGATTTATATGACAATTGGTTTGTTTTCAGTTTTATCATAATAAATAATGCTTCAATTAATAACATCGTAGACAGGACATTTTGCACAGGTGAGATTCTGTCTGGATAAACTCTTGGAATGGGTATTTCTGGGTGAAAGAGCACGGGCATTAGTAGCATGGGCTTGTCAGTCCCACAGACCACCAAACTTTTGGGCATTTGCCAATCTGATGGGGAAAATAACATTTCAGCATCATTCTAATTGCCATTTTTCTTATTCTGCATAAACTTCAGATGTATTTTCTTTTCTTTTCTACCTATTCATAGCCTTTGTCATTTTTCTATTAGGTTGTTGGTCTTTTTCTCATCAGTTTGTAGGAGCACTTTGTAAGTGGCATTAGGGAAATTACTATTTTGCTCCTCATGAACTGTAAATGTTTCTCAGTATGTTGTTGGTGTTTTGTTCGATTTTCCTTGTGATTTTTTCCATGTGGAAACTGTTTTTTGTTGTTTTTCTTTCATTTTTTTAAAAGGCAGTCTAATTCTGGTTTCTGGATTTTGTACCATAGTTATAAATGTCTTTCCACTCTGAGTTATTAAAGTTTCATCTGTGGTTTTTCCCTACTGACTTTATGGTTTATTACATTAAAATTCGTGGTCCTTTTGTAATTTGTGTTGGTGTTCGGTGTGTTAAACAGAAAACCACAAGACCAAATGGCATCACTTATGCTGAATGGCCAGGATACCAAACATAGATTTAACACCTGACCTAATGGCAGTTGCAACCTCCGAGAAAGAGAATCATCAATCAGTGTGGAATTTCCTGATGCATACTAGTGAGGTCATCTGCCTGATAAGACCCTCTGCATTCCTCAAAGGGAAGATGTCCTTGCCTAAAATAATCTACTCTTCGTCTTACCCTCTTCCTGCTTATGCAAACCTTCCATTTTGGACTAGTCATTGGGGTGTCCTAGTTGCTAGATGAGATGGGAGGCTGCCTGATTCATGAATTGCTTAATTCAAGCCAATTAGAGCTTCAAATGTACTTGGTTGAAGTTTTTCATTTTTTAAAGATTTTATTAGGGAAGGGGAACAGGACTTTATTGGGGAACAGTGTGTACTTCCAGGCCTTTTTTCCAAGTCAAGTTGTTGTCCTTTCAGTCTTAGTTGTGGAGGGCGCAGCTCAGCTCCAGGTTCAGTTGCTGTTGCTAGTTGCAGGGGGCACAGCCCACCATCCCTTGCGGGACTGGAGGAATCGAACTGGCAGCCTTGTGGTTGAGAGCCCACTGGCCCATGTGGGAATCGAACCGGCAGCCTTTGGAGTTAGGAGCACAGAGCTCTAACAGCCTGAGCCACCGGCCGGCCGAAGTTTTTTAACAGGGGTGACAACCTTGATTTACCCAGATGGTAACCCAGTTGTCCCAGCACCATTTTTTGAGTAGTTCATCTTTTCTCCACTGACTTGAGATGCCCTTGTGGGGGAGAAACAAACTTTTCTCTACCCTCCATGTTCTTTTGGCTGGTCTAATAACCAAATAGACATGAGACAGATTAGCAAGGGGAAATAACCAAACTTAATACCTCCATATGTATAGGAACCTCACATACATGATGAACGAGTCAGAGACCTCACATGTACAGAGGTTCAGAGACAGAAGGGGAGTTTGAGGAACGTAAGACATTCAAGGATGTAAGAGTCAAGGATGAGTAAGCAGCCTGGGGAACTTCAAAGGGTCAAGGCAGGAAGAGAAGAAAAGCAGAAGTTTTGCCCCGCTCTGTAGACAGTAGGTAAAGGGAGGGGCTGCGGAAGTTTTTCTTGAGCCTTTAGCTCAAAGTAATTTGCATACCACTGAGGCACATCTTGGGGTGGTTAGTTCTGAACCCCCATACCATCTTTATGGCATATTCAATTTTTAGAGTCAAGTCAGTTTGCTAACATTCTGTTTTGTTCTCTTTATTTTAATCCTAGTGCTATACTATTATCGAAGGTATACAGAATTAGGTAGGGCTATAATACTTTCTTTTTCAGAAATGTTCTCGATTACTTTCATATACTAACTTTAGAATCTGAGTGTCTCATTTTTAAAATCCGGTTATTTCTATTTTTAACATGAAACATTTGGGAAGGAACCCCACCCTCCACCCCGCCCCAGTCTACACACAATGCTTGGAGTTCCTTCTCAGCTTTTAGCTCTGCCTGACTGAGAGTAGAGGATTAAAATATTTGTCATTTGTCCAGTAAACAAATGATTAGATAAATCAACGGGGACTTACCCTAGCTCCCAACCACCCTCTCCCCCTCCAAAGGATAGGAACTAAGGTTTCAGGAAAACTTGGAGCAAACTCAGCACCTCCCATTTAAATGGCGGGATCGCTTGGTCTTTCCACTCCCAAAAAACCTTTGTGTTGACCAAAGAGCATTTGCTGCTTTGAGGGCCTCTCTTAGGGAGGGGCAAAAATGCTAATGACTTTTCCAGCTACTCTGGACCCTGCAAGGTGTGAGCTGAAAGCAACTGATAATCTCCAAAAGTACAGAAAGGGCCTGGGGCCACCACCTGTGCGTAGGAAAAAGATAAAACTAGATTTAAGAAAAAGGCTGATAGTAACCACTTGAAATACCAAGAAATCAGTTAGAAAAAAAATCTTATCTGCTTTAACCTTTACTTTCTCGATTTTTTGGTGCAGGGCTTAGAAGTTGCAAATGAAACTATGCTTGTTTATGCACGTGCACTTGGGCAGAAATGTGTGTGCATGTGTGTGTGCACGTTTGTGCGTGTGAGCCATTGAAGCACATGCTACCCCAACTCTCTTCTGTCACAGTGAAACCATGCTTTCCAGGAAAGGGCGCCTGGAGGGGCTGCCTAATCTCAGCAACAATTACCCATTTCTAGAGAGTTCTTGAGACCCCACTAGGAAGTAGATGCTGAATACAGATTAAGAAGTTCCCTGCCTCATTTTTTTCAAATGCAGTTTCTGTTGTTGTTTGTCTTTTGAAGAAAAAGTCTCTCGGGGTACAGTCTAAATGGGCCACAGTCTAGGGGATGATGGTATTAGTGAATGCATTCATTGATTCATTCATTTAGATAGGGTCACTTGGGAAGGTCTTCCTAAGATGATATTTCAACAGAGATCTAAAGAATTTGAAAGAGTAAGCCACATGAAAACCTCAGGGGATTGTGTACAGAACGGAGGGAACACTAAGTTTAGAAGCCTTAAGATGGGGCCGTGCTTGGGGCAATCGAGGAGCTGCTGATGTCAGTGACTGGAGTCCAGCAAGGCAGGCTGAGAGTGGTCAGAGACAGGGCAGGCTGGCTAGAGGGCAAGGGGAAGAGAGAGAGAGACAGTGTCCCTACTGACAAATGCCTCCCAACCTCAGTTCATAGGATGCTTTGGGGATCATTTGGGTCTGACTCTACCAGCCAAGCAGGAGTTATCAAACCCTGTGAGATTATGAGAATGCAGTGGGCATCTTGGATGGCTACGGGGAGGGAGGAGGCAAGGGTGCTGTGAATGGGGATAGGGGCAACACAGACATCTTTTTCACTTTTGGATAATTACAAGTGCAGAGTGTCTATTGAGCTTCCTGGCTGCTTCTGCTCCCGGCTTCACACTAGTCAGTGAGCTTTTATCTAAAGGATGACAGCAGTGTATTGTGAATTTGGTAGTTATTAGAGGGGAGGAAAAAAAAACCCTTTCCTCTAGTCTCTTAGGTTGAGTAACTGGGGCCTGCAAATTAAATTGGCAAAAGACAGATTAACAGGAGAAAAAGGTGTACTTCATATAAATAAGTCAACAAAAGAAGTAGCTGGTCCTTAAATGGTTAAAGTCTTATATACCTATCTTAGTAGGGAAAAAGGATGGGAGAGAAATGGCTTCTATGGGAAAAACAAACAGGTTTCTTTAGGAAAGACAAATGGGTTTTTAGGAGAACACATGACAGATAAGAAAGTTTGTGATAATGTTTGTCTACAAAGGCATGAGGGGTTTTTCTTAAGAGGCTGAAACGGGATTCAGCCTCATTTTTCAGAAGTTGCTTTTAATCGCGTAAGGGAAACTCTGAAGACTGCTGTCTACATCTATTGAATCCCAAATGTTTTCTTTCGGCTTACAATAATCTTTTTTTGTCAACTCTGAGGTTCTGAGTGGGTCCCCACATTATCTAACATGTATCTCCCAGCATCTTGTGCTTACTGTCTAAAAAATAAAAATGCAAATGGAATTGAAGAAACCAATGCCCTTGGATCAGAGAGCTGGGCGGATAATACCTGCATTTATTTGTCCTACAAAAGGCTGCGATCTGAGCTCCCAGAACTCACCCCGGGAGAGCAGTACTAGACCACCTGCCCCTCAGCCTGCAGGGGAGCCCTCCCTTCACCACCCCACCTCCGCACCCCTCCCCATTGAGTCTGTGAGATGGATCCTTTCAGGGATTTTGCTTCACCTTTGTGCTTACACCTTATGTCTCCCTGTTTAGCTGCAGAAAGAAGACTGGTCAGCCAATGATGGGTAAGATTCCCCACGGAGGGAACAACCCAAGCCAGGCGGAGCCACGTGGGAACCAATAGGAGAACCCACGGGGTCGATAGAGGTGGGCACAGCCCTCCACCTTCCCCCAGCTAAGGAGAGCCTACGCCTCTGTGGCTGCATTCCTGCCCACAACCTTGCAGGGGAAGAGATTCAATGATGTGCTCTCCATCTATTCATATGCATAAAGGTTTCATCACTTGGGGAACTACTTATCCTGAAACTTAGGGTTCTGCTGCCTGCAGGCAAGGGTGATTGGCTTGAATCAGTTTGCTATTATAATGTATGGGATTCACAGATCTTGTGATTGACAAGCTTTATCTCCTTTCCTTCCTCACCTAACTAATAAAACTATGCATTGGCCCAATTCAGTCCTTGAGGCTGCAGACCCTTGGCCCTGCTTGCACACTATTCATGGCTACTGTCTTTTCTTACCCCTGCGCCGCCTTCCTCGCTCCCCACAATCCTTGGCACGGGATGTGACAGCCCTCCAGTCCAGCTCCCTGAGCACTGGTCCCCACAGAGGAACCAGGGACTCCTCCTCCTGCTCTTCCCTTCAGCCCACCTATATGCCCAAGTCCTGGAGGAATCCATCTTCAATTTGCCCACTTCTCTCTCCACCACCACCAATCCAAGCCAAGATACCACTGTTGCTACTGGGCTGTTTCAGTGGCCTTCTAAGTGGTCTATGGGCATCCACTCTGGCCCCTTTCCATTCTCTGCCTTGTAGCCAGCGATCTTCTAAATCTGAAGGTGTTTATCTCATTCTCTTGCTTAAACCTTTTCCATCGTTTCTGGTTACTTTTAGAATAAAAATTGCAAGTTCTTAACAGGATCTGCAGAGCCTTATGAAGTTTGGCCCTATAACGAACTAAATTGTGTCCCCCTCAAGTTCACATGTTGGAACCCAGTACTTCAGAATGTGACTGTATTTGGAAATAGAGCCTTTAAAGAGGCCAGTACGGTCGAATGAGATCACTGGAGGTGGCCCCTCATCCAATATGACCCGTGTCCTTATAAGAAGAGGCAATCAGGACTTGGACATGCACAGAGGAAAAACGATGAGAAAACACAAGGAGAAGACAGCCAACTGCAAGCCAAGGAGAGAGGCCTCAGAAGAAACCAACCTTTGGACTTCCAGCCTCAGAACTGAGACAATCAGTTTCTGTTATTTAAGCCACCTCGCCTGTGGCACTTTGTTATGGCAGCCCTAGCAAACTATCATAGGCCCCTACTTATCCCTCTGGTTCCAGGTCTTTACAAAGTTCCCCTTTCTCAGTTTCTAGAACTTGCCTTGTTTCCTCTCATCATGTGGCTATCCCAAGCCATTCCCAACCTGCTCTCCCTTGCCCATTCCATGCAGACTTTCTTGGCATCCTTTGCAGCAAAAGCTGGTCGTATGATCAGTTCTGGCCAATGATCTGTGAAGGGAAGGCTGCTGGGAGGATTCTGGGAAAAATAAACTGGACTTCTTGGATAAGAGACAGACTCCTGCTTCGTCCTTCCTGCCTCCTGCCTTTGAAAACCATTCTGATGTCTGGAACTGAGCTGATAAGAGCACAAGCCTGAGAACAAGCAGTAAGGCACAAAAGATGGAAGCGTAGAGAGCAGAAAGAGCCTGGCTTCTGTTTTGTTTTGTTTTTGTTTTTCTTTGTTTCTGTTTCTTTTCTCTTTTTTTAAATTAAATTATTTTTTTTAGCCTGGCTTAATGACAGTATCAAGCAGCTGGACCAATGCTAGCAGCCACCACCTCTGTACGTGTTGTGTGAAAAAAAATAAACCCAATTGGTTTAAGCCACCAGCAGTCAGATTTTCTCTTTCTTGAAGCCCAAAGCATTTCTGACTCAAAGCTTTGCACATGCTGTTCCCTCTTTCTGGGATTACATCCCTCCTCTTCCCAACCTTCAGATCTCAGCTCAACTGCTTCTTTCTCAGGGAAGCATTCTCCAGGCTCCTGACCAAGTCCAACCCCTCTGATCTCCTCTCACACTCCAATTCCCCATCCTGCAGAGCACTGTCATGATGGTAACATTACAGGTCTTCATGTGCCATTATTTGAATGTATTTCTTCCCCCCAAAAGCTCTCAAGAGCAGGGACTATATTTATATTTGTTCACTATTGTACCTCCAGTATCTATCACACTTAGTATGTGTAGAATGAATGAATGAGTGAGTGAATGAATGAATGGATGGATAGATGGATGGATGTCAAGAAGGCCCAACCCCAAGGCATACATTCATTCAGACTAGAACAGCATCTGGCACATCACGGGAGTTCAATAAATATGTGTCTAATGGATGAATGGATGGGGGATACAGGTGAAAAGAGACAGGATCTGTGCCCAAGGAGCTTAGAGCCTAAGTGGGGAAGAGACCCCAAAGCTGAGCATTTGACTGGGGAATGTGCCGGTGGAGGCCTCTGCAAGTTGCCATGGGAACCCTGAGACGCAACCTGTAAGCAGGCCTGTTTGGGAGTCAGGGTAGCAGAGGAGGTGCCAACAGGAGTGAGCTGAGCTAGTGGCTGTACCCTTGTGGGAGATCACAGCAGCACAGGTGCCATGCCCAGGAGCCAGGATGGGAAGGCGGGAAGCTGGCCAGCAGCAGGTTCTTACTCACCTTTGGAGCATAAGGTCCTGGGCAGGAAGTGGCCAGGTACAATGAGTGGGAGGAGGGTCGGCACAGGGAGGGGTGGGACTTGGGGCTGCAGGTGGTAGGGAGCCCCTGGAGGGTGTGGGCAGGGGACCAGCATGTAGGGCAGATCACAGGCTAGCAGTGGAAAAAAGGCAGCTCTGAGTCCTGAAGCAGCCAGCGCTGCCATTGTTACCTACCCTTCGAACTGGGCTGTTTCCAGGTCCCAGGCAAGGTTTCTCCACCAAAGCCAGTCTGCAAAACAAATCAGCCCTGTTAACTGAGTCAAGTAAACAGGTCCTGACCCTTCCCAGGGACTTTGGTGCCTGCCCTGAAGTCCTACCCCAAGCCAGACTATGATGCCAGGTGCCTCTGAAATCCACGGGACCACCCTGACCGCCAGTGTTCTATTTGTTTTGTTGTTGTTATTGTTGTTACCCCAGATACCTTTTCTACTGTTGACACCCACGCCTTTTCAGCCCCCATAACTGCTCCACCTCCACGCACTGCTCTCGGAGCCCATTCTCTGACCACAGCCCACATCTCTTCTTTGGAACTCTCAATCTAAAAGGGGTTTCAGGGACAATCGTCTTGTGAGCCCAGGACTCCCCAAGCAAATGCCATTTGTCAAAAAAATCTTTCTTGGTCACCAGATCCTTCCCTAAATCAATGAAAGGTGGCAGGCTTTAAACAGAAAGCTGGTAGGTTCCAACTGATTATAATCCAGCAGTGGGGATTCTGGTCCCAACACTGCGTTTGAAATAGTAAAAATGTGTGGCCCAAATGTCCATCGGCAGATGAATGGATAAATAAAATGCAATGTGTACATACAATGGAATGCATATAATTCAGCCTTAAAACGGAATGACATTCTGACACATGCTCTGACATGGATGGACCTTGAGGACATTGTGCTAAGGGACATAAGCCAGTCCCACAAGGACACAGACTGCCTGTTGCCATTTACATGAGGCACCTCGAGCAAATTCACAGGAACAGAAAGTAGAATGAAGGTTGGGAATGTACTTGACAGCACTAACTGTACATTTAGAAATGGTTAAGATTGTACATTTTACGTTATGTGTATTTTATCACAATTAAACATTTAAAGCATGTGGATATGGGAGCATTTGGAATCGATAAGGCACACACGGTGGAGTGTCTATTCTGTGGGAAGCCTCGCCGAGCCCCAGTGGCCCGCGGAGCCTGGCGAGCCCGTCAGCAAGGCAGATGTCGCTGGGAGAGAAGACCCGTCACCAGGCAGCGCAGTCGGCTACCAAATAAGGAGGTGTCTGAGCTATAAATAGCTGTGAAGACTAGCTGAGGCATGTCCTGACTTTAAGATCAGCTCAGCTGTTCACTGCCGGGAGCACAGGCACTGGCTCACTGTTTGTCTCAATCCTCCTCAGGACCACCTGTCCTGCCAGGCCTCCAGCTCCACCCTCCCTCTCATATCTGCCTACTGGCACCATCAGCCAAAGGCCTTGGGAGCTGGCCCTGACCAGGCTTTTAGGCCTGGCTGTGGGCCCAGGTGCCCCTGGGTCTGGTCCCAGGGTCCCCCGCAGTTGGTCAAGCCAGGGGTCAGGAGGGGCCTCCCCTCCTATATGACAGACAGGGTGATGGAAGGGCAGGAGGTGAGGAGAGGTGTCCCAGTTCCACCTGGAGGCAGAGCTGGGACAGGAAGCCGTGAGCCCCACTCTGCCACATCTCACTGCCCCCTTGGTGCCAGGGCGTCCGTGAGGGACAGGTAAGAATCTGGAGTGGTGGCTGAAATAAATCTCTTCCCCTACGTGAGGTTGAGACGTTATCAGCTTGCCAGGGAGATGCCAATCTGCTGGGCTTGACACTTAACACACGGGGGAGTAATTTTTCCTTTTTCTTTGTGCGTGCGTGTATGTGTGTGTGTGTGTGTGTGTGTGTGTAAATATAGGAAGAGAAGAGTGTGTGAAACCAATGTGCACAGTCTAAACTGAAAGGGATCAGCATACACCACCCCCAAAATGTGCCACTTGGGCATAAAAGTTATTTTGAGCTGCAGGCAATTGAGAATTAGCAGATGCAGGAAGTGTTCTCTGCCTCCCCTCCCCTTATCCTCCTAGAAGCACAGGTTTCCCCGTGAAAGCGTCCCCTTCTCCCCTGTCAGAAAGAGGAAGCGACTGTCGCAAGAGCTGAGGCATCAGCCTGGAGATGAGTCTGCAGAACCACATCTTACTCACATCACCCCATCTTTCATGAGTCTCCCTCGTATATTTCCTAGTCACTTCCCCACAACTTTATCGTTCCTTGATGCTCAAACCCCCTTTCCTTTTTCACAACTGTATATGAGCCCCTGTATTTCTTTTTTTTAAATCACATTTTCAACATTGAGATGTTATTTACATACAATAACATATACACATCTTAAGTGTTGTTCAGTGAAATTTGATAGCCTCGTACATCCATGCAATGGGCACCCAAACCGAGAGAGAGAAAACCCCATCACCCCCAAATGTCCCTTCCTGCTCCCTTCTAGTCAATTCTCTTGTTTCAACACTATGATCACTCTGTGAATCCTATTACCACAGATTAGTTTTGTCCTTTTTTTGGATTTTTATATCAAAGGAACAGTGCCGTGTGTATCGTTTTGTGTCTGGCTTCTTTCCCTCAACATGCTGTTAGTGAGTTCCTTTCAGATCATTGCCCGGGGCAATAGTCCTTTCCTCCTTCTTGGTAGGTAGGATTCCATTGTATGACTGTACCATGACTTGTTTATCCGTTCTTTGCACTGTACAAAGTTCTTATTTTTACTATACACAACACTTATCAGTCTTTTGCTTTATAGTTTGCCCTTTTTATGTCTTGTCAAAGAACTCCATCCCCACCTTGAGATCAGAAGGATATTCTCTTATATTGCCTTCTAAAATTAGCTTTTTGGATTCTGATTTGTTTCAACAAGCAGTTAAACAGCGCTTACCAAGTTCTAACCCCTTAAAAATATTAATGAGTTTAAACCTCATAAAAGCTCTATGTCTTATTTCAGTTTTATAGCAGAGACGTTTAGTACCTTGCTCAGAGTCCCACAACTAGTGAGCGTGGAGCCAGGGTTCAAACCTGTGCAGTCTCCAGCTCGAAGAGCTGACACAGTATTTCGTTGGATACCTGGAATTTATTTGTATGCCTGGTCCGAGATGAGGGACCCATTTTCTTACTTTTCCATATGGAAAACCACGTTCCCCTGTACCAGATGGCAGTGTAATTCAGAAATGAAGCCCCTTCAGAACAAATCACTGGTCTTTCAGCACTAAAATAATAATACTAATACTACTACTACTAATAATAAAGAGTAAGTACATGCTCTCTCCTTGAGCACCCAGTCTCCCCCCACCTCCCCCCACCTCCCCCCACCTTGAGCACCTTCAAGGGTGGTAGGGAGGCTCTCTCTTCTATCTGGGGCCCTGGCCTTTCCTTTCTAATACACTGCAAAAGCACCCCAAGACCCTTTCCCAGCCATACAGGGGTCAGCATAGGTTTGAACTCGGAAACAGTACAATGAAGCACTGTCATCCTGGTGTCCATTGTCATGAGACTAGCATGACCTCCCCAGGGTGGGGATGGTGTCCCTGAGCCTGAAGAAGTGAGTGGGGTGCGGGCCTGGGAAGGAACGGAGGGTGGAGTCTCCGACAGCATGTTTGAGCTGTTTCGGGTTTCAGGGACTGGAAGCAAAGCCAAGATGCAGCAACATGTCTGAAGTGTGGGTGTGTCTGTGGGAAGAGGATTCATGGGGGGGGGGATGCCGTGGGGAGTTGCGTGTACTGAATCCCCAGTGGGGAGTTCTGGGGGAAAGGGGAAGAGGCGGAGGCTGGCCTGTCCAGAGCTGGTTAGAGAAAGGCCAGCAGAGAGGAAGACCAGGTTTGAGCACATTGCGTTGTCCTAAGGCTCCATGTGTCATTCCTAGAGCTTGCAGGAAGGGCATTGAAGAATTCCTTCACAATTTTCTGGCCTAGTCCTGGAGCAGTAAGAAAACAAAGTTTCAGAGGAATAGATGTAACTTTAGCAGGTAGACCTAGCAGGAGTTACTGTTGGGATTCATACCTGTGGAGTGAGTGGAAGGAAACAATTGCATAGAGGAAGAAGTTTGCATTTATCTTATAGAACTATGTGTGTGGGTGATAGGTGCCCAAGGTTAAAATAATTGCACTGGAATATAAACGCATTACGCATTACGACGTTATTGCTGTGTGTGTGGGGGTGTTTGGGAGGTAACAGGTACGTAACAAAATGTATCCTTTAAACTCTTTTTAAGGGTATGGTTCGGTGGCATGATGTACATTCCCACTGTTGTGCAACCATCACTGTTTTTTTGTTTTTAAAGAGCAATATTTTGACATGGCTACAAAGTGCAAGATGGTGACGGTACAGCTTGCTGTAGCACCGGCCCTTACCCCCACTAGCTCCCGCTGAGGGTAAAGGTCCCCAGCTCGAGATATGGGGCAGCTTCTGGCTTTACTCTGCTTCCATAATCCCATCTCCTTGTAGCAGGGTCTCGACTAACCTCAAGGGGTCACCTGGCCCGCCCGAACCAAGGATATGGGGCTGATGGACCCCACGCTGCTGGGCACGACACCGACCCCCTCACTCTGAGTCACCCTGGTGGCTGGCCCCTGCTCGGGTACAGGGCTGCAGTGCCACCCTAGTTCCTGCTCAGCTCTCCCAGGCCAGATAAACGAAGGCAGGGAGGGGAGAATAGCATCTTCTGCCAGAGAACTGAACTAAACCCCAGGTACCGGGGCTCAGGACTTGGTCTGCTGCGTGGGGAGTTGTCTGCTGGCCAGGTCCTGCCAGCTCGTCTCCTGCTTGCAGGCTTGTCAGGTCCTGCTGCTACCCAGAGCCCCACTGGACAAGCCCTTTCACACCTGTCCAGGGACCTGGTGAGAGAGTAAAGGGTGGGACCTCATGAATCTGGAATTCTCTGCCAGAAAAACAACTCAGTCCACATTCCGCCCAAGTGGGTAAGGCAATTAACGCTATTGTAGGCAGGACAGCCTGTTGTGAGGTTTGGTTGCAGGAGGTAAGCTGTGTCCTCTCAGGATCATCGTTGGGTTACTCTCCTCTCGGTAGAGGAAAGGAAGGGGCAGGTAAGGAGCCCAGGGCTCCTCAAAAGTGAGTCTGTTTGTTCCCTGGCCTAGTGCAGGGAAAGCTGGCACCAAGCTTGTGACCGGGGCCAAAAAGAAGTTAGAGGTTGGCAGCTGAACCCCACCCAAGAGTGGGTGAGGGCAAGGTGTGGTCACTGGAGAAGCCTGGGAGTGAAGTTAATTGGCCTTGACAGGTGCCACCTCACCTGACTTTTCTTTTCTTGCTAACCTTTGCTCAGGCCAGAACCTCTCCATCCTCCTCTGCCTATGTCAGCCCTTCCTATCCCACATCAACGCCCCAGGACGTCTGAGCTGAGCCTGCCAGTCTCGCCCTCCTCTGAGTTCATCCGCACAGCAATCCCTTCTCTGGGTTTTTTGAGGCCTAACCTGTACCGCTTTGGGTTTACTTTCAAGCCTGTGCAAGGTACCTGGAATAATGGGACCTTTGTTTAAAAAACCAAAACAAAACTGAATTCACCAGGTTTGATCTGCTCAAATGAGCGTGGCCTCTCTGTGGCCCCTGGCAAGCTTATACCCATTTCATTGATTCATTGATGCTTTTCGTCTTCAGAGCATTTTAGAAGCTCTAGGGTAATACTGAACTCAGGACATACGTGCAGTAGTCTTATTTCCAAAACTTGGCCCTAACATTATTCTCTGAAGAAGTGAGTCACTTAAGGCAGAGTCCTGTAAGTGTTTGGAGACATTTGGGGAACTTCCAGCCAATGAAGGGGTCTAGGGGCTTAGCCCCAGATAGGTCAAGGTGGATCCCAAGAATCTGCTTTCAAACTAGTATTCCAGGTGAAGCCGATGTAGGTGGCACTAATCAGCCCCGAGAAACACGGGGCCCTCTCTGAGAGGTATCGCTGGGAGGTGATGGTATAGCTGAAAGACAGGGTGGTGCCCCTCGTACCTGGGGGTGGGAATGTAAAATGGTACATCCACTGTATTCAAATACACACGTTTGTAGGAGCACTAATCATCACAGCCTTAAGGTGGAAATAACCTGAATGGCCGAATGGATAACAAAATGTGATACTGCCGTATGATGGGATATCAATCAGCCATAAAAGGGAACAAAGTATTAATACACACTACAATGTGCACGAACCTTGAAAATACTATGCTGAATGAAAGAAACCAGGCAGAAAACCTACTGTGATTCCACTTATATGAAATATCTGCAAAAGGTAAACCCTGAGAGATAGCAGATTGGTGGTTGTTCGGGCTGGTGGGGAGGAGGGACTGGGAGTAACTTCGCGATCGGTAAGGGATTTCCTTTGGGGGTGATGAAAATATGTGCAGTGTTTGCACACCATTGCGAATGCACTAAATGCCACTGAATTGTTCACTTTCAAATGTACTTTTATGTTATGTGAATTTCACCCCAATAAAAGAAATGGGGCAATGGAGGTGCCAGGGATCAAGAAGCCAGCAGGGTCACCCAGCACGACCCAGGAAACAGACCCTCTGGGGGACAGGGAGGTCTGTCCAGCTACCCCCACAACCCCCTCTTCCATGGAGAGCCGTCCCTCCAGACTCTCCACTGCCCTTTGCTCTGACTTCATACTCACCAAGCAACCTTCTGCTTATTAATGCGGCCTCCTAGGTAGCTGCTTGGTGCTGACACAACGTATCTGACATGCTGGGACAGTGAGTAGACAGGTCGACTCCCCGTGATCAAGTATTCCTTGGCTCTGTGGGGTCCGCATCTGTCTCTCGTGAGCCTGCTGCCTGCGATAGAGATAGCCATTCTTAGTCCTGTTGTGGGAATTGTGTCTTTGGGTGGCAAACACTGAGTAAGAGCCTACTCTGTGCCAGGCACTGGTTTTAGGCTCAGGGAATTCAGTAGTGAACTTGATGGACAGAGTTCCTTATGGGGTTTACATCATGGTGATGAGCAAAAGGAAATGCCCAATAAACCAGAGCTGATCCCGTTATTCTTAGTCTGAGTGGTAGGAGGTTTTTGCAATAACTTCTAAGAACTCGTTTTTCCTCTTCCCAGGGTGGTGAAGGCTGCCTCCTCCCTCAGATTTGCCATCTGCGGCCTCTTGCCAAGATATACCAGCCGCACCTCCTCCCGTTCACCCCTTCCCTTGCCCACCAGTGTCTCCAATCATCTGTAGCAATAATATCCACCCGACGTTCCTGTTCCAACTATTTTTCGTGACCACGCGCTTCACTGTGAATTGACACACAAGAATGAATGCTTTGAAACACATACACATCCTACAGGGAGAAAGTACGCTTTGATTGGCATGAGAGGACTTGGTTCCTGGACGGATGGTTGCTGTGAGGTCACGCAAAGTGAGTGGTGGTGACCTGGGCTGGCACACTCAGGCCTCGTCGCCATGCTGTTTCTCAATCCAGATGGCATTCCCCACCCAGAATCTGACTAGACTGCGAGCGGGGATCGCACCTCTATGTTTCTCTCTTGCCTCTGACCAGCCCCAGCTTACTTTACCGCTTTGCAAGTTGTAGACAGTTTGTTCGTTGATTTAGTTTGAACATCCGCCGGGATGGGTGGGATGTTGGGAAGGCAGTAGGAGGGCTGCAGGGTCCCATGATGCACTGCTTCTTGACCTGGGTGCTGGTTACACGGCCGTGGTCATTTTGAAGGTTTGTCAGCCTGTATTCTCAAAGATCTGAGCACTTTGCTGCATGTATACTTTACATCCAGCAAAAAGTTAACATGAAAATAGGTCAAATGTGCTAAGATACTTGTACAAAGAGGTTTTTCTCAATGCTCTTTATAGCATTAAAAATGAAATATCCTGCACGCATCAGTCTCGAGGCTTGGTAACATAACTTTTAGTACATCTATAAAATAGAATATTATACAATCACTCGACATATTGATAAAGACGTATATTTATTCACTTGAAAGTATTAAGTAAACAATATAATAGGAAATAAGTTAGCAAAGAAAGTATATTCCAAAATATTAAAAGTGATCACCTCTGGGCAGAATACTGGCATTAATAAAATTAACTAATCTGAGGAGCTTGTTAGGTACAAATCCCTGAATCCCCACACTCAGAGATTCCCGTTTAGTCTTCTCCCAACCCCCAATCACACACCTACCCAGGTTAACTGTTACGTGTAGCCTGGCTCCTACCATTTGGGGGTCCCTGGGCCTCTCTGAGAATCTGATATAAACTATGTGTCCTCTCCCCTGGAAATGGATGGAAACACCAAATCTTGAATAGGTTTGGGGAGAGAAGGTCCATGATTCCAGGGAAGAACCCCTAATGTGCAATGGCAGGTCAACCTCCTCAGTTTTTTCCCAGAAGAATCCTTTCTCCCAATTCTCTAAAGGTTAAGAACCTCCACCAGGCGGCACAGACCCCTGGGCCACTGCCACGATCAGCGCACACGGCTTTTGTGCGTTTTCTCCGGGGCTGGCTGGAGCCATCGGAGGGGATGCGCTAGTTGGATAGGCAGCGGAAGGCGGGCCTTGGTGGGGGCCCTAGAGTCTGCTGAGAACTTGCCTGTGCCGCCGCCCCCCATTCTCCCCCTGCCTCCCACTGGGGCCCTTGCAGGGGAGCACTCGGAATGTGGCCTTCTCCTGCACCTTCCTGCCCCGTCCACGGTCCACAGGAGGCAAGACGCCTTGACAGCTGTGCAAGCGCCCCTCTTGTGAAGACCAGTAACGGCAGCCCCTCCATTTATCCATGTCTTGATTTGGTTATGCTGACCTGGGCCCCTACAGCGAGATGGAAATATGTCATGAGGATAAATGGGAACAGGGTCAAAGCCGTGGCTTATGTGTTTTAAGAGAAGCTCTATGATACTCCATGCTCATGAACTTTGGGACCCTAAGAACATTTATCAACAGATCTGGCGATTTCCTCTTTTGGTGTATACCTCGAAAGTCATGGATGGCTCAGGCAGCGGACGTTTCTGTGGCATCTGAGAGAAAAGAAGTCAGGTACATTGGGAGGAGAGCGGTCGGTGGTGCGACAAGAACGGCCTCGGCCACCAGGTGGCATCACTGGCCACTCTGGAAGTGCAGCTCATCCCAGGGAGCCAAATCCCTGGAGCCCAGCTCTCACTCCTCCACAGAAAGGCCAATCCTTTCCCCAGGGGACTCGGGCCTTAAAACCTGTGGGCTGAGTGTATGAGGCGACACCACAGCCCTCCTCTCTGACACTCGCATTTGTCCCCAGCTGCGCCCAGAGGACAGCGTTGGTGCTAAGTCCCTGGTCACTGCCCCTTCCCATCTCCTCCTCCCTTCTCGGCTGCCAGGCAGGATAAGCCCGGGAAAGAGGACACAGGGCAGGATCGAGTTTTCTTAGCCCTGGCATAATAAAAAGAAAACCCAAACACTTTTCCTTTGTTTAATATCTAAGCTTTAAAAAATCAAAAATCCCCAAATCAACAACCCAAACAATCCATCTGAACGTCGGTGACATGCCTGGTCTCAGGTCCCCTTCAGGGCTGTTCTGAAGACGAGGCACTTATGTGGCAGCTCCGGGGCCCCGGGGCCTGGGGACCATCCTGGCCTTTTCCCAGCATCTGTGACAACTGAGGACTCAACGGGTCAGAAAGGCTCCCAGGACTGTTTTTAAAACGTGGTGGTCGCTCTGCTTGCTCCAGGACAAAGTTTTCCTTTGAGGCTGGGCTGAGGATTATTTCTTGTGGAGAAACTTCATTTTGTTGCCTGAAAAAGAGAAAAACGAGAACGTTTCAGCAGGCAGACAAGGGGTTAAGTCCTGCCTGTTTGACCCTAGTTGCAGAGTGGACAGCTGTGACCTCCCAGGCCACCCCGGGGCCTCACCCCTGTGACCTTCTGGGTGTTGTCCCCCCCACCGCCTCTCGCCTCAGATCATCCCCAATAAAAATGGATCTTCCTCAGACGTGAGAATCAGGGCTGGTAGACAGCACGTGTAACGTGTCCCTGAGGAGTGAAACAAGGAGGAAACTCCCAGGGGCACGCCACCCTGCATGGCCATCTGTCCGTCCTGCCTGGGGGACAAGCGAGCCCATCCACTGGTCCTTGTGAGGTCCTCCCAGCCACGGTTCCTCCTCCCTGGGGCCTGCTCCCTCCTTCTTCTTTTTCGATTTCTCCTTCAGCCTCCCTTTTCCGGTAAAGGGGCTTTTTACTGATTAAACCGCAGTCCTCAGAATTCGACATTTCCACTTTCCAGGGAGCATTTGGAGCCTGGCCCAGGTCTTTACTGCCAGAAACCCTTCTCTGGGTCCATTCATCACGCTTCCTGAGCTCCATTCTGCAGAAGCTTTAGGAGGGTGGGGGATAACAGTGTAGCGGGACAACCCAGGGGCCCAGGAAAGCTGGAAGGGGACATTTGTGTCCTTTCTTTATACTTTGGGGTCAGATTAGAACAGAAGATTAAAATGCCGATTTAGCCTGCCCAGCAGAGGCTGGAGAGCTCTGCATTATTTAGGACCTGGCTCCGGTGGCGGGAACTGGCCGAGACCCCACGGACCAGATGCCTGGGCCTTACCCAGTCCCTTCAGGAACTTGTTGACACCGCTGTGTTCTCCACTGGGGAGTGTTTCCAGGTATTCCTGGGCTCGCACCTCAAACAGACCTGTGGACAAGAGAAATCCCAGCCACTTTAGTTCCTTCTCTTTGCACTTCTAAACATACCCATGTCCTTACTGCCATAGAAAAGAGAAATCGTGCTTCTGAGACCAGCTGCTCCTATAAACATGCTCTGAATCATAAGGTTTATAAGAGTTTTTATTACCCTTATAATTGCCCAACCTTGTACAATAACTGTCTTTAGAAAGCTGTAAAGCCAACCCCTACAGGAAATCCTATTTTTATTTAACAAACACCTTCCAAGTGCCTACACTGTGCCAGCTATGTGGCTTCAAAGATGAGCCAGACAGTCCTAGCGCTCAGGAGCTCCCGGACTCGCCCCTAAGAGGGACCCCGGTCACGTGGTGGAGCTTCCTGGGAATCTACTGGCCATCTGTGAATCCAGGGAGCCACCTCTTAGGGGCCTTCAGCTGTCCCCCCTGCGGGCTGAGCCTCAGGCACTCCGTCTTCTGTTCTCACTGCTCTTCCACCGGCAGCTCCCTCCACGCTACTTTGAAGATTTTATGTCTCGACTTCTCCATCAAATAGTGGTTTGTAAACAGATATTTATGTGGACCCAGCAGGTCTTCTATTTAAGAGGATCCTTCCATCAGGTGCTGTGTGACTCACACTCTCTGATCAGTTTGCTTTTGTCTCTTCAGATACCCCTCCCCAGAACTGCCTCAAGTGTGGCCAGTCTCTGCCTTTACTTTGCAAAGAGCCCTGGGAATGGTTTGGTTCCTGAACGGAGTCTCTGTGACCCCAGCAGCAGCAGGGTCCTCCCTGGTCGCTGTGTGGCTGCTCCTCGGTGGTGAGCGTCTCTTCCTACTCAGGTCTAACTCCCGTCTGTGACAGCCTTTATCAACATTACTGGTTTTCAGATTCCCAAAAGGGCTTAAGATGATGTAAGAAAGAGACAGAATGACTTTATCCTCTTTCCTCACATCTCTTCCTCCAGCTCCATCTCGGGACGTGTGATGGAACCCAGCAGACAGGGCCAGGGAGAAGGCAGGAGAGAAAAGAACTCCATGGAGAGGAGGGAGGGAGGGAGGGGAATGGATGGCTCACAAGCTCCCGGGTGGAGGAGAGCCTTCTCTGTCCTATCTCCTCTGTGCCAGCCCCCTGGCCATCAGAGGGCACTCATGCAAAGCAGAGAGCACGGGGCCATTCTCTCTTCCTCTGTCTCATCCCAGCCTGCTCCTGCCTGCTAGCTCCACCATGAAAGAAGCAGGGAGGGAGTACAGAAGGGATGAGAGGAAGCCTGAGGAAAAGACGAGGGGCCGCAGAGGGAGGAAGGAAAGGGTGCCATGAGAGTCTCATCAAGCTGGAGAGAATGGCACAGAATGAGAACTTGCCACTGGAACCTGGAACGTGGTTCTTGGAGAGGCTGGCAGAGGGGAAAGAGATGGCTAAGGAGACAGACGGCAGGGGCGGTTTTCAGCAGCTCAGAGGTACGAGAACGAATGTTTTCCAGACGTGGATGCCCGGCTGCTCCTGCGTGCCGGGCCCGTGACCTTTGCCCTGCTCCTCAGCCACTGGGGTCTGGCCATCCCCAGCGGGCTCAGCCCCATGTGGAAGACACCCCCTAACCTTTGGCATCCTGCCGGCGCAGCTCCCGCTCCTGGATGAAGCCCCGGAACATCTGGGTCTCCATGAAAACCTCCAGGAAGCGGCGGAGGCTCTTGGAGGAGACAGCTTTGCGAAAGGCCTCTCGCTGCAGGGTCCTCTCCTCACGCTCGCCCGCCGTCAGGAACAGGGAGTAGTGGCCCACGATCTCCACGAAGAAGCGGACAAAGGCTTCAGACACCACCTCGTTCAAGGGGCTGGACTCGGGGCCTGAGCAAAGGGGAAGGGAGGACGGGTGAGGGCAGAGCCTCTGAGACAAGCCGATCAGTAAGACAAGTAACTGCTAGCTCTCTCCACGGCAAGTCGCAATGCTCCATAGAAAGGTGGCCCAAAGTCAGTCCATCATTTCTCCCCCCACCCCTTTAAATAGATATTTTAGGGCCAAAATGGGGGAGGAGGGAAAACTTTTCCCCACAGTTCACTGTTAAAATGAGATCTAGATAAACGGGCTTCCCTTGTCCGCCTTCCTACCTAACCCAATGTCAAGTGGAATGGACGGCCATTGTCCCCTGGTTCCCTGACTAACCACGGAAGCGGGAGACGCAGTCTGGGAGGTGGCTGAGCGTTTACCGTGCTTGCAGTCTGGGGACCCGTCCTCCTGGTCCAAAGCCAGGTCATTCCTCTGTTCCAGGATATGTTCCAGGGCTACCTGCAGCTTCCGAGGCAGAATGGAATCCTCGTCATCTATCTGGAAAGCAGAACAAAGAGGCGGGCCGTTGTGCTGGCGCTTTTGGCCAGGGGGACTCACTGAGCACAGCGCAGGGCAGGCCTGGCCCGGTTTCAGGTGAGTGGAACGAACACGACTTGAGAGTCAGAGGTCTGAGGTGTGAATCTTTAGTCCACTTTTTAATGAGCGGTGTGAGCCTCAGTTTCCCCTTTTGTAAAGTGGGCTTCTAATCAGTATCTACCTCACTGTGAAGATTAAATGCATTACACAAGACATTGATGAAAGAAACAGAAGACACAAATAAATTAAAAGACGTCCTGTGTTCATGGATTAGAAGAATTAATACTGTTAAAATGTCCATGCCACCCAGTGTGAGTTACAGCGTCAACCCAATCCCTATCAAAATTTCAGTGGTGGGGCGGCCGGTTGGCGCTGTTGGTTAGAGCACAGTGCTCGTAACACCAAGGTCACCGGTTCGATTCCCACATGGGCCAGTGAGCTGCGCCCTCCACAACTAGATTGAAGACAACGACTTGACTTGGAGCTGATGGGTCCTGGAAAAACACACTGTTCCCCATTATTCCCCAATTAAAAAAAATTAAAAAAAACCTCAAAACAAAAAATTCCAATGAAATTTTTCACAGAACTAGGGAAAAAAAAACAATCCGAAAATTCATATGGAACTACAAAAGACCCTGAACAGCCAAAGCAATCCTGAGAAAGAAGAACAGAATTGGAAGCACCATGATTCCTGATTTGGAACTTAATTACAAAACTACAGCAGTCAAAACTGGCAGAAAAACAACCTAAGTGTCCATCACTGGATGAATGGATGATGAAAATGTGGTACACATACACGTACATACACTGGACTATTCTTTAGCTGTAAAAAAGAAGGAAATCCTGCCTTTTGTGACAACATGGATGAACCTGGAGGGCATTATGCTAAGAGAAATAAATCAGAGAAAGACAAGTACTGCACGTTCTCCCTCACATTTGGAATCTAAAAAAAGCCAAACTCATTAGAAATAGAGATTAGAATTGTGGTTGCTAGGGGTTGGAGTTGCGGGAAATGGGGAAATGTTGGGCAAAGGGTACAAACTTCCAGCTATAAGACGGGTAAGTTCTGGGGATCTGATGGACATCATGGTGACTAAAGTGAATACAATACTGGAGGACATACTTGACAGTTACTAAGAGAGTAGATCTTAAATGTTATCATCGCACACACACGAAAGGTAGTTACGTGAGGTGAGGGCAGTGTTCACTAACCTTGCTGTGGTCATCACGGCACAATACATACGTGGAGCAAACCATCATGGTGCACACCTTAAGCTGACGTATCTTATATGTCAATAATACCTCAATAAAACTGGGGAAAGTGTTAAATGCAATACGGTGAGCTTGTGCAAGTGCCTGGCACTTAGTGGGCACTCAAGCAATGTTTCACGCTGTTCCTACTCTACAGGATGGCTGGCGCTGATCAGGGGACTCTGGCTGGGGAAGATGACCAGTGTGACCCAAAGCTGGCTTCATGATCTGCGTCCCAGAGCAGGGGAGCCTTGGGGAAGGGCCTCACCTGAGGGCCTCTGGGAAGTGATAGTGGACAGAACTAATGAGACAAAAGGCATTACTGTGACAGAACTTCTCAGCAGTGTGGCAACTCCAAGTTTAAAAGCAATCCAATAGAATGCCCAGAAAACCTTTCTGCAATGCTTCTCTACAAGAGCTGATAGGAGTTAGACCTCTCTGGCAAAGGACAGGAAGAAAATAATGTGTATTACTTTTCCAAATAATGAAAGTAGTTCATGGACATTATAGAAAATACATGGACATACGAAAACAATTTAAAATCACCCATAATCTGTCTCCCTTTCAGTCTCCTACCCCAAGATACCAGCATTAATGTTTTGGTGAGTTTTCCTTTCGATCTTTTTTTGAGGCAGATATTTGTATCTATATCTACATCTATATTTTTTTCTCTCCTTTTTAAAAAAACAGGATCAGCAAAATAATGCATATAATTTTGCACACTGAGTTTTCCACTTAATATTACATCATAGTCCAGTCAAAAATGAGATTTTCTAAAGAGTAACAAATAAACAACATCAGACATCGTAAAAAAAAAAAAAAAAAAAAAAAAAATTACATCATAAACTTTTTATCAAATAGTCTTTAAAAGCATGTTGAAAAAGACAAGCGCCTACAGTTATAACTTATACAAAGATTCTCATCGTTAGAAAACCATTTTGTGACAGAACATGTGGGACTGATCCTTTGCCAAACTCGTCCTCTTTGGCCCCAGCCTTCTGTCTTATCCTTAGACCCGCTCAGGCCTGGGATCGTTCAGTCCCAGGCCCACCAAGGAGCCTTCCCTGAAAAGCTGAGCCCCAAAGTCCAGAGGTAAAAGCAGAGAGAGCAGAGGGTGGAGGCCGTCTTCTCACTCACCTGTCTGAGGAACCGACTGTTGACAAGGTCGACCACAAGGACCTACAAGACGAGGAAAATGGACTGTTACTGTCACCAGGGTTTCCGGGACATAGTGACAGGGTCTTAGCCTTCTTCCTTCTTGGCACCCAGAGAGGCAGCTGGGGTGGGGGTGGAATGGGCCATTTGTGGTTTCCTGATGTTGGCACTGCAGCCACAAATGATAAAGAGAGGAGGTGGGGGGCAAGGGCTTTCCTGAATTGCACGCTTTCAACACGAAAACCGCAGGCTGGAGCATAAGCTGCCTGAGGCAGAGCCTCTCAGACTGCAGTGCATGGTTACTGAGGTGGGTGAAAGAGGGGCAAGGCGTCCTTTTTCCTATCGCACTTGACTCTGCCACTCCTCACCTAGGGGTCCTCCATCCTCCCTCCCAGATCCCCACTGGGCCTTGTCATTTCTCTTTATGGGACAGGAAGGGAGAAACCCAGAGGAGTGGATCCAGTTGGGGAGTAAATCACACTGCAGGTGCTACGCTTCCATTAGTCAAGACTTTTGGGATAAAACATCCGAACTCTCCCTCCTCAGACGGGGTGCTGAGACCCAGGGCCGGGACCAGGGTGAGGCAAGTGAGTGCCTGGGGCACAAAACTTCAGGAGGGACTCACTCGCAGGGCGATGCCAGTGCCCAGCTTTTGCTAGCAGGACCCTGAGGGTGAGGCCCTCACTGAGCACTCATTGTAGGGAGGAAGAGCAGCGGCCCAAGAGGGCACTGGCTCCTTCTTCCTCAAACACCCAGAAACTGAACTGAGCCATTTTAGGGACCCCCGGGTAACCAGACGAGCTCCTTGCAGCTCACAAACCCACACCTGAAGACCTGAGTCTGCTAGTTGGTATTTCATGGGGCCTTAGCACTACCTGGGCAGTTAGAGGACCCACGTGGGGGACCCAGGCTGAGTTTCAGGGCCAGGTGTGCCCCCAGGGGTTCAGGAGTGAGTGGCATCATCGAGTCCCCTACGGTTCCCTCTCTGACTGCTGGAAGTCCTCAGTGCCCGCGCACAGAGACTATTTAGAGGAAGGGGCTATGGCTAAATAACCCCAGAAATGCCAAGGAGGACTTTCCCACTTGGGTCTCAACCTGAAAACTCAGCACTTGACCATTAAAACCATTTCGGTTGTTGCCTTTTTAACCGATACGAGAAAGGACCTATCTGTAGGAGGAGAGTCTTGGCCAACTTTATCAGTCCAAACGAAACTTCCAATTCTCATGAGCTTTCATGCACTTTCTGCCCTGCATTGGACGTGGGAAGGAAAGAAGGACAGGCTGGACGGCTATTCATGGATTAAGTGTTTTTCACATCCAGGTACGTTGTTGTTTGCTTCCCTTCTCAATGGGTGTCAATGCCAGTGGGTTCATTCAGAGGGAAAACCGAGTTTGCAGGGATGGAGACTGGGGTGTGGGGGGGCTCTCACACAGACAAAACCTTGGGGTCCCCTGCTCCCCCAACATTGCTGGTTACACAGCCTCAGCCAGCAGTTCCCCTCTGCCCTCTGTCCCCCACGGGAAGGGAACAGGGACATCCCAGGAGATCACCTCTTCCAGCGGCAGCTCCCTGAGCAGCGGCAGTGAACTGGTGAGCAGCCCGATGAGGAAGGGGGTGGGCGAGCACACGATGTCAATCATGGCCGGTGGCAGGACGGGAATGTAGGTGTGCTGCCAGGTGAAGGGGTAGATGGCTGCCACCATCGCGTGGCAGCACTTGGACAGCGTGCTGCAGCCGAGAGAAAGAAGGACAGAAAGGGCCGACTCAGGGAGGGAGGTGGGCAGCCTCCATGGAGGCGGAGGAGAGAACTGTCTGTGCTCTATCCCAAAGGCGTGTTGGTCAGAAAAGGTGTCACGCTCACACCAGGTGTGTCACATAACCCAGTCCTGACACAGGTCACGCCGGGCACACGCAGCCCCTGGGAAGTTTTCAGACATGGCTAGAGGGACGAAGTGAACGCCCAGCTAAGTTTTACAAGAGTGCTTTCCCGCGTGAGCTACATTCTTGCAAGATTTGGACGGAATCATTCACTTCCTCCCCGCTTCCCCACATCCGTCTTCAAAACCAAACCGCAAACAACTAAAGTCTCTTTTCTCCCAGACAAGCATTGTGTTACTGAAGATGCTTTATATTCTCCCACCAGCTCTTTCTTTGTTCTCTTCCCCACTCTCTCAGCCAAGCGTGAGTGCCTAGGTGCCATCGGAGAAAACAGGACACCTGTTGAGCAACGTTGACCACAGTGTCCACTTGTACACATTTTTTTTGTGTACAAGGTGGCTTGGTATTCACATGGTGGCTGTCAGCTCCAAAAGGCTCCGTTTTGCGAAAGACACACTCATGTAGTTAGCCCCTGCCCAGAATTCAAAACTGAAATGCCAACATTGCAGAAACATGAGTGTCTCTTAAAGAACAAAGATCGTAATGTAACATTTTGCTGCCAAGCACTGAGCCTCACGAGTCACTCTCCACTGCTGCCTGCACTCGCGTTCAGTTGACCGAGTGAGTGGGTGGATTTGGGGTCATCGTTTGGAGGTTCAGTTCTACTGTGTGGGGACACAGTGATGACTGGGGCCTTCCGAGGCGGGTGGCAGCTGACTTTCTCTTCTTCCACACAAGCTTTCCTTATTGCTACCGTGTTTCCCTGAAAATAAGACCTAGCCAGACAATCAGCTCTAATGCGCCTTTTGGAGCAAAAATTAATGTAAGACCCGGTATTATATTATATTATATTAATTATATTACATAAGACCCGGTCTTATAGTAAAATAAGTCCGGGTCTTATATTAATGTTTGCTCCAAAAGACGCATTAGAGCTGATGGTCCGGCTAGGTCTTATTTTCCGGGAAACACGGTAAGTGAGGCTGCTTGCTTAAAGCAGCTCCCTTCTCTTATTCTAATATGCTGTCTCTAAAATACTACAGGACTGGAAACTTTGGGAGCTTGTTAGTTGCATCACATTGTGTTACAACTGCTACATGGTGTGCAACGTAAGAATAAAGTAGGGTCTGGTGAGGGTCCGTGGGCTCTCCTGTGACTGGACTGCACCCTCTTCTGGGCACAGGCCCCGTGAACAGCATTTCATCTGCGAGGACACCTTTTGAGTATTGCTCTGGTCCTCAGCTGTGCTCTGCTTAGGTACCGTTGCAAGGAAGTGGAGTTCTGCACAGATCAATGCTCCTTTACTGGGCCCCCATGATGTCAGGCACCTACAAAAGTTGTCATAAATGTTCCTGAGACCCGTTTTAAAAAATCACTTAATGCTGGCTTACTTAAGGAGAGAAATGGTGGATTAAAAGGTATTGGCTAGCAAGGGAAATCAGCCAGACAGAAAAAGACAAACATCGTTATGATTCCACTTAAAACGAGAGACTTCGGACAGAAAAATTCAGAAACAGGGAGTAGAAGAGAAGCTACCGGGGGCTGGGGGAAGGGACAATGGGGGGTTGTGGCTTCATGGACTCCGAGTTTCAGTTTGAGATGATAAAAAGGGCGTAGTAATGGATAGCAGTAATGGTTACAAACACTGCGAATTTACTTAATGCCACTGAATTGTACATTTAAAAATGATTAAATGGTGAATTCTGTTATATTTTACTACAATTAGAAAAATACCGGGGTGCCAAAAAAAATGTGTACAAGTGGACACTGTGGTCAACGTTGCTCAAGCAGCAGTTGGCCGTCATCAGAAGTGTCTGGACGCTGATGGGAACCGCTTTGAGCACCTCTCGTCAAATGTGACTTGTATTCATCTTTTGTTATCAGTATATATTATTACCATTTTAATACAGTTTTCCTTTCTTAAAATGTGTATACATTTTTTTGGCACCCTCTGTATATTCATGTAGGTTCCAAGCGAGTTCCTCTGTATCTAGCACCCCCCCTTAAACATCCTTAAAATATACATGAGTCCTCTTTTCCATCCCACCTGCATGGGGGACTCCCTGAGCCTAATAAGGGTAATGTTGAATCTTGTTCATTTGTCAGCATGACTCTCCTCACCTCCCCACCCGCTATCTTCGCAAATAATTATTCTCCTAATATTCACTGGAGGAAGGAAGTCCTGCTTAGGAGCACAGCGTCCATAGATGTCACTGGTATTTTAGTCCTTTTCTTTTGAATGATCACTTCCAAAATGAGAAAGACGCTACCCCAGTATGTTGTTCTTATCACTATAATACCTTCCTTATTAGCCGAGTGAGAGTGAGACAGAAAAGTTCAGTTAGGCCTTCCGTATACCAAGGAGAGCAATATCATTAATTTAGCCCCCAGCTTGGCTGAAATAATTTCAGTCTCTCTAAGGGTCTTCTCTCGAAGCAAAGAAACTTTTTCCCCAAGGCATCACTTTCTCCCAGTTATTCCAGAATGTTAATACTTTTAATGAATCGCTTAGCGTTTGTGTTTTAATTTCCTTGATCTATGTATCACTGAATGTACAGCATTTACTTTGTTCCTACGGTTTTTTATTTTAGGACTCATCTATATTCACTGCAGCCAGAGCTCCAAGTTGATCTGCTCACGTCTCCTGGTTCTGAGGTCCTGACTTAGAAAACTAGAAGATTAAAATATCAACAAGAATAATTGTGTCTAGAGCAGCCTTTTTCAGACTATAGTTTGCAACCCATTTTATAGAGTCCTGAAATAATTTTATTGGGTTGTAATTAGCATTAAAAACAACAACAACAAAAGAATAGAAAATAAGAGTTTTCTGCATTTTGTCATTTGTAAATAACCACCTATCTATATCTGTGTGTGTGTGTGTGTGTGTGTGTGTGCGGTGTATGGATTGACTATTTCTCAGTGTGGACTGCAGTAAAAAGGGCTTGATTTGGACCAATGATTTGGACCATTGGGGTGGGGGTGGGGAAGCAGGTAGAGAGTGATGGTTGAGTGGAAATTTCATGTTACGTATTTTACTGGGATGTTGGCTTTCATTTCCCAGTGACGAGAGAGAATCCCTTATAAGTGACTCCCTCCAATCACTTGGAATGAAGCCTTTTGCATGAAACCCATCTCTTTTCATAGCACATTTCTTCTTTGCTCTGCTGTTACGGCACGTTGTGTCTCCTCGTTGACACCCTATGCTGCCCTGCAGTATGGAGGGGGTCCCCCAGAGGCCAGCTGAAGGGACTGAACCAACTGGATGAGAAACACGTGTTTTAGAAAATGATACGCAATGCCAGTGAGATAGGGCGGGTGCAGACATGCTACAGAAAGAAAGACAAAATTCATTCAGTTCACTGGAGTGCAGTGCGCTACAGGACAACCACGTTCAGCTGTGCCGGGGGCAAATGATGACAACTCGATGGGTAACCTGCTGGCCATGCAGGCAGGTGTTGCCGCTTTTGACTATTGTTCCTAACAAGTGCTTTTTGCTTGTTTATTTGCTTTTTTACATAGTCCGACTCTGTTGCAGCTGGATGCAAGTGTTTCCACACCTGGTTTTCACCGGCACCTCGCTGGCGGGCGCTCAGGAAGCACGTGACAGGCAGGCCATGATGAGGGGGGCTCATTCGTCGTGCCTTCTCGCCCTCCTCAGCATTCTTACACACAGAAAAGCCTCTTGAAACACTAGGAGGCAAGGTCAAACTCTGCAAATAATCCGTTAGTGGCAGCTTTTCTCCAAACATAAATAGTAGAGAAGAGGGATTATTGCGAGTGCAGCTGAGGTGTTTTTCTCAATCTCTGTGGCAGGTGTGAATGAAATTCTATCCCCTGACTTGTGAGGCTACAGGAGTCCCCCAGGGGGGTGGGCGCTTGGGGCTGCTAGGGTCGGTGGTCTCTCAGGGATGTGCAGAGGAGTCTCTGGTTCTGGGGACGCTTGGCATGGCTCCACAAGCACTGCCTTCCTGACACCTGCTGGTTGGAGGGGAGGCAGTGTTGTGGAGGGAGGTCCCAGAAAGACAGCCGGAGCAGCTGGCTTGCATTGCAGTGGGGGTGGGGGAAAGGAACACCAGGGACGAGGCTGTGATTAATTTGTACAAAAGTAGGGGAGGGAGGAAATGCCCCAGGGGGCATTTGGCTGGGACAAAGGGTTAAAAGCTGGGCACAGTGAGAAGGGCTGGGTCCCAGAATGCTTTGCTCTTTGGTGGCAGTTCCTGGAGACATCAGGAAGCACTAGTGAGTGCTGACGTTCTCCTGGAGAAAACGCTTTGGTTCTGGCGTGACCCAGCCGCTGTGCCATCCATGGGGTTACTGTGCTCAGCAGCCTTCCAACTCACCCAGAAATCAGTAAGAGTTAAGCACAGAGCTTCCTCTAAGATGCCACCAGGAAAGTAAACGATGAGTTTCCTGAGTTAGACAGACACCCCAGGAATTGGAAAGAGGAGCCTGTCAGTATCCTTTAGTATCCCAAGCAAAGTGCCTCTCCTACCAGTGCATCGTTCCCAGGAATAGGAGCAAAAGGTGCACTCTGGTCTGGTGCCTGGTGAGACGTAGTGGGAGGTGGGTGTCACCATGCAGTGGCTGCCATGTTTCCATTACTGTACTTTTAAACCGTGAAGTAATGTGTCAACGAGTTGCCAAAGAACCCAGGCTGGGCCTCAAGAAAACTGTGTGATCTCAAGGTAAAGCCCTTAACTTCTCCGGGCCTCCGATTCCCCTTCTGCAAAGTAAGGAGCGTGGACTAGGTAATTTCGAATGTCCTTCCAGCTTTAACGTCTACAAACTACGAATCTGTAAGACAGAGAAAGCCAGGAGCTGGAAATAGCTGACACTGAAAAGAACCAGTGCTGGTCCTGGAAGGTAATTCCAGGGCTCATTAGCAGAGACAGGACGGAAGAGCAATGGTGACATCTCATGCTGAGAAACTAATAGATAAAAGTGGGAGTGGTCTTGAGCTGCAGCAGCAAACCCCCAAAAGACTATAACACAAAGCCAGGGAGGGATTTGACTCAGAGAGAAGAGCTGGAATGTTTCCAGCCCAAGATTCTGTTGTGATGGGTTTAGAGTAGAAGACAACAAGTCGTGGCTAATGCTAGTCTCTAAATCTTGCTCCAAATGTTATCTTCTTGGTGTTCATATGCAAAAATGAGTAGTTAATAATTAATATCTAATCCGACTGATGCCACTGTGTTACTAAAACTGCATTTTTCATAGGACTTGGCTGAGTTGAATGTATGTGTCTCTAAGACTGTCACCCACTCTGAGGACCTGTGAACTAGTATTTTGGATGCCAGATCACACAGATGGCAGCTACTCACACTGTCTGGTAGGCTTGGGCAAACCCATCTGCCTAGAGAGGGGCACACTTACAAACCCAACCTTTTTCTCAGAGAGTCAACATTGATGGGTGTAACTGATTTGAGATGGGATATGGGACCCCCGTTTAAGCTTATGGAAACTGATGAAAAACGAACCAAAAGGAGCCCACAAAAGAATACACAATAGGTACACAGCTACTTAGAACTTATCTGTGTGGTTCCCCATAGGTCAAAGCCAAGGTTCAAAGATTTGTCAAGATTTGACCACCTAATTCTACTTATCATTAGTCAACGGTCTGTCATTCAGCTCCTGATCTCATTGCACTGTAAAACTAAATAAAAAAATAAAAAGCAAATTTCTTGAATGTTCAAACTCTGTCCCATCTAAAACTTTTGCACAAATTTGTTGATGTGCAGCTCTGATTTTATCATTGAACCTGGTCTAGAGATTTAGCCCAAACGATGGGAACTGAAATGAATAAACTAAAAAATAAAAATGTTTATCATCAGGGAAATGAAGAAAGTGGTATAGGGAAATATTTACTTAGGTTGTTATGACAACAGAACAAGCCATCACAACAACATTCTTTCTTTTCCATCTGTCAGACTTTGGCTTGACAGAGCCTTAAGAAACACTCAACGTCCACCCTAAAGATCAAAAATGTTATTCCACATGGATAGATTTTTGGCTCAACTTAAAACCCTTTTATAACTCCTACAATATTTGCCACAACTCCCTGCCATTTCCTCTTGCAGTGGGCAGACTCACTAGTGATGATGAGAAAATAAATTGTGTGGTGGGGGGAGGGTGCTAATGCAGGCTAACGTCCACCCTGGGATGTCACAGGGCTGCTCACTGACTGTGTGGCATGCCCTGTTCTCATGTGCTGCTCTGTGGCATTGAAAACATCAGGGCTACGGACGGAAATCAGAAGAATGAGGAGGCTTGCTTCCACTTCTAGCTGGACAGGGCTAGAAATTGGTGCAAGTGCAGTGGGGAGAGAATTGTGCCAGGGCAATGAGGATGAAAGCGCCAGCTGGAGCTTCGGGGGAAGCCTTTCTTCAGAGCCTTTTCCGGGTCAGATAACTGGCAGCCAGCCACGGCCTTCCAAGCCCTGTGTGCCACGGCCTGGCCAAAGAACCCTCAAATCCCTATAGCGATTTTCCCAGAAATGCGACAGAGCTAGAACACAGATTTCTGATAATAGAACGTATCTGACTGAGTTGCAAGAACCTAGAATACAGGTCAAGCCGTCACAAGAGCCTAGGCTGGAGGCAGCATTCCAGCTGTGCTATTGTTACTCCCAGGAGGTTACCTCACGCTGTGTGTTTTCTTCTCTTCTGGCCTCAGAGCTCTGTGGCCTTTATTTGTTTATTTTTCCACCTCTTTAGGTCTGCTTGGAACTGGGGTTGGATGGAAAGATAATTTATTGAGCAAGAGAGAGAATACTCTGAGCTATTTGTAACAGGAAAAGCATGGGCTGCCTCTGGGGACGAGACACCAGAGCCCTAGAAAGTCAGTTCTGAGGGGCCTGGGCACAGACAAGCCCTTGTTTCATAAATGAGGAGGCCTAGGGCCAATCGCTGAGGATGTTTGGGGTCCCTCCCTACTCCAGGAAGGTGTGATGAGAGATAAACATGCAAGTCTGAAAGTTGTAAAGAGCCTAGAAGGTAATTAAGGTATTTTACCCACACACCATGCATGCACGTATGCATTTAGTACTGCACCATGGCCTGGCTCTGGACCCAAGGAGGACATCTCAATTATCCACATTCCTACGTCTCCTCCTCCCCTACAAAAATCCCATCTCCTCAGTGCCCCACATCTGGCAGCCGCTGCAAAAGAAACACCCTACGGGCAATAAGTGCCTTATGGTGAGACCCGCTTCCAGCAGCGGCAGCTGGCATTTTACCCCTCTGATGGGTGTTTGCTGTTGAAAAGACAAAAGTGCTAAGGAAGAGTGCCAGGCACCACAGAAGGTGGGGTGAGCAGAGAAACCCCGAAGTCCCTCCAATCAGACCACAACGTGACTCTCTCCTCTACAAAGCTGCCCCAGCAGGGGGTTGGGGCTGGGGCAGGGTCCACTCACAGGGATGGGTGCCTTAGGTTTCCGTGGTCTCTGATTACAGCAGCCCTGTGAGAGGGGCTGCCCTGGCGTCCTGCCTGTCAACCCAGAAATCTGTCCAGGGACAAGACAGAGGTGGCCAAGTCCCCTCCCAGACATCGTTGTCCTAAGCACGTCCTGGGTCTTGGTGCCCCTGGCCTCTGACATCTGCCTCTGCTGCACCTAGGGATGCATTTGTCTTTGAGGAGCCTCCCTCCATTTCTGTTCCCACCTTCTCTTTCATTGTACTTTGATGAGGTGAATAGGTGATACTTTCTGTTCTCCTTCTCCCTGGAAGCTTGGTGGGGTGGAAGTGGGGGTCCCTGATTGGCCGGCTTCTCTCCAGCCATGCCCATCTCCTCAAACATTTCTTCAGGAGGGACCCTCCCAGAGCCTAACATCTTTAACCCAACAGCAGGGCACTGTCTGCCTGTTTGCCCCCATCACGGCCCCTGGTGGGCACCGGGTTTACTCCCCAGCCTTCGCTTCTTGCTTAGGACTTTTGGACATCATTCTTTGCCTTTCCCCATAGTCAAGCCTGAGAATCCACAGTGGAGAGAAGACGGTGGGGCGTGGAGAGGGCCTGCAGAGAACACAGGCAGTGCCCAGGGCGCTGATGAAATCCGATGCTGCTCACTGCAACGTTATTACTCATCCTTTGCTTCCAGGACCCCAACCTTGAGAACTCTCTGGTCTGAACTCCCCAGGGCCCAAGGAGCTTGGAGAGCTGCCCAGTGCCCAGCACTGGCGGCAGGCTCAGAGACAGGGCTTGCTTCCTGAGCAGACAAAAGCGCCCAGGGAGTACAACACTGATACTAAAAGTGAAGAGTGAGCTGAAACACAGGGTGGGGGTGGAGAGGGAATAGCCAGTGGCTGCTGCCCAAAGAGGGACATCAACAGGGTGACCCGACAGGCTCGGCGGGGGGAGCGGGCTGGAATCCGTCCTGTACCATGCCTGCTGATGAGCTCCACATTCAGACATGGTGTCCTTTCCCTTCTTCTTTCCCTTTTCTCCTTCCTCCCTTTTGTTTTCCAGACTTGAGAGGCGTATTTCCTCCTAAACCACAGTTCTCTGATTTTTGTGTTTTTGGCACTTCTTCTTTCCAGATTCACTTCTCAGCTGGCCTCAGGCACTTCTCCGGGACGGCTGGCCCTTCTTGGGCCAGGCGCCACATCTCAGCTCTTCCTGGAGCTGCAGCTGCCACTTGTGCCTCTGCCCTCAGTTCCCAAGCGAAGGAGGCTCTGCTTCAGTATGTTGTAATGATGGAAATGCCAGGAATTCTTTTTAGAAGTTCAGAATTACCCCAAATTCCTAACCGCATCTCCATCCAGACCTTCTTTCATTTGTGACATGACTCTTGGAAATCACTGAATGTGAGCACTAGGGAGTGGGGGGCTTCCTACAGGGCGTGTGTGTGTGTGTGTGTGTGTGTGTGTGTGTGTGTGTGAGATTCTGTGGGGCTGATTTTAATACTGAAGGAAAGGCATGTGCTCTTCAGCATGAACCGGGCCCAGCCGCTCCCAGAAGCAGTGGCCCTTGGCCCAAAAGGGTTGGCGGCTCTCCCTGTCCATGAACCGGGCCCTGCCCATCTCTGCCGGCTCACTTCCCACCCCGCTTTCCTCTCTCTGCTCAGCTGCAGGGAACTGCTCGGCCTCCTCTCCTGCCCTTGCACAGACAGCTCCTTTGGTGTCAGACTCGGGGAGCTCGCCGGCTCAGCCCGCAGGGTGCACTGCCTCTTACCACACCTCACAACGTGGTACGGGGGTCTGTCCCCTTCTCTGTCCCCCTGCTGGGCTGACAGCTCCTTGAGGACAGCTCTGTGTCTTTCCTTGCCCCCAGCACGTGGTACAGTGCCCAGCACCGAGCAGAAAGAGTGAAAAGATGCCAGCTCTGAGCTGCAGGAGCCCTGCTGGCCGTGCGCCACGGCTGTGCTCAGAAACCTGCCATCTCAGGCACCCACTGACTCGCACTGTCAGAGCTGCCTGAGCAACCAGCTGTCCTCTGGACTCGGAACGGTCCAGGGCGGCCTGTCATTCAAACACTTGAGCAGAAGTAGCCGAGCTTTGTACCTGAGCTTGTCTGCGATGAAGATGACCCTCCTTTCCAGAAGCAGGGAGGCAAAAACACAGAGCAGGTGACGGACGCTGAGAGAAGAGAGGAGAGACTCAAAGTCCACGTGTTCGAGCCGGGAGTCCAGCGGGCGGGACAGCTCCATCACCTGCCGGGGAGCAGGAGCGGCTATGAGGGGGGCCTCACTCGGACCGCATCACCCCCAGCGGGGTGGCCCAGCGGCAGGGGCAAAGGGAAGGGAAAAATGGAAAACAAAAGGGACTGGGGCAAAAAGGAAAGAACCCAGGAGGCTGGGGAGGAGGTACAAGTGTAGGGAAGCTCGTGCCTCACACTAGACCAAGTGACTGAGGACAGTTTGCACGGAGGTGGGGAGAGGGGATGGCAGAAGCGGTGGCCGTTGGCCCAAAAGGGTCACAGGCTCTCCCTGGCAATGACATGTCCTAACTCCCCAGGGAAGATCTGTGACTGCTGAGAAGGTGCTGGCCCTTAGGGCCCCACAGGCAAGCGTCTCTGTCTCACAAGGGAATTTCACCTGCTGGAATGGAACATGGGCTTACGCAGAGGGACCAGCAGACACTTCCTCTGGAAGGTGTTTCTTCAGGAACCCAGCCCCACCCCAAGCCTTCCCTGATGCGCTGTCTTCCAGCTTGCGTGCTGAGTGTGTGTGTCTTCTCATTCCAGACTTGCTGAAATGTTCCTGAATTCACCTATCGCCACTCACGTGCGTGTTTTTTCTCAGTAAGCAGCTGCCTCCTTACGGTGAGTGGACACTGGTGTTTACTCTCAGCCCGCACCTGCACAGTGCTGCACACAGTAGGGCTCACCAGTGCTAACGGCCCCACAGTCGAGCCACTACATCGGGTATGGGATGATTCTCCAGCCTCAGGGACCGTGCTCCTCTCCGTGCTGGGAAATTGGGTTGTTCCAGAATATCCCTGCGCTATCCTCCTCCCTCCCCATCTCCACTGGTGACCTGCTTTTCCGAGGGCCTCTGGAACTGGAAACTCAAGCCTGGGTGGGCTCTGCCTTCTGAGGGCCACAGAGCCACATAAGGGGAATGAGAAGAAGGCAAACAAGCTCCGGCATCAAATCCCAGCCCAGCCAAGGACGGGGACACACTTCAAAGGCTGGAGTGAATAAAAAGTAGTACCTGAGCTTGTCTTCCCTGAAGAGAATGCTTTACATGATGGTTAGAGACGTGACGCAGACCAAAAATGTAATCAGGTTCATGCACAATTTATGAATGTAATGGGCTACTAAGGGGAGCCAAGGATGTCCAGTGCAGGTCCCTAACTTGTGGGGCCAACACCACGCAAAGAAACACCACGGCTGCCATGGCATAGTTCTGGGGTTGCTCTCTGGGCCAGACTCCTGGGCTGGATGCATGAGACTTAGGGTGGATTTTATGACACCCGGGGAGAAGAGGACATCACTGAAGGTGACAGCTCACGGAAAGCCAACCCCTCCGGCCACTGGGACTTGGCTGCCTGGCCTCTCTTTTCCCTAAGAGAAGAAAGGAATCGGATCACTTACCTCAGTTCCCGATCCTGGCAAGAAGTTCTTGACCACGATGGTTTTGCCCAGGGCTGGGAAAGGGGCTTCCATGACACTTCTCATGAGGGGCTGTACCAGGGCAGGAGAGATGCCTCGTCGTTTCTCCACCTCGTCTAAGATCTGCAAGGGTCAGAAAAGCAGCTCAGGTGTCCCCAAGTCAGGACACTGAGGTGGAGCTCTGTTCCAGAGGAAGGGGCCTGCCATGGAGACTGAGGGTGACCGGAGGCCCCTGCTGTCCTCATCAGGCCACACTTACAGTCTCCTTCACCCAATGTGGTATCACCCCCACTTCTCTTCCCCTCCTGTGCCATGTGACTGCACTCCAGAGGACTTCCTTGTCCCCCCTTTCGGTTAGGCCACGTGACTGACTGGGCTCATAATACATGTATCCTCAGCGGGAGCAACAGAGCCCCCAAGGGGATAAAAATGGTTCTCGGGGGTGGTGGTGAAAAACTCAGCTATTACAATGGTTTACATGAGGGGTTATATGAACAGACATAAGGTATATCTGTGGAATTAAAATTTCTCTGGGGAAATGTCATCAGGGAAATGCAAACCAAAGCCACGATGAGATACCACCTCACACCCAGTCGGATGGCTATCATAAAAAGGCCACTGACAACACGTGTTGACCAGGAAGTGGAGCAATTAGAACCCTCCTACACTACTGGTGGGAATGTACAACAGTGGAGTCCTTTTGGAAAACAGTCTGGCAGCTCTTTGAAAATTGAACATAGAATTACCATATAATCCAGCAATTCCACTTCTGGGTATCAACCCCAAAGTATTGAAAACAGGAACTCCAAACAGATATCTATCTGCACACCCATGTTCACAGCAGCATAATTCACAATAGCTAAAAGGCGGAAATAACCTAAATGTCCATCGACGGATAAATGGATAAACAACTTGTGGTACTGACATACCACGGAACATTATTCAGCCTTAAAAAGGAAAGAAATTCTGACATGTGCTCCAACACATGGAGGAACCTTGAGGACATTACGCTAAGTGACACAAGCCAGCGTCACAAAAAGACAAACGCTGTGTGATTCCCTTGACATCAGATTCTAAAGTTGTCAAACTCAGGGGCAGAAAGCAGAACAGTGCTTACCAGCCACCACGGGAGGGGGAAATAGGAGTCGTTTAATGGGTGCAGAGTTTCAGTTGGGGAAGATGGAGAACGTTCTGGAGATGGATGGGGGTGATGGATGGGAGGGAATTAAGGGGAACAACACCTAAAAAGGCTGCTTAGGGGAACAAGAATGAAAAATGGGCTGAGGAACACTGGGCTGATCATGAGTGTGCCATGTGCCAGTTCCGAGCCCAGGCCTCCAGAGGCTATCTTGTGTGTTTCTGCTTGCTCGCTTGTGCCTCTGCCATCGCCACAGAAGAGCGCACATGGGCCAGTTCACTGTCTCAGGAGGATGGCAGACCAGACCCAGACCTGCGGCCTAGAGTAGAGGTCAGCCAGCCCTCAGGCCACTCACAGCACATGCGTGAGCCCAGTGGAGATCAGCAGAGATGAAACCCAGCTGACCTGCACGTCTGGGAGAAGAAAGGACGGCTGCCCTCTGCCACTGTGCTTGTGACACAGCATTACTGCAGCCATGTTTAATAATATAGCTTTCTTCAGAGATTCTGAGAGCTCTTCTTTCTTCTCATCCATGATTCCTTTCTGTACCAAATAACAATTTGCCATTTTAGTCATCCTTGCCCCTCAGCTGGAAATAGATCGAGTTGCATGGGTTGGTTAGCCAAAGCTCCGTTTCTGATTCTATCCTGAGTATTTCTGTGTGGTCTTTCGCAAGTCATCACTCTGCACTCCTAAAATTCCATAAAACTGACAGGAAATCTCAGGACGGTGGCGTCACACAAATGTGGTGGCACGTGTACTTGCTCTGCGTTCCCTGCCCAAGACATAGCCATGAGCCTTATGGGAGCTCCGAAGGCGCCCGTGGCGCTGAGCTAGTTCATGTGAGCTATTTTATGCCCAGCTTTCATGAGCATTCTCACAATGGCTGGACCTACAGTCTTATCTTCACCTTTAAAGAAGCCCACGAGAAAGAGTGGCATGAGCAGTGGTGTACGCCTGTGTTGAAGCTTGTACACGACCATCTTTAGTGGAGAATGCTCGCCATCAGGTAGAGTGGAGGCAAGACCACATCTCAGCTTACATTGATACTTGGAGTTGTTTCAAACAGACTCATGTAGAGGTACAAGTTCTATCATGGCAAGAGATCATCCTGTATCAGGGTGATTCAGGCTTCCTGAGTTCAGGTGGAGGGTGGGCAGGAGGTGGACTTCTGTTTCAGAATGCTTTTAGGAATTGCTGCTTTACACCCATGGACAGGAGGTGTTTAGGACCGCAATTCCCCAAAAGAAAGCTCAGACGGAAATATATGCTCAAGAAAGATTTAAAATAAATTTGTGGATTAGATACTCATGTCCAGTTAATATAGGAAACAAATGTTGGAGTATATGTAATTTTCGAGATCAGCATCATACAGGACCGTAATTACCTCTTATACACCAATCCAAAATACTGAAACACAGGGGTGGACAGCAATTCCTACATTTTGATATATTGGCTTGTTTTCTCCCAAAGAGGACCAAATTATATTAAGACTTTGATAGACTTAGAGCACTATTACAATAATAAATCTCTCTCACACACACAACACACATATACACACAACACATATGTATACACACACAGATACATATCCATCCATCCATTGTAGTGGCTTTTTTGTCCAGCGAAAGCTAACAAAAGACAATGCTTAGAAGAAGGGAAGTAAAACATACGGAGTATTCTGGGAAGATCCTCTGCCCCTTCCGTCCTCAACTATGCGTACTTTGATTCTCCCCTTCCCCAGTTTCTGAGCCCTGACCTTCCCATCAACTGTTATTTCCTAACCCAATAATAAGAGAATAGTGGAGGCCATGAGGGGAGGAAGAGGAAGTGGGAAGGAAAATAGTGGAGAAGAAGATTATAAAAGTACCAGAAGTTGGGTGTTCCCGGGGTCCTGCTTTGCCTTCCCTTCCTCCTTTCTCTGAGGCCCAAGTCCTCACCTTTGAAAAGAGGCTGAAGCATCCCAGGCGGCTCACGATACAGTAAACTTCAGGGAGACGCTTCCCTTTGCCACCAGGCTTTTTGGAGGGAAACACAAGGAAATCATGAGTGTACCAACCTCAGGGAAGGAAAGAACACAAACGTTTTCCCCCCCTTACAAATGTTTTTGAGTCCCTACTGTGTGCCAGGTATTTCCACGTACCATACCTTTGGACAGCTCAATGAGATATATAATTATCAATACCCTGTTTTATAGGTGGGAATCACTTCTGATCACGTAGTACATATATATTTTTTTATCCCCCTGAAAGAACCAATTAAGGGTGTTGTGCACACAGTAGGTGCTCAATATGGCCTATGGAACCATCAAGTAAGGAAGCTTAACTTGTTCACCCAAATCACTCTACTTCCTTTTAAGGAGCTACTTTGGGACTACATGTTTATTATAATGATAATTCCAAAGGAGAGATCATTTCTGAAAATCCTTTTTGGAAACTGACTTTTAAGCTAATTTTCAAACCAAAAAGAACATCAATCTCAATGCTTTACATTAATTTTATCAATAACAAGGTATGATCCCACTTAAATTTTTTCAATTATTATTCATACTTCTTGTTCACTAATTCAACAAATATTTATTGAACACCTCCTATGTGCCATACCTTATTCTTGATTCTAAATTGTATTAGCCTATTTCTACGACTAAAACCATTCTCAGTGGAAAATGATGCTTCACTATCGAAGATTTTCAAAAGAACGGTCTTCAAAAGATAAGTTTTACAATGTTTTAGCATGGTTATGTCCCTGGAATAAGTTTCTGACTTTTAAAGGGGATTGTTCGGAAGGAGACAGTCTTGAATTATTTGTGCCAAGAACAATAATAAATCCATCCTTCTCCTGCCCTTAGCAACCATTATGAAAGTTCTCTCTAAGCTATCAAAGTCTGTTTGGCATGTTTTATTAGAAATAACATTTGGTTTAAGAAGAGATAGGCCTTTTAGTTGGTGGGGAAAACGTTGGTGAAAGTATTTTCCTCCCAAAGGATGTGAAGGCACTGTTCCCCTCCATGCACGTGAGACCCAGACCTTCCTCCACGTTTTTAGCGACCCAGTTAACCCGCCACACACTTCCTGTCCCTTCTCTCATGGTGTACGGTGAACCACAGGAAGCCAGCGCTGGCTCTGTGCAGAGCTTTTAATGACTGAGAAGCAAGTGTACTAACCAGAAGTCTTCGGCAATAACCGAACCTTCTGCTCCCATCTTCTCCAGTTAAGACAAATGAGAACGTCTCACTGTGGGGGGAAAACAAAAGTGCATTACAAAGCAAGACACAACAAGGACATATCACGTTGAGTGACCAGGACCTTCTGAAGGAGGCTATTGCAAAGGGTTGTTCCCTGTCCTGCTTGTTCATCTCTGTGCTGGGACTCTGGTCACCTGGAGCTTCGGAGTCTGTGTCAGGGACAGGGACATCTCAAGTGTCACTGTGTCCTGAGAGGAAATGAGGCATTTCTTTTTCACCCTGAGCTCTCATAGAATTCTATTACCTGAGCCATCCCGTTGCACAAAACACAGCAGTCATTTATTGGGCATCTTTTGGAGACTGCCTTCCATGAGCTTGAGGGTGAGGTGGCATCTGCTGATCTAGGGATGTGACTCAGAGAGGGAACAGTTGACGAGGGGGACAGTTTTGTGCCCTTCTCAGAACTGATGCCAGGCATGGCTTTCCCAGGACACTATCTGTTCAGAGCTACCTGAGGCCTGGACTGTCCCTAGAGACTGCTGGGCCAACTTTAAGGACACAAGCATCCCTCAAACACTTAGGATACACAGCCTACTGAGTTTGGTCAATTGTGGAATGATCTGATAATAAAAATACTGGTATCTAACCACATGGGCTAAAGCAGAAATGTAACGTATCCGGGGGAGTCACAGCTAGATGGGCTACTGAAGAAATATTTCAGGAGCTCTGGACAAGGATGGATGACGGGCAATGTTTCCCTAACTTTCCCCAGACTAAGAATGACCTTATTGCCCTTCACAGAGGCGTCTAAAACAAACATCTCCCTAGACTGAGCAAAAGGCCTGGAAATCTGCATTCTTAGAGGGGTGATTCTTATCTTCGGGGACATTTTGAAAACATTGGTGGGGGAAATCTCCAGGCCCAGGCCCATTATGACCATTTCAGAGGACTGACTTAGGGCTGTGCCATCTTTGAGCCCATCTCTAGTTCTCACCCTAATCTTTGCAGGTGGTGTGGGGAGATGCCAGCACATACCTGGTAAACTGCTGGACGGGAGTCCAGTCCTTGGCATCAGGGAAACAGAATTGGGGGATAGCCTTTAGCTGGTCCTCAGCCTCTCTCATGAACTTGAAAGACCTTTCCAACTGCAGGGAGCAGGGCGAGAGAAGGTTGGAGAACAAAGGTTGTCAGCATAGGAGAGTGAGGCAGATGGTTGGCAGCACCACCTGTCCCACCTTCCCACAGTCAAGACCGCCAACTTAACCTCCTCTCTTGGGAAGGGTTTGCAGCTCAGCCTGCTGTGGCCCGTTTTCCCCAGGGCAGTTCCAACTATGGTCTTATGGGGGAAGTCAGACAAAAAGAACAGTGTGCTTTAGAGGAATGTCCTCAATGCCTAACATTCTGGAACATAACTATTTTAATCCATAAGAAAAAACCAGTCATAGCAATCCCTTCTAACTAGGAGACTCATGAATGTGTAAGGCTGAGCCTCAAATCGAGTCTTCCAACTTCTGGGCCCAGGCAAAGCCACCCCTTCTCATCCAGGCTAAGACGTTGTACAACATGTCTTAGTGAATGCACCCAGTTATGTCGTATCAGACCATGACATTCAACTCATTTCAGAGAGTCCTTGAATGTCAGAGCTAGAAGGAAACTAGACATCCCCCAGCCTGACATTCTTATTTTAGAAATAAGGAAATAAGCCCTGATGTGTTATTTGTTCATGATCACACAACTAGTATGGAACCTACCTAGGAATTAAAAATGATCTTAATCTCTAGTCTGTCCGTCTTTCTCTCCCTCCCTGATTTATCTGACACATCACAGACTGGGTAAACATCTCCTTATTTGAAGACAGAATGAATTAATAAGGTCTGGCTTAGGGATTACATTTACAGCCATGAGTTGGCTAATTTTGTGCATGAGCAGCAATCTGTGCTTTTAAAGAGTGCCCCATTCTGGGGACCTGTTGCACAGCAGCGTGCATGTGTTGACAATATTGCACTGTATGTTCACGTAGAGATGTTGAGAGGGTGGGTTTTATATTACCTACTTTATTGCCACAATTTATAAAAGGCACTCTGGGTATAAATTTGGGAAACAAAAAGGAATGATTTATAATTAGCATAGTTTGCTTATCAATTGGTACTTTTAAACTGTTGGGAAGGATTGTTGGCACTTTGTGTTTTTGCTATTGTTGCTAAGTTTATACTTGTTACATTTCCTTTATAAACAGTTAAAAAATAAACTATGCTCAAGTTACCTTCAGTGATTTGAAATATCAGCTATTTGATATGAGTGGCATCTGAATTTCAGAAGTTAGGAAATTGTAATGTATAACTTGAGTTCTTTCTGTAATATTCCCATCGGTTGCTTATTCGGTTTCTCAGAGCATGCCACTGACTTCCACTTTGAATCAGCCTTGCGGACAGTTTCTGAAGTCTGCAGGCCAGCAGAACTGTGGACTGCTTCACAGGGGACCCGCAAGCCTTCCCAAGGCTTCCAAATGTCAGAGACGAGGTCTCTGAGGAGAGCAGTCAAAGGAACAGAGTATAGGGCTGATGGTTTTCAACTTTAAAACCCACCTGTAGTATGATTCGCCTTAGGCTAGATGGAATTTAATTAAAGCTGCCGCAAATATTAACAGTTGAAACAACTACCAATGAATGAGACAGTCTCCAATTTATAGACTTAGAGCCAGTCATGAATTGCCCTTTAGTTTTCCATTTTCAGAATAAACAATCACTATTTCTTTTCTATAGAATGGTCTTGTCTTCCATCCATGACCCAGAAGAGTCCAACTCGTCCTGAAACAGTCTTTGAGTTAATAATTCACTAGGTCAGACTGCTGCCAAAGCAATAATTTCTGAGTACTCTTGGATAATCTTGTAGACAAACAAATGCCAGCAGGCGTTTGTTGGTGGGGGTCATGAATCGCCACAGAGTGGAGGACCTCAAAACTATAAAGAATACAAAAGGGAGGAGCCATGACATTTCCCCATGGTGGAAACAGCATTAGAGAACTGAAGAGCAGGCCCCTAGGGAAATGAGTCCTAGGCGTTTTCAACATGGCCCCGTCACCATTTGGATGTCCACCCCCAGATAGCAAATATGTGTGTGCAGTCTGTCATCAACATGTGAATTACGTATGTCACACAGGCACATGACAGGGAGCAGCACAAAGAGATCTCTCTCACAAATACAACCAGAATCACAGGTGGCTGGAAGCTATCCCAGTCTCCGTGGCCTGCCATAGAGATAACCGCGTAATCTCAAACATTGTATGCAACATGACAGGCATGATCTCTAGCATGCAAACACGGAGCGTAAACCTCGATTAAGGTGACTACAGGAGTGGGCCATAAAACTCATGAAAAAAGAGGAAAGAGAAGGAGAAAGATGGTGGAACAGGTCCTTCTGACAGAGGGCACGTGTGAAGGCAGGAGATATAAATTAGCGTGGCATGCAAAACGTATGTATAGAATGATCACCGTAACATTAAAAACATATCTAAACAAACACTGGCAGCAAGGTACACTTCCAGCAGAAGGAAGGTGGGTAAGCAGGTTAGGGGCTGTACCCTAATGATGGGCATTATGTGACGTTAAAAACGACATTTTGACTCAGTGTAGCACAGCCAGCAGCCTCCTATCCAGGGGGCAGCCCCCCACATCTGGGGTTTTCAGGGGGTCACCCCTAGAGGTCAGCTAGACAAAGGTGGCCACGTGCCGGTTTGGAGGGCTGGCGCCTCTGGTTTACTTCAGTTGTGCAGAGTCCCAGGACAGGGCTGACTGCTGTGCTGACCCATGGGCAGGACCGAAGGGCGATGGCCCAGGAGAGGAGGGGAGGGACAGCTGGGACCTGGCCTTGGCCTGCTAGGATTCTGCTTGGCTGGTGACGGCAAAGGGAGGCCCCGAGGGGCCCAGGACGGGAGCTCCTGCCCTCTCCTCTCTCTCTGAACACGCTCAGTTTTGGGTTTGAGTGTCCCAGGCTCCCTCGGGAGTCTCCGTACGCTCCCCTTGTGCCTTCCTGTCAGAGTGCAAACTCCTGAGCACAGAAGACACTTCGCTCATCTTTGCAACTCCTGTGGCCAAGTGGAAAACAGCTCGAAGGTAAGGGTCTCGGTCAATTCTGGTTGAACTGAGTGAGAATGTGGTGGAACCTCTTTACTACTGCTGCCAAAGCCTAAGAATCCTGTATACATTATTGGCCATGCCATGTCGGGCTTCATTCAGTGCCATTGCATTGTGGGCGCCGTGACTTCATACACAGTACAGCCCAACGCACAGAGCCGCGGACCGGTTAGAACAGAACAGGACCCTGTGCGGACGCACATACAGAAGTGCACAACGCACGTGCAGAGACTGAGCTCAAACACAAACGTGACACTCACTGGGACAGTTGTGTGGCTGGATGGGAAAGAGGCTTCCAGGATAGGTTGGGAAGAGAGGTGGCCGGATAAGACAGGGAAGACAAAGAGGATGGTATGGCCGGCATAGCAACCACAAGAAGTGACTAAGTATTTTTGTCCATACTGAGTCCTTGAATCTCACCCGCTCCTGGGACCTCCCAAATTCTCAGACAGCAGTTTCTTCATTTGATATACCCTAATTAGGACCCAATTTTGAGATTCTAGACACTAAGTGTTCCTCAGACTCCCACGCCTCCCTGAACCCACAAGTCCCAACAAGGTGTTGGCAAGCATGCTGTCATCCCCTGGTAGGCCACCAAGGCTGTGTCTACCCCGTACCTTCAGAGGGAACTGCTGGGTGAGCTCTGGCACATAGGGGGCCCCAGCCTGCTTCCTGTGCAATGACACGACCACAAAGTACTCGAAGAGCTGCCTCTCCTGGAACTCGATGAGCTCCCGGGCCAGCGACGGGTATCTTGGGGCCTGCTTCAGGCGCGACTTCACACTGACCAGGCGCTGGCTGTGAGCTGGAGAGGGAGGGAAGGAGGAAAGAAGGAAGGGAGGAAGAGAGGGAGGGAGGGAGGGAAGGAGGGAAGGAGGAAGGGAAGGAGGGATGGAGGGAGAGGGTAGAAAAGAAAGAGAGGGAGGGAGAAAGGAAGAGAGGGGGAAAGAGAGGGAGGGAGAGAGAGGGAGAGAAGGAGGGAGAAGGAGGGAAGGAGGGGGGAGGGGGGAGGGAGAGAAAAAGGGAAAGAGGGAGAGGGAGGGAAGGAGGGGGGAGGGAGGGAGGGAGGGAAGGAGGGAGTGAGGAAGGGAGAGAGGGAGGGAAGGAGAGACGAAGCCTGAAAATGACTCATTTTCCAATGTGGAATTACACAGAGCTGTGACAGGTTATATAACTCCCAGCTCAAAGTCCTTTTTCTAATCCTAAAAAAAGTGTTCCCACATTTAACAAATTAGTACAAACTCTTTACGTGGGGTCCTTGCCAAAATTCTGGGAGGAGCACCATTCGATGGCTGCCAGGCTAACCAGGGTGCCGGGCCCTGGGATATGTGGCCTCTGCTGTGCGTGGATTTGCTGTCAGGACTTGGGGCAGCGCAGCGAGTAATCCTTGAGTTCCTCTGTCAGATGGGGTGGGGACACTGACTCCTCCCCTCACTCATTTCCTTCATCTTTCAATTTGTGGGACGTGACAGAACTCCAACCAGAGTTTTTGGAGCTGGGAGCTTTGTAAACACCCACACCACCCAGCTGGTGCAGAACTATCTGACTCAAGTGCTCCCATCCACCTTCTCTCCTGCCACGGTTCTGTGCTATGGAAACGGACCTGCCTTCTTCCAGAGCTGGGCCTGGGGGCAGCTGCGTGTTAGGGGCAGGGTCACTGCGTGGACAGGTCTGTCGTCTCACCCAGCAGCCCTGACTACAGCTTTCTTTGGTTTCCCCCTGGGGGCTGAGCAGGGAAAACTCACGGATGCCTGACCTAGATCTCTGAATTTAGATACACAGGGAACAATTATTTCAAAGACTTCACATGACAAGAGCCCGCCGTGTCTGGAGTCCCGGGCCAGCAGTGCTGACCCTTACACAGGTGTGCGAAACACCTGTGACACAATGGAAGGCCTGGGAACAGGGGTCACGCAGCTGTAGCCACCTGGGGCTCTGGCGTGGAACAGGCCCGTGCTGGCCGTGCTCGGGGCTGACCTACCCCTGAGCACGAGCGTCCTCTCACAGTCATGACCTGCCCACCAGCACGCAGGTGCCCTGTTCCTTCCCTCACACTAAGCAGTGAGGGCTATCCTTGTGGCCGCCAGTCGCCCGCATGCGCCCTGCCCAGCAACTGAGCTTCTCACCTTTCAGCTTCTCCTCAGTGTCACTGTCAGACTCACTGTTCTCATCCGTTACTAGACCAGAAAAAGAAAAAAGAAAGTTGTAAATGTGAGCTTTTCTGATGTGAGAAACTTTTCATATGGGGCAGCACAAATCCAAGGTTTCTAGTTCAGATGGGCTTTTTAGTTTTTGCCTGTTTAGGCTAAACTAGTTCCAGTTCAGGCGTTTCTTTTTGCCTGTTTACATGTGACGGATGAACTATGTCTTTGTCCAACGAGATGTATTTCCAAACTTATCTGGCTTTCGTGCAGGTGGTACGTGTACCAGATGACACAGCAGAAGGTGCTGGTGCCTTTTATGCACGCTGAGCAAAGGAGATTGCTCCCATGGTGAGGTCAGCGCGTGGTGCACCAATGAGCATGGGCTCGATGGATGCAGGCACAGGGAGAGAGGACCAGAGGACATGTCACCAGGCTGAGCTCCAGGCTCGCTGTCCCAGGAACAGTGGGAGACATTTACCAGACACCAACTTCTGCTTGGTGAGCCAACCCAAACAGGAAGCCCCTTCCGGGCAGAATGTGTGTTTCGATGCTCAGGGCAGGGGGATGGGGGCGAGTCCTACCTTTTCCTGAGTTGCTCTCCGTTGACTGGGACAGTCTCTTCACCCGTTTCTTTCCTCTCCGGGCCTCATAAATGGCATTGATTCGCAACACCAGCTGCCAGACACCGGAGAAGAAATGCCAGTATTAGCAGCCTCCTGCCCGCGTACAGCTGGGATTCCTTTACTGCTCATTCTGTTCCAGGAGGCTGGAGGGCCGGGGGAAGGGGAAGGAAGGAGACATCTCCCACTGGCCCACTAGTGTCTTTTTTTTTCAAGGAGGGCGCCACTCACAGTGGCCCATGTGGGGATCGAACCGGCAACCTTGAGGTTATCAGCACCACATTCTAACCCACTGAGCTAACCGGCTGCCCCACACGGGCGTCTTTCAATCATTCTTTTCTGCCAGGCAGGAACATGGCTGTGAAGAACACTAAAGGAAGCTGCCAGCCTCACTGATGTGTGAGCAGTGTTGTCTCAATCTGCTAACCCACCTGGCTGAGACAGAGGGAGACCACTCATTGGCTAATGGTGTTAGGGCTGCTCCCCTTCCAATACTGCAGTGTCACTGTGGTTTGGGGAAAAAGCGTTTTTGTCCCCAAAACGAAACAAGAAAAGGAAGAGACAGCACTGAAAAAGCTCCCAGACTGGGCGCCTTTCGTGGGCTCCACTCCAGAGCATGTCTGAGCAGCCCGAGTGGGAAGGGAGCAGGGGCTACGGTGGACCTTCAGTCCTCACTTGCGCAGAGTAGCGAGTGCCATGCACCCAGCACGCTTCCCTTCCTGCAGAGGACCGCCCACTCCAGACTTGCTGGGCCTTTCATGCCCTCTCCTCCTGCTCGGAAGCCGAGGGCTCAGCAGCCACCACGACTTGGCCAGGCTGACTGGCAGAAGCTTCTCGTGATCAAAACCCTGGGTCACTTCCCACCAGGCTTTATAGCATCACCGGCAACTTTCGGGAGTGGAAGGCTTCTGGGTTCTACCACATCGGGAGAAGGGGAAGTCTATCCACGCAGAGTGGAAGCAAGCCCACCAGTGGTTTTTAAGGGGGCTGTGTTTGTAAACTGACTTGAAAGTTTTAAATTCTTTCATGCATGAAGAACAGGAGAGGGTGGGCGGCCAGGTGGGTGCAGTGGACTAGCTGAGGCCAGTCCCCATCTCTGCCCCCCACTCCCAGAACGGCTCCCCACTCTTTCCACCAGTCGGAGCACTGGCCTGCCCCCGGAGCGGGGTGGCTTACTCTCAAGGTCACCTTGGGGCAGGCCCGGGCCGCACCCCTCTAACTCTGCAGAGTGCTACAGATACTGCACTGTTATACCCTCAGCTCCTGAGGGGAGGTCCAAGCCCGCCTTGTCCCGAACCACGAATCTGACAGGATGAGGTCTCTGCCTTCACCACAAATCCCTACTGTGCGGCAGTTCCTCATGTTTGCTCTTATGAACCAGCCACGTCCTGGAGAGCTCAGCCCCCTGAACTGGCCTTCTCTTCTCTGCACGCATGCTCTAACCATCGGAGTACTAACACTAACCCATTTCCCACGAAGAAGACACCATTAAATGAGTTGCTAGTATTATTCACAACGCCTGTCGATGGAAGAAGGGATACACAAAACGTGGTACATACAATGGAATATTATTCAGCCTTAAAAAGGGAAGGGAATTCTGACGCACTCTCCAACATGAGTGACTCTTGAGGACATTGTGCTAAGTGAGATAAGACAGTCACGAAGGACAGATATTATATGGTTCTACTTATGTGCGCTCCCCGGAGTGGTCAAATTCGACAGAAAGTAGAAGGTGGTTGCCAGAGCTGTGGGGAGGGGGACGTGGGGAATTAGGGTTTGATGGGTCAGAGTTTCAGTTTGGGCAGATGAGACGTTCGGCGGATGGATGGTGTGACTGTGAATGTACTTTAATGCAACTGAACTATACACTTAAAACTGGTTAACATGGTAAGTTTTATACTATGTATATTTAACCACAATCTTAGAAATATATATAAACAAATGAGTTGCTAAGTCAAGTTGTTTTTTTGGAGAGAAGAAAAATTTTAAACCCCCTCAAAATCTCTCCCAAAACATCCAAAAACAACTAGAAAGAAGAGAGTTATGATGTAGTTAACATCGTCTCATTTACTCAGAATACAATGGACACAAGAATGCAAGCTCCAGGCAGGAGGGCAGCGATCTTTGTCATTTGGTTCATGCTGTAATGGTACTTTTATGAGATGGAACAGTGTCTGGCATACAGTAGGCACTCAATAAACACTTGTGGATTGTGAATTTATTGACTGAATACAAAGCATCTACAACGTACAAGGGATATTGCTAGGAGCTGTGAGGGAGAAAAAGATATGTGACACAAGCACGTGCTGTCGGAGTTTACAAGCTAACTGGGAGGACCGAGAGGCATTACTACCATGTAAGACAATTCATGAGCACTACGTGAGTGGTATAAATCATGGGACAGAGGTCTGTCTCACTTTAAATCAGGTTATGGAATAAGTGGAAGGCACAAATTCTTCAGTCAATAAATCTTTGTTCCTTTTCATTTAAAAATAATTTCCCCAGAGAGAAAAACTACTAACCATGTGTTCATATACTTGTACTTGAACAGGGAGACATGGGAGTGTCTCTTCGCCTGCTGACAGAGACTGGGGTCCATGTGTCAGAGGGAGGTCATTCAGCAAACCTCACACAGTCAATACGCAATCCACGCTGCGCCCTGGGCCGTGTAAGGCAGAGCCCGGAGAGCATGAAGGGAGGTGAGGCATGGCTTCTGCCCCGGCCCCCCTCTCTCCGCCGTCCACCGACAAAGCAAAGCAAGATGTGTCCCCCTGTTCCACTGAAACCCCTACCACCAGGCTGCATTTTAGATGATTCCTCCACCACCTGATCCTACGTACCCTTACTCTTCAGAATGCATGGGGACTGAACGTCCTTAGAATGTTTTGGGGCACAGGTGGTAGGGGTGAAATTATGGCTCAAAACAGTGATTAACCAAACTGTGCCAGCAGGGGCCAGCGTGGGAAGATGGCCCTTGACTTTCTTTCAGGTCAATGGCTCACTGAGAAATCTGACGAAACCCATCGACAGTCCCCAGTCCCGTCCCCCAGCCCTCAAAACTCACCCACACACAGTTTTACACAATTGTATGGGTTCTGTGACCCCCTCAGGCCCATCCACAGTCTCAAAAATTAAGAATCCCTGTTCTGAAAGTTCTTGTGGAAAGTTGGTACCAAAATGGCCAATAAAGAGTGACCAGCACGGAGCCAAAGGAAACTGAATCAACAGCAGACGCATTAGGATGTAAATCCACAGCATTGGGCATATTTTACCCTTTGCAATGAAAAGAGCCAGCAAACACAAGGGCTGACACGGGCTGCCTCAGAGCGTGGTGGAGGGAGCTCTGCTTTCTCGGGCCACGAAGGAGCAGGAGGCGGTTTTTGAGCTGGGCATTGGGAACACTGTCTCATGCCAGAAGAGGAGCTAGGGCTGGGAGCAGGACGGTTCAGAGGAAGGTGACAGGACCACAAGAATTATTATGGCGAAGGCCCAGACATAGGAGCCTGCTGGCCTCACCGTGTCCCCCTGGCCTGTGATGGAGCAGGGAGAAGAGGTCCCAGTGACTGCCCTCTGCCCAGGCTGGTCTGCAGCCTTCCTTGGCAGGAAAGTGGGGCAGGCTGCACACCTGCACATGAAGCTTACTGCGAGCCTTACCTTGGGTATCTTTCTCTTCTTCCGGCCATTCTGCAGTTCTCCAATGTTAAAGAAAGTGTCATCAGGGCTGCTGGGGGTGGAGGGGGGGCTGAGTTTGGAAGGGGACCCAGCTCCATCACGACTCAGCTTCCTAGCATCCAGCAATTTGAAGTTCCTCCTCTCTGAATTTTGCCGGAAAAAAGCAGGTTTGGACAAGGAGTGCTGTGCGGGGAAAGCAGAAAAGTAGGGTAAATAAATACAGAAGGGACAAACCGGGCGGTAAGTGGTGATGGAGAACACTGGAGATAGGGGAAGGAAGCTGGGTACCAGGGAACACTGAATTTGTCTATGCTAATAAGTGATCAATAAAGACTTGTCATCCAATGGTAGAAAATTAGCAGATAAAGGATGCAGACCTAACTCAGTCTCTCCTTTTAGACAAGTGGGAACTCACCTGGCTCAATCCCTTACCCTTACCTTTACAGGTGAGGCTTGCTGGCAATCCAAGACACAATGTACTGGGAATTATAAGACCTAAGCCTAACTTTGACCCTGCCTTCTTAAAGACCAAATTCAATCTGCAATGAAATCCAAGAAAATGGCCCCAATTCTTTCATTGCCCTGGAATCACATATGAAATTGTTGGCAAAAGAAGCAGGTATCTGTTTTCCTTAGAGATTTAGACGGTGATAGCGTTTGCTCAAAGATCTGACTTATGAAAAGATCTAAGAGGAAAGGAGACAGAAAGGAATCAAAACACAACTTTCTAAAGGGTGTTGAGGGAGCCGGTGGAGGTTGTGTGTGGGCTGCGTCACCCAGGGTCACACTCCTGGAGAAAGGGGTCCCGGTGTGTGCCTGAGCACCCAACGCAAGCCACCAAATGTCCAGGGAGATTTCATGAGGGGGTGAAATGTCCGTAGTAACTTAACCAGTAAAAAGAAGGCTTAGTGGGCTGTGAAGAGAGCAATAGTGAGTACACAGCACCATCTGGAAAGAGGCATAGAGGCGAGACGCAGCAAATCAGGCTGAAGAGCGTCTCCATGGCTTAAAGTGACCAAAGAGCCGGTACAACAGTGAAGACATCCAACTGCCTGCGGAAGGCCTCTGGAAGAGAGGCGTACATTTTGGACTTAGCCGGGTCAGCAAGCTTTTCCTTAAAGGCCAGACAGTAAACATTTTAGGCTAGGTGGGCCATACTGTCTCATGACAAGCACTCAACTCTGCAGCCACAGACAATATGTAAATGAGTCAGCATGGCTGTGTGTCAATAAAACTTTATTTACAAAACCAGACGACCAGCAGTAGGTTGCCAAACCTGAACTACAGTATAAAAGGTCATTCACTAGAGGACCCTAAGGACGATTGTGTCAGAGGTGGTCCAGAGAAGATTCCAGCTTTTGATCTGATCGGAGGGCCTCCCACCAAATGTCCTAATGATGACACGCCCAATCCCTGTGTCTCCACGGAGTGGCCTCACAGAGGCCCTCGCTCCATCACAGAGGCACACAGTTCTCCCTGACCCACAGGCTTCGGATTCACAACGGACTCAACAGAAGATCTGCAGAGTCCAAAAGAGAATAGCAGACAAGGACCCTCTTTTGAAACCTCTTGAGTTATTTTAAGAGACCAGGTATCATGGTCTCTGGCCAGGGGGCATCTTGCTGGAGAGGAGGGGGCTGCAAGGAAGCTGTGTGCCTCCCCAGGGGAGCTGACCGGGATTCAAGCCCAGGTTCTGTCACCCTTCTTGTCTGTGAACGTGGCTAGTGGTTTAACTCCTTCCTGTTCTCTACTGTCCCTGTCTTAGTGCCTCAGGAGACACCGACAGCCGGTCCTTGATATAAAATAGCCCATCTCCTCCTTACCGCTATTGCGACCTCATTCTTATTCTCTTGTACAGAGGCCACCCCCAGAAGTACTCACATGCCTTTCACACAAATAAACACAGTTGTTCATAGAGGCCCACAGGTACACGTATTGACATGCATGCACAGACACTCCCTTAAGTATACATACACAGAAACACAGGGAGACATGCATGTACATGACAACAATTGGGACTTTACACTAACGTAATGTAACAACATTACATTAAAATGACGGAATACTATTCAGGCAATAAAAATTGTTTTTAAAAAGAAATTAATGACATGGGGAAATACTCATGATAAATATATATAAAAGAGCAGCAAAACGGTTTATACAATATAATCCATATAATCTCAAATATGTTTTAATGAGCAAACACACACACGCACACACAGAGTGCAAGACAGTCTGGAAGGAGATAAATCAAAGTGTTAACAGTGGTTATCTCTGGGTGTTGGGATTACATGTAATTTTTTAAAAGACCTGTTACACACACACACACACACACACACACACAATCTATTATAGGAAAAAAGAAAATACAGGGGAGCAGGACCTTGCGCTGTGTGTTTGCAAGTGTTAGCGTCTGCCCCCAGCTGCACCTCTGCTCCTTTCTGAGGCAGGTCTGTCCCCCTGACCCTTCCCTCTCTACTGGGACTAGGCACAATCTAATTAAGTGAAAATCCCCAAAGGAGTCTTACGGCCTCTCCACTGCTGGTCGAGGAGGTCACCACAGAGGGACTGCTTCTGCAAGTTCGAAGGTCCCAGATGCAGCCCAGAGGTGGCAGATACTCTGTGAGCATTTGAGGAGCTCCATGGAGGAAGTGGGGAAGTCTGCACTGCCCCCCAGAATGGGGGCACAAAGCAGACGGCAGACACGAGAGAGCAGAGGAAGGAGCAGCCACACAGCCTGCGGCATCATGGCTGAGTCACGTGCCTGGACAACAGGGTTACTTTTCTGTGGGACAGCTGCCTCTGGACTCTGGGTTCTCTTGTTTAGCTAGTTTGGGGACAAGAGGACCTAGGTTTTTTTCTAGCCCAGCAGGAAGGGGAAGAAAGGGTTAACTAAGCCTTTGTGCCCTGGTGTTAGGGAAGCAGCTGCTCTGGGAGGGACGTTTTTTCATGGTTCCTAAGAGGCGAGGCGATGTAGTTCACTCCCCACACAAAGTGGAGAACAGGGTAGAGCTGCGTGGGACGCCAAGGGGACAGACTGGGGGGGACAGCCTTTCCTTCTTCTAAGCCAGCCTTACCCACTGTGGGGAATGAAGACTTCCTACATGTTGAAGACATCCATATTCCAACGCAAACACAAACAACTCATTTCAAAGGCAAGTAGATACTGTTAATGTTCAGTTGTCATGGATGATTCACGATGACACTCCTTTCCCCAGGGGTAGGAAAGAACAGCTAATTGGTTTGGGCGCATTTTGGAGCAATTGCTTTGGGTCTGTGAGCTCCCCCTTCATGGCTGGTTCTCCCTCAGCTTTCTCCAGGAAGACTGGTGACCACGATGCCCCAAGGCCTCCCGTGCAGACCCCACGCACCCGCCTGCCAGCCACACCGACCTCCAATGGAGCCCAGAGAGGACGATGGCTTCTTAGGTTCCTTTGAATGAGCTTTAACCTGACACTTGCAGCCTGGTTTTGGTCTTCCTTAATTGAATGTCTTCAACACCTGAACACTGTATAACAACTATTTATGGGAGACACCAAGAAACAGAACATATATATTTTCTGAGCTTGAGGAATTGCAATCTAGCTGGGGAGATATTTTTAAGATCTATTATATGACTTAAATCAGAATTCAAATCATCAAAGTAAGAGATGTCACAAGGCAGTATATACAATGTGGTGTGAAACGAATGCTTTAGCCCACTGAGTGTTACAGGCAAGCAGAGGAGAAGTCCCCAGGGTCTGGGATGGCCTGGAAGCTTCCAGAGCGAGGCATGATTGAAGAGAGCCTAAAGGACCGGGAGAGAGAGGTCCAGGCAAGCGCCAAGGGCAGAGGTAGAAATGACCCAGCACACGGGTGGGCAGATTATGGCCTCTGGGCTACATCTGGCCCACCACCTGTTTCCGTACAGGCCATGAACTAAGAATAGCTTCATTTTTGTTTTTTTAGGGAGGACGCAGCTTACAGTGGCCCATGTAGGGATCGAACTGGCAACCTTGGTGTTATCAGCACCACACTCTAATCAACTGAGCTAACTGGCCACCCCAAAAATAGCTTCATTTTTAAACGGCTAAAAAAAATAGTCTTTTATGGCAGGTAAAAATTATATAAAGTTCAAAATACGTGTCCATAAATAAAGTTTCACTGAAACACAGCTACACTCATTTGTTTGCATATTGTCTATGGCAGTGCTGAATAGTTACAATGGAGATGACACATTTACTCTCTGGCTCTTTAGAGAAAAAGTTTGCCAAGCCTGGGTCTATAACATCAGTGGGGCAGTCAGTAGGCTCTTGCTGGAGGGGAGCTTTTTGTATGTAGGATCTGTGGGAAATTAGGCAGTCATGGGTGCTCAGGGACCCATTATGAAGGAAATTTAATGCTCTGCTAAGGGATGTGAATTCAGTCCCATAGGCAATAGGTTGAAATTATCATGCACGTGAATATAGTTATATTACCTATACGTACATAATTCCAAAAGGTTCAAAAGGATATTCCGTTAAAAAAAAGCCAGTCTTCTATCCTGACCTCCAGGTGCTGAGATGATGGCACAGAGGTATTCACTTACTCATTCTTAGGTATCTTTACAGCAAGGACATATATGAGCTTACACATAGGTATATGCTCTCATTAAAACCCCTCACACATGGTGGCATGCTAGGGAAACACTGTTTCTGCACCACGCCTTTCAGTTGTGTTTTAGTTTTGTGGCAGGACATTCTTCTTCATGGCTGTGTAGTATGGCCACACACTATCTTGTTTACTCAGTGGGCAGGTTTCTGACCCAGAAGCTAAAGTGATACTTTAGGAAGCTGTGTTGAGCAGAGGGTTCCAGCACCAGAGGCAGGAAGGGTAGGCAGGCAGCTAAGGAACACCTGTGGCCAGCTGAAGTGCAGGTGGCCTGGCGTTCCAGCATGACCCAGAGCTCCAGGCTGCTCAAGGTCACAGTGTTGGGGAACCCTCACCCCCCAACACTCCCTTGGGGGCTCATACCTTGGTGGGCGTGTCAGGGATAGAAGAGGTGGGAGAACCAGGAAAGTTCAAGACGCACTTCTTCCCCAGGCAGCGACCATGTAATTCAACATCCTCATAAGGGTTTTCCTTCATTGGCGGGTCTGTGGTCGAAAGTAATGGGTCAGGAACTGGGAACGTTGAGAAGTTTTTCTCATTGGATCAACCTAACATCCTGGCCTCTCCAGTGGGGATATCTGACGCACTGTTATCCAGTCACCCTTAACTCTTTGTCATACACCCTGATTTTCACTGGGGTGATTCCCCACCTATCCCGTTCTTAGACGGATGAGATTAACTCCACTCTGGTTTCAGGGTTTTAGGCAATCGGAGTTTCCCGATCACTGCCTCAGTGACCAGTTCCAGGAAGGGCTCGCGATCTGGCGTCTAAGCCAGTCACGCATGGCATTCCTGGGCTCTGAAAGTGAGCGAGGGACCTAACCTGGTCTAGTCAGAGTGAACCTGGGGAACTTGCGAGTCACGGACTCTCCCTCCAGGGAGCTGAGGGCAGCCATCCTGGGGATCACGGACAACCCGCTGAGCATGGAGCTAAGCTGAGATACGAGGCACAAGGAAGACAAAGCCAGGTCTGGTCACATGAGCCAAACAACTCCCTTTGTTGTTTCAGCTGTAACTGACAGCTTCCCTGCCAGGTACGCACTGCTAAGAGAAGTCCAAATCTCATCCCCGCTTTGGATCTGGGAAGCCTACCGATTTGGCAGGAACCCATCTCCAGCAGCGTGGACACAGAAATTCCAATAGTTTATGGTGCAGTTCCAATAGCTCAGCTAAGTACATGCCCTCCCTCCTTGCCCATGCTTCCACCGACCACGGAGTTTCTTCTAGAAGTGACGAATACAATGTATGTATGTATGTGTGTACCTGCTCTTCCCGCCCCTTGCATGTGGACACCTATGATTTTCTCCCCCTTAGCGGCTCGTTTCTCCAGCCACCCCCAGCCCCATCCCCACCATCAAATGCTGGTCTGAGCTCACACCTCACTGAAGCTGTGATCCTCCCTAAAGACTATGTAACTCACCGAATCTAAAAGCCAACAAACGGAATCTGAGCTCCACTTTCGAATCCGAGAGAATTCTTCAGAGCTAGGCTAAAGTTACTTTTTCAGTTGGAGACATTCACTTTAGCCTGAATTTGGAGGCCCCGTGAACTGCCACACTCCTGCAGTGTCAGGAGTATGGCAGTCTTTAGTTTTCCTTCATTCCATAACTCCTACAGTTTAGTAGCATCACTTATAAGCCAGGTACTTTACATACCATCTCCTCTGGCCCTCAAACAACCCTGTACGGTGGGGTGGCGACCATCATCCTTAGCACACACACGAGGGAGCTGAGGAGTTCAGAGACATAACGCCACCAGCTCTATGTCATACAGCTAATAAGTAGCAGAGCCAAGACTCAATCACGGATACTGGGTCTCAAATGCTTCCCGCAGCACCTCACTAATCTCCTGGGCTGTTTATCACCAGCCCTTTCTCTCCCCTGCAGCCCCTTTTTCTCACATATTCCACCATGGGTCGCTCTTCTCATTCATGTGACTACATATGTCTCCGAGGGTTTGTGTGTGTGTGTAGCGGGGGGTGGGGGAAGCACACGCAGCCAGCGCCATGCCCTCTCCCCGCCTTCTCACAGGCAGACTCATGTCCGCACAGACACGCTGGCCTCTTACCTAGGATATCTTCATAGACGTTCTCCTCCGATAAAGTACGTGTCAGCCCCAGCTTAGTCTGCGCGTACCAGTCCACCCTGCTGTTCTCAGAGGAAGATTGCAGCAAGTCTTCAAACTCATAGGACTTTCTGGGTTGCACCAGGTGGGAGGGGAAAAAAGAAAAAGGCAAGAACTTGAATCAAATTAGGCGGGTTCAGACAACATATACCAAAAACGTTTTTTTCTTTATTGCAAAAATTTCTATTACTGAAATCAACTCTAGTTTTTGTAGGAAGGTGTCAAAATCCTCAGATATGAGATGTTGCTTTTACTTGAAAGAATGTTAATGCTATTATGCCAAGTAAAGCTATCAAAGTGTGTATATATATAGATAGATAGATAGATAGATAGATAGATACACACACACACACACACACACACATATATATACACATATTTTTTTCAAGCAAACATACACATGGAAATAAAAAAAGGGAAAGAAGTGAAATATACAGCTGCTATCTCAGGACTGAGGGGTGGCTCATGGCTTCTCTTCACTTGTACCTTGCTGGACTTCCAGATGTCCTACAGGGTTTGCAGAGCACAGGCTAATAATCAGAAAGGAGAAGTGGGGCCAGTTCAGAGCAGACCAGAGGCCTGGGTACCTCCTCCTTTCTCTCACCCAAGTTATTAGCACAATGAAACCCAGTGGCCATGAGATACCCCACCTCGCGCCTCAGAGATCTGTGCAAACGTGGCCGGGTCTCTGTCTGTGGCCTGGCTCATCTATGGCTTTCTACCACCCCCACCCCACCCTACATCCACACGCGTGGCCCCTGTTCTGACGCTGTTGATCATCATGTGAAATCCAGCCCAGCTCCACCTCTCTGTCACACACACTCAGCCTTGAGTTTCTATGATGTTTGTAACTTTACTGAACATTGGAGGTCCTGAGATGGGTCATATATGAAACACAGGAAACATCAGCCACCTCTCAGGTTCACTCCACCTGCCCCGTTTCCTTCTCTCTCTCCTTCTCCTTCTCCACAGGAACCAGAATTTCCCATCCCCAGCCGGAGCAGGACAGCCCGGCTCACTCAGGCACTAAAGACTCACCTTCCACTTCCAAGGAGACGTGCCAGGAATTTCTGCTCGACACACTTGGTCCCCCCTTGAATGGAATTACATGAACACGCAGGACCCCCATACTGACTAGGGCACTCCCCCATCTGCCCGTGACTCGGTCCTGGCCCTTCCCACCTCCTGCATGGGGTCACAGCTCTTCATGGCTCAGGAGTCGTGGCACTTCCCTCACGGTTTGTTCACACGTGTCTAGCACAGCGTTCTTGACATGCGAGACAGTAAACTGCAGCCGACTACGTAGAAAGGTCTAGTGCCTCTGCTCCTTCACCCACACTTCCAATCTCTCTCCGACCTCTGGGGAAAGTGCCCCACTGATGGCTCCAGGATTGAAACGCACCTGGATATGTGTATGCAGGATCCTTCATTCACAAGCCTTTTCACCTTGGATGGACCACTGCACTGGGCTGAAACTCAGTGTCCGGCCTTGTAAAATGGTAATTATCTCATAGGATTGTCCAGAGAGTAGAAAAGAGAATATGTATAAAGTCCTTAGCACCTGACCATCACTCAACAAATGTTAGCTATTACTATGACTGCCGTGGTACTTTTATTACACTTGTACAGCAAAGGTTTTACATGGAGCATTTGTTGTGTGGGAGGCACTGTGCTTAGGGTTCCACAAATAGAGAGTGACTAAAATAGGAGAGCTTACATTTGAGGGAGGCAGCCAGACAGACACAGCCAGCCCCAACACAGACAGAATACGAATGGTTAAGTTCAATGATGGAACAGAACAGGCTGCTGCACGTGAGACTCCCAAGCGGGGACTCAGTTTAGGTTACAGACGCATCAAGGAAGGCCTCAATGAGAAAGTCCTTCATTGAAGCTGAGACCTGAAGGATAAAAAGACCTTAGTCGGGGGAACAGCATTCCAAGAAGAGGGAAGGGCATGTGCGAAGGTCCGGTGGCTACAGAGAACCTGGTGCATTTGTGAAAAGGACAGCCAGTTAGCAAGGCTGGCCTGCAGGGGATAATGGCAGGGAGTGTCGGGCAAGGAGATGGCAGAACCAGGCAGAGGCCAGCTGCCTGCTTTCCAAACTTTGGGGATTTCTTGCATTTTAAAGCTTACCTTCTCTACTAGCTTCTTTCTCTGTCCTTAACCATGCACGGATTTACTCAGTCTTGAAAAACTTTCATTTGAAGCCATGACCCTTGTAGTTCTGCTATTTCTCACCTTTCCTGCCAATGTTTCTAACTGGGGAGAGGAGGAGAAACGGTCTGCGTATCAGTTTGCCACAGTTCATCTGGTTTTCTTTCCTTTACTCTCTCCACCTGGCATCTACATGCATCCCTTTTCCTAAACTGTCCCCTAAAGGTCACTAGTGAGTTTCTGCTAAAACCTAACCACTTTCTTGGCCCCCTCTTTTTTCAAAATGGCACCACTTTTCTTGACATGACACCTCCTGTTTCTACAGCGTAGCGCAGTGATGGTCACACTGCGACCCCGTGGCCCAGGGCTGGCGGGCCGTCTATTTGCAACCAGTCCTTGATAAGGTTAAGTACAGAAACTGAGAGTAAATGTTTAGAAACTTTCCAAGCAATTTGACAGAATTTTTTTTTTTTTTTTTTTTTGTTACCAGAGACTGGTACATTGTTGTCTTTTCTCATTTCATTTCTCTGGCAATTCTTTTTTATTGTATTTTGTTTTACAACAGCGTTGTTCGGCAAAGGCTTAGAAACAGAACACCCAGACTCTCCAGATGGTTTGGGAAACCCGGTACAACGCTGCCCTAACTCCACTTCTGATCTCAGACACCACTTCCTGTGGCATCAATGGCAGCCGCTGCTGCTTCCTCCTCTTTCTGGGCTGTGGGTGTTTCTGAAGGCTTTTCCTCTTCGGGCTCTACAGGTTAATATCTCCACATCTGAATTCATGGCCCCTTATCTGCACCCCGCCCTCTCTCCTTTATGTACTTGAACTTAGGGCAGGAGCACGAAGAAGGGCCAAGCTGGAAGCTTCCAGGCTAGGTGTCTATGGTTTGTCTATGGCCTTGACTCGGGCCTCGAGGCTGAAACTGTCATCTATGCACCATGGTTCTGACTTAATAACAAAAGCTCAAGCCCAAAAGGAGAGGCTACCAATCCGCGAGGCCCTTCGCCCTCCCCTTGAGGTGTCCAGCCAGGAGAGGAAGGATCTGGCTTCAGAGTTCTAGTAGATGGGGTGAGGGGGCGGGAAGCAGGTCTAGGCTGTTTTCTCTAGGATGGGAATGGGAGGTTCTGTGAACCCACCTTGAATAATTCCTAGTCCAGGTTGCCATTAGCCCAGGCTGGCATGAACCAGGCATCTGATCAGAGCCAGAGGGGTGGTGGTCTGTGGCCAGAGCAGAGTTAAATAACTGGCCTGGGGTGGGCCCCAGCTCCTGGGGTTCCCCAGGTGAGCTCATCAGATTACGTCAGCTAGCGTCTTCAGCACGCATGCTTCCTAGATGTGGTAGGGAAGATGCAAACTCTTCAATGAGACCACAGACTCATTCATTCAACAACACTGATTGGGCACCAACTAAAGGCTTTCCTTGGACCAGCACATTCAGACTTCACAACAACCTTGTGAAGAATTACTACTATTGTACACATTTTAGAGACGAGAAAACAGAGGCATAGTGAGGGTAGATAAATTGCTCCAGGTCGCATTGGGAGAAAGTGCTGGACCAGGGAGTGCAGTTGGAGATGGGTGCTCTGAACAACACAGGCATTGGGCAGTGTGTGTAAATAAGGCAACGCAGGGGAAAAGCTGCAGTCACAGCCCGCAAATTAAAACAGGACGGGTTTCCAGAGTTTGCTGTTAGGGACTTGAACTAACTCGACACACAAAACAGTGTTACACGTTACTGCGAATTACCCAGCAAGCCGTCTATTTCCCTCAGAATGTAAGTAAACTACGCTATGAAGAGAAGCTACAAACCCTCACAGAAAAAAGAGGGGACAGGCGGGGATTGCGTCCCTGGGAGCTGGGCAGTTTCTGTCAGGAAGCCCCACTCCTGGCAGCAGAGGGACAGACAGAGGTGGCCACTGCTTACAGGGAAAGCCTTGCCTGTCTGGAATTCGAGCATGGCCCTGGCTAAGCTTGGCCTTTTCTTTGATTTCAGAAAGGGGCTGCAGCTATGCCTTGCTTTGCCACGGACAGAGTTCTATAACTGGTTTTATTTTTTAAAAATCTCACTTGAGGTGACTATGAAGCAGTGTTTGCATAGGCCAAATTTTAAAAGGAAAATTTATGATAAAGTACTTATGAAATAATATCTGAATAGTTGAAATGTTTTAATGAGCGCCCTAACAATACAGATGTTTGCATGCGATATGATCTCTAAGTCCCAGAGGATGGCTCACTTACGTAGAGAGTATGTAACTCAATCTGGGTTATCTGCTGGGGTTTGTTGGGATGGGATTGGCCTGTATCCAAATAGCCGCTATCACACACCCTAGGATTTCAAGCCATAGTTTGGAAATTTTTTTATGATCCCTCTGTATTTCCAAGGACGAGAGGCTACTACAAGAGTTCAGCCAGAGTTGCCTTTGATTCCCAACACATAAAAGGTACCACCAGTCTAAACAGCATTAGAAGAGTGCCATTTTTAAAAATTACAAACTTCCTAAAAAAAAAACAAACAAAAAAAACTGGTTAGAAGTTGGTTAAACTCTTATTTAATTTGCAAAAGAATTCATCATGAGGTTTCTTAAATAGCAGCTTCATTTCTGTATGAAAATGCTGGTTTCCAGGTAACTAATTCCTACGTAGGAAGCCTGAAAGACCAAGAAACTATTAAATTAACATGCAAAATCAAGGAGAAATCAGAAATCTTTACAGACTCTCTTTCTAGACCAGTAGGAAAGAGTTCCAAATATAAAGTTTGATTTGTCATCATTATCTGTCGGTAACATTCTTGCAAGAATGGCTTTACACAGCTCGTCCCAGGCACTATTTCTAATCTGCATAAATACCTCCAAGGAATGTGAATCCTCTGGTTCTGGGGCTCAGGTAGGTGCTTTGGCTCCCCAAAGAGGAAAAATATGACAAAACAAACCACCCAATCACTTAGAGAAGTCTTTTCTATACAAAGATTTAACTTGGAAAGAAAAAGGTTTAAAAACTTTATGTATGAACGAGAGAAAGGAAATTTCAAGAGGCTAATGATAACCACATCTGAATTGGCTTCTCTCTCATTTAAACATTCCCACATTCGTTCCACATCCGGCCCACCTGTTTAGTAGGCGCCTTCTAAGGTCCCAGTGAGCTCACAGCTGGTGACGCAAAGGCAGGAAGTGTCCGCCTTCGGGGAGCTCACAGCCGGGTAAAGGGAGACAACCTCCTCTCACCCCAAGTTTGCTTCCTGAACCCTCAAGTTATCATGTAATTTGGGTGCTTCTCAGTTTTGGAAATGCTGGAATGATCCCATGGGGTCCACTGGAGTTTTCTGAGGTGGGTTACAATTTATGTAATATCCAAATTTCAGAAACCGATGTCAAACACTGTGACTTCAAGTAGTATTTTGAATGTTATTTGTGACTTTTGCATATTTTTGTGAGTGAAATACTAACTTAAGAGGTCGTCCTGCATCTCCATTTGGATGACGCATAGAAATCTCAAAATTAACAGATCCAAGATTGAATTCATACTCTCACACCCCCCTCCCCGACAAGGACCAGCGCTTCTTCCAGTGCTGCCATCTCAGCAAAGGCCATTACTATCCATCCGAATATTTATTTATGACTTACATCCTGTCCAAATCTCCATCTCTCCTAATGCCCACTTCTAACCAATCAACAAGGGTTCTAACCTGCAAAGGACTCCTGGAACCCACCCACGTCTCTCCATACCCACCGCAGTCACACCACAAGGTAACCCCAATACCTCCTCGCTCGCCCTCTCACCCTCAACGACCCATGCTGCTGCTGGTACCCTTTCCCGTTTCCATGCTGCAGAGCAGGTCATGTCTCTGTCCTTAAAGCTTTTCAAACGCTTCCGATTCCTCTTAGGTAACAGGCCCAACTCCGTGCCTGGTCCCCAGGGCTCGCCCAGAGCTTGGCTCTCGAAGACGTGCAGGCTCACGGCCTTCTTGAACCCCAGGTCTCAGTCTCACTTCCTCTCCAGGCTGTCCCTGTTTCCATGACAGGCTAACTACCCCTGCTGAACATTTCCATAGCACCAAGGTTACATAACGAGTTGTGACTTTAAACATTCAGTTTTTAGACACAGTAGTTCAAGTTACCTCATGGATGTCATGTTAACTAAGATAGATTCATAACTACCGGGACAGACCCCAGCATGGCTGGGAAGTGAACTTTAGCTACTAAACTAATGAGAGCTGAGGGCTGCTGCCCAGCCAGAGAGCTACGGGGATCCCTATTAATTCCACAGGAGATGGAAAGCACGCAGTCACTAACAGCACAGTCTGATTTCACAGCCATATGATGACCGAGGCTTCACGTCCTCAGGAAGTTCTGAAAGTCTTATGCTAAAACCCCAAGGAAAGGCTGAAGCTACATAATGCCAAAACCATCAGTTGAACAAATTTTGGTCAATGTAGTTATTTGAGTTCATAAAGATCTAAACACTCCGTCCTATGAGCAAATTAAACTAAACTAAAAAACCTGAATTCAAGTTAAATCCTTTTGGGTGGATGGATACATGTGTTTCAGGGTGCTGCTTATACTTAAAAAAATAGTAACTTTCCTTTTTAAATGTCGGCCTTCAGGCATTCCTGCCAAAGTTATTAAATGCACGCCATAAAACATACATAACCAAGTTAATGCTGCTGTAGGAACCTTATCTTTGGAATTTCCTGACATTTGAGGGTCTCTCATTTTCCATTTTAGGATTGAAGGCCTAAGTCCTTGCATTTAATTTCCTGGGGCTTTAGAGAAATGAAGAAAGAAGAGAGAAGAAAGGGAAGAAAGAAGGGAAGGAGAAAAGGAGGAAGGGAAGGCAGAAAGGGGAAAGAAAAGGGAAGGCAAATATAAGGAGAGAGAAAGAAAACTACATTTTTTCAAAATGAGTATCTGAATTCACTGGTTTGGCTGTTGCTGAGGAGCACTAATCGGCCTATGAAAATAAGCTGAATATATTCTCTAATGCACACAGCCTGGCTGTGTAATTCTAAACCTTCATAACCTCAAAATCCTTAATCATTTCTTTCTTCAATCTTGGCTTGGCTTTCCTGCCTCAGAGAGGGCAGTAAGTGTGCCAAATTCAGAGCTGAGCTTTTTTTTTCATCCTCTCTCTCTTTTTTTTTTTTTTTTAGAGATAGGACCACTAGAAAGAGCTCACTTTATTTTTTAAGAGCAGAAAGTGAACATCTTGCCCTAATTACCCACCTTGTACTATTTTAAACAAAACAAAAAATCCAAAGCCCAAATTCTTAAAACACAGCTGATGCAACCATATTCAAACTGGCCAAGAAAAATTTCATCGTTGGACTGAAACTAAGTAACTTTAGCTGGTTTTAAAGAAAACGCTGGAAGACTGAAAAGAGCAGATGGTAGCTAAGGGAGAAAAGATAATGGGAATAACTATTCACCAGGTTGATCTGTCTGCCCCGTGATGACACAGATGAAAGATTCCAGGTTCCCAGAATCCACCTGCCCTTGGGAGGGTTGGGTTCTTTGGAGGAACAGCCCAGAAAGGGCATGGAAGAGCTGCAGTTAGGAAGCACGGGGGACAGGGGCAAAAAGCCACCAGAGTATGTGGAGCCCTGGGCTTGGCACTCGTTTGGGAAAGGATGCAGGACTGGAGATGGACTCCAACTTTCTCAGAACGTGAGGAAGGAATTCTCGAAATTCTTCTGCAGATCTCGCTGATACCAAAGCCTGATAAAGATAGTACAATAAATACCACGTCTAGATCTGTCCCATTTATGGAATGCTGAGACAAAAATCTTAAAATATCAGCAAATAGAATTTAGTAGGACATTAAAAGAATAATAAAACAGGACCGAATGGGAGTTCACCCCCAAAATGTAAGGATGGATTAATATTAGGATAGAAATTCACCATTAATAGGTCAAAGGAGAACCACAGGGTTGTATCAAGTTGCCAAAAAGGAATTTGACAAAATCTAATATCCAATCCTAATTTTTAAAACTCTTAGTAAAATAAGAAATAAATATAAATGAACACTACTTTGATAACATTCAAATATATGTTATCAGACAAGGGTGCTTAAAGAGTGAGACACAGAAACATTACCATTAAAGTTAGAGGAGAGATAAGGCTGCCCACTGCTCTCAGCCCTAGTATTTAATACTGTTCTGAAAGTATTATCCAGTGCAATTCAGTCAGAGAAAGAATTAGAAGGTATAAATTAAAAAGAAAAAGGTAAAACGAGAATTCTTTGCAGACAACATGCTTATATACTTAGAAAAGTCCAAGAAAATCAACTTGACTAATTATTAGAAACAATAAGAAATTTCTCTAAGGTGTCTTTTAAAAGAATAATAGAAAAAAATAAATAGCTTTCTCAAATACAAAGACCAAGTAATGAAAAAAGAGAGGACATTAACAATGGCAACAAAAGATAAAATACTTCAGGATAAACTTAGCAAATGCATAGAAATCCAATTAAAAAACTAACATATATTCTGTGTATGTGAAATTTGCTAGTGATATACAGAACATTTAGAAAACTACATGCAAGAACAGTCAAGACATTTTTGAAAAAGGAGAATGAGGAAATAAGAGGTTTATAATTGTTAAATAGGAGACCAAATGGTGATTGTTATATGACATGATGATGTACGCAGGATGTCCAAAAGGACCAACTGACTATTAGCAACAATAAGAAATTTTCGCAAGGTCAACTAGATATAAAAACACATTTTGAAGTTAAAATAATGAAAACAACTTGTTACTGGAAAAAAAATACATACATTAATTAATTAGACAAAAGAGAGCCCGAAAAACAAAACAAAACCCAGTTAACATTTATTGAGCATTTACTATATCCCAGGCTCTGTTTTAACTTATGGTTTATACATATTTATTCAAATAATCTTCACAACAAACCTATGAAGTGGTTACTATGATTGTCACTGTTTTACAGATAAGTAAAATGAGGCCAAATTTAGCAGCTTGTCCAATGTCACACAAGCTAGTAGCAGAACTAGTGACTACTCTGGCTCTGGAGCGTTCTTTAGTGCTACATACTGCTCATCACAGCATTATCTGTAAACAGGAAACAACCTAAGTGTCTATCAGTAGGGGAATAGCTAAATAAAATATGGTCGAGCCACATGATGTAAGGAATGTTAAAAAAAAAAAAAAGAAGGTGGGGAAGAAAAAAGGAAGCTAGTAACATTGATTGAAACATTTTAATGATATCCCAAGTAAAAAACAAAAGACTATTACGATTTAATTTTTGAAAGGATATAATTTTTATATACTATAAATATACATATATAAAATTCTAGAATATATAAATCTTCTTCCCCTGGAAGAGAAAATCAGAAATTATATTCTTTGCAGCCAAAAGAATCCTACCTGACAGACTATGGTGAGTGGGGGAGAGACATGGCCTAATTTATATTTCTAAAAGATTCCCCTGCCCACTGAGGGAGAAATATACTGGGTGGATCCAAGAAGACTAAGGTGGGAGCAGCGGATGAGATGTAATCAGATTCAAGACAACATTTAAAACGAGAACCGAAGGACCTGCTGAGGAATTAGACAGGAGGGCGTGAAAAAGAGAGGAATCAGAGATGGGCCTGAGGCTTCTGGCCCAAGCAAAACGAAGGCTGATGTCATTTAACAAGATGGCAATTATTCTGAGAGGAGATGCTCAGTGATGGCCTGGATTGAGAGTTTAGGTTTGGACACGTTACATCCAAACTATTAGATAACCAAGCAGGAGATGACTGCAAACCTGAGGCATCGTTTCCCAGGTTTGATCAATAAATCATCTTAAGCTATGGAGTCTTGACTAACTACAAGATTGATCTGTTTCTGAAAATGAATAATTAGGCTGAGAACAGACAGCTGTGATGGGGCATAAACCACTCACGCAGTGGCCGCCTCCTACCTGTGGTCCGCACTGGGTTTCGGTCTCCCGGTCCACAGTCTTCTGTTCACAGAGGCGGGTGGGGGAGAGGAGGGCAGGGGCGGGGGAGGCAGAGAGGGCAGAGGAGGCAGGTTCCTTCTATCTTTCCTGAAGCCGACGCCTGCTTTCCCATCCTTGTCCCCTTCTCCATCGTGTTTGAACGTCCTCCGCGGTTTGGGCAGGGGGTTGATGAAGGGTTTTGAGGGGAAGCCCCTGTATACACTCTCCAGGCTCTGGTCCCAGGGCCTTCCGCACGAGCCTCGCCTCCCCTCCGAAGGCCCAAGGGCGGGCTCCCTGGCTTCCAGATCCAAGTGGTGGGATCTGACTTCTGAGCCACTCGCGCCCCCACGGTTCTCAGGGAGGGTGGGCCCGTCCTCGGCCTTGTCTGGCAGGCAGTGCAGGGAGTAACACGTCCCTGGTAACTGGGGATCCAACCCTGCCGACCCATCCTTCAGAGCCTGCTCAAGTTTCTTGACCTGCTTCAGCACAGACAGGTTAGCATTCTGAAAGCGCTGTTTGCCAAGCCTCGGCTCCCGGCCTCTGCCCGAGCTGGGAGCCAGCTCCCTGGCTGGCTGGCTGCCGTCGAGCCTCCGCCCTGCGTCCTGTCCCCCGACATCCACTGCCCCTTTATTCCGCTCGTTCTCTTTGCTCTCTGCGTCCGGCCTCGTTCCATTCTGAGCCTCCGTGACCCGAGTCCTCACACCTTCGCTACCTCTCTTCATCACACAGGGCGGCAGGTAATCCTCTTGCCCGTCTGCTTTCCTGCCAGGTGCAGGCGCTGGAGTGGGCGACTCCTTTTTCCCCTCCCATTCTGATATCTTGTCCTTTATGCTGAGGGACACGTGCCGGGCCCCGCCGCGGGCAGGAGGGCAGGAGTTGGGAATGCCGCCGAGCGGCCTCCTGCCAGTCCCGCTGGCTTCTTTGGCACTGAGCTCTGAAGCGGGGTCGCTGATGATAATATTAGAGCTCCACATGTTCCGGTGAAAACAGTCTACTCTTGACTCAAGCATCAGGTTAAGGAGACTTCCCAGCGGGCTCCTTCGGAGGGGTGAGTCCTGAGCAGTCTCTAGGAAAGGAAAGGAAGACCTAAATGGCTGCCTTCGAGGGTCTTCCCCAGCCTTTGGACCTTCCACCTTGACCCTAAACAAGAAAGACAAACACTGGGTGAGGGACTCTTGGTTACTGTTCTTGGCTGGTCATAGAGATTTGCTAGAACTCAGATGTAAATGTCATATGCTAATTGCAAATCACAAACACTGAAACCACCATGAAAAAAAATCACTTAATGTTTTTCTTGGGAAGACAGCATGATGGAACGAAAGGAGTGATTGGATTTTGACGTCCAGTAGACTTGTGTTTAAATCCTAATTCAATCACTGACCAGTTTTGTGATCTTGGGCCAGTTGCTTAACTACTCTAAATCTCAGTTTTCTCATCTATCAAATGGGACTACTACTAATAATACTTATCTGACAGGGTGACTATAAACATTCAGTGAGCCATCCCACACAAAGCATCTTGCATGTCCTGAGTGTCCAAGAAGTGGCGGTTATCATTATTGTTAGCTTTTTCCCTGATGAAAATACGAGAAATGTCATGAGAGAAAAGATTACATAGTCGAAATTTCCTCTGCTTCTGTAATCAATGGATGGGCCTTTGTAACAACTATTTAAAAATGAAATCAGTGCCGTAAGTTATGAAGTTTTTGCTAATTCTGGGCTTGATAAATTGTCCTGATTTGAATGGGTAATGACACAGCGATTGGTTGGATTTGAATCGAACTTCCTCTGGAATGTGAGCCCACTAGACTGGTCTCTCTCTGAGGACGGGGATTGTTTTGTTTTGTTTTAAATTCCGCCTGTTTTGGCGACTGCTGCATGCCTAGCACATGGAACCATACCTGGCAGAGTAAATCTTTGTTGCTTGAATGAATGAGTGAATCAACAAGAAGATGCAGATTTCATGTGTGGCCTGTACTGTCAAATACGTAGCCGCCAGCCATATATGTGGCTACTTAAACTGAAATCAAATTAAGGCTTCAGTTCTTTAGTTGTAACAGCCACATGTCAAGCCACATCTCAGTTGCAGTAGCCCCGTGTGGCCAATGGTTACTGTTGGTGGAGCAGAACCTTCCCATCTTTGCAGGAAGTTCTGGCCTAGAAGGTACGGGTGGGGATATACGCCTCCAAGAATGATTCCAGGAGGTTAGTTTCTACCGTGACGATGCTAACAATTATTTTGAAAGAAAAACAATTTTAAGCCAGTCTGAAGAGAATGAGAGTATCTGTGTTTTGAAATGTTAACACTTTCTTCCACCAGCACCCGGTCATGGCTGAACACAAGTGACCTTAGATGCCAAGATTAGCAAACAGGCACGGACCAAGTTCGTGGTGCACATTTCCTGAATACATAGATCTGACAACAGAGGGATTCTGAAACTCCGGTTAAGGTTCACACAATTCGTGCATCCTGTTACTGTTTAGCTTTCTATTCCAAACGTAAATTGTTTTGCTGCTGTTGGTTGCTCGGTATAAATGAGAAACTCGTGAAATGGCAAACACATTTTTATATGTTAAATATGGCTACCAAAGCAGAATTCCTTGTTTGAATGAACAATTAGCATGCATAACAGAGCGCTTACAGAAAAAGAACACGTTTTTTAATCGTCCTGTCACCACTGAGGACACTAGTGTGAATTCAGATTTGAGGCAGAATCAGAATTAGTTTGTTGATCGTTCACGGAGCGTTCAGAAGGCAGAAGTTAAAGTCCTTGCTTTGACGGTACTAGTAGTAGCAACATGACGAGAGGACAGATACATGAAAACACTGTTCAGGTTTAGTTTAGTGACAAATGCTTAGTGACAAATGATGATATAATATATAACCATTAATATCATATGTACTTTTAAACACGTGATAGTAGGTAAATACACAGTTTTAGAGTCAGAGGGACGTGGGTCTGAATCTTGGCTTCCTTTTTTTTTTCATCTTAAAATAAGATCCCTATCTCCTTTCTCTAGATTGGAACTGTAGGAGCACAGAGGCCTAATTTATCTTGCTAGCTGAGCCCAGTACTTAGTAGGTAGTCATTAACTATTTATTAAATGAATGAATGGATGAGTTAATGTATGTAATGTACCCAGAGTACAGCACACATTATAAGTCTTGATACTGGTAAGTGGTAACTGGTGTTACTGTAACGATTATCGTTGTTGTCTAATAAGAGTCCAAACCTCTGGCATGATTTCACCATCACTGAGGTCCTATCTAAAAACCCAAGAGGACGGCAGCCGGATGGCTCAGCTGGTTAGAGTGCGAACTTTTAACAGGTTAGAGTGAGATGAAGGAAGTGTGGTTAGTGAGGAGGGAACAGAAGAAGGCTGAGGGTCTGCGCCAACTGCTGCACTCTCCCGGGAGAAGAGTTCTTACTTGTCAGCCAATTTGTAGCTCGGGTTTTCAGTCTGGCTGTGTCTGCCGTTGGCCAGCCTGTACACTGTCATCATGTCAGCACGGAGAGGCGCTCCAAGTTGTCTGGGGGGACAAGGACGCACATTCAGTGAGCCACGACAGCCAATCGGGGCCCACACCCCACGCTGTTTACCCTGGATGGAGCGCATCCAGGAGTGGCGGGTAACAGGGCGGCACCATTCAGAAACCCTGACGCAGGAGGGGCGCAAGGGCACAGAATCCTGAGATTCTGAATCCATCCAGATTCAGACCCCAGGACAAACCTCTTCTCGTGTGCATATGTGTGTATTAAAGTCACCAAACATTTCCAGAAAACACATAACCTTAGAAAGCAAGACATAACCAGCTCAAAATGGAGGCCTCACTCACTTAAAACAAACTGAAGTCACCTTTACCTAGTGTTGCCTGGTTAAGTGGTTCTGCAGGTTGTGAACCCTCTGTAGTTATGGATGTCTTTGTCTCTAATTGCCTGGCTGAAAGTAGGTTTAAGAAATGTATTTGGCTTCTATAGAAAAAAGAAAAAGAAAAGAAAAACGTAAATACCAGCGTAACCCGATCATTTTTCAGACTCTCTGAGAATCCATGATGAGTTAACAGCCATCAAAGAAGAGAAGAGCTGTTATTTTATTTGAAACAAGAAATAAACCACCCACCAAAATGTTAATATACACACAGAGGTACTCTCCTCTGCTGCTGGCTCCAATGGCGGGCGTACACCCACTGTCCTTGGCTCAGGTTGGGCATGGGGAGCCCCTCCAGGTGGCTCCAAACCCAAGAGGAGGAACTGCCTAGCCAGTAGGTCCTCTGTCAGGTCTAAGGAAAAGTAGGAGATGGTCCCAGCGAAGCCAGGAATCCCACTGAGCGTCTCAAACCTGAGACATGACAAGGACCATGTGGATACTAAAGCAGGAGCCTCAGTACAGAAACAGTTCTGTAAATACTCCGCTGTCTGACATGGGAAAGAACTGAAGTGGCTAATTAAGATGTTATTTCAATGGCAAGTCCCTGCAGTCATCTGTGTCTTTTAATGTGAGGACAAACGAACACTGCACAGGTGGATGTGGCTAGGAAGATAAGACCCATAGGAAAATGCCAACAAAAAACAAAACAAAACAGTAAAAAAGAAAAGAAAATGCTTACAGGATGGGCCATGCAATTCTGTAAAGCATGAACACTGCACGACGGGTCCTTCCTGATGGAGAGGAGGTAACTCCTTGGCTAGAAGTTTAAGGAGTATTGAGATAGTGGAGATTCATTCACGTTGCTTTTCCACTGAACTGAACTTTCAGGGAATTCCTCTCCCAACTCCTTCTAGTTTGCAAGATTCCTATTCCCTCTCCCAGGATGGTTTACCTGCCAGGTGACAGGGTGGTTGTCCAAGGTCTGGCCTGGGCATTACCACCCTCCAAAAACTCAAAGAACTGGGCTTTAACTCTTGGGAACAAGGAGAAGGAAGTCAGAGGGGAAAAGAGAAAATAAGGAGAAATTAAAAAGTAGGAGTTAAGAACCGGTGAGCTGAAAAAAAATCAAGGAAGGGAACAGATAGGTCCCAGAAAGTGTGTGTGTTTGGGAAGAGGATGGAGCTCAGTTGTCCTCTTACCCAGCGACACAGCACCCTACATTTTGGGGTAAATCAATGCTGAACATAAGCCCAGTTCTTTAAAGAAGCCAGGCCTCAGGGCGCTCCCTTCCCTGAAAGGCCATTCAGGGACAGGAAGGAACTCATTGCCCCTCTCATTATGCTACACAAAGCTTATGCAGCCTCTCCCATTGGCTGGGCGGACACTGCTCTGTGCTGCATGCGGAGGACCCGGAGGGCAAGGACAGCGGCCACTCCCCACGGACGCCCGCCTCAGGCCTGCATTGTGCCCCCACCCAGACCAGACCCACTGTGAGGCAGCAACGCTCTCCACCCACGCTCTTCTTTCAAGCAGGCGTCCTCTTTCACAGCCACTGTGAATGGGTGTAGAGCCTGTGCCGGATGCTCTGGGGATTGGAAGATGAGTGAGATGTAGTATCTGTCTGCCCTCAGGGACCGCACCCAGGGCTGGGCCTGGTCACGATTAGTCCTGTAATCCAGCTCTCTCCCCAAGGGAACAGTTTCCCTATACTTGCCAGGAAGACACAGCTTCTCCAAAAGGGACAAGGGAACACACAGAGAATCATGTATGCGCGTTGAGGTTCAAGATCCTAAGGAACACTTACACAACGTGGTTTTGCAGGAACTCACTCCCCATCGGGCAATAGTGACTTCTAGTACCAAAACCATGGACTCTAGAAAAACAGTTGTTACCGTATTCTGAGAAGCAAGTTCAAGTGGCATCCAGGAGATGACACTGAGGGAGCACAGAAGCCCATCCACTCAGCAATCAGCCCACCAGCACTGCTGAACTCACAGAGGAATGGAAAATCCTGCTCCCCCCAAACTTGGACCCTTTCCTTTTTGTCTCTCATGTTAAAAGTCATTAATTAGGTGACAATCCTAGTCGAATTTGCTAACTGGGAGTACTCTGTGACTTAGATTACCATAATAATGGTAATTTATAGTCAGGGATTCAGGACAGAGCTGTTTCTCAACAGTAATAACCTTCTTCCTGTTAACTCTGGTGGGGTTTTTATGGTGGCAACAGGGAGAGGTCATACATGGTCTACAGAAACTTTGCTATCAAAGTCACCGACAAAAAGAACTTCAGATCTTACTACTTTAGAGACTGCTAGAAAAACAATCTAGACGTGTTGTTAAAGCCATGGGGATAGGGACTGATTTCCCCCAAATCTTAAAATGAAATGTGGTATATCCATACAATGGAATATTATTCGGCCATGAAAAGGAATGAAGTACCGATACCTGCTACAACCTGGATGACCTTGAAAATATACTAAGTGAAAAACCCAGACACAAAAGGCCACAGATTGTGTGATTCCATACATACGAAATGTCCAGAACAGGCATTCCAATAAAGGGTGGGGGGGCGTGGGAAATGGGACTGATTGCTAATAGGTAAGGGTTTCTTTCTGGGATGATAGAGGTGTTCTGGAATTAGATAATGGTGATAGTCGTACAACATAGTGAATATATTACAAGTCACTAACTTATACATGTGTAAATGGTGAATTTTATGTGAATTATAGCTCAATTAAAAATGCATTATAAGGGCAGCCGGTTTGTTCGGCGGTTAGAGCACGGTGCTCCATAACACCAAGGTTGCCGGTTCGATTCCTACATGGGCCAGTGAGTTGTGCCTTCCACAACTAGATTGAAAACAATGAGTTGACGTGGAGTTGATGGGCCCTGGAAAAACACACTGTTCCCCAACATTTCCCAATTTAAAAAATGCATAAGCACATTTAATTGAAAAACTAAGAAATTTGGGCTAGGGAGGAGGTGGTGTGAGGAATAAAACATACACAATTATAGTTTTCTAGGGCCTTTTACTGCTCTAAGGTTAGTATATTAGTTCTAAAACACAGGTAAATATTTGTTATCTATAACTTGATTCATAAAATGATCATACTTGATATACTGAATGAAAAAAATACTACTTAGATAATAAATTACTGACATACATACTAATAAAATTAAATTTTAAATGGTTTTTATTTGTGCTGCAAATAAAGCTACAAGCTGTTCAGCTTTAACGATTCTAATAACTTAGTTTTATCACCTGATAAAGAGTAGGCAATAAAATTGAAAAGAAACCATAACAATTGCAGTAGAACAAAAATAGTTATTTTCTCAACTGAGCATTCTCATTGGCAAGCATGTGCAGAAGGTGTTTGTTTTCAGAAAACATACTGAGAAGGACAAAGGACGCATGCGATCACACAATGTGACTCTTGCTATGTCTAAGTGTTCAGTGAAGCTCACTCCTTTTGATTTTTATCATCTTCAAACACAGAAAGCTTTTTTAAAAATTGAAATGGACTGCTCTCTTTGTTTACATGATAACTTTATATATTTTTTATTTTGGAACCTTTTCAAAACCAAACCAACTTTTTCACATTTGGAAGAGGATGGAGGACTCTGAGCAGGTACGGAATAAGAGAAGCCACAGGCTATGCTGCCTCAGAACCACCACCAGGGGACCACCTTTGGTAAAACCGCTGCCTGCGCTCTTGGACCAAATGCTTAAACCATGCCTGCACCAAAATACCGCACATGACGACCCAACACCACACCAGGTAAAAACAGTGGCAGAGCCAAGATTTCCGCTAAGCACCAAAATCTTCCTATTTCTAGTTCTGCTTTTGAGCCCAGATTTCCCCATGAAATAACAGTACTCAAGAAGTGTCTGTTGAATGAACAAACACATAGCATCCTCTTCTACCTAAATGTCCATCAATAGGTGACTGCATAAACAAACTGGCCTGGCCACACCATGGAGTATATTCAGCCATAAAAATGGAGGACTCGTGGCTACTACAGCGTGGGTGAATCTTGAAAACACCATGCGAAGTGAAAGAAACCAGTGACAAAGACCAGACATTGTATCCCATGTATATGAAATGTCCAGAACAGGCAAATCCACAGAGACAGAGAGTAGATTAGTGGTTACCAGGGGTTGGAGGAGTGGGAGCGAGGAGTTTTGGTGGGGAGATGGAAGTAATGAAAATTTTTTCAAATTAGATACCATGTTTCCCCGAAAATAAGACCTAGCCAGACAATCAGCTCTAATGCGTCTTTTGGAGCAAAAATTAATATAAGACCCAGTCTTATTTTACTATAATACAAGACTGGGTATAACATAACATAACATAACATAACATAACATAACATAAAATACTGGGTCTTATATTAATCTTTGCTCCAAAAGACGCATTAGAGCTGACTGTCTGGCTAGGTCTTATTTTCGGGGAAACGCAGTAGTGTTGATGGTTGCACAAAACCACTTATGCTAAAAAAACACTTAATTGTACACTTGAAAAGGGTGAATATTATGGTACGTGAATTGTATCTCAATAAAGCTGTTATTGAAAAAAGAAAATAAGCAGGGACAATTGCTACAAGTGAGGAGTCCTGGCCCTGCCCCAGACCGTGCGAATCAGACAGCCAGAGCAGCACCCCAGGGACCCCACGGGCATGCTGCAGCCTAAGAGACCCTGGCATAGCTGTGAACCATGTTTACGTCCCTGCCACTTGTATCATTAGTCGGCAACAGAAATACTCTCCTTTGTTTTTTTTTCAAAAAGAGGATAGTTTGTTGAAAGCAAAGGGTGAGAGGTCCCGAGCAGGAGTCCCAAATAGGGGTGCCCCCAGAAATACTCTTCTTTGTAAGGCCGTCTTTTACTCTATTACTTCAGTGTATCTGTTTGCTCCTATTTCAGAGCAACCCTAAAATCTGATGGACAAGGTATCAGCACACAGTAAGTTGCTCCTGCCCCTTGAGCCCAGGTGTAAATGCTCCAAATGTTCCTTCACACACCTTTTCCTACCTGGGCTTCAAAATCAAGGCTTGTTTCCACACTGAAGGAGACGTCTAGAGCAGGAGTATCACCTGAGTAGTTTTCAGACTTTCTGTCAGTATGAATACCCAGTTCCTGACAATATTTGCTTTTAATAACTTGATCAGTATTTTCCTGATTATCCGAGTTGCATAAAATGTAGCCATACATGTTTTTGTTAGGAATGGCCAGAACGGCATGATAACTGATATAAATATCAAAATGGTGATAGTATCAATTATAAATAATACTCCATCACAAAACCACCAGAGGTATGGCCCCTGGTGCTACTGCATTCTCCGTCCCTTTGTCCTATCAGTCATTAGTACCTGAGTTATATTATATTTGAAAAGTACAGTAACGGGACTGTTAGCAGAAAATAATCGGCAGAATTGCTGGGTTGTCTCTGCTCCAACCCTACAATCCCTGTAAGGAAAGTATGCTGTAATAAGTTCTGTTATAGTCTATGGAGTTGCCCCGCATCATTTTTTCCGCCTGAAGATACTTTCTCGTCTTGGTGGCCATTACGCCTCTGCCCCACCGCGAGACAATGAAGCACAAACCATTGAACGAACAGCAGCACCGATTCTGTAAGGAGATGACGTCTAACTGATTTGCTGGATTTCTTTGGAGGAGTTAATCAGCATGTGAACCAAGGCGGAATCTGTGAACACCACTTGGGCAGACTTTCTGAAAGCTCCAGAAGCATAAAGACCTTAACTATGTTCTATTTTGAAATAATTATAAGCTTGCAGAACAATCGCAAGAATAGAACGGAAAACTCTTATATACCCTTTATCCAAATTTACCAAGTTTTAACATTCTCTCTCAATTAAAGACTGTTTTTAAAAAGTGCTTTGGAGATTCAGGGAAAATGGGTGCTATCCAACCACTAGAAGCTTTCAGTGCTCATGAATCCAAAAGAAAACGGAATCTAACAAAACCAGTTTACTGAAATTAGCAAGCACACCCAGGTCCAAAAGACAACTCAACCCCAGCCTCCATCCCATCCCCGACCCACCACCAGGACCTCCCAGGAGGCCAATGAATACTTTAAAACCAGATTACCAAATATGTAAGAATACCCAGGAAAACACTGAAAAATTAAAAAATGGGAGGAGAGGGTTGTGCGGGCAACTGGTCCTACCAGACATGAAAACATACTATCCAGCCTCTAATTAAAACAGTGTGGTACTGCCACAAGAATAGATAAATAGACCATGGAACAGAAAAGACTTGACATAGACCCAAGGACACACAGGACTTTGCATATGGTAAAGGTGACATCTTAAATCGCTAGGGCATAGATGGACTTTTGAATAACTGGCACTGGGAAAACTGAATAGCCCACAGGCGGTCAAGGAAGGGCCACTGCAGACTGGCTGTGCCTGCAGTCCTGCTGAGTGAGGAGGACCCGGGTCTTTCTCAGAGCAGAAAACCAGCTGCAGGCAGGAACTGGTTTCACAAAGGGGCTGTAGCCCTAAGGGCTTGACAGCACCCCTCTCCCCCCACCCAAGGACCTGACCAGTGCTCCCAAGGGCTCCAACTGCCCTCTGAGCCTGCTGTGACTTGATGAAATTTCAACAGTCTGATTCTTTTCCTGTGGCAGTCCTAAAGCTTAGAGTATACTTGCACAGCACCTGATTTCCATATTAAACACACATCATCACATACATAAGCCCCCTCCCTCTCGCCAATTTCCATATGTAATTATTGTTATCCTCTTTTTGAAGGTGAGAAGATCAAGGTTCACAGACTTTCCCAGAATCACAGTGTTTAAGTAGCAGAACAGGGAATCCAATTCTTATTTTTTTACTCCAAAACGTATTATTTTGACTCTCAAACCTTGTTATCTGCTCTCTCAGTACCTTGAACCGGAAGCACCCTGGATCAACCCCTTCACAAGCCTGAGGCAGCAATCTGCCAGGACCCCAGGGGCAGTAACCTCAGGGTCTGACCCACAGGGATGAGGCTCTTTGGGGGAGCCTGACTTTCTTCTAAGGGCAGCAAGCAGGAAATAGCTTTCATTCATAACCTTCAGGAAGGTCAGTGCAAAGAAATTAGCACTGTCACGTCCTATGATCTGTCGGGCATTGCATTAAGCACTTTACAAACATAATCATAAAATAATGCATCTCCCAAGAGAAATGAAACATATGTCCACATATGTTCTACACTAACATGCACAGCAGTATTATTCATAATGGCTATTAAGTAAAAGCAATCTGATGACCAGATAAACAAAATGTGATACAGCCATACAATGGAATGTCATTGAGCCATAAAAAGAATGAAGTACTGATACACATAGATGAACCTTGAAAACACTATGCTAAGTGAATAGAAGCCAGTCACAAAAGCCCACATATCGCATGAGTCCATTTATATAAAATATCTAGAGTAGGGAACCCTATAGAGACAAAAAGTAGATTAGTGGTTGACTAGGATTGAAGTGGATTGGGTAGAGGTTGGGGGTGCTGGCTAAGGGGTATGGGTTTCCTCTTTGGTGTCATGAAAATGTTTTAAAATTGACTGTGGTAAAGGTTGCACAACTCTATGAATATACTAAAAACCACTGAAGTGTACACTTCACATGGATGAATTTTTATGGTATGTGAATTATACCTCAATAAAGTCGTTACCAAAAAAAGAAAGAGAAGAAAGGATAGAAGGGAGAGGGCGGGAAGGAGGGCGGGGAGGGGAGGACACAGTGAGGAAGGATTAACCAAAGCACCTAGCACTGTGCACCGGGTACAAAAGAGGAAGTCAACTTCATTTTACAGTTGAGGAAACTGAGGCACATAGCTGATAATAATATCAACAAGATTTTAAAAACGTTATTTAGCCCCAAAGCCCTTGTTCTAAAACTTCATTTTACAGTTGAGGAAACTGAGGCACATAGCTGATAATAATATCAACAAGATTTAAAAAAAACGTTATTTAGCCCCAAAGCCCTTGTTCTAATATGCTATTACCTCCACGACAAGCAATATCTTCGTCAAAGTATTTCGCAAGTGCATCTGAGGAACCAAGATTCTTATAAACACAGTGGTTGGGACAAATGAACACAAAATGGTTAAAGAAACATAACACAGGCAGTAGATACTGCAGGCACCACACTTGCCTACCTCCCCAGGAGGCCCCTTTTTCTGCAAACTGCCCCTTCCCTCGTCCACGGAGTCACAGGAACACGGGCAGCCATGTTTGAACTGTGAGAGTAGCATTAATCTGAGCAGCCGGAACACGGAAGCATGGCACCGTGAGGCAGCCATGTTCCACCCTGTGGCCTAGGAAGCAGAGAGAGCTGGGCTGTGGGGGAGAAGAATGATACCAGTGGAAAGATGTCTCTGGACTCCCTGGATCCAATTCACTCTTGAGGCCAGGCTGCATTCCTGCCCACCGCTTCCACAGGATCTCTTCATAGCCTGGTTTGCTTAAGTCACTACAAGAATCCCCACTAACACATAGTGTCACATTCAATTTATGTTAAATAACTTTCTCAAAGCAAAAAAGGAAAGTATTGCGTATAAGTTTTAACATAAATCTGCATCCATATGGCTGAAGCTGAACAAGCTACTAAGGAAACTGAAGCCCCATGAGGTTTGGCAGAGGTGGTTCCGTGTGATGGGACCATTCCCATTACACTGAGAGTCAGAAGAGCAGCAATGGAGAAGTCCCTTTTCCTCCCATAGGAGACTCTTCATGACATTGGAGCTGTGGGAAACATCTGAAGTTTTAATAAGGCCAGTGTCACGAGGCCTAACCTTTCTAAGGATCTGAGCAGACGACAAGCATTACTACAGGAAGCTGTGCTGGACTCTTGAATGAAGTTAAATAGGACATGGTATCAGAGGGTGTACGCTCTTCTTCCCTCCCAATAAAACCCACTGAAAAAGCTCGGGCTTTATATTGGAATGGACCCATGAGAGGTTACTGTGGGTAAATAAAGAGAGAAAAGGCATGTATGTCTTCTTTGGTTCTTATTTTCAATCTATGATAGACAAGAAAGCACTTACTATCACATCTCTCTCACTCACACACTGACACATTTACAAGAGGCTGTAGAATCTGGACTCCAGAGGAAGAGCTGAGTTGACAGGAGGGGATGGACGGAGGAATCCTTTTCCCATCCCTCTATTTATGGGAGTGATTTCCCTTCAGGAAATGCTGAGCCCCTTCTCCCAGGACCCTGTGGGGAATGACGCCTGCACTGGCTGACCCTGCCTTCCACATCTTCCTGGCCTCAGCAACCCTCCCCTCGTGACCCAGCTGTGCACTGGGAACCCAGCCTGTAAGTGACAGTTCTTCTTAGAGGCCCCAGTCTAGTGAGGAAATTCAAAGAGGGGAAAAAAGATACGTAATGAAGCTAGAAAGGCCCCCGGCATGGAGATGCTCCAAAGTATGAACAGAGGAAGACGACCAGGAGGAAGTCAGGGCTAGAAATGAAACAGTGTGGCCCAGGAGTTTTGTGGCTGACCTAGCCTCAGTCACTTGGCTGGATGTTGGCAGAGCAGGAGCAGGACCCAAGGTTCCAGTCGCCCCATCTAGAGCTCATTCACCTCCCCCCACATTCCTTTCCCTTCCCCAGGTAACTCACGTTTCTATGGAGAAGCTGTCCCAGGAGAACCTGGGTCTACTAGTTATTACGTTTGATAAAGGTGGTTCCTTTTTTTGGTTGGCTGAAAAGCCCACTTCTTCAGAAACCCAGAGAGATTTCTGGGGTGCTTTGTTTTGTTTTGTTTGTTTGTTTAAAGAGAAATATTCTTTGTTATTTGGATATTGAGAGATTTTTGAAAAACAACAAAAAACAAGAAACATTTGCTTGTTTGCTTGTTTCAAAACAAGAAACAGCTGCCAGGTAATATTAACCACTGGCTCCTACTGAATGCTTTTTCTTATCTTTTAGAAAAAATTAATATAGTGTTCAGAGCTTCTCTGCCCTATATTGGAGAGGAAAAGAGACTTAGCAGGTTAAAGGAAATAAACGAGACTGAGGATAAGACAGAAAACACCCCCCCCAAAAAAAACCCACCCAAAACAGAGGCTGAAAACCAAAGAAACAAGGAGAGATGATACTTAAACAGAGCCACAAAGAAGGTGAGACCCCCACCCCCCCAACAAACCCACCAGGACACAGACTGAGCAGGGGGCTATGGCAGGTCACATCCGGATGCCTCTCCCTATGACGGGGCACCCGGTGATCAACATTTTTGCAGCTGGAGTGGATTTAGTAAATGAAATACTGCGTTCACGTGCATATCGTGGGCGAGAGAACAGCACAAATGTCCTATTGGCAAATAGTCCTGGGCTTCAGGGTATTAGGACTCCCCCCGCTTTAGTTCGTACTCTTTTACAGAGTTGTCATCCTAACCCTTTGTTGTTATTATATTCCCACCTCAGAATCTAGCTTAACACCCAACTTTCCCATAAAACTCACCCTGGCCACCCCAAACTGAAGTTCTTCCCCTGTCCCCTGAATTTCTATAGCAGTTATTAATTTATCTACACTTGATTATTTAACAAACTGTGAATAACCTTGTATTATCTCTTTTACGGTTAGCTTTAATGGTTATTTATGTATGTTTTATTCAAGGTTTCACACACTTATGTGTCATACTCCAAATTAAACTGCAATAATGAACGAGTGGCTAACATTTATTGAGCACTTACTATTCTCGAGGCAAGATTCTATGCAGATTATTTCATTGAATCCTCACACCAGCCCTACTTCTGCCCCCTTTATAGATGTGGAGGCCATGGCCTGGAGGGGTGAACTGTTCTTTTCCCAAGGCCCCAGAGATGCTGAATGACTCCAGGTCCAGTACCAGACATCCAAAGGCACCACCTGCCTGGCCATCCCCTCCACTTCCGGGGCCAGCCCTGAGGCTGCCATTTTGTAACTTGCTTTTCCCTCTGGAGGCTTTTCTGATGTTCATTTATTTGAACCTGACCTCATGAAACAGTAATATTGAGGAGATGGGCAGGGGAGGAAGGGCCCCTGAACACTGGCACCCCGGGCCTGTGGCTGCCAGGGCTGGATGCTGAGAGCACCCCAGACAGAGCACCTGAACGAAGACCCATGTGGTGCTTGCTTCCTGGCAGGACGTCTCTGGCTCCAGCTGGGCTGTCCCAAGCTCCTCATTTTCCCACCTCTTCTCTCCCTCTCTCCTTCCTGCTTTCCTCTTCCTTTCCTCCCCCTCAGACCCTTTCCCACCCTCTTTTGCTGGCTTCTGTTCTCTTTCTTTCCATGAGCAGAGAGTTTCCAGCCTGGCTCCCAGCCAGCACATTTGGACAAAAGGCAGCAATCTTAGAGAGAGACGTCATCTCCCATCCCCTTTCCCGGGGGCCGGCACCATGGTTCCCTGAGAGAGAGACAGAGAAGGGGGTTGAGGCCACTCCCGCCCTGCTCCCAGCTCTGGGAAGGGCCTTGAGAGATCGCACGTCCTAGGGGGTGAAAAGCAAAGGCTTTGGAAGCAGACAGACCCAGGTTCAAATTCCAGCTCCGCCATGTGAGAGCTGTCGGACTTCGGGCAAGTGACTTTCTAAGCCTTAGTTCTCTCCTCTATAAACCGGTGATGGTCGGAGCACCTACTTTGAAAGCGGGCGGTGGGATTGCACCATTAAATGAGATTGCACCAGTGGAGCACTCAGCACTGCACACAGGTCCTACGAAAAGCACTCAACACACGTTGAGTGAACCTAACTCTGCCGCACAGTACTAGGTTGAGTAATAATACGGAACCTTATAATAATAATAATAATAATAGTAATAATAATAATAATACCTCCACTTCCTCACCTCATCTGCTAGGCTGCTTACCCGGCTGCACGGTTTGCTAGTGTGCTAAAGTTGTAAAACGCTCTCAAACACCTAATTGCTGTTACCACGTAATCTGTAAACAGCGGTTTTGAAATCCGGAGGAGAGCTGACCCCCCTTCCCTTTCCGTGGAAGCCAGGGTGCACTAGGGCAGATGTGACAGTGAGGAGTCCCCCTCCCCCGACCAGCAGCCTGCTCATCCTCACTTCACTCCCCTCCTGTTTTCGGCTTCTAACAGCCTGAGGCCCTGTTTCTGTTTGTTTACTAGACTGGCCTGGCATTCTGTGCTCAGAAGTTGTGAGATGCCTGGAAATGTGTGTTTTTCAACTTAGCTAGGTTGGGCCATACAAAAAATGGTCTTTCCCTTAGGATTTGAGTCAGCTAATCTGAGCCTCCACAGAAGGATTTGAAATTAATAAGATAAGCAAGGAGCTGAATGCAGTACTCTGCCAAGGGGCCGTGGTCATACACGAATATGGGGTCCCTGTCCTAGAGTTAGGGATAAAAGATACAAACTGTGGGCGACATAGGGGTTCTGTGGAGACTAACCTCACAGGGTGATCTGATCATAAATCCCTAACTGGGCAGGTCATGATGGGGAGTCACACCCCAGGCCTGTAACTTCTTCAGTAAAATGTTTATCTTTGCCTTAGGCAAGCCCTGCCCATTGTTTTCATGCTTCGAGTTAATTCACCTTTGAGATAACCACCCTCCAGGGAGCACACAATCTCGTTAACTATCAGTAATCCAATTTCTGCCTTGCTCTCTCCCACCTTCATTTATGTAATCTTCCTTACAACCTCTCTCCTTAATTTCAAATGCATAAAAGTTGCAAAATTGTCATTTTGTGGAAGCATTTGAGATCTTGCTTCCCAGCAGCTGTCCTCAAACTCTTACAAAAATTCTCTACAGGTTTGGGTGTTTCGTACATCGACAAAACCCAATCAACCAAGTGGCAATCAAAGATTGCAAATGCTCAAGACAAACTGACACACGTTTAACAAAAGTCACTGTGTGAGATTGGTTTAAGGACTACACTGAACTGCAGGAGTGATAAATGTTATGGAACAAAGGTAAACTGGAGGAATTCGTAGACTGGGGAAGTCGTAGACTGCTTCAAAGTAGGGTCTGATTGCCCTTAAAAGCTACCTTGGGAAGGAGAAAGCGTGCGAGGCGAGAACATGAAGAAAAGGACGGGTGTTCCTGCCTGGGACAGACTGACTGGGGGGTTTGGGGTGCTGAAACATGTGATGGGTGGGGAACCATGAGGAGAAGATGGAAAGGGTTGGACGACTAGGTTTGGGGATGTTCTGCAAGAAAGGAGTTAAGGTTTGCTACCCTTGGAAAATCAAGAGGATACATAATGAAGATATGCTTAGACCTTAGGTCTTTCCGACACGGTAAGGTTAAAGAGGAGACATGGAGAGTGGGCAGCCAGAGGTAAAGATCTCAGGGTCTGGTGAAAGAACCACCCAGGAAATGTCAATTTGGAGGGAGCCAGAGAATCTGAGAGCATGAATGAGTTCTCTAAAAGAGGTGAGGAAGAGAGTCAAGAACTGAAACATGGGGTTATTCTTACATTGCCCTTGTTACCCAGCTCTTGCCTCCATTTCTCTTTACGTTTCTTTATCTGGGCCTTCCAACTAGCCAGAGGGGTCTGATGGCTGCACACAGGCACTGGGCTTCTTTGTATTTCTCTTTAGTGTCTAACCCGGATCCTGGTCTGCTATGGGTGTGGTATAAATACTTGTTGAATGAGAAGAAGAAAGGGAAGCAGTGAAATCTCTCTCTTTTTTTCCCCCCAAAGACAATTAGGACAACCAAAACAATATGGTGTCTCAGATGAGGAGGCAATATTCAAAATGCTTAACAAAGGTGGGGCTGGGGACACCCGCCAGTCAGCACGGCCTTATTGTTAATCCTTTGATGGCTGGATCTGGCTGGGAGGTGGGGGGGGGGTGCCCCAGGAACGTGGGCCACTCTAGGGCTCAGGGCAGCGATCCTTTACCAACCTGCACAGAAGCATTTCAGCATTTTGACGAGTGCCCGTTCTACATCACCCTTGATCTGGGTCAGGCATGCCCATACCTTAGGGAGCTCGAGGACGGTGAGAACGGCAAACTGGCCAGGGGAGGCAGCGTTAGTAGTAACCTGGGAGGGCTTGGCAGGTGGTTAAGGGTGGAGGTTAGGGATGGAAGCCAGATTTCAGGGACCTGGGGAGGAGCCTGTTGACCTGCCTCAGGGGGCTCTTCCAGTTGCTCTGTCTCCCCTTCCTGAAAGCAGCATCGTTCTTCTGTTTTCCTCCAGTGAACTGCAGCCTGGACCGAGGGCTGTGTGTGTGCCTGGCAGCAGCCCCTCTGACCCTTTCCTCATCTCTTTCCTCTGTCCCAGGCCAGGGAGCGTGGCTGTCCTGTGTTCAGGTAAGAGGACAACCTGGGATAAGAGCTCTCTCGGGCCTGTTCCCACAGTGCTATACTGGCCAAGCCCCGTTGTGTTGGGAGGACCAAGCAGCCTGACATTTTCCCACCCTGTGAGCAGCATCAGTGCAGCTGGAGGGTAGACAGAGGGCACTGGCCCCTTTTTGATGTCCTGGGAGCTTGTGGATGTCTGGTGATTGTCCCAAACAGACGACGACATGGACCAGATGTAAAGGATGTCAGTCACCACAAGATGAGTGATACTTGGGGTCCGATGACCACACACTTCATTCCAAATCTGCACCACGCTTACCAACGGCTGAGAGTTCGAAGCAGAGACTCGCTCTCAGCCCGAGAGCTGGAGACACGGCTTGCAGAAGCCTGAGCACCAGCCAGCTGCTGTGGGAAGGTCCTGGGCCTTTCCTGCCACCACCCTGACCCAGTCTGTGGCTGAGGAGCTGGTCCCCTCCAGCTGCAGGGAATGTAAAGTCTACGTCTCAGGCTGCCTATCACTCCTGTCCAGTGACCGGATCTGAGCTCGACGTTTTCTCCCCTAAGTTCTCGGCTGACCACGTATGGTCAGTTTTACTCCTGATTGGCTGCACGATCGCATACAAATGGCTGTGCTTGGTCATCTGGGGAGGTTGGGCCTGTATTTCCCAGGGACGTGAGAAGCACAGATAAAATTACAAAAGCATCCTGTTTTAATGGTTCCACTTTACCAGAAAAAGGCAGTCCGTTATTATTTTTTCCATGGTGAGCTGTGGAGGCAGGGACAGTAATACCCATCTCCTCTGACTCATGTAGTGGGGACGAGAAGTTCACACGCAGTCCCGGGTACCCACCTGACCCCGCTTCCTTCCTCAGGCTCAGGTTCTCCTCCCAGGGACTAAGGAAAACGGGAGAGGAGAGCGGGAGGCAATGGGATGGAACATCAAAGCACCTGGACCAGCAGGGGGGACAGATAGACTTATCCAAATGCCACCCATTACCAGGGTGGCCACAAGGTGCGGTTGGCTTTGAAATCTATTTCAATCCAGCAATTCCACTTCTAGGAATTTATCTTACAGAAATAACGGAACGAATGCAGGTAAGTATTTGCGGTGGCTAAAATCAGAAACAACCAATTGCTCATAAGGAGATAATTTGTGAACCAAATGAAATCAATCTATACAAAGGAACACTAGGCAGCTGTTAAGGAGAGGCCTATGTATGCACCACAGGGAATTACTCTCACAAAATACTGTTCAATTATGATAGCATGCTTCCATTTTTGTGAAAAATAAGCCAACATAATATAATACATGCAAAAAAAAAAAGCCTAGGAGGATTTACCTCTGAGAAAGGAGAAAGTATGAGGTAAACTCTCATTTTATTCTTTACCTGTATACAACAGACATAACTTTCATAGTTTACACATATTTGTATATATAGAAGTACATATACAGAAGTAATTTTAAAAATCCTAAGTGTACCTTTTAAGAAAACAAAACAACAAAATGCTTCTGATATTCTATTGAACTGACAAGTCCTCCTGATAAGACACGAAGACCACGGAGACCTGGGCACAATGGAAGAACGTCAAGGGCAAGGTCACCGTTTCCCATCCTGACCCCACTCTCCAGCTCCATCTGCTCTGATTTCCTTCTGAAGGGGAGCATGGAAGCTCCGGGTTTCCCACCACCGAGGGAAGCTAGCCTGTTTCTGAAGCTTGCTGAGAGTGACTCAACCCCTTCCTTCACTGAGGCCAGGGGAAAGACTGATAACGCAGTTTTTAGTAGTTCAGCCAGTTAGAAAAGGGGGTCTCGGGCCTTCCACTCTTTCAGCCTACTGCTGGCCTAGGACAAAGTGTCAACGGGAAGCCAAAGACAAAGCAATTCTGGGCTCCAGCTGGTAAAGAGCCTAACTTCTAGGCAAACTGATGGTGAGGCCAAAGTTTTTCCCAAATCAGACAATGATTTTACCACAAGGGTAAAAAAGATGGTCTGACTTTGGCTTCCTGATATATTGCTCTTTTGGACATCAAATGTAGAGAACTGAGTTAATCACTTGCCTCAGTTCCAGGCACTGTAATTAAAGGGGTGGATATTCCTATCAATCCTCTGTTAGGGAGCCATGAAGGAGATTCAAAGGGGGTCTGGGGTACCTCTGGAGGCCTTCTGGTTCTGGTGAAGGAAGAAGGGTCCATGCCTGGACACAGCAGACTATGCGTGACATAAGGTACAAGCAGGGATCAGCTGTGGTCACTTGTGAGTACCTGTGAGATATTCCATGGGACTTCAGGAAGCAAAAAAAGGAGCTGGGGTTCCAGATGGGGGGTGGGGGTGGGGAGGATGGGTTAACTTTGCCCATAAGAAAAGAAGTGACTGCCTGCAAGGTATATTTGAGGGTTGTTGGGAAAGTCATTGAACCTCAATATAGCTTCCCTATTATTTTGTCAGAGTCGCTGAAATTCAACCGTTAGAGATTCATTCCTTTCGTTTGAGACTTTATGCATGTGAAATTGCAAAGAAATTCTCCTAGCTTCTTTCCAATTTAGAAGACATAGGTCAGAGAACAAATACACTTGAATATCAGAAGGGAAGTAGAAAGAACCCATGGGTCCAAGGCTCAGCACTCAAGAAAGGTTTCAGGTGAAAAAAAAAAAGGTGCAAACTTTTCAGTTTGGGCTAACGTGCAGCAATGCATACAAAACCATGGTTCCCCGAAAATAAGACCTAGCCAGACAATCAGGTCTAATGCATCTTTTGGAGCAAAAACGAATATAAGACCCGGTCTTATTTTACTATAAATGTGCATTATTTTACTATAAGATCGGATCTTATATTCATTTTTCCTCCAAAAGACGCATTAGACCTGATTGTCCGGCTAGGTCTTATTTTAGGAAAACACCGTAGTATTAGACCAAACTTATGTAACTGCAGAAGCCTTATAATTATGCTTTTAGAGTTTCTGTATAAAAAATGCTACACACACACATAAACCCCTTCACATAAAATGTGTTTGTTATCAGTCTCCTCATCTCTACCTGTTCAAGATGGCTTTAGATCTTGATATTGAAGGCTGATTAGCCAGTTGATTTCATTATGAGTAACAGGCTTCTAATTTTAAATTCTTTCGGGTCCTTGCTTTTGGAACCTAAAGTTTTTATCACCTGCTCTAATGAGCCCTCTAGGTGATTGTTAAAACAGCCACTCTCAACCTTGGCTACACCTTAAAATCACCTGGGACCTATAAAAAATACTGATGCGCAGGTCTCATTCTCAGAGATTTCAACTTCATTGGTCTGGGTGGTGCCTAGGCAACAGTTGTTTCTGGGCACTTAATTGTGTATTCTAATGTGCACCCCAAGTTAAACATGTCAAGAAATGTGATGGAGGGACAGTAGAATCTCCCAGCTACTCAATGTTAATTGAAGACATCTAGAGTTGGCAAGAAATATTTAGACTTTAAGGGCACATTAGGAATGCATTGACGTAGATGGTGCAGGTTCTGTCCCTTCTGCAGAACCCAAAGGGAAGGGCCTGGCTGGGACATTGTGGCTGAGTCTGCAGACACTCTCAGCTCTCAGCTCTCCTTGTTTGTCTGCAACATTCTTTGTGTTGCAGCAAACCTGGTTCCCACCCTCCCTGGCCTCTGAGTGCATCTCTGGGTTCTTGAGTCCCACCCCCTTTCCCCACCCCCTAGAAGCAGGCATACTGTCAGGTCTGAGGGCAGGGAGACCTAGACAACTGGGGAAGTGGACTCGCCTGTCGGACAAGAATCCTCAAATGCTGTTCCCACTCTCTCTGTTTCCCTTTAGTCAGGGTTTCTGATGCCCTCTTTCTCAGCATGCTCTGCCCTACCTGGCCCCTTCTCCAGACCAGAGTCTCAGCCCACCAACCTGTGGGCCACACTACCATGTGCCTGCTTCACCCTTCAGGGTTGGGCAACCTGGGTGCTTTGTTCTCTGTTTCCTCAAAAGAGAAATCACCTCTTTCTACATTTGAGAGGGTCCTCCATATAGGATTCCCCGGCTCCCAGTGCCATGACTGCTCAGAAGCCTGAGCTAACATTCAGTCCGTCTCAGAAACGCAATGTTCCCAGGTCATAACAGGAAGACGATATAGGAAGACAGCCATGTGGAATTTTATCTCCCCATCTTTGGTAACACAGACAATGAGCATTTTTTTTTTCTATGTCACTCTTCAGTTTTCACGCAAAGATCTACATGACAAATTCTCAGTTGAGTTCAATTCCAGGAAAAGTTTTGTTTCGAAAATGAATCTGTATGCTTTCTGTTGTCCAAAATCCCAAACTATGCGATCCAGTGTAGTTTTGTTTGTCTCTAAGCTGCCAGAAAATTTAGAGCCAAATTCATTGTTCAAGTGTTGTAATCTGCTAAATTCAGGCCATTCAAAATATCAACTCCTGTTGCTTTGCTTTCTCCTGAGTTTCTTTGCACTTAGTTTTAGCCTAAGTTGTCTCGCTCCGTGCCCAAGCCTGTCACTAGGTTTTACCTCGTTATCTCTGGGATCTTCCCATCCCACCTCGTCACTGCTGTCATCCTGTGCTCAGGGATTCCGGCCTGGGTTCTACCAGGCCACACTCTTCTGCTCCAGACCAGAGCTTTCTAAGACACCAAGCGGATCCTATCCCACTACTCCTGTTTCAGTGAGATTCTCCTTGACTCTCAGAGCGCAGTTCAACCCTGGATTCTCCCACACTTCACTCACTCCCCTCCCTCCCTCTGGGTGATTTTGCACATGCTGTTCCCTCAGCCTAAAACAACCTTCCCTACTTTGTTTTCTTGGTGGCGAGGTTTTCAGCGCTTGGCCCCAGCAGTTACCTACTCTGTGGGCCTCTCCGGAGCTGGTTGGCCCTGCTCTGGGTTCTCTTAGTGTGCAGTACTCACCGTCAGGCCAGACCAGGGCTGGTTTTAATGTTTTGCTTGACTATCTAACTAGGATGGTGAGTTCCTGGAAGGAAGGGAGCTATCTTCTTCATCACGGTTCCTAAAGCCTAGCACATGGAACTGTAAGTCAATACATACGTGACACAGGCACAGTTCGGATCTTCTGGAACAAAAGGACTGGAGGCCAGCTGCCCCACTACCCTTCCTCAAAAACTGTCCCTGTTTGCCCTTGACTGCTGGAAGGATTCTGCTCCATCCTAGGCAGCCACCCTAAAGATTTTCTAATCCACTCCTCTGGTGTGTTTAATATTTGATAATGCAAGCAGAAAGGATTTTGTTCTTCCCTGTTATGAAGTAACCAGGGAGGGTGTGAGTTTAGTAACAAAATTACTGTAGAATGTCTATTATAACCCCATCACCCGGGACCATTATTCCCCGTGTAACTTGGACCATGAGCCAAGTCACGGCTCTTAGGTACATCTCAACCCCAGCTAGAGTCCACCAGCTCCCTCCCCACTACCAGCTGGTTACAGTGGAGTCGCTGCACTGGGCTTGCCCCAGTCTGTACTCCCGGGGCGGGGGACAGCCCAGCTTCCCCACAGTCCCAAGGCCAGGATTCCCTCAGAGGTCTGGCTGTCCCCCGGGGTTGGAATCCAGTTCTCCGTGGCCCTCCTAAACATCCTGACATCCTGTGTTACGAGACTCCCCCCAGGCTCCAGACTCCATTCTTAGGGGAAAAGGGCAAGAAAGAGGCGCACTCCATCGTCTTGACCTCCTCGCTTTCCCAAGGCTGCACATTCTGACCACAGTCGGGCACACACACACTCACGCCCCCGGGGACCGAGCGGGGCGCACGACTTTGCTCACGTCCCGCAGGTCGGGCTGAAGCGCCGCGGTCCCCACGTCCGCCCACGGGAAGCCCAGTCCGCGGTCTGCAAGGAGCCACTTCCCAGCTCCGGGTTGTCTCCTCCCTTCCCCCCGCGCGTCCCTCCCACGGTCCCCCCACGCACCCCCTGCCCCGTCTCCCCGCCCGGCCCTACCTCCAGGCGGGCAGCGGCTCCGCGGGCTCCGAGGCGCAGCTTGGGGGCGCCCGGGCGGGCGGGGGCTGCAGGCGGAGGGGGCCGCGGGCGCCATGGCCGGCCGCCGTCCGCGCTGCTGTCTGCCGGGCTCTCCCCGCGCCCGCGTCCCCGCCGCCCCGCCGGCGCTGTGGGCGAGTGCGAGGCGGGCCAGGCCCTCTCCCCGCGGCCCCGCGCCGCCGCCCCCCGCCCCCCGCCCCAGTGAGCTCATCCGCAGCTGGCGGGCGCCCGGCCCGTTGCCACGGCAACGCCTCTCCCAGGGCCGCGCGGGCTCGAGCAGCTCCAGTAAACAGGACCTTCTGCCGGACTCTTCCCCTCGCCTTCTTTTGGGGGGTGGGGAAATGCGCGGCTTAACCCTTTCCTTGCTGGAGACCCCCGCGTGGCCTTCTCCGTCTCCACCAGGCCCGGGACTTCTTCGCGCGAGGCGCTCAGCCCCGGGCTGACACGGGAGGTGGGCTCCACACTCCCAGCCTCCGGTTCCCTTCGGTCGTTCCCCGCGTGGGTGAGTGCTGGGACACGCCGGGCGGCACTTGGTGCCGTGCAGCTTGCAGTCCGGCTCGGCCACTGACGGCCAGGGCACACGCCAGGACAGCCCAGGGGCCCTCCGCGCGGAGCACGAGGGCGCGGGGGCGGAGGGCGGGCGGGAAGAGCTTCCGCGAGGGGAGGACTTGCAGCGCGCTCGCCGCCCCACTGACGAGGACCAACGACGCAGGAGCACAGACCGCAGGCTTTACAGCTGCCACAGGAGTGTACTGGAAGTGCTCTGAGCGTTTTATGCCGAGGACAATGGGGTGGGGGTGGGGGGACGGAAGGTTTCTGAGCAGACTTCCCTGATGCAAGGGAGACGGACCTGGCAGTGATGATTGATGGGTGTGGAGGGAAGGCTCCAAGCCCATCTCCATAGCAGGAGGAGTCATTTCTTGTCTTTTAGCTCAGGGGTCCCTAGAAGGAGGGGCCTGAAGAGCAAGGGAGGGGAAAAAAGGGAGAGGGAGGTGTAGCCTACTAATCCACAAAGGGGTGTGCAGGACAGAGGGAGAAAGACGAGAAATAAAGTATTGCAGCACGTGAGGAACGGTAGGTACTGCCTAGGCCTCTCTACCGACCGGGGGCCTGAGATCTGAAGGATTTACTCAGATGTCAGAGTCACAGGGACCAAGCTCTGTCTCCCTAGCAGAGGGTTTTGCTCCTTCTGTCAGATTTCTGAAGGTCGGCCAGGACTTGTTAAAGCTCCTGAAACTCCTTCATTGCCAGACGCACTTCAACTAAACTCGGTCAACGTTTAGAATACAAATCTGCAAGCATTTTCCAAGCATTTTCTTGGAAAGTGGAAGCGTCTAAATTGTTGTCTCGTTTGCTGAGGCATCATTCAATAGGATTTCACTTTCTACAAAAAGACCAGAGACTTGGCTTCTTGAGGGTTAATTATTCCCAGGGTCCTGGGGTGTCAGGAGGCAAACTGACAAAGTGGAGAAAATGCCAGATGGAAAACAACTGAGCTGAGAGCCCAGCTGGCTGCCTCCCCCAACCCATGCACAAAACCGGCCGGTTGCCTACAACGCTGTGGCTTCCAAATTGCTAGTCACAGCTCAGGTAGGTAGGCCATAGAGGAGGCTGCGGGAGCCCCTTAGTGACAATTCCTAGGTGGCAGGCTGCCATTCCTTCATCTCTGAGAGTTCTGGACACTAGCTTGTTTTAGAAAACTATTCCTGCCTCAGTTCATCCGGTCAGACTCTGATGAGCTATGTGGGTGCCCGATGTGGGATCCAAGTTTCCATCCCTGCCTGCCTGTCCCCTATCCCAGCCCAGCACTCCTCAGGGCTGGCTGCTCCATCCTTGGGTCATCCAATGGCTTTGTGGCCATGGCAGGGGGCCCACACATGGCTCCCTTCCCTCCTTTCCTATGTGGCCCTGCTCCTGCTGACGCTACCCCTGGTCGTTCCCAAGCCCTGGTTCTCTACCTCTAAGGTGGGCGCTCTGCACTGGAGCCTGGAAGACCCTCTCAGTGGTCCTCTCTTCTCCCAGCTCCTGACACTCCACCCTCCCTGTCTGTCCCGTTTCTCTCCACGATGGCAAGTGAGAAGCAGGGGAGGAGGTGGCACCTGGCCTCAAGTCAGGAAAGGTGCAGGTGGGAGGAGGGGGAAAGAGTTGATTTTTCTTGATTTTCAATCCTGCCTTTTCCACCGTGCACAGCTATGGGGCGCTGCAGAGCATCTCTTACCCCCCCTCCCCACCGCGCTCCTCTTCCCTCAGCTTCCTGTGGAGGAGCAAGGGCTCTGGCTCGGAAGGCCGAATCCAGCTCTGCAGCAGGTTGCTTCTCCTCTAACCCTCAGTGTCTTCATCTGTAAGGTGGAAACAGCAACCGTTAGACACCTGAGCGTCGTGCGGTGGGGATTAAAGCAGAGCAAGTAAAGGGTGTTGTTCTGGGCCTGGCCGTGGGGGGCGCTCTGGGTTAGCGTCTGTTTGTTACTCATTTCCTAGTCTCGGAGAGCACAAGTGTGCTCGGAGTTCAAGAGCGGGGAGCAGCTCCCCCATCGGAGCTGAGCCTCCCTCTTCCCTACTCCTTTTAGGTCCAGGGCCTCTGCCAGAGCCTGGCCAGCAGCACCGAACCCACTTCATCTCAGCTACTCGCCAAATGAAACAGACCAAGGGATGGGAGAGGCCAGGCCTGGTTAGGACAGGGAGAGAGCCTTTGAACAGCTCTCCAAAAATTATTTAATTTCCACTTAAATTCCTCTTGGATGCTAAACATTTACTGAGCATCTTTTCAGTTCCAGGCACTTTCCATGTGTCACGTCATGTCATTCTCCCCACGCGCCTGAGCAATTAAATATTACGCCTACCATTTTATGGGTGGGAAAACCAAGTTCCAGGAGGTTATGTGCCTTATTTGCGGTCGCAAAGGCCCAGGCCTGTCTGGCTCCAGCCACATTCTTTCTGTTACACCAGGTTTCCTGAGAGCAGTGGCTGTGCCCAGGGCCCCTCACCGGCTCTGGAGGGATTTCTGGATCGGCATTCAGTCTACGTCCCGGTCCTGTGCCCTACTGTGGAGGGCACGGGCAGTGCAGGTCCTTGTGACACGTCTGACTCCCCACTCCCTGGAGATCAGGCAGCCGTGTTTGCCTCACGTATTCATTCCTTCTCAGCCCCTTGACAGCAACCCGCTCCAATCTCATTGCCAGCGGTCTGCCAGTGCATAGCTGAAAGGTATGCACACAGTAGATGATGGATGAGGGGTTCGGTTATGTTATGATTATTATTATTTTATCTTGAATGCTGGCATGGGGAGAGGAATCATTTATCTATGCTTAGGCCCATGATATTCGGATGGAGTAGAGCAAGGAAGGAACTTATTACAGCAGGGAAAAGTCACCTTGACCTGCCCTTGGAGAAGATCCTCCTCACCCTTCTGACCGGCCTGAGTGTGGACCTGAGCTCGCTGAGTCACTGGGGCCAGCAGCAGGGCTCCCCTTCAGTCTTTCATGGGCATACTACTTCTTCCCTCCTCGGGAGGCCAGCGTCCTCCTGCCACTCTTACTCCGTTGCCAGTCCCATCCTTGGCCCTATCTCCCTGCCTCGAAAGGCTGGACGTGAGTTCCTTCCCCTCCCACTACAACCCTCTGCTGGCTCCCTCTGAGGAAACAAAACCAAGCCAAGCAGCCCACACAAACCTCAAACCCAGCCTTGGTTTGTTCTTGGTCCCAATCAAAAGTCATCCAGGAGGTATGGGATAGAAGAGGAAGGGAGGGGCAGCACAGGCCACCCAAGGGAAGGGGAGCGGGGCCCAGTCTGAGGGCTCCAGGGCTCCTTCGTCCTCCCTGGGCTTTCGAAGGCCTGTGTTTGCCTGCCATCACTCTGTCTCCCTTCCCCTCCCCTCTTGGGGTGTTCTCCTACCTTCTACCTCCCATGCTGGGCTGGGACAGGGCAGCTGTGGGGCCCATTAGGGGGTGCTGTGGAGTAAGTGGCATTTATCACCACAGACCTCTGACATTTGTCAGGGAATCTCAAAGGATCACCAAATCGGCAAATACCACAGTAACATAATTTTTTGCCTAAGCACCATCTGTTTCACTTATTTGCCCCTACCTTACTTTGGAGGGTCATTTTTTTTTTCCCCACAAAGAATTAAAGCATTCATAATTTTATAAGGATTGGGGTGTTGATGACAAAAGCAGAGACAAAGTCATGGACATTCTGCAGCATTCACCATTCGGCAAAGTCTCAAGTGTGAGGCCTGCAATGCCAGATACCCCTCTATGCTTCCATTCCTTTCTGTTCTTTTTGGGAGACCCAGCTGAACATTCAGGAAGGGAACAAGACTGTGGTGATTTCAATTCTTTTCTGAGGCACAAATGTTGATGTCTAAGCTGTTCTAGCTCTTCCTGTTCACCGTGATTCCAGAACACAATTGGGCGGCTCTGGACCGTGCTGAGGACGTGAGGTTCCCCACCTTGCTTCTTAGCGCCTTCCCTGCCTATCTCCTGGCCGACTACACAATCTCCTCAGACCCGAGCAGGGACGCGAGAACCCTCTTCAACATTTTCATCACACAAACTTAGGAGCTGGGCGCTGCACCCGTGGACTCAAAGCCTGCCGCCTCATCCTCCTGCTGACATCCACGCAGACCCTCATCTCAGCCTTTGACCTCCACAGGCCTTAAATCTCTGCCCTGCCTCGCAGAGGCCACACCTTGCTTGGGGGAAAAAAAGCAGAATCTAATCTTCCCCATAAGGACCCTAATGCAGGGGGGCTGGGATGGGGCCGGGGAGTCTGCACTTTCACACACGCCCCAGGTGTTTTCAAGGAGGTGGCTCAAGTCCCCACTGGTGACACACTGGTGCAGAGCCTGTTCACAGGGGGACGAAATGGGGGAGACCGCAGCAGGTGTGTGCAGGGGTTTCCCTTCTCTGATATTCTGTTCCGAAGAAAGTGAGTGTGGGAGGGTGGGGGTGCTGAAAGGCTCTCAGCAGAGACCCGTCCTCCACAAGGAGCTGCACCTAGTGGTTCCCATCTAGGGATACCTTTGCTCCCCAGGAGACATTTGGCAGTGTTTGAAGACATGTTTTAAAGTCACGATTGGGAAAGGAGGTTGTTTCTGGCATTCTGTGGGTAGAAGCCAGACATGCTGCTAAACATTTGACGGTGCACAGGACAGTTTCCCCTCCCCGTCGCATCCCCCTTGCCCCTAGAACAAAGAATTATTGACCAAGTATTTGCCCTGCATGGCATCTGCTCTGGGACAAGGTTACATGAGATGCTAAAGTCACTGTCATTTGGATCATGTGAAAAGATAAGCACAGCCAGGTGGGCCTTTGCAACCCCCTACCCCCCCAGCCCATTCCTTCTCAGCTGGGTCTGGGAACCCGGAGGAAGCTTTGGTCACGAGCAAATGGTGCCACCTAGTGCTACTCGAGTTAACAACACCACCAGGAACAGCTCCAAGAATGGGAAACTGTAATTAGCTGGCTTCTGTTGTGGAGAAGATTCTACAGGGGGAAAGAAACAAAGATCACCCAAATGAGAACAAACAGAGGCTACTTCTTCATTTCTTTCTAAGCTAAGCAGCGCCACGAAGGCCTTAAGGCAGAACTTCCATAATGTGGCCTCCAAATTTGTGAAGCTTTCTGTATCTGTCCCATGAAGTAGCAAGAGAAACAACTGTCATTTATCCAGATACCGTCCATAACAGTATTTGCTAACATTTATTGACTCGTGGGGCTCAGCATGTGACACAGATTCTGGTCTACTGCTTTCAACAGCTTCAAGAGGCAGGTACTATTCTTACCTCCATTTGACAAGTGAGGGAGGAATAGAGGCTCTGAGAGGAGAGGTACCTTGTCCCCAAGGTTATACAGGTTAAACAGAGCCGGGAATAGAAGCCAGGCTTACTTAGCTCCAGAATTTTGCTCTTAATTACTGTTAAAGATATTAATTGCCAGAGTCATAACTATAAGTCTAGAGAATCTAGACAGCTTTAGTCGGGCTCCCTTCCCCAATTAGCTTACGGAGCAACAGAGGCACAGAGAGACTTGACTGCGTCGCGTTATTCCCTCCTAATTTGCAGGCTAAGGCCCAGGGCCTCTGGTTTCAAATTAAGTCCTGAATAAGCCCTTTGGTGAGTCAGAGGTATACAAGATTATGTCACACACCTTTGGCACGGGGTGGGTAAATAAATCAGGAAGAAGTTGGAAAGGGGATAATTAATGGCTAGCCATATTTGAAACCAGTGGTGGTAGAGATGACGTCTGTCTTGGGAACGGCAAAGGGGTCTGCAGAATCTTGCGGAAACGGGAAATGGGTTATTGGTTAACAGGGCAGGAGTAGCCAAAGGTCACTCCCCATTCCTGCCTGTATCAGCAGCCCAGGTCCCCAAATTTTCAGGTACTCCTTAGGGCTTCGGAGTTGCAGTCACACTTCCAGCCGCGGGAACCACCTGTGGGCCTCTCTCCCCAGGGCTTCTTCCACTTGCAGGGCCCACAGACCAGGCCTGGGCAGGCTTCCATGGAAGCCTCTTACCCACATGCAGATAAAGGGTTGTATGTAGAGAGGTGGCTGTGCTATCCGGGGAGGGCAGCCTCCTACACCCCCCAGGAGGAGACTAGGACCACTGGGCCTGCTCTGCGCGAGTTGGCTTATTTCCAAGCTCCGTTTCTCTCCGTCCTGCTCTCTAGAGCCACCTGACCTTCCTTTGGTTCTTCAAGGTTAAAACAAACAGCCACCCCCCCCCAAAAAAAAAAAAAAAACAACACCTCACAGCAAACTGTTTCCTATTTCAGGGCTTTATTCTTTGTGTCTGAGCCCCCTCCCCCCATGCCTCCCTTTCTCTCCATAGTAGCCGCATCCTATTGGTTCTCCTGATTGGTTCAGTTTCATGGCTCTCGCCACACGTCGAAATTGCACATCATGTGTTCCCTATATGGTCTCCCTAAGTGGTCAGCCTGTAAGGCCAGGTGTGTTTCAAGTTTCCAGCGCCCAGCACGATAGTAGCTCAATACATATGCCTGAGCCTCTTTGCATATTAGATTCAGCTTAAGAAATACTTACGGGGCTCAGTAAGTATTAGCTGAATCAATGAACAGGGCCTTTAAGGAGCCAGTCCCCAAGGTCCGAACCGGGCGCCCAAGGACAACCTGTCTCCCTCAACCCCCGCCCCAACCCTCCATCCCACGGAACTGAAACCCAGATGTGTTCAGAACCGTCTTGCAATTCACGGCGCATTTCAGCGTTTCCAGGTAGCGTTTCCTCCACACTCTTTGCAAGGAAAGCTACGAAGGTGTCAGCGGAGACACGCATGTGGGGACGCACGAAAGGCGCGTTTGCGTTTTGCGTTAAATTTGTATCGGGGACCCGGGACCAACAGCCAGCTGAGCCTCAGCGGGTGCGGGCGCCGCGTCCGCTTTAAGGGGCGGTCTCCGAGCCGGTGGGCGGGGCGCTCCCGGGAGGCCGGTCCCCGCCCTCCGCGCCGCGTCCCTGCTCCCGCCGCCCGGTCCCCGCCCGCGTCCTTGCTCCCGCCGCCCGGTCCCCGCCCGCGTCCTTGCTCCCGCCGCCCGGTCCCCGCCCTCCGCGCCGCGTCCTTGCTCCCGCCGCCCGGTCCCCGCCCTCCGCGCCGCGTCCCTGCTCCCGCCGCCCGGTCCCCGCCCGCGTCCCTGCTCCCGCCGCCCGGTCCCCGCCCTCCGCGCCGCGTCCCTGCTCCCGCCGCCCGGTCCCCGCCCGCGTCCTTGCTCCCGCCGCCCGGTCCCCGCCCTCCGTAGGGCGCCCCCACCCCGCGCTCGGTGCTCGGATCCCAGGCCCTCCGCACCACCTCTCCGCTCTCGGCGCCCTTCGCCCCGGCCCTCTGCTCCCCTCCCCGCCCTTGGCGCCTCGGCCCCCCCACGCCTCTCTGTGCCGCAGCCCTTGGCAGCACCCACACCCCCTCCGGACGCTACTCCCAACCCCGCTCGGCCCCTGGGCGCTCCCGCCCTCTGCGGGTGCCCGAACGCAGCCGCGATCCCGCGCCGGCCCTGGTGCGCGCGGGGGCCCTGCGGCCGCCGGCTCTGTCTCCCCCAGCCGGGCCACCTCGCGCAGGTCGCGTGCCCGCCCTAGGCCTGACCTCGCGTGTGGCTTGGCCCCTCCGGTTCTCCCAGCGGGTTCAGTTCTGAAAGCCCCCGGGCGTGGGCTCCTAGGGGGCCTCGGGCCTGAGGCCAAGGAGCGAGTGGGGCGCGGAGCTGGGAGGGACGGATGGGCTGGCGCCTCCTGCGGCCGAGGCGGGGTAGGGCTGGTGGCCTGGGGGAGGGGTGCAGCCCTGCAGGGGCAGGACGAGGAGCAGCACCCGGCTTGGACTACACTTGAGCTTCGTGGGAACGGGCGGCTGCCGCACTTTTAAGTAGAATACTCAGCTGTGGTCTTGGACTTATGTCAGCCTTGCCGAAGTGTGAACATAGGTAGGTGCCTTTTGAGTGCAGGTGGCCTAGGCTGTGGACCTCCGGGAGAGGATGGTGACCCCCTGGCGCATTTCTGTCAGGGTCTGCTTGTCGCACCTCAGGGGTTTTGCGCTCAGAAGGAAACTCAGCCTCCTAAGACCCTCTGGATGCCCTCACAATACCAGACTCTGTTGGCTTCTGTTTGGCACTTTGCCCAGACTCATCTCTGTCTATGGGGACATTGGTGAGGGGGCCTCTGAGAACCTGTGTCAGCGAAGGGCCAGCTGGAGTGACCTGGATGAAAATGGGACTCTGGACAGCGTCTCCCAAGAGGGGCGGCTAGGCTGTCTCCTCCTGCACCTCCGGATTTGGCTCCGGGCTGGGGCTCTCTTGGTGAAATTCTTCCCCCTCCTTCTGCTCTACCCCCTCACCTACCTGGCTCCCAGCGTCTCTAGCCTCTGGCTCCACCTGTTTCTGAAAGCCACTGAGACTTCAGGACCAACATACATCAAACTGGGCCAGTGGGCCAGCACCCGGCGAGATCTCTTCTCAGAGGCTTTCTGTGCCCAGTTTTCCAAGCTGCACGTCCAGGTGACCCCGCACCCTTGGACTCACACTGAGCACATCCTGCGGCAGGCATTTGGGGAGGACTGGGGGAGAGTCCTCTGCTTTGAGAAGCAGGAACCTGTGGGTTCAGGCTGCGTGGCCCAAGTGTACAAAGCACGTGCCGATCCTGCCTTCCTGGACAATGTCAGCACCCAGAGACTTGCCAAGGCCTCCAGTCTGCAGCCTTCTTCCGAAGCGGGGGCAGCTGGCAGGCTGAGAGAGCTCTCCAGACACCTGGAGAAGGGGTGGAGGCCTCAAGGAAGCCTTGCTGACCAGGCATTTCTAGAAAGGCTGCTCCTTCCCACAGCTGACCTGGTTGGATCCAACGCAGAGGCTCCAGCACCTGCCCACCTACCTGAACCAGATCACCTCGTTCCTGTGGCAGTGAAAGTAAGTGCTCTAAAATCTCACCAAACCCATGGAGCTGTCCCAGATCAGGAAACCCCCGTGCAAATCACCCCACGTTGCCTTCCATTGCTTTCTATTCGCTTTACCACTATCCGAACGCTTGTGATGTGCAAGCTGTTTTATTCCTTGCTTGAGGGAGTGGTGCTGTGAACCATCTGAGAAAGGAAAATGAAGAGAGTTTGGAGCTCGCTGCCTCTGCGTGTGGAGGGGCCACACTCCAGCTGGCCTGCTCCTCTGGGGTCAGGAGACAGACTAGGCCAGACATGCTGTGGCAAGCCCAGGGTGGCAGTGTTCATTTTCTTTCTTCATTTCCGGTCGCCCCAGCCCGGGCTCCATCATTTCTCATCTCTATACTCTTCCATCCCCATTCAGCATGACCCAGGGAAACTGGCAGACACGGACAGCAGGTACCCTGATGCTCTCTTTACCCCCTCGGAGAAAGCCCTCCCAGCGGTGCCTCACTTCACACCTACTGAATCACACTTTCCAAGGAGGAGCCTGGGGCCTGGCCTTTTATAAATGCTGCAAGTGGTTCTCGTAGTCAGGCACATTTGGGAAACACCAGACCAAAATATCCTGAAAGTGCCTCCCCCCATGGAAGACAAAAGGAGGGGATGCCAGCTGTGTACCAGGAAATGCCAGTAATGTCTGACGCATTCCTGAGTCTTCATTAGATGCCTTTGGGGTAGGCATTTATTTTACTTACATGTATTCACTTATGCCCGACTTTGTTCCTAAAAGGACATGAGGTGGAGGTGTGGGCTGTCATCTCCATGTTGTAAACGATGAAACACGAGGCTGAGAGGTTGAGTAGCCTGCCCAGTTTCATACTGGGAATGAGTTGCAGGACTGAGTTGAAACCAGAATTCTCCCCATCCCGATCCCGCCGCAGGGCATCCCTGCTGCAGTTCTCTGGGGTCTTACTTACCAGGCTGTGACAACCTTATGCGGAATGACCCCATGTGCTCAGGACAAAGCACATTCCCAGCCCCATTCCCTCAGTAGGTGGTTCAGGAGGTCTCGGAGGAGCCCGGGAGCCCACGTGTCACCGAGCACCCCACAGTGACTTTTACACACTCTTTGGGAGTCACTGATCTAACAACGTATTCGGGAAGAAAAGCCAGGAGAAAGGGGGGCTGCAGCGTCCCGGGTGTTGGGACCACTTCCCCTTCGCTCTGATGAGAAGCCAGTCTGGCCTGGCTCTCCTTCCATGGTGGGACCCAGCCCTGGCTGGGTGAGTGTGCCCTCCTGGTCCCTCCTGTGTCTCACTGTCCCTCTTTTTGGCAGGTTTTGCACCCTGGCCTGCTCTCTCAGGTGCAGATGGACCTGCTGCTGATGAAGGTGGGCAGCCAAGTCCTTGCATTTTTGCCAGGAATCAAGTGGCTTAGCTTGCCCGAGATTGTGGAGGAATTTGAGAAGCTCATGGTCCAGCAGGTGAATTCTCCTTCCCTCACTTGTAAATAGCATCTAATACAGTTCTTGCCATCAGCAGCTGTGTAGTAAATGCTGAACGAATGAGTGAATCCCAGTCAGCCCTGGGTAGTACGGTGTGTGAGTCAGGGTTAGTAACACTAGCTGATGTAACAAGGAAACCCAATCTCAGGGGCTTAATGCGACAGCTTATTGCTTATATCCAAGTTCCAACAGGTGAACTGAAGGAGTGAGAGGGAGCTCCACCCCAGAGTTATTCAGGGACCCAGTGTCCTCCCCAGTTTGACACTGCCATCTTCAGATGTGTCATCTCGGGTTAGTGTGGGATGGGGAGAGACCAGGGACGGTTACGTAAGAGAATGTGCGGCCTGGCTTGGAGGTGACGAGCATCACCTCTTCCTGGTCTGCGTAGCTCAGCTTTAATCACACGGGCCCAATGTAACTGCAAGGGTGCTTGGGAAATAAAGTCTTTCTTAGTGTCTGAGGCAAGTGAAAGAATCCTGACGGAACATACAGTTATCTGTGTCACCACCGGTGGTTGAACTCCAGGGTGGTAAGAATAATTAGCGAAGTCACACACTGTGCCTCTGTTTGGCTTTGTTTCCAGGGCTTTTAAGTACCCAAGGACCTCCTCCCTGTCCAGGACCCTGGGGACACTTGTTTAAGTAGCCAGACTTGGTGAACACACTTAGGGGGCCGTCAGGGCTCCAAGGAGGCACCCATCCTGGCTCCCCACTGCAGAAATTGGCAGTCTTTCAGAAGCAGTGTGCCACGCCTTCACTCACATCCTCGGACATAAGGTTTTAAGTCCCAGCGATGTGTTTACTGGTTAGAAAGCTTTGCTTTATGCTATGGAGCAATGTAGCTTTGATAAAAGAAAATTGAAACAGAGAAAATAGCTTCTATTCCAATAACCCTCTCTGTATTCATTATTCTCAGTTAGTTCTGCCACCCATCTGAGCTGCAGTCCCCACTTTAGAAGTCTGAGCGACATCTTGGGGTCCCATCACATTAAACTCAAATCTCTGTATCTCCCCGCATGTTGCCTCAAACATCAGCTCTTCCTACTCACTGCATCTCGCAGTACTCCTGTCTCCTTCCCAGAGCGTGGATGTAAATGTGGGAGACTGGTAAAAGCTGAACGAAGCACACAAGAGGAACAGACAGTAGGCAGGGGGTGCTGACCTGTAAACACTGCAGTCCAGTGTGGTCAGCGTTACAGGCGTCTACAGGTGCCGCTGGGTTCAGCTGGGGCCCGAGAGAGGACGTGGTCATTCCATCCTGAGGCTCAAGGCTCCCTAGGCTTGAGTTGGGTCTTGAAAGGTGAGTGGTATTTACAGTCGGGTCAAATGGGGGAAGAACATTCCAATCAGAGGGAATGAGGAAGGCAAAGGAGAGTAGGTCAAGCAGGCTGGATGTTCAGAACCATTCAGACCGAGTGAAGTTAGAGTTTGGGGTGGTAGAGGAAGTGGGAGGCACAAGAGGTAGACGTGAAGAAAGAAGCAAGGGCCAAACCATGGCCCACCTTGGATGTCATCCCAGAGAAGTCAGACTTCATCTGCAGGTAGCACGGGACAGCAGAAGATGGACTGGAAAGGGACGATGGGGGGTCAGGGAGTCCCACTCAGACGCTTCTGTTAGGGGTCAGGTGACTGGCTGCGACTCACCTTGGGAGAAGCAGTGAGAGGGAGAAGGGCAATAGATGTGAGTGGTTAGGGCTGCGGAGCGGATGGCACTGAGCACGGATGGCTGTGGAGGGTAAGAGGGAAGGAGTAATCTGCAGACTCTCAAGTGACGGGGTCGTGGGGTGTGTGCGGATGTGTGCAAGTGCTGGTGAGACATCAAGTTCAAGGGTCTGGGCTTCCCCAGGGCAACATCCAGACGTTCTGGAATGTAAATCTGGGGACTGGCAGAGGGGGTCTGTCATCGGGAGGTGCTAGCTGAGGACACGGAGGGCTGGAGAGGGAGAGCAAACGCTGGGGAAGGTCAGGAGCTGGAGAGCACCAGCATTTGTGGGGTACATTCAGGAGGAATGGCCAGGAGACCAGACCCAGACAGAGCAGTTGAGAGGCCGGGCGAGAAACAGGAGAGTCAAGAGCAGGTGCCAAGGGAAGGGGGTTCAGGAAGACACCAGTACCGGGGACCCAGAGAGTTAGTGGGGTAACAACGGACAGGGCCTTTGAGTCTAGCAAGCGAGAGGCTTGGTGAGTTGGGGGACAGCAGTGTCAGTGTAGTGGGGTGGAGGGGAGAGCGGCCCTGCGATGGAAGCAGGCCTTAGTGGAGGGAAGGGCTGGAGGGCAGGCCAGTGAGGGCAGTGGGCCCAGATTGGCCCGAAGCTAAACCCCTGGGAGATGGGGCAAGGGGCCGTGTGACCGGGCTGAGCAGGGAAGGAAGAGCGGGAGGCGGCGAGGCCCAAGTGCTGCTAAGGTGTCACAAGGAGGCTCAGGACTTGGGGGGGGAGGGCTCTGGTCTCAGAACGCCTCCTCCTGTGTCTTCTGAGAGGCTGCAGGGAGAAGCAGGAGGGGAAGGCAGGGGACCCTCGTGACTTGCTAGCTCTTTGGCAGTTCAGGTGTTGCTATCCCTGTGCCCCGACTGCCCCCTCATCTTTTCCCTCCGTTTCCCTGTAGATCGACCTGCGCTATGAAGCCCGGAATCTAGAACACTTCCAGTGCAACTTCCTGAACATGAATTCTGTCAAATTCCCCACCCCTCTGCATCCCTTTGTCACCAGGGATGTTTTGGTGGAAACATATGAAGTAAGAGCCAGAACTTACCTGGCTGTGCATTCACTCACATCGGGTCGTCTCTGCTTCACATGACGGCTTTAGTCTGAAACGACAAAAGCCGAGAGAGCACGTGATTACGTGCGAGAGGAGTTTGGCTATGACGTGAGGGTGGGCAGTAGCACAGTGAGCTGGCCGAGAGCCTGGCTGTGGCCTCAGACTTTCTGGATTTGAGCATCTGCTCTGCCATTTCATTTGCTGGGTGACTTCAGTTTCCTTGTGTATGACAGGGGGGCCACCATTCCCGCCTCATAGGGTTGTCCCAGGAATCAGTGACACATTGAATGCCAAGTGCCCTCAGGAGTTTGCACAGAGAAAGTGCCCAAGGAGTGTTTGTGTCACGTGATGGGCCGTAGCTGTCTCCTGGTCCCGCCTCCTTTGTAAACATGGTAATGAGATCCAGGGAAGTGACACCGTGTCCTAAATGTACTAGCTGCGTGATCTTGAGCAAGTTACACTCTTGGGGCTTCGGTTCTTTTATTTGTTAATTAGGGATAGATAATAAGATCTATCTCAACGGGCTGCTCTGACAAACAACTAACCTACATGAAATGTTTCTTCACTAGCTCCCCTTTCTTCTCTCTTCCTTTTTTTTCCTTTTTCTGGTTTCCTGCTTAAGGTCGCAGAGCTCACTCGTCCCTATTGGCTGATTCTTGACCAGAAACTAGCTCTCCAGGGTCTGCTTCTGCCTCTCCCCACGACATTACAACAGCATCCTTACCTGTGGGTGGCAGAGCCAACGGGTTTCCTCTCTAACAAACCCATGGGACTTGTTTTCCTTTGAGAAGTGTTATGGAAGGGAAATGTAAATAGGTTAAAAGCAACTTGCGGGTGACAGACTCTTAGGGGCTCTAAGAAAGGAACAACTCTGGGTTACTTCCGATCGATGGGAAAGCAACACAGCTGTGTGCCGTGGGGCGAGGAGCTGGGCTTCCGGTGTAAAGCTCTTCCTCCCTCATCTTCCCTAGGAGAGCGTGCCCGTGTCCAGTTACCAGCAGGCGGGGATTCCCACTGACTTGAAGAGGAAGATTGCGCGCCTGGGGATCAACATGCTGCTGAAGATGGTGAGCCGGTGGGCTGGGAGGGAGTGTGCAGGCGCAGCACGTGGCCGAGGCCAGTGGGGAGAGGGTGGGGCCACTGCTTGGCTACTGTGGGCAGAGGGCAAGCCAAGGCCGAAGTCCGCTCTAGAAACAGCTGAGCCTACTCAGATGCCCGTTCATTCTGCAGCTTTCTGTTAGCTCTTCCTCTGGCTTGCACTCTGTCACCCTGCAAGTGCTGTGGGAAGGCTGGGGCACAAGACCCAGGCCCTGCCCAGGTGGCTACAGTTAGGACAGACAGCTGAAGACGTCGTATGTTAAATGCTACTGCATTCACTCATTCAGGTATTTATTGAGCATTTGCTATGTGCCAGGCAGCACTGGATTTAGAGTAGTGAGCAAAACAGCCATGATTACACTGTTCATGGAAGTACCGTTTAGTGGGAAGACAGTCCTTGAAAAAGTAAGTGATACATGGGGTAAGCACAGGCCCCAAAGGGTCGTTTACGAGAGGCCTGTCCTGGCCCAGGCATTTATTCAGGAAGTGGCTCCATCAGCTAGAATGTAAAGGAAGTCTAGTGTCACCGATGAGAGGATGGCCTGACAATGATTAAATGAGTTGACATTTGTAAAAGCACATAGTGAGCCCTAAGCAATGTCAGTTATTGTCATCGTTGGAAGTGACAGTAGTGACCCAGCCTTGTTAGCAGCTCACATGCAGGAGCAAAGAAAGGAGATGCTGAGGTCGCCTGGGGTCTGATGACCTGGGTCTGTAGCCTGCATCCAGGAGGAGTCCTCTGAGAGCTGCTCCAGAAGCAGCTGCTCTGCACCACAGCACCCAGCACCCCTGCACCTCTCACCTCTGCACCTCTCACTCCTGCATCTCTCACCACTGCACCTCAGCACTGGGTCTCCTCCTTGCCCTTGTAGAAGGATTGCTGGTGGTTTCTCTGACCACTGAGATGATCTTTCAAGGGAGGCAGATCTCTGTTCCACAAAGTCACACCTGACTTCCTGTCTGTCAGAGTCCCTGGGGCTTTCATTCCTGCTTAGCAGGTTCCAAGCCATTTCTGCCTGCCTACCCGATTGTGTGTGGAAGTACGCAGTTGTCAGTACCATTGTTAGACGTCACTCTATGGACAGGGGAAATCTGATTTATGAAATATTTTGAAGGAAAGGAAGTTCCATAATAATAACAACAGAGAGGTTTGGGGAAAATCTTTAAAGAATGAGTAGGTAGTTATTTTTAATTTGAGTATTAATTGCTCAAATCAGAGTAAAAATAAGTATTTTGAAATGCAGTATGGTCTTTGATTTTTCATGTTCCCTATAATCTTTTTTAATGCTTTTGACTTTGAGAATAACTTTTCTCTTGAAACCATCAACCTGGCCTGTTCCTGTACAAATTCTGGGTTGATGACATCAAACAAGGAAGCCTTATAAACTGCACACCTCTCTGCCATTGTAATTGATCACTGGAAACATACTGTCACGTGGAAGCATCTTCCGCATGTGGCTGGGTGGTGGGGATGGTGAGGGCTCACTCAGCCTCGAAAGCGCTGATCTCTTCCCAGATATTTGTGGACAACTTCGTCCATGCGGACCTTCACCCTGGGAACATCCTGGTCCAGGGTGCGGACGGTTTGTCCGTGAGCCCAGAGGCGCGGCTGCAGCACGTGGACATCGGTGACACGCTGGTGGTGGCCGTGACACCTGCCCAGTGCCCTCTGTGCCTGGTGCTCCTGGATGCTGGCATCGTGGCCACACTGCAGGCTGCTGACCTGAGAAACTTCCGGGCAGTCTTCACGGCCGTGGCGATGGGGCAGGTGAGACCCGCTGGGCCCTCAGGAGTTGGGCCAAAACTTTTATTTTAGGCTCTTGGGAACGTCAGGGCTCCTTGGCCTTTGTCATTCTGGTAAGTGCCTATGTTTGCTGGGGCGCTCCTGATGGGACGTCAGGGGTCTTCAGTCAGGATGTGCTCGTGCCCACGGCTGAGGCCAGCTTCAAGCAGCTCATGCTTTGGGATGGGAAGAAATGCCTCCTTCCCAAACGCCGTCATGTGGTGCTGGTAGTTTGTGTGGTGGTTTTTCTTCCTTCAGCGAGCGTACAGGGGGCAGTAGGACGGCTAGCTTCCTGACGGCCAGTGCCATCTGCTGTGATGTGGGGCGTCGGTGCCAAGTGGCAGCACAGAGAACTTCCCCTCAAGTGCGGGCAGACACGCTGGAACCTCTGGTGTGGGGGAGCATGGGTAGACTCTAACCCCCCACCCCGTGGTTCTGAGGGGCTCCAGAATTATTATTTAGAGAAAGGGGTTCAGCAAGGCCTCTGCAGAGTCAACATAGTACTACATCAAAGTGACAATGAAGAAACTCTCTGGGTGGCTGGTACAAAATTCTCCAGCAAGAAAGACCCTGGGTAGAGTGAGCTGTTTAAAAACAAAGATGGGCAAAATTCAGGGAGTCTCTACTTAGTTTCCGAGGGGGCAAAGGCTTGAGCCTGAGCCGGTTTAAAAGTGTCCCCTGGGCCCAGGTTAAACACTGGGCGCAGTGGTGGGTGGGTGGGGGGCCTTCCCGGGCACAGGTTTGGGTGAAGGAGGAAGGTCATAGCTCAAGGAGGGAGAGCTTGACTCCCGGGGCAGTGCTGCGGATGCGGAAATGCATTAGCAGTGCCCGCCAGGGCAGGCAGGTATTCAGGGGGTCCATGGAGGCTTTGGTCAGACGGTGTCCTGGGCAGAGGTGGAGAGAAGGCTGGAACACAGAGGCTGGGTCAGCTGTGAGGAGGGGATTCTGCTGGGGCAGGAAGAGAGCCCACGAGGACAGTGGCTGGTCCAACCTGGTGGCAGGTCCTGGTGGCTTTGGGCCAGGCTGGTTGGTCAGCAGTGCTGCAGGGCGCATGTGCAGCAGGACACTGGCTTTGGGGCTGTGCCCCGTGTGGCTCTGGAGGGCAAAGGAGACAGCACACCGCTTTGCCCTGACTATGCGAAGCCCAGGGAAGATCCCACTGACCAAGATAGACTTCGAAAGACTGGTCGGTTACCAGGTCTTCTGGAGGGGCAAAATTAGACAGGATTGGTGGCCAAAAGCAGGATGGTAGAAGAATTAGGTGGCAGCAAGTCGGACAAGAAGTTTGGGCAGAGCATCTAGTTTTGTGCCCTCCTGACTCTACCAAGTGTCTTGTCTTTTGCATTTTCCAGGGCCAAAGAGTGGCTGAGCTCATCCTGCATCACGCTCGGGCCAGCGAGTGCAAGGATGTGGAGGGATTCAAGGCTGAGATGGCCACACTTGTGACCCAGGCCAGGAAGAACACAATCACCCTGGAAAAGGTGAGCAGGGGCAGGGCCTGCATACTTTCCTTGCCCTTGGACAAAGCAAATCCTAGGTTGAAGGGACACCTCTTTATGGGGAGACGTCTCGAGGGGGTGTGAGTTTTACGGCAGATGAACAAACCTTTCCTCTGCCCACATCCTCCAGGTACAAGGAGGCCCTCTGAAATCCCTGGCTCTCAAGAGTGCTTCTGGGGTGGCTGCCGCGACAGTGACATTTTATAGTGCCCCACCCCTCCCTGTCCGGGGTGTAGCTGCTCTGTGGCTTCATCTGTATCTGGAGAGAGGGCCGACTAAGGTCCCTGCGCAGCCAAAGGACAGACCAATGTTCACATCCTTTTAGATCTGAACCAGAGCCCACTTTGTATCTTACATACAGTGCTAACAAACCTGACTGTTTTCTCCCCAAGTTCATGGTCTGCTCTAGCAAGGAGTGACCCATTGGCAGTGAGGAGCAGCTGGCACCCTGGCACTGCCAGTCTTTCTTATTCAGATGTGGTTTTTATGTGTGCTGGCAGTAGACACACACAGGGTAGCTGGGCCTCCAGGCCTGTCCCTTGGATGGGGTCTCTGAACTCATTTGAGATGGGAGTTGGGCTCGTGCGTGTGCACTCCTTCTGGAGTTTGTCAGACAGTCCCTTTCCGCTCACGTGTGTGCACGCGCACAGGGGTGTGTGGTGGGACGGGGGGCGGGGGTGGTCAGGGCCCTGGAAGGAGAGAAGCCGCTCCTGGGGGCTCTGTACTCTCCGCAGTCAGCTTTATTCTCTTTTCCAGCTTCAAGTGTCCAGCCTTCTCTCGAATGTCTTTAAGTTACTGATGACTCACAAGGTGAGGCCCTCTGGTCAGGCTGGAGGGGAGGCCTCTGGGGAGGCTGGCCGGCGGCCACAGGGTGGTGAGAGGTACCTCTCTTATGTGAGACCTTGTTTTTCAAAACATCTTTCATACGGAGGCCTCTGCATGAAGAGAGCTGTTCCTGTGTCCTGACTCGGTGTAGCAGCTCTCCTGGGTACACTGTTAGTCTGTGTATCTGTCAGTCTATGCCATCCAAGTACCTGTGATACTTAGCTGTAGAAAAATAGATTTACAAATGTAAAAACAGGCTTTCGTGCCTTTTCCTTCCTCTCTTCACATTAAGGACCCTTGGTATTAACGTAAATCATACTTCCACAGCTCTTTCCTGTGTGGTGCAAAGTCCTGGGGTTGGGGGCGGCCAAGAGTGGGGGGGTGGCCTCTGGTCCTGGTGCATTCAACACACCTCAAGATAAGAATGAAAGCATTCTCAATAGTGTGGAAGCTTCAGGTCCCCCACCCTGAACTGCGCCTGTGTGGCTCAGGGTCCCCTGTGTATCCTCTCATGTCCTGGCTGGAAGTACCCAAGCCAAAACGTGAGCATGGTGCTTTCTCCTCCTGAGCCTGTCTGACCCCCTGGACAACGTCTCAGGTCTTAACTGGGACAGATGCCCTTTACTTTTACCGAAGATTATTTCCCCATGAGTCAACCTTCCATTTCCTGATCTTCTGTCCACTTGAAAAACAGATTCTTGTTCTTCTAGGTTTCAATCCTGACTCTATTCTTCCTCACCCAGTGGTCTTGAGCAAGGCACTTAGTCGCCCTGAGCTGTAGCTTCTTTATCTATAGAATGGGGATAATGACAGTAATTTTGAGCATTAATTGATGTGAAGTGCTATTACTATTCACCTGGCTCGACGGGGAGAGGCTCTGCTCTGTTGGAGCCGAGCTTATATATAGGTGCTGAGAAAGGCTACTGTACATTTTGAAGAATGACCCTTATTTAGATTTCTAGTTTCTGGTATATCTGGAATATTAATTTTATTATTTTTAAGTCATTCATATACATATACACATATCTCTACGCTGTATATGAACACGCGTGTGTACACACACACATGCACGCACGTGCGCACATACACACACACACACACACACTCCTAGAGAAGTACATACCGCAGCCCCCAGGTTTTTCCTTAGTGACCCTAGTACGTGGGAAGCGGGGTCAGTAGATGAGGTGGTGGGGAAATGATGGAGTAGGGAAAAGGATGTGCGGTGGATGGTAAAAGTCACATGGGCAGGTATAAGAGGCCACGAGCAGACAGTGACAGGGTTACCTAGACCCCTCTCTGTATCAGTGGGCTTTGGAAAGAACCCTGTTTTCCTGTTTCAGGTAAAGCTTGAAAGCAACTTTGCCTCAATTGTGTTCGCCATCATGGTGCTGGAGGGGCTTGGCCGCTCACTGGATCCCAAACTGGACGTCCTGGAGGCAGCAAAGCCTTTCCTTCTGAAAGGACTGGCGTCCCCGCCCTGACTGTGCAGGGGCGTGCAGTGGGCCTTCGTTCAGAACGGAAGGCCACTCCTGACACCTCTCCTGTGGCAGCCTGAACATTTTCAAATTGGGCTGTGTGGAGGGCATACCGTCGCTTTTCACTCTGATTTGATTTTAGGCGTCTTTTTAACAGCTTTGGGTTATTTGGGGAAGTCAAGGGAGGGAAAGGTCCTATCCATTCAGTTGTAGAAGCTGGTGGGAGATTCTATTTCAGGGAAAATGTTCTGTGGAGGAGGATGAATAAACGTAATTATTTTGTTTTCTTGTTTTTCTCTCTTCTTAATCCTCTGTTCTCCCTGATCAGGTGGGTCCTCCTAGACTCTGATAATTAGGTTAGAAAATGTCACAGATCCTGTCGTCCGATGGCTTCCAATTCTTTTTAATGCACCCTTACTGGTAAGAAGTTGAATATATTTATGAACACATACATGTGTGATTTATTTATAAATTTTATGCAGGTGATACCACCACTAGCAAATCTCTTGGAGGCACAATATACACTTAGGGCAAATTTCACTATACTTCAAATTATCGTTTTATAATTTTTAAAATTTTTTGCTGACTTCTTGTGAAATTTTATTACGAGGTGAAAAAGAAAAGCAATGATTAATGTGGCTGACATACGAGGGAGAGGAGCAGAATCAACTCTGTTCTCTCCTTAAAGCTCTGCTGTGCTCGCATGTTAGTGTTCAGACTGAGGCTTCTCTGAGCACTGTTCAGGCCTTGTCCATTCGTCCAGGGCTAATCTGGGTTAATGTTAATATAGAAATAATAGAAGCAGTACAGCCTCTTCACCAGGGCTTGACATCTGCAGTGGCAGTGACGCTCCAGCAGTGCATTAAGGGGAGGTGGTCACTGCCTGCCCCTCCGGCTGGGCCAGGACTGTTCTCTGAAGGCTGGCCTGACATGTGTGGCCCACGTGGACTAAGGATCCCAGGGTTAGCTTGTAGAGTGCACATTAGTAAAGCTTAATTTCTTGTTTTTCTAAATAAAAGTAATATTTTCTCCTGCACCCCAGTGGATGTTCTTGCTTGTTTTTGAGTCCACTGCTTCAGATAGTGAGTGCAAAGTCAAGCCTTCCTGCTCTCTGAAAGCCCCGCTCTGGCCACAGAACCAGATTCTTCCACTCTTTCCTTCTGAAGGGTAAAGTCCCATTTAGGGAGCAAATAAGGTTTAATTGGACAGAGGCACCTTTGGTGCAGTTCTTTTCAGAGGGAAGGAGATGTTATTTTTATACTTCCCATGTCTGGAGGAGAGGGCATTCTAATCAGGCAGTGGCTCCGGGGGAGGGGGGGCGAGAGGTGCTGTTCAGCTCCCTCCTCATGGGCACGCCCACCAGACACACAGCCCCCAGTGCCACATGCATGTCCACTTACACTGTGGGGCAAGCGAGGGGCACAAACAGAGCAGGCGCCTCCTTGAGCCTACACTGTCACCACCAGTGCATTTAATCAAGTCATCTGTGGTATGTGTTACCTATCACTGCGTACAAACCACCCCCAAATGTACTGGCTTAGAACGACATTTATTACCTCAGTGTCTGCAGGTCAGAAATCTGGGTGCAGCTCAGCCAGCTCTTCTGCTCAGGGTCTCGCACAGGCTGCAGGCCCCACTGGGTGGGTCTATGCCAGGCTCACTCGTGTGGCAGTGGGCACAGTTTGGTTCCTCGTGGGCTGTTGGACCGAGAGCCTCAGCTCCTCAGGAGCAGTTATAGCAGCAACAGAAAACGAACACAGGCTGTATCGACAAGAAGAGAAATGGTTAACAGATGTGCTTTAACGTAGGTGATTCGCTCAATTTTAAAACAAGCATCTCACAAAATGCTACATTTGATTTATAAAGTCATTTTCTTAAGGAGAAAAGGCTACTTTCTTGGGTATAAGTGGAGAAAGTGGCCGCAAGGTCTTTCCCCTGAAGAGAGATCACAGCTCGATCCCCTCTAAAGTAGAAAATACAGGTTCAATTCTGTGTTATTAAAACCACTGAAAGGATGAGTTCCTTTCTTCTTTCCAAGACTCACAAGGAAAGCGAGATTAAGCAAGCCTTTTAGAGTAGGAAATTAAATAAACATGAAATCTTGTGAAAAATTTTTTCCGCTTATCCTCGTGCTTTGTTTTCCATTTCCAGGTATAAAATAGGTTCTTGATTTGGGGTTAGATGCTCTATGCTAGGTGATTTAGAATTTGTCCTCACAATTTGTCAAAATTTGGTAATGTGGTTTGCATTCAGAAGGTGCGAGCTCAGTGCCGGTGCTTGGCATTCTCTCCCTCACCTTCTAAAATGCAGACATTCAAATAAGGTGCTCATCTGAGAACCAAAAAGAGGGTAGTTTATAATAGTTTATTGAGGGCTGGGCCGGCGGCGGTGGTATGAGGGGCACGCTCCAGGTCCCGGTTGCGAGGAGGAGGAGGATGTGGCCCGTGGAGGGGAAAAGGCTGCGGAAAACAAGCCGGAAGAGCCTTTCCCAAAGTACTCTGGCTAACTAGCACCTACTGTGTTCTCAACATAGTGCCACCTCTAGAGGATGATCATGGGAACAGCAATAGCAGTCATGTAAAAATCTTTTGACCGAAAAAGATGCTTGAATGTCTGCCGAAATGTTCAAGTTTACCCAAAGGCACCGCTGGAACCCTAATGAGAGATCATGATGCAGCCCTCCTTTTGGATTTCTGTTTAATAACGTGTGACCCTTCACCTTTGATCCCCTGACCTGCATTACCTTGGTAACCAATTCATTTTTAAATTTTGGTGTACAAGCTGTTCCATTTCATCTCTCAAAGTGTAACACGCTCATTTCCGCAAATAGAGATAGCCCTTTGAGCGATAAATTTGCAAAACACTGTCTTCATTTTCTGCATTAAAATTCATTTCAGTTTTTAACATAAAGTGTAATCTGTGTTTTCATCCTTAAAAAAAAGTTTGTTGACTGGGACCATAAACTTTTTATGGTGAAAAAATCAGAATGTGTGATGCAAAACATTGAAACTAAGGACCCCACGAATGGTCTATACATCAATCATACTTTCAATACAAGCAAGCATGGGAGTTAAAACTTTTTTTGCGGGCAGCCAGATGGCTCAGTTGGTTAGAGCTTGAGCTCTCAACAACAAGGTTGTAAGGTTGCTGGTTCCACCCATGCGTGGGATGGTGGGCTGGGCCCCCTGCAACTAAGGATTGAAAATGGCAACTGGACTTGGAGCTGGCCAGGTACTATCCTGAATGACTCAAATTCAGATGTGGGCCACTGAAGTTCAGAGAAATGAATGACGTGCCCAAATTCACAGAGCCAATAACGGACAGAGCGGAGGTCTGAATTCCAGACACATCTTCAGCCTCCGAGTGCAGTGCTCCCTTTTGTCGAAGCTGGGCTTTCTGTGTGCGGCTTCAGGACGATACATTGCTCTTGCTGGGAGCAAGGCAGCGTGTGGCTTGGGCAGCGAACTCCTCGGGGGGCACGGCAAGCCCTGTCCTCCCGATTCGCGGACTCCCTGCCTTATCACAAAGGGGGAGCGGTGAATGGGAGCTCAGACACCGCCACACTGCTGCGTAGCCACGGGACAGGGAACGCCAACTTTCATCTAGAAAAGAGTGGGCTCTTCCCTCTGACTTACAGACACAGAGGTTGTGGGGCGGGAGGCCGGGGAGTCCCCAGGCAGAGGACTGCGCACCGGGCGGCTCGGTCAGCAGCCTTACAGCTGCCGAACTGCAGGGAGACAGGTTTCCCGTCACCGCGCACCAGGGTCCGTATTTCGGCTCAGAACTCACATCCAGATGTTCTCAAACCCCTAAGTTCACGTCTCCATTTCCCTCCATAAACGCCCCGTTTTAATGCACGTCACTGAACGTGGAGTCGTCGGGGCTTAGCAAGTGGCCGTTTCGAATGGGAACCGCCGAGGCGTGACGCGGGCAGGCTCAGTTTTCGGATTTAACCAAACCTAGAGGCGCTCCGGAAACTGCGGCCCAGAGTGGGCGTCCCCGGGAACTGGGGGCGGGGCGTCCGGCGCAGCGCGGGGAGGCGGAGCCGCGGGGAGGCGGAGCCGCGGGGAGGCGGAGCCGCGGGGAGGCGGAGCCGCGGGGAGGCGGAGCCGCGGGGAGGCGGAGCCGCGGGGAGGCGGAGCCGCGAGCCCGGCCGGCTGGGGTGCAGGGCGCTCGGGGGCCCCCGGGCCGCATTCGGGGCTTACCCGGCATCTCCGCGGCCGGACCCTCTGTGCCTCACACCGCCCGTCCACGCGCTGATCTGGGGGAGCCACCGGCCGCCGTCGGCGACGCCCGTGGGCAGGACGGCGACAAGGCCAGGCAGACGGACGGACCCCCAGCAGGACTTGGAAGGAGCCGCGGCGGGGAGGACCCCGGGCTCCCACGGGCTGTGGCAGCTCGGTTAACTCGGGCGGAGCAGGCAGAGCGACGGGTCCCGGCGGGCACACGCCGCGTGGGCCGGCACAGGCGGGCGGAGCCAGGTCGGACTCCAGGCGCAGAGTTTCCGGCCCACGCGTTCCGAAAACGCGCTGCGAACGCGGGGCGCTGCGGCCGCGCCCCCAAGGGGCCGCCGCCTCCCTCCCCGAGGCCGGGTCGCCCTTCCCCAGGGCCACGCGCGCGGCTCCGCCCCGCCGAGCCCGTCAGCGCCGTCACCTAGCCACGCCAGAGGCCGACGGCTCCGCTCGCAGGTCGCGAGGCGCCTCCTCGCGGTCGCAGCCACGACACGCCGGCTCCCTCCGCGCGCGGGGCGGGGACTGAGATGCTAATTTGAGCCGCGCAGCGCCCCGCCCCCTCGGACGTCTCCCTCCGGAAGCAGGGCGGCGCCGCTGACGTGCGGGGCGGGGCGGGGCGGGGCGCCGGGGGGAAGTGACGTGCCGGCGGCGGTGGGGCCTGGGAGCCACGGTCCGGACGTGGGCTGCCATGTCGGCTCTGACCCGGGTGGCGCCGTTCGTTCGCGGTGGAGGCCGCTTTTTCAGAGGCCTCCGCGCGCGCGAGGCTGGAGGCGGAGGAGTCCGTCAGTGAGTGTCGGCTGCGGGGGTGGGGCTCCGCCTGCTTCTAACGGAAAGCGTCCTTCTCCCGGACGCCCTCACCTTGACGCCGGTCGCCTGGGGCTGATCCGGGTCCCTGCGGCGGCCGTCGCCCCGAGGCATGATGGGACTTGTAGTCCGACCGCGCGTGGGGCGGCGACTTCCTCCCGCTCCGCGACGCTGGGGGCCTGGCAAAGCGGGGGTCCGTGGGGGCTGGAGGAGGCTGTTCGCCAGGCGGGTATTAAACATTGTTGCGGGCCATCCTTGCACCAGGAGGAGGCTGCCCTCGGGAAAGTCACGGTTGGATGTGGACCCGAGCTGGAGCTTTTCTGGAAGCCAGAGGGGTTGGGGAGGCGAGGGCGGTCTCGGCCTAAAACCCCAAGGTTTTTATATTTGCAGGATCTGTATTCATAGGTGGATCCTGAATACATACTGTTAAACAGAATTGGCATACGATGGCATTACAGAAACAGGATGACATTCTGTGGAGGTAAAGCAGTGATGCTCGATGGAGCCTTTTAAAAGTAATGTCACTGTAAAGACACACGTCCGTGCACATACACACGTCCGTGTGCACACACACACATCCGTGCACATACACACGTCCGTGCACATACACACGTACGTGTGCACACACACACATCCGTGCGCATACACACGTCCGTGCACATACACACGTCCGTGTGCACACACACACATCCGTGCACATACACACGTCCGTGCACATACACACGTCCGTGTGCACACACACACATCCGTGCACATACACACGTCCGTGCACATACACACGTCCGTGTGCACACACACACATCCGTGCACATACACACGTCCGTGCACATACACACGTACGTGTGCACACACACACATCCGTGCACATACACACGTCCGTGCACATACACACGTCCGTGTGCACACGCACACGTATGCAAAAGGAATAAAAACCACCCCGTACACCGCCCATAGCTAATGAGGATTCATACTTGATGTAGAGCCTTCCAAATAAAAGTGTTACAAATATTTACATAAAGCTGGCATTTTATCACGTTAGTGTGGTACCACTGGTTTCATCATTCTGATAGGAATTAATTAGGAGTCGTGTCTTTGATTCATGAAACGAGGAAATCATTAATGTTTATTTACGGGCAGTGTTTAGGGGTTTAGGCTTTGCCACCAAGTAGCACTCCAGTGTCCAGGTCTGTAAACCTTAATAACCATCGGATCTGTCTCAAGATGGTTACGAAAATTAAATAGCAATGCGTATAAAATGCTTAGAACGTGGTGCATATGCAGACACTGAGTAAATTATAACGGTTAATAATCTCTTACAGTGGGAGAAGATAATAAAAAGGGTACTAAATAATATGTATCGAGAACCATGAAATAGTGAAGTCTGCAAATGTACAGCACGTTTTGGTCCAGTTTTGGTGCAGGCATTCATTTCTGTGCCACACAAAAGAGAACATTGTTTTACAAGCTGACTCTTACACGTTTTACATAGTAATTCTCTTTTAAGTGTCTATGTCCATTTCTGTGTAGTAGCGTAGGTACAGCTGCCGAAGAGGCCTTGAAAATGGCCCCATTAAGAACAAATTATATTATTGAAATTAGATTCAACGTGTAATGATCCATCTGAATGAGTATAGCCTTTATGGATTGTATCCCACAACTTGTCAACATTATCCAAATGAAAAAACAAAAATCAAAAACTTATTCCAACTTACTCCTCAAGGCTCTTTGCTCTGTTCAGAGTTATTAGCTTCTTTAAAAGGATGAGTCCTCTTTCCCATATAGTGGTTTTTCAATGAAGAGTGTAATAGAGCAGAGGACATAATTTGCCCTTGAAATAGATGGCTCGATAGAATAAAATTAATTTGCTTACTTGTTTTTCTGATCAGCTAGTAACCTACTACTACAGGTTTACCATCCCTTCACCAAAACTCTTGGGGCCGGTATCCCATTATCAACACATTTCACATACCTGGTGCAAGATGCGTGAATATTCACTAAAGGAAAACTCTTAGCCTCTTGTCAGTCCAGGTCAGTTTTTGCTGCTACACAAGTTTAAAGCAAGCTTATGAAAAGGGCGTATTTTGAGGGGTTGTGGAGCTCTTATTCTGGATTTCACAGGGGAGAGGAGAAATGTGTAGTTTCTGGGTGTAAGTCAGCGTTTTGGATGCCTTTATACTTGGCAGATGTAGCCAGGTGCTTAACCTTTTCCATTTGTCCCACAGTGCTGGTGGCGGTGTGCACATCGAGCCCCGGTACCGGCAGTTCCCCCAGCTCACCAAGTCCCAGGTGATCCAGGCCGAGTTCTTCAGTGGCACTATGTGGTTCTGGATCCTCTGGCGCTTCTGGCACGACTCAGATGCTGTGCTGGTGCGTGTAGAACATTCCTCTCCTTTCTGGGGGTTGGGAGGGGAGAAGTAGTAATTGCCTCGCTTGGTTTTTTGGTCTGTTGGAGGACTGTGTTTCTATCTGGATACAGTGGTCCCCTCCCTTATCCGCGGTTTTACTTTCCTTGGTTCCAGTTATTTGGGTCAGTGTTGGTCCAAACATATTAAATGAAAAATTCCACAAATAGTTTGTGTTTTAAATTGTGCACCATTCTGAGTAGTGTGATGAAACCTCGCACCGCCATGCTCCATCTCACCCGGGATGTGAAGCCTCCCTGTGTCCAGTGTCTCTCCACACTGAATACGCTTCCTGCCGGTGAAGTCACTTAGTCATCGTCTTGGTTATCCGATCAGCTGTCCTGGTGCCGCAGTGCTTGTGTTCACGTCACCCTTATTTTACTTAATAATGGCCCCAATGTGCAAGAGTGGTGATGCTGGCAATTGATATCTGCCAGAGAGAAGCTGTAAAGGGCTTCCTTTAAGTGAAAGGGTATATATGTATGGGAAGAAACGGTATTTGTAGGAGTCAGTACTAGCCAGTTTTAGCCATCCACCGGGGGTCTTGACACGTATCTCCCATGGATAAGGGGGGAACGACTGTATGTCCAGTGCGTATGCAGAAATCCTGTTATTAAAGGAAACTTACTATGTCTCACCTTTTGTACTCAAGGATGCACATAGAGGTGGTCCGTGTCTTACGGTTTCTCTTAGTTTGCCGTATTTGGAGGGAGACTAGAAACTAAATCTTTTACCTCAACTAGGTGTTCATCGGTGGGTTAAGTTTCACACGTAAATCCTTTAAATGATGAATGTCATCTAGTCTGTCCAGAGGCCCAAGTCAGCCAGGTTGAGGTGCATAGATGTGGGCTAATTTGTTTTGAGGAGGGAAGTTAGTTACTGGTGACTTTCTAACACGTCATTAGCCTCAACTGAGCTTTTATCGCATTTGCACAGACACTGTTTTCTAGGAGATGATGGATTAAGCCACTAAAATTTGTGCCTGTGGATGCAGAATACTTTGAATTTTAGTAAATTTCGTTTCGTTTTAGGGTAGGAAAAAAATGTTAAATTTAAATAGCGTACAAGCTTTAGAAGCATCAGATTGATTAATGCCCCATTTCTCTAAGAACTTCTCTGTGCCCTTGTTGCCCAGTAAAGAGCTGCCTCGTGTCTCTGAGCTGGCAGCACGGAGACAACTATCTGCTGAGATGATGGTGTAGTCCTAGGTCAGGGTCGAAGATGAATGAAGCCACCTGAGGCTCTTGATCTCCCAGCAGGAATGACAGGACCGTTTGAGACAGTCATGTTTTGTCAGGGCTTCAAGACATCCTTGAGATGTGGGGTACCTTTGAAATCTCTTGCCTCCATCCCCCCTGCCCTCCATTGCAAACACATTGTCAAATCCTGGCTCAGGCTGGAGGCTTCAGAATGGGCAGGCTTTTCAATTCGGGCCACAGCTTACGTTGAACAGACTGAAGAACAGTCGGACCATCAAATAGTTGAAATAGAATTTGTTCCTGTGGTATGTTGGGGCTGTGTATATGACAGCCTTATGACATTTTTTACTGTTCAAAATTTCTTTTTAACTGATTGTGTGGAGTATAGATTGACTTTTTTTTCTTCATGATGTCACCAGGGTCACTTTCCATATCCAGATCCTTCCCAGTGGACGGATGAAGAATTAGGCATCCCGCCTGATGATGAAGACTGAAAGTGCCCACGCAGCTCTTTTCAAGTGAGTATTCCCCACATTCCATTTTTTTAAAGTTATGTTTACTTTTTGTCAGTAAACCTATTTTGACTTGGTTCAGATCTGGAAGTCAGTTTTTCTTTTTTCAAAAGGAAGGTACTAGGAGGAGTTCCTTTCCCTACAAACCCCTCGGGTTAAGACATTCTCATTTCATGTTTTTAAATTAAGCATCACAGTTATAATTGCCATCATTCAGAATGCCTTGGAAATTGTTTTAAAAGATAGGAAGCATTAAGTGATAGTTGAATATCCCCATTAAGTCATATTCTTAGTATTGCCTTTGTAATTTTAATTAGAAGTCGCTTATTGACATGGAAATTACAGCAGGTTTTGGGTATGTAGGGAGGAAAGGGATGGGGGAAAAAATGTCACCAAAGTCTCTGGCTTTGTTATGGACAGCCTTTAGCAGGCCTCATGCTCCCCCATTTACATGTCTGCTGGCACTAACCTCTTCCTGTCTTACAGATTTCCCAATATTGCCCCACACCATCAGTATCCTTTTGTTTTAATAACTAGACTGAACCCTATGAGAGAGCAAGGTGATTTCACTTCCCTCTTCTACAAGGGTACTCACCTGACTGGTGCTCCGTGATGCTTGAGGAACTGAGTGAACAGAATTATGAATTATTGAATATAAGAGTACTTAAAGCTTTCCACTTTTGTTTTCCTGCAGGAGCCAGGTGAGGATGTGGAGAAAGTACGGACTTCATATTGTATATTGAAGTTGTAAATTAAAATTTTGGTTGAGAATGAGGAACTGAGTTTTGGCTGTTTGTGCTAATGACAACTACCCGTTCTGGTTATTTCCTGTGTTCCCAGCTGCTCGCCCTTTCTGGGGATCCTCTTGGGTATCCCGTGGTGCAGATAGCCGTTACCTCCACTTATCAGTGAGGACATCGAAGCTCAAGGGGATGAAGTAACTTGCTTAGGGTTACACTGAGTGGTGACATTAGGTCAGCCCCACACGTAACTAGTGTCATACTGCCGGTCTCCTTAGCTAACGCCTACGTCATACATATACCATCCCCAAAAATAAGACCTAGCCGGGCAATCAGCTCTAATGTGTCTTTTGGAGCAAAAATTAATATAAGAACCAGTATTATTATATTATATTATATTATATTATACCCAGTCTTACATTATAGTAAAATAAGTCCGGGTCTTGTATTAATTTTTGCTCCAAAAGACGTATTAGAGCTGATGGTCTGGCCAGGTCTTATTTTCGGGGAAACATGGTATTGACAATGAGAAAACTTGCCATTTCTCTACTGCTGGTGTATTCTTGCCCCAAGTACACAGAGGTTAGAGTTCAGGGCAGTCCGTTTGTTGTGTTTACCTATCTCTTGTGGGCTGGGCACTGTGTTGAGTGGCCATTTGTGGAACTCAGGAGACACTAGTAACTAGGAATTCTTAGGGCAGGAGGAATGGGAGACAAGGGTGAAGTAGGATATTCTCCTTTTTACTAAAATTTGTTTCTAAGTGCTTTCCAACTGTAGTGTCCCGGTTCTGAGTCGGTAGGACAGAATGTTCCTCTCTCCACAGATAAAATCTGCAGTAGAGAGTGCATAATGACTTGCCTAGAAGCATAACGATTCACGTTTGTAATACAGGTTTTTGCCATCTAGGCATTAATATAATGCTAAACAAGACAGGTAAGATTCTGTTCACAGAGAACTTAGATTTTAAGCAGGGAAGACAATAAGCAAGGTTTACTAAGTGCTCTGAAGGAAACAGCATTGGATGATGTGCTAGAGATGGGTGGTGTTTTGGGTGGACAGGGAAGGCATTTGAGCTGAAACCTGAACAAGTAGGAAGAACCAACTGTGTGAGTGTCTGAGGAAAGAGGGCTCTAGGGACAAGGGACAGCAAGAACCAAAGTCTAGGGTGGGACCAAAGTCTCCGTGTTTAAGGAATTGAAAGTCCAGTGGGGTTCTGGCAGGTGAGGAGTTTGGGAGGAGGTGAGGTAATAGGTCACGGTGGCAGGCTTAGATTTATGTTAAATGCAGTGAGAATCCTCTGGCTGACTAAGGAGTGTCCTCGGAATAACTGCAGTGGAGGAAGCGGGAGCTTTGCCTTTGGGCACCCCCGGGAGCAGTGGCTTGCCTGATCAGGGAGGATGACAGGGCCATGTGGGGTAGGCCTCGTACAGCATCCGTGTCTAGCTACAGGCTTTCACAAATTCAAGACCCATTTCTATGCGAACTTTACTGTTGGCATCATGACCACTACAAAATCATATAGAATACAACGTTGATCTTGGAAACAAAAGTCCTGACTATGAGTCCTGGCTCCATGAGCCTAGACAAGTCACCCTTGGGGCTTCAGATCCAGTAACTGCTAGGGGAGTTAGACCAGACTATCTGTAAGAATTCTCTGCCCTAACATTTTCTATATCTAGGAGAACTATGTAACCCAGACAGTAGGTCCAATTATCACAGCTTCTGGTACAATTTTGAAAAACCTTGTGTGGTAAGGTTCTTTATAATAGAATTTTATCACAATAATTAAAGCATTCACAATTCTGGGCTAAATTTTAAGGAAAAAACCTTATAAAATAATACGTTCTTTAAAAATAAGGCCACAATCACTCTGTTGTAATCATGAATGAAGGTTATTTAGAAAATGAGTTTCTAAAATGTTTATATTATAGAATTACACTTCTATTCCAGGTGAGGAAAGTGCAGTTCAGAGAAAATACGTGTCTGGTCAGCAATTCATGGTTAGTTGGCAGGGCATGAGGACCAGAAACCAGATTCCTCAAATATGTGCCATCTGGAAGACTCTTCTGTGCCTTCCTAGTGTTCTCAAACATAGGTTCCAGGTGAAGTTTTAAAATTGTTTACCTTTCTTCTGGAAACTTGGCCCAGTAATTACACATAGTTTGAAGATACTCTAGGGATCTTTCAATCTTCAGGTATTGACATTAAATGCACAAGATCAATTCTTTGGCGTAGCCAGCATTTAAAAAAAATGAAGTAAAAACCAGACAGGTATGCATAGTTTCAAATCTTCATGTTAGCACACATTCTGTGTTCCTACAGAAAATGTATTATTGCAAGTTGTGTCAAAAAACTTCGAAAGATACAATTGTGAGGGGAACTTCTCCAGACAGACTCCTGAAATGACTCAAGGACAGCATGGACTTCAACTGAGCCCCTGGAAGGGAGCAGTCAGGTCCCAGTGTCATAACTACGTGAGGGTCGCGGCGCGCGCTCTCTCCAGCTCTCTCCAGCTGCGCGCACAAAAAAACCCAAAAAACCTGAGGATACAAAAAAAAACACTGGATACAAGACTGTCACCACTACAACAGTGTAGCCAGTAGGATACAGCAGGCACTCACCTTGACAAATGACTTCAAAGGTACTTCTATGAGTAACTGCTACCCACTAAGCAACAATGGACATTATGTATGAACGTACAGTTCTCAGGCCCTCCATTGCCTGGAAGAACTGTCAAAACCCTGACTACATCCATCACAGTGGTAGTGCTACAAAAATACTCTTGATAAAGACTTCTCCATGCATTCAATCTTTATTATAGCAGTATTCGCATATTCACATCAAGTACATAGAACTTTTGTGCCTTTTATATAATACAGAGTTTTTAAATAACTTTACACAGAAATAAATTTCTTCAATCTGAATTTCAGCTATCTTTTTAATTCTTCATGCTTTCTATCCAAACTGAACAATATTTTCCATTGTACAAATTTACATGAGAAAAATTCCAAAGTACAAATGAAGGGACCTGAGCAGGAAAGAGAACCAAAGTATCAAGAAGTAGGTGTGGGGAAGAATTGGGGAAAAAAAAAAAAAGATTCAAGCAAACACTGAGGATTAAGGGTCAAGAGGGGAGACACTATCCATTTGACTGAAAATAAATGTCTTTTTTTATGAATTGAAAAATAAGCTTTAAAAATAGTTACTCCATAGTAATTTTTGCAAAGCAGGTATAGAGAGGTCTGTGGACAATTAAAAAGTCCCCATCTTTTCACTGGGCACACCCCAGACTCCATGAGAACCTTTTCAATGCTTGAGTGGAACTGAAGTGAATTAAACCCGAGCCTTTGGCAGCCAGAGAGGAGAGGAATGTGTATGAATTGCCATAAGGTTTGGAGTGCTGAACCAGGAGCCATTAATTCACCTCAGTTAAAACATGACGGCTCTCCCTTTCCTCTCCCTTATAGAAGAACTGTCCTCAAACCAAGAAGTAAATGAAAGGGGGGTGATTTCCTTTTTCTTGGTCCAAACCAAACAGCAGTCACAAGTAATGGCTACAATTCAAAGGAACATACCAGTGAACTATCGACTTCAACCCCGCTGATCAGCTGTACACTCCTTACAGGAGAAGCAGCAGCCGCCGAGTGAGGAAACGGTCAGAGTGTACAACCAACAAATGAGGTCATCACAGAAACGTATCACTGTGATGGTCCTTCAAACCAGGTGATGTGAAGGCCCAACAGAGACTAGAACGTGTAGCATGGCCAAGGGAAACAGAGGGCCTGATGACTACATTTCCAAATGACGGAGGGAAAGGGTACATACAGCACACACCCCCCTGTGTGTAAACGAGTATCACATGAAGCTAAATAAGACATAAAGGTTAGCCACTTATGTTGGGAATCAACGTGAATAAAGGGCATTATGTTTATATAGCTGGTTTTCATCAGCTACATTTTAATCAGGAACATACAAATGTATAAGGAATGATTTTTTTCCAAAAACCGTTCACAGCTTAGGATAAAAAGCACACTTATTGCACTCTTACATTTTATTTCAGATAATTAATGGTTTATTTCCCACCCTCCGGTCCATTTTTCCCTACCCTCAGACTTACTCCCACGCCCTCCCCCATCCTATTTGGTCCATTTTCTCTATATTTGTGCCTAGTTTGTGAGCTTTGTAGCTTATACTAGTCTGAAGTGTCCTATGTAACTCATACTCCACCAAAACACACATGGGTTAAAAAAGCCTACACACAAATGCAACACAATAATTTTCAAAAGAAAACCGGTACTAAGCAAGTTACTCATAATCCCCATCTCTACCCCTGTACACGGAACCGTCCGTGGCCACCTCTCCTACGTGGCCTCATGCCCGATTCCCCACACAGATACACTGATGAGAACCCACCACCCGTTCAACCACCCGAGACAACACGCTCGGCCTGCCAGGAGACACAGACGGTTCTCACAAATCTTTTTCTTTATGCTAACATGAATAAACATAGTTCAGTTCTTTATTTTCAAAGAGTGCTTCAGTCGATAGAGTTCTTTAAAAAAATGCACCATAAAAAATATAGGTACATTGGCTGTGTCCTCATGCACAACTGCTTATATCACAGTAATTAGTCAAAACAGCTAAATAAAATTAAACATTTCAATGAAACCTGATGTAGTAATTGAAACTGAATTAACAGTTGAAGTTGTGATGCTGAAATAAAACATCTCCTTTAACATTTGTTTTGAGCTGGGGACTAACTGTCCCTATGCATTTTTAAATAAAGCACTGTTACCTTAAGATTTTAGGACTTAAGTTTCTGTCCTCTTCTACCTTAAAAATACCCGAAAGAAACCGTTAATTACCCTTTCTACAATGACACAATTTAGGACTGAAATTCAATTTAAACATCTTTGCCCAAAGAGAAGTAAAAAGAAGATACCTGAAAAGAACAAAACAAAGCTTCCTGTCTAGAGTACTGATGCAACGAGAATCTTACCGGTGTTTTCCATGTTACCAGCGCTAGCAACACGGAACATGAATGTACTGGCACCGCGTTCTCCGCTGGCCAGTGTGTGCCAACCAGGCAGAGACACTACTGTACTCCTGGGCGCTCAACACCCACAGGCATGGGTGACACACCTTTGCAAACCTCTAGAGACCTCGCTGAAGACTACACTGCCTCTTGCAGGTGCTGAGGAATGAAACAAGATACAAGAAGCATACCAGGGAGTGTGTCCAGTTCACACTCACTGGCCAGGCCATTAACTGGTCCAATAATGCCTCCTCATAAAGGAGTGCCCCCCCCAGACCCCATCTTCCTCCGCAGCACCCCAAACAGCATTAGCAGCACAGTCCCGCTGAATTTGCCAACCAGTCCTGGGAGGCAAGTTTACATTTCAAATTCTGAAAAATCAGTCTCTAGGTTGGCAGCCGTACTCTCGAAACTGATAAAATCAAATTCTGTCCTGTATTTTAATTTCCTTCCCCTTCCTAAGTTAATGCACACGATTGCTGCCCAGCATACAGTACTTCAAACCTAAACTACAGCAATTTCTTAAAATGTCTGTCAAACATTTCTATTATATAAAAGTTCCATGCTTTGAAGAACCTATGGGAGTAGAAAAAGTTTCTCTAGAAATGTCACTGAACTATAATTTCAACCTATTTGCTCTACGTGATAAATACATCTCACTATACTAGGGATTATGTGCTTTAAAAAAATAATTTTGTTCACTGAAAATTTACCTGTTTTTTCTTTTTTTTTTTAAATGTGATTTTGGCTATAAACTCTTTAGTGCATTTATCTTTGCAGTCTAAATTGCACTCTAAAAAATATTAACACAGCTGAGTCAGACCAGAGCGGCTGCTCTCTTCACAAATCACTGATTTCTGCTAAAATTTTAGCTTTATTATTGCATCATGAAGGCACAGTAAGATCATTTGGCAAATTATCAAGGTATTTTTCTAGAGCCTCACCTACACCATTTCAATGTATGATCTGTAAGCTATTTCCTGTTCATACTCACAGTAAACCTTCCATGTCTGGCTATGTGTTTTTTTGTCTTTAATACCCTAATGGTTGGAATCTGCTAGTCTCAAGGTGCTGCTATTCTAACACTAACAATGACAACTCGAACAAAGAAGAGAATCTTGCAAAATGGGGAATCATTCCCTACCCTCTTAGCTGGGCAGTCTCTCTATAGGGATATCTGAATGTGACAAACTGTGGCTAACTCAGCATGAAGATGTACTGTCTTGCCAAGCCCACTAAAACTACAATTTTATCATTGCTAGTGGAGTGATACCGTCATTATTTAATTTCATGCGACTGACTTAAGGTTGAGATTTTGAAATGTACCCCTAAACAAATTCTGGCATCACTTGCAACAACATTCAGAATAACTCTGAGCTACATTTGTCAGTATTACTGCTTAAATGTCGAATGCCCTTTAGGACAAAAGGAGAGCGCTCACATACAAGTACACATAACAGTTAAAATCCTAAATCATCTTCATGTTCTAGAGCTCCTGACTTTTCATATTTTAAAATAAATAACTATTCATTACCTCATGCTGAGGAGGTAGTTTTTAAAAGAGGTCATCTGACCTCTGCAATGTTTCAAACTAAAGCTGGATGAGGTCTGCAGGAGGCTGGAGGGTGGGTGTGCGGGAGGGGCGTGTAGCAGTGCCTCTGCTGCCTGGGGAAAGATAACATCCTGTGAGAGGAGCTGTGACCGCACCCAATGAGAATCTAGGGAATATTTAGTTTCAGGTTGACAGTGTTGTCTCGCATTATTTCTTTAAAACTATAATGCTCTTTCTCCTCCAACACCAACATGACTATCACGCATAGACTTTATGTGGGATTTTATCTGCTAGGATGCCCCAGGATGTCCTCCTAGGTCTCACATACACTGAGGGGCTGGATGTTCAGGAACCAGAATTTGACAGCTGGACAGAATTTTCGTCTAAGGTGCACATAATTGCAAAGAATCACATTAGATTTTCTATTCACAAATCCCTTTTATAAACTAAACTACTTTTTAGTCAATATTATTTTGGTGGCAAAAGAAGAGACCCTAGACTCTAGTTTAATGATGAAAAGTCCATCAGAAATACTATATCTTTTAAAACAATCTTTAATGGTTGCTCTCAAAATTTTCAGAAGGCGTCACCTCTCCTCACCTAAAATAAAATACACTACAGAAGGCACTGCAGCCACTTTACGGAAAAGACAGATAATTACAGCCTTACAAGATAATCAGGGAAGCAGCCACCTACTATCTATACTCATAAAGTGCTTTGCACAAACAAGGAGTCCTTCCTTGTATTTCTTAGGAGCTCAACAAGTCTATCTGTAGTTCAGCATCCAAACATAAAGTGAGACTCAGAGGAAACCCCCTTTTCATGTCACGTGTAAACAAGAGGAAAAACTGATAGAAAAAGGAAGAAAAGGGAAAAATTTCAAATCTCGATTATTTTTTAAGGGCTCTTTAAAAATCTCTCAAGGGTACCTTGAGTCTGGCTTCTGGGCACAGCTTCATCTGAGATCAAGTCTGTTCCCCCTTTTCAAATGAGATGGCAACCTATTCGAAAAAGAAAGGGAAGGAAAAAGCGTATCACCTTGAATTTTGTTTTGAGAACTCCAACCTAAGTTTCCTCCACAGCCAGCTCCTGTGCTGGCTTGCGCGGCCAAGGTGGACCTGCTCCCGACCATCCAGCACACGCTATCGAGCCTGGCTGTCTGCAACCTTGGTGAAGGGGACACAAGCACGTTCAAAAGCATCTATGGGACACATTGTAAAAGAAAAGGAAACGAGGCTCTTACAAGCGAGGCAGCATTATGAGCCCAGGATTCTCTGCAAATCAGCCGGAACACTTTCCACCTTTGCAATTTCTGAATTTGGTAAGATGCGGCTCTGCTCATTAAGACGTAAGCACTGCTTTTCAAATTCACTAAGAACTTCGGTGTGTTTTCCATTTTACTGGGACAACCTTTTACAAGTCTGTGGAATTTTTAGTAGGCCTTCCTCTGAATACACGTATTTTAGCAAAAATCATCTAACGGTAGGGAGCTTTAGTCGGCCAAAAGATAAGATAGCAGGATAAGTTAGTTTGAAATTTGTAAAAGACATTTTCTAATTCCCTGGTGTATTTCATAGGTCCTGTCTAATTTCTTTCAGATGCTCGGCTACTGAGTGCATTTGACTTGATTTACATTCCTAAATCCTAGTAAGAGACAGGGAGGTATTTGCCATTCATGTGTCCAGAGTCACTTTGCCACTCCTGTGACTTTTACCACCCTTCAGTAAAGGCCAAAGGAAGCTATGACTAGGTGACAGTTTCCACTTATACAAAGATAAATAATGAGGTTTTTAATACCACAGCAGCTCTTTCTATAAAAACAACCGATGTTAGGCTTCACACATCCTCCCTCAGTCCGAATACACCTAAAATTGCTGTTCTCTGCCTGGGGAACTCAGCTGCCAAATTACTCAACCTTTTGAAGACCAGGCTTGGGAAAAAAGGAAGAAGGAAAATGAATGGAGACACCATCATTTTTATTTTAGGTTGCATATTCTAGATAAAAGACTAGAAAGAGGATGTAGGATGTAGTGTAGGAGTAAGTTGGAAAAAACAATGAAATATTAGCCAAGATGTTAGTGTGGATCCAGCAAGTACCATTAATTTAAAAATTATAAATATTTGTCATTATGCTAAGGCTCCCCATATTTAGGTAGAGAAAAAGATGATTTTTCTTTGAAAGCTGTTTATATAACAAAAATACAATTTTCCAGGATATATAATTCTGGTGGGAAGTATTTTATTCCAATTCAATTAAATCTGAAAATTACTTTCTTTTTAATAAAAATATAATAGAAGAAACTCAGAAATTAAAACTTGTACCTTACATTTAATTATATAAATGTCTCACATTCAAAACTGTTATCAAGCAGTTTTGTAGGCTTTTAATTAGATACCGCCATGGCATTTCTGTGCCCTGGACAAGTAGCCACAATAAGTACTTGGTGACTGGAAGAGCTTAGGAGGAAAATTTTCCTGAGAACCTGCTATACTGTGGAGGAAAAAAAAAAAATCCCCCAACACTTCTCCCCATTGCTGGACCCAATGAGAAAAGAAGACCATGTGTGCCAGCACGTTCCCGCCTGCTTGGTTAGGCAGACACCCTCAGTGAGCAAGGAAACAAAAGGCCAGAAACCCAGGAGGTCAGGAAAAAGATGCAGCATTCCCTTTTCCTCTGCACCCAACAGGGCTCCTTCTCCCCTCTCACCAGCCATTTAAACCAAATAGCTTCATTCTGATAAAAAGTTGTCAAGGACTGAGCACGCACCATGCAGACAGGGCATGCTGCATTTTTGTTCCATCCCTCAGAAATTCACCGGTGGTGGCCAGGGGAAAGAGCTCCACAACAAAATCCCAGAACAGGAAAGAGCACGGTGCTTGGTGATTGCAACTGCCCCTCAGATGATCAGCCACATATTGGTCTGGTGGTTAGAAGGCCAAGTTGACCGGCAGACCGTCCACAACAAATCTCCCAAGCTGTAGCAGCAGTTTCTTTCCATCATGCCTGACCATCAAAAGGTCAGAACTCAGGGTCTCGCCTCTTTCTTCCTGGGAGTGGGCAGACTTGTGGTGTTTGTGCTGAAGAAGAAACACTGGCAGCAGAGAATTCTGGTTCCTAAAACATTCTTCCCTCTTTTCTTGGATGGGAAATTCCATTCTGTTCCACACCAGCTTATGCATTGAAAATTTTGTATCTTTAAAAAAAAGATCTGAGGAACAGAACTGTGTTTTGATGTTAACAAATTGTACGAACACAAGACTTAAGAAGTAAGAGTAGATGCTGCCAGGATGTGGCTACTTGAAGGCTGCAAATTCTCCTGTAGAGGGAGGACAAGAGCTAATTTTAAAACAAGTTAAATCTAGAGACACAGAAAAGGCTCATTGAAACCTCACTGAAAGGTGACTAGCTGTATATTACAAATCTAGCAAGATCATCACTAATTTAAAAAGCAAAAATGGCTGAAACTCATGAAAGAAGACAACTCATAGAGTGTGTAGACTATGGTTCAGTTATACCAATTAAATGCCAAGTCTGAAGAGAATTTCCTCGTTGGGTTTTACATGCTATGGTACTAATCAAGCTAAAAACAGTTCCCACGAACAAAATATCTCAGAAACTGATTGTAAAATAGTAAGGTTGATTTGTAGAATACATTCCCTCTGAATTAGCAACTCATTTTCATTATTAAAATGCTACTATTAGAAAGGAAGGAGGAATGATAAAATTAAAAAGTCAAATGATTTGTCTACATTACATATTTGACAGAAGGAAAGAATATCCAGACCCTCCATTTTCTAGTCCATTTCACCTTTTAAACTACCAAAGAATTACATATAGGCACGTGTCACTGACTATTATTCTCAGCATAAGAAGTCCTTTAAACCACAAAGTCCGTTAGAGGTACGACACCCCTTCAGCTTACTGAATTTGGGGGCTTCATGCCATTATCTTTCACCTATCATTTTGTCCACAGCTTCTACTTGTAATTAGAGGTCTGTTCCTCTTATTCTATACACTATAGTTAATTTCTGGGCGTTAGTAAATAAGCGACAACTATCAGAATTTTTAACCTTAACATCATTTTTCAGTAACAGCAGCTTCTGATGAGGATGAAAGCAATCTTCTATATGAATGCTCTATTTAATCTAGGAATAGCCTATGTATTTTCTGATTTCTATCACAGTCTGTTTACTAGAGACAAGTGGCATGTCCCAGCAAACAACGGACTGCTAATGACTGGCTGACCTGACCCCTCAGATTGTATGCTGACATTATTAGTGACATTATTTAAATGTCACAAACCCTTTTATATACTGGGTGCCTCACCGAAATACATCATACACGTTTACCTCTGATCCTCATAACTCTGGGGCAGGTGCTATTGCTTCCTTTTATTTTAAAAAGGAGCAAGCTAGGGTTTAGATGGTTAAGTAACCTGCCCAAGATCTCACAGCTAGAAAATGGCAGAGCTGGAATCCAAAGTTGAGGGTCTTAACAAGTAACAAGCCTCTAAACAATCTTCAATAATTGACGATTTGTTTTCCCATTCCAAATACAATTACTGATTGGGCTGCAGATAGTGATACTATCTCTTTCCATCTAAGGATTCCTTTTAACAAGCAAGTAACCAAGGTATTATGAGTCAAAGATCAAGGAATGGTAAAAGAATTATTACCTCCTATTTAGTTGAAAGGCCTAGGGAGTTAGGCACCAAAAAAAAACCCCAAACCAAAACAAAACAAAAACAAAAAAAAAATTACTAAGACAAGACCTTGGAGAGTATTATATTAACAGAGACTGGAAATATATAAACATTCTCATTACCTTTGCTTATGGTTTGAGTACATTATGGATTTAAGGTTGCTATTTTTTCGAGTATTTTAATACATTTCTTTAAAGCAATTTTCAACATTCTGATAAGTAGTCATTATATCTAGCAGAATCTAAATCTCATTAAACAAGGAAGCCAATGTGAAAACAGGATTTGCCTAACAGAAATCTTTATAAAACATGGCTGGAATTCATCTAGTAAGTGAGAAAGTATCAGAAAACGATAAACTCTAAGCTAAAACTTACAGACCACATTAAAAAATAACTTTAGAAAATCTTCAGTGTGTCTTACTCATTATTACACTTCATTTTTGTTGAACAGTGTTTTACTCTACAAACTTGAATATTAGCCTTAAAAATAAAAACCCCCAAAACAACCCCCCAAAGCACAAAATCTTACCAACAAAGTCCAAATGAAATACCAATAAAGCAAACACTAAAGATTATCCTCCCAGTCTACCGCTTCTAATAGAATACAATTCTTTTCATAATCAGACTTCAGGCCCAGGAAAAAAACAAAGACAAAAAGAACTCAGAATTTAGGGATCAAAAAATAAACTCTTTCTATATATGTCCCTGAAATCATGGGGAAATTTCAGAAAAAGATGGGGGTAACAGGTGATGGATCTGCCTTTGGGGAGAAAAATCTTTTCTTGCTTATTCCCTCTTGCAGATCTGGAAATCTCTATTATCCCACCTCCCATCCCTATTTTATTTGAGGTTAAGAGTCAACTCCACTTGTGTGAAGTCATTGGAAGTGAAATATCCAGAAACTCTGTGTTTTGGAAAATCTCATAATATTAATTTAATTATTAACTGCAAAATCAACCAGAGGCCAAAATGAAACTTGTTTGTCTGTTTTACTTCCTGTTTGGTTGAGAAGAACCTAAGCACGATTTTCCATTTGACTTTACTTAGGAATAGGGCAGAATACATTTGGGAAGACCGTATGATTTTAGATACCTCCAATATCATGGTTTGTTTATTTGAAAACTAAAGGCTTTAATAACTAGTTTTAAGATACTACTAAATAATTACTCTTTATTCCAGGATATTTCAGTGGCTACTCTACATATAATTTGATAAAAATTCCCCTTAAAGATAAAAAGTGCTATGAAAACCTTGTATGTTATTTTGTACAGAAATCAATCATTGCATTACATGTAGGGGGGCAGTCATTTGAAACTAGAGTAAGTTCCATTCTTTCTTTGTGGTGATCTTTCAGGCAGTTTCAAAAGGACTGAGGAACATTCTGGCATAGACACACTTGCTTTCTTAAATTCTTTAGAGAAATGATCACAAGAGAGATGAAATGTTTAGTAAAATAAAAGTGTTATAGAAATGCTCAATAATTCTCAATTAAATAAGATGACTGTAACTGACAAAATGTTTGAGTTATGAAGTACTCATTTCATAATACTGTATTAAAAAAGGTAGATCATTTCCTTAAATTGAGCATGACCATCTTGAGAGAAAGGCCATTTAAGCTGGTGTGTGAAACAGTTACTATTTTAGAGAGGGTGATTTTAACTACTAGCTCAGTATTTCAATGGCTAGCACAATATTGTAATATCGGAAAATAAACAAACCTGCAACATTTGATTAAATGCTGTGATACCTAAACTACTTAAAATTAAGAAGACAAATCTCATTCCTCATCATTGGCTAGTAAAACTTTTAAAATGTGAAACAAATTTTTTAAAAAGGTTACCTCCTAAAGAAGGAAATCAACTTTAATGAAAATTTGTACGGGTTCAGGTTTAAAGAAAGAAGCAGTCACAAAAGAATGAATGTCCTTCTGTTTCAATTACCTAAAGTTATTAAGTTTACCTATGGTTAGAAAAATAATATTTTTCTTTATTTGGAGAATATATCTGAAACTCAGTATAAAATAAACACCACCACAAGGGAAAACTACCATATATCATTCTAATGCTTCCGACTTCTCTGGATCTATATAATCTAAACATCTCACCTGCTGTATGTGTAATGTTCTTCCACTAACATTTCCAATGGAAAGAAGAGAATTACTATGGCACCCTTTGGAGGCATGTTCCAATGTTTATGGGATGGTACAATGAATGTCCTCTGGCATAAGAGACTGGTAAGCAAAGAAAGGAAAGGACTCAAATGTTGATAGTGGGGTCCTGGGCAGTGGTTAGTGTTGGGGGGAACAAAGAGACTGTACAAGAAAAGGAAGATGAAAGTAAAGCAAGTATTCTGGGGAATTACAGAAAGAGCACTATCGATAAACAGATCTTTCACTCTTGTGCATCAAAATGCCCAAATTTTAGAGCATTCCACAGACCCAGTCAATTCTGTTAAAACTTTGTTAGCTACCTGCTTGCTATTCAATTTGTGAATAAATAAAAACCCATCTAAGAACTATTAATAAACATATCTTTAGTGTCACTGGAGGATTTAGAAATTATGCACATTGATGTTTTTCAATATATTACATTATTGTATGTCTTTCTTATTCTTATTTTTTAAAAATACGAGAAATATTTTTTCCACTACTCTTGCCTAAATTGAAATTTATGAATTAATTTCTAAGAACATGAATGGCACTACTACTTAAGTTACCCAATGAGAGGGCAAGAGGTATGCCACACTTATCACTGGGGGCTTCCCTGGATGAAATCTAACCTATTCCAATAAAAGAAGCATTTCAAAAATTTATTTGTGGTACTTAAAAAATTAAGTTATCGTTACTTTAAAGTCTTCCCAATTTTCTTCTTCATGGGCTTCAGAGAAGGACAGCACTTATGCAGATGCTGTCTGTGTGCCTGAATAACCTTGAACTGTCAGCTAGATAGATGTACAAGTCATCACAAATCCAAACTGAACAAATGGAGATGTATGGAAGAAGCTGGCTTTGGTCCCCAAGCTGACTTTGAAGCAGAGGTGACAAGTCTCTGCTAAGATGACAGCAGTGCTGCTTCTTTCCCTGTTGACTCCCAGGAAGATCATGCTTCCCAGTAAGAGTATACTGGCCGCCACATTATAGTGACTTTCTACACAAGGAAGGATAGGGTTAGAAAGTGCTGACAAGTACTTCAGAGCGGGAGACCCAAACAAGAGAAGAGCATTCATTCATAGCAAGGAGAATCTTGCTGGGCAAAGACTATCAGGAGCACAGAAATTTTATGAGACAAAGGGATAAGGTCATTGCTAAAAACAAAACAGGCATCAGGACAGGTATCTACAGTAATAACAATTAAAAGAAAATCCATTAATTACCTGGTGTTTGGCAACCAGAGAGCTCTAAAAGAAAACCAAACAAACCTAAGAGTTCTCACAGGATTCTGTGAAGGTTTTTTTGGCGGGGAGGCAGTGCATTTGTAAGGATATTCCGCTTCTATATGTGTAAGATATTCTTAATATATAAAGAAGTATCTAAAAAGGATTCTATAACATTCTCCCACTTCAATCCAAAGTTAAACCGTGTCAGTCATGTCAAACAGGCCAGTGCTCAGCAACTGATTTGGTTACCTGCACACACAATTTATACAAGAAATTTATTGCCTTAAGGGAGTAAAGGACATTCATACTTTGCAAACTGTAATAAAAAGAAATTGTTGTAGAAAAAATACTAAGGATAAAAATAAGCTTATTCTGTTTCAGTGACTTCCTAGATGGGATGTTTGGCTTGCCTGACCTCCGGTCAACCTTCCACCTGCCCACAAAGGGCAGACCCTACTGGACGTGTGACAGCTAATGACAAAAGGTGCATGGGAAAAGTTTAATTGCAGTTTAATAATTAGAATAACCAAGTAAACAAAACAAACTTGGAAGAGGAAGTAAAACATCGGGAAGAGGCACTGCAAACTTTTAGCAATGTCTGTGCATTTCAAAAACCCTTGGATGTCGAAAATCCAATGCTAAGTATGAATTTTAGATCGGTTAAAAACTATATCCAGTCTATAGAAATATAAGTGTTCTTTGGTTCACCTTAAAAAAAAAATAGCCTATTGAATTTAACAAATACCGGAGCCAACGTGTTCATTTTCCTCTGTCCCTACCCTCCTATGCTCTCGCTCTCTCACTCTCTCTCACTCGTTTAACTTGTTTCAATGGACAGGAAACGCACCATAGCCCCCTGCCTGGATGGGCGTTTTTGGAGACGCACAAGCATATAGACTAAAGTCCTCGGTTTGGAAGCCAGCCCGATTCAAGGAGGGTTCTGATGCACTGCGGTGAATTTTTGGCAATGAGCGGGCCAGTAGCTCAATAGAGGCGAGAATCTGAAAAAGGCAAAAAAAGAAAGAAGAATGAAAATCTACGTGGTAGTAATCTTTAAGAGCTCCATCATACTTTACAGGAAAAAAAACCACCTGAAATCTTACACTGTTTTCAGTATTATCCTAAGTGCCTAGAAAAATACTTAAGAAACTGATATTTTTGCCTTAAAACGAAAATTACCCAAGTCCTACAGCTGTAATCTCTGGAAACTGAATGGGGAAAATAACCCATGGTTAGCTTTTCTTTACCCTTGAGATCATTTGTCAGCCTTGGAACAATAAATAAAAAATTTTAAAACCAATGACCTGCCTGTTCCTCATGGACCACAAGTCCCTTTTGGGAAGACGAGGGGAGCCGGAATAAGTAAAGCACTATATGACTTCATAAAAAGAACCATCAGAGCAACTCATTCTTTAAAGCAACTTAGTAAGGGGAAATGTTCTGCACACACGTCATTAAAAGCAGGGCCCCAAAGACCCAGACTGATGGTGGCACAAAAGCAACAAGTGACAGGTGACAACCCAAGAGGAATGGAGAAGACAGGAAAGCTCTACAAAAAGACACCAATAAGCAAAATGTAGAAATTCAGTGCATTTTAAGGTACAAAGGAACAGGTTATGACTCTTGAAGGCGAACATATGATAATGCACGTTCGTGATCATGAGCCGTATGTATTGAGGGCGTGGCTCAAGGTCTTGCGCATAGTAAAGACTCAAGAAAAATGTCAGCGGCCATTATTATTACCATGGTTATTTTTCTGAGCTATCCAAACTTTCAAAAGTTATACTACAATCTGTATAATTAGTATAAGAAGGCAAAGAAGTAAGCAATGTTACAAAACTTTTTAATAAAATTATAAGCATAACACACAAATAAAAATTCAAATAATACAGAAAAGTGTAAGTCCTACCTTCCAGAGGTAACCACTGTTAAAGAGTCTACACTTTCTTCTGGACCTTTCCTATGCATAAACATGCACATATGAAAACAGAGCCCATCCTCACGCTCACCACCGTTTAAAGTGGCATCATAGACATATTTTTCTGCCTTACTTTTTTCCTTACTGATATCCATGCCATCTCTAGAGAGCTATCTTGATCTTCACGTCTTTAGCTTTTCCTATTGCAGTACACATTCTGTATATATCTGAATATTTGTGGAGACAGGCACTGCAGTACAGATTTTTAGGGGTGGTATTTGTCATTTTAAGTTTATGGATTCCACCGAGTCCTGTCAAAAGGCCAAACCAATTTACACTCCACCAACACTTAAACAATTTGAAAGGAAGGCTCTTCCTTACTCCCCAACATTGTTTCCAATGTTGCCTACTACCAATCTGAGAGGCAAAATAAAAAGTATTTCACTACTGTGTGACTGCATTTTACTGATTGTCACTGAACTCTTAACATCTTCTCCTAAGTTCATTCATCACTGGAATTTCTTTTGTGAATTGCCAGTTCATATCTTTTACCCTCGAGATATGAAGGGTAAAATAATACCCTTCCTTATTATATCTTTTATGATATCTTTTAAAAGATATTACATCTTTTATAATATATTTTATATTATATCTTTTTATAATATCTTTAAAAAAGATATTATATCTTTTATAATATTCTATTATATTCTTATAATAGGATATATATCTTTTCCTATTATAAAAAGGAAAAGATATCTTTTCCTTTAGATATCTTTTATCTAAAAGATATCTTTTTATATCTTTTTATATCATAGCTTTTACTCATTTCCTATTATCTTCTACTGATGAATTTGTAGAAGTCCTTTGCATAATACAAATATTTACTCTTTGTTATACATGCTATAATTATTTTTCTCTGTGTTTACCTTTCGATATTATTATTATCATATACAAGTTTAAAGACTTTATTGTAGTCATACCTGCTAATCTTTTCCTTTGTAACTTCTGGATTTTGTCTCTTGCTTAGGAAAGCCTTTCCTACCTCAAGGTTATAAAAATGATTTCATTTTTAATAGTTTTGTTTGTTACATATAAGTCTTTAGCCATGTGAAATTTATATTTGTGTGTAGCGTGAAAAGAGATCCTGTAATGAAAATTTTAAAGTAATACTTAAAAGGGGTAAGCCTTCGATAATCTGGAAAATTCACGTATGCATTTCATTTTCTAATACCATGAGAAGAATGAAATGGTATTTACATGAGGAATATGAGCTGTCCCATTGAATACCATTTCAAAAATGGGCCTAAGGAGATAATTTGCATTATTAATGTGCACCAATTGTGTTAAATGGGCAATCCTAGCACCCGGGATGTGAAAAGAATGTGGGGCCAGTCCTGCTGACATTGTTCAAAAATAACGGTCTTTGACTTTGATCGTCTTAAAACAGTGATTTTGTGGGTTCAAAACAACAACAACAACTCTTCCTCAAAAGAATAGTAACTTAGAATTCCAATTTGTGAAACATGTATCTACCTGTGCAACCATTGTGCTGCCCGTTCCTGCTTGGACACCGGCCCTGAAAGACTTGGTGTCTTTAATTCTTTAGATGGGAACGAAAGATTCGCTCACTCCCGTGACAGTGGCTTCTGTCTAAGGAACCCACCTAGGACTGAGTATTCAAGGGCACATGGTTCACAGAGGACGAACTCAGTAATTAGCAGCTGAGTAACAAGGAGCATCAGCACTTCCCTCTTGAGAACTGTACTGATTGATTTACTGAGACCCATTTACAGAATACTATCAAGGGCGTCTTAAACATCATAAAACATGGAATTTATGTCACAAAATCTACTGGAGGTGAACTTTCTAAGCTTGTTAAGGTACTTAGACTACTAATTGAAGGGCTTTAGCCTCATGATGTGAACAGATAAAAAGTAATGGAAAATTTCCAAAAATCCAGCAAGGGCAGATAGCGCTGACAGTTGCCTTTATTTCTGCCCCAGATGAAATACACCTCAAAAACACCGAGTATTAAAGGGAAGCTTGGAACCTGTCTATTGTGCCAACAAGAAGAATTAAAGCAGCAGTTCTCTAAATACAGTCTGTGGAAAAACTGTTTTCATTATAACACGAAGATATTATTTGCCCTTTTTACTGTCATTATTTTACAAACGTTTTAAGTGCAGTTTTCAGAGGCTACATGATGTAAAATATTGCAACATAATGAATGCAAAGCAGAGCATCCAGTTGTCTATTATTTTCTGGGTTTTTTTTGCAGAGATTTGTAAACAATGTAAAACAATAATACTATTCTTCTCACTAATTTTTTTGTTTGGGAAAATATAATTATTTTTCATAAAGTATTACTTAATATGTAATGGTTTTATTATGTTTAAATACATTTATAAATAAGAATTTTAAAACTTCGTTTTAATTTCTAAAATAGTATTACTTATATAAACAAAAACTCTTTGAGGGTGGGGGGTCCGCGATACTTTTTAAGTGTGTAAAAGGGTTCTGAGACCAAAAAGCCTGAGAACGGCTAGACACAGCAAAATCTTTCTGAATATTTTATACTGAGGTCCCAACTTTGCAGGTGTCCCACTGCTCAACCTTTATAAAATCACCTTTGTGCTTACTTATCTGGAGTCTGCACATAATTACATGGAATCCAAATCATGACATACAAACTGCGTGCTCTGAAAACTGCTTAACAATCTGCATCTGAACATGAGTCTGTCCTTTTAGATATTATAAAGCTGTTTCTTACTTGGGGAAAGAGTGGTCTCTCATCTCTTTTCTTTTTCAGGCACTCTGCCATTAATCTCTTCATGGCTTTTGGACAGTTACTTCGTACCTTACTGAGATCTGGAGATAGATATCCTCGTCCCACCATAAAAATGATCTGGGAAAAAAACAAAAGGACAAATCATAAAACTTGTAGATAAGCTGAAAAATACATAAATATTGAAAATTCAATAAGCTGTGCACTTAATGACACGTGTACTTTTTAAAAAAATGTACATTGCACCTCAATAAAAAGTTTAAAAACAAGATGCTAGCATTCTGATGCCTACATATACAATGGGAACCAATACTTCATGGGCTGCAAGCTGAAATCCTCATGACCCCTGGACTATTGTAAAGTTCTTCTAATTGCTCCCGATGCTGCAATCTCTTCTTATCCAATCCATTTTCCCAGGGTAATGTTCTAAACACAGATGGGACGGATCATGCCTCTTTCCGACTTAAATCATTTATTGGGTATCGTGCTAAGTCTTTTATACATATGCAGCAGGAACCAAAAAAGTTCATCTTTTTAGCAGTTGTTTTGGCATCTGCATTTTACATTCTTGTTGAGTGAACGCTTATGGGGCATGTATATAAATCTGAGAATCAGAGTGTCCTCCCGAGGGAAGAAGGCAAAACCACTGGGGACTAAAATCTTCTGTTTAATAAAGTACAAAGGCTTGTCTTCCCGCGCGGTGCAGAGATTGGTAATTTTTCTAATTTCTTAATTTTCTAATTTTCGACTCTTTTGAGAGTGGGCAGAGACAGATGTTAGGATTCTTGGGGCTCGGGGAGGAGAGAGGAGTTTTAATCTTAGAGTCAACAGGTCCCATAGGGACAGACCAGAAGCTAAGGTGGAGAGAGCCAGTAAGAGATCCTTGTTACAGGGCAGAGCTGATGAATTTTAGGAACAGCCCAGTTTGATATCCTACTTTATGCTATTTCCTGTTTGGTACTGTAATAAACCTTGCTTAACTACTCTAAGCGGATCTGCCCAAGTACCATCGAAGTGGAGGTATACCGCTTATGCTCCTTTCCCATCTCCCCTATCATAACTGCCCTTCTCCCATTTTATAAAAGTTACCTTTTTTTTACTAATATGGAATTACACTGTGGTACACAGCGCTACAGGGTGTAAAATTCCTGGGATACCAAAAGGACATTTCCAAATACTGGTGTCTAACTGGGCTCTAATGCATGGGTAGCAAATCCCTTTGCAAGACAATTGGCTTTCAAGTCTTTGCTTTCAGTAAAACTGATTGAACTGTCAGCTAATTATTAAAATAATTTTCAATGACAAGTTACTACGTAATTTGTGGTACGTGCAGAAATGAGTTCAAATAACTGAGAGATAATGGTATATGGTAAAGAATTAATCTTGCTCACACAGAGGGCTGGCTTTGCTTTTGGCTCCTGGGAGGTAATCACTAAACTCTTGGAATGTCTTGCCTGAGAAGAGTGTCCTTGTTTAGCTGGGGGCCTTGGCAGATGCCAGATAATCTATGCTCTCAATGTGAGTTACAGAGAGGGTTTTGACGCGTAGCATCAGCTTGACATCTGGAGGGGCCGAGAAGTAAGGTTTGCTGCAGAGGTGGTCAACCGCATCTCCGTGCCTCAGTCCGGTTACTCTGATTGCCAAAGCTCCAGCGAGTTTCCCGAACTGTGCACAGTGCCACCCATCGCTGCCAGAATTTAATGCCGTCCACAATTCCTCTGGGAGAGGACAACTGGGACCCCCACATGTGGAACTCTGCTGGATGCTGCCCTACATGCCAGTTTCCTTGGCTGATTTTAATTTGTATCCTGTTACTGTAACAAACCTGAGTATCAACAACTTTCAGTGAGTTCTATGAGAGTTAATAAATTACTGAACCTGAGGGTGGCCTTGGGGATCACTGAACTCTGCATGTGGTTATAACAAAACTCCTGATTTTCTCATCTTCTTATTTATTTGAACAATATTTCTCAGTGCTTCTTTAAAAACAAAATGAGTAAAAGGATCGATGCTGAGTCCTCGCTCATTCTAGCAAGTCATTTTTATCCACAAATATATGAATGAATTGAAAAGAAAAGCCCCCCCCCCAAAAAAAAAGGAAAAGAAAAGCCCCATGTTGTTCAAGATACACATTTCCAACATTTTACCTTTGATGGTTCTATGTATCAAAACGTGTTATTTTCATCAGTTATGTATTAATAATTATTGATCACAGCATAATTTAGAATTTAAAAATTCTGAATTACAGAAAAAATTTTCAATTCTAAATTTAAATACATTAATATTGGCTGCAGAGATTAACTTGAGTGATCAATAAAATACTTTAAAGCATAAAAATATGTTACCTTAGGAAAAATTTCTGTGGGGAAAGTAGACGACAAATAGTTCAAAGAGGAATAAGAGAGCTATCTAAAGCGTCCAAAAATTAATGAAGAGCTTTTGTATCTTTTAAAACAAGTGGTGGTAGATGGCCCATCACTATGGTGATAGAAATCAAATCAGTAGATTTTATTTGGTACATTTAAAAGAAGGATATAATGGCTTTATTTTGAAATGTTAATACACTAAATATTACGTTCTTTGCAATTGTTTAATTTTAAAGAAAAAGTCTTTCTTGGAAATAATTCATGGATAGAAGATTCAAGTGGCACACACAGTACAAATTCAATAGCTTGGTTTGAAATTCTGGGCTGGTTATTTTCATTCTTCATCCACACTCCACAGCGCTGGCACCTCCACCCCTCATCCCCTCCTCTGTTTCACTGGAGCACATCTGCTCATCCTCTTCCCCCTGCACTGCCTCATCAGAACTGTAAACTCCACTGAGAGCATAGGCTGTGTTTCATATTCATCTTTGTATTACTGGATAACCCACAGCTCTTTGCATCAAAATTTTTTATTAAAATAATTTGCGTGTTGATAAAGCACAAGTACTTATCATTTCCTGTCTCTTGAAAACTTGTGCTTCTAACCCAGCCACCTCGCTGTGATAAAGTCCAAGCTTCCTGTGAAGAAGTCCTCCCAGGAAGACTCATGTGGAGAAGGAGCGAGGGCCGTGGACCTAGGCCACCACTGAGCCTGCACCTGACACCTAGCACCACACGGCAGGCTGTGAATGACCCATTTTGGAAGTAGATCCTTTAACACCCAGTGAATCTACCGGCCAATACCATGTGAAATAGAGAGAAACCTTCCTCTGTTTGCACTGAGAGCAGTTCCAATTGTAGATTCAGAATTTGCTTAAGCCACTATGTTTTGGGTGGTTTGTTATACAGCAATAATCATTGGAATACACTTGAAGTAACAGATAAACATTATGTTACTTTCTTCTAAGACCACACAGCTCTTCTGCTCCAAGAAAAGCCATGAGTGTAGACAGTTAATATACTTAGCTTAAATGAGGATATTATTAATCTTAATTTAGTAGAAAAGCTTCACTGTAAGAGGGAAGAAGAATTAGAGAGCAAACTGTAATAATAAGGAGGGAAAAAAATGACAAAGCAATTGCTCAGACTTTCAGCGGCTGCATAACTAAAAGTAAACAGCATGCTATTCTGCAAAGTAACATAGGTATGGTCAACCTTCAAGGAGCTAAGAGACCTGTTTTAGGAAGGAATCTGATCTTTATAACTGCAAGGAACTCTTTAGTCCAATTTCTCATTTTTATAATTGGGAAAAAAAACCCAAACCCAGAGAGGTAAAGTGACCAGGCTGTGCAGCTTGTGAGTCAGGGTCTGCCATGACATCACAATGCTTCACCAGAGTCCTGCCCTGAATTTACAGTCAAAAGCTCCCACCTCAGACTATGGAGATGAGAGTGTAGGGGAATGGTTTCTATTAAGTAATACGGAAGCAGCTTTCCCATCTCCCATGAAAAACAATATTCCTAGATTTTCAAGCAAAAGTCCAATCTGAGAGCCACAGAGATCAAAATATAAGAGAAAGAAAAAAATCAAATCAAGGGGACGGATGAAGCAATGCCTGCAGTTACTTCACTGAGGATGACCAGAGCTATGGATTCAAAAGGGAGTTTCATGGAATGTGCCATTTGAAGGAAGCAGACTAGAAGATAATGAAGGAGAAGGGTAATCAGAAGAGGGTATCCTTCTTCTATCTCCATTTTCTTTACCAAATACTTAACTTGGTTTTGGACTGGCAAACTCCAGAAGGCTCTAACTGTATTACCAGAAAGTATTAACTAGTAAAGGCCTTACCCTTCCGTGGGGCACTCACTTATCTGTCTCATGGAGAGCAAGCCCTGGCCATGTCATTTATTATACTCTCATGGAGGACAAAGGACCTACAACGCCGAGAAGTGGTGAGTGCAGAACTCTGGCATGCTTGGGGTCATATTTTAGAGATAGTAATACTGTTTCCATAATACACTTTTATTGTTTTATTGAAATAAGTATATTCACTGACAAATGGGTTTCATCTAAGTTCATAAATTTTTATGAACATAAATTTTTATTTGTAGTCTCTATGAAAAACCAACTAAAACCAAATTAAAATTCCCTTGTAATTCCTCTAGAAAAATAATAGGCACAGGAAAAGTAAACATGGTACAGGGTATTACGCTGTATGGTTGAGTTCATAAGACTGTAAAAGGCAGGACACACAGAGCTTGCAAATTAGAAACCATCTTGCTGCTCAGACCACCATCATCAGATTAGTCATCTCTGATCTAGAATCTGTCACAAAAACAATATGTGCCATGTTTCAATTGTGCTTTTTAGTGAGCATTTTGGTCCATACTGAATCTAAGTTTCATGTAGGCTTAAAACATCAGATCATCAGAAGCCAGGTCATAGATTTTTTTTTTTTTTTAACAGGCAAAACTAAGATTCAACATTCTAAAGGTACAAAGTAGTTAGAAAGACCAAACAGCAACTAAAAATTAGTTTTGTGTTGATTTGGGTAGAAATGTAGCCATTTTTAAAAATTCTCAAAACACAGATTTAAGACCACTGTTGTATAAAGGCTACACGGTGATTCAATAAGCATATACCAAAGACATGATATCTTAGATTATTTCTCTGATATCACATGACAGTGAAGTTCTTAGTGAGAAAGCTATTGTGTTTCCCCAAAAATAAGACCAGGTCTTTTATTAAGTTTTGCTCCAAAAGATGCATTAGGACTTATGTTCAGGGGATGTCATCCTGAAAAATCATGGTAGGGCTTATTTTCCGGTTAGGTCTTATTTTCGGGGAAACACGGTACTCAGAGCTGTCATCCAAAAGACCAAGAATGGAGCTGTTGACCAAAATACACAACCAGTACTTAAAAGAAGTAACACATTTATACACAAAAACTATCATTTCATTAGGTTGGAGGTTATGAGGAAACACAAAAAACGTTTGTGCTCTTTTTTTTAGATTGGTGATTCTTGACTTTGATGTGTATCAGAACCACCTGGGAAACTTACTAAAAATGCAGGTACTTAGACCCCACCCTACTGAGTCAGAATCTGCTCCAGCATCTCCATTTTTAAAAAACTACCCAGGCAATTCTGAGACAAACCACAGCATAAAGTATAAATAGTATTAATTAATCAGTTTATAGAGTCAACTATTGTTTTCTACACTATTAACAGTGTAACTGCTGTAACTCTTTTGTCTCTCTCTAACACACACGCGCGCAGGCAGACACTTTTAAAATGCTGATGTATACAAGGTATTTTCAGTAAAGAGAATTCATTTTTCTTGGCCAGTGTTACAAGCCTAAATGAATTTCATATGGCTGGGATAGAAAAGGAAAAGAGCTGCATGAGGCAACGTTGGTATGTTCTGGAAGGTAAGGGACAGAGAATAGGAACTCAGGAAGAGAGAAGTAAAAAAATTCCCTCCTACTAGAATCCTCATTATAGAAAAAGGAAAGCATGATGTCAGAGTTCTTCCATTTACCTAGTTTTAAAAATTAGAAAAAGGGGAAACAATCATTTTATCAGAGTCTGATACAAATAAGTTCATGGCTGAGTACCTACTTAGGTAGCACAACCTGTGATAGAGTGAAAGATGTAATAGAGCCCAGATGCTGTAGTCGCAGAGCTCATTCTTTTCACCCTCATGGTCAAGAAACATGAGGTACGTCCATTGTTGTATCTCTGGTTTCCAGTCAGAAGAGCAGGAATCTCACTCCATGACAACACATATTTAAGAATGGTATTTCAAGGAAAGGCCTCACATGCTATTACTACCGAAAGTATACAATTGGTTTCTACTACTGGTGACAAAGATCAAGAGATCTATCCCTCATACTTACCCAGGACTCAACACTTCTTTTCTACAATAAATTGGAACCTTTATGTAAATAGTAAGTAAACCCCAAGAGATGGTAAATATGTACCTGGTCCCTGTTGTTGATGTTTGAATAAGGTAACTGTCCAGTCATCAATTCATACAGAACAATCCCAAATGCATACACATCTGACTGAAAGCTATAGGGGTTTTTATCTTGCATTCTGATTACTTCTGGTGCCTGTTAGAACATAAAAAGAAAAATATTCTCGTTTATTCTTTACTTTAACTGAATAAAGACTGAAAACCAAACTATTATAATTCCCAGAACAATGCTTTTATCATTCAATAACCCATCTAATATGTAATCAATTCTCTTATTAATGGTCAAGAATAAAACCGATTAAGAAAAAAATGCTCTGTGAACTCTAAAAGAGGCAGTACTAGCTGCGATTTTATATGCACTACTAAGGTTTTATCATTTTATCAGCTACCCTTTCTACACAAAATATCGTCATTGCCATTTGAATTCCTCCCTTGACTTACTCATCAAGACTCAGTTCCCACTTCCCATTCCCGACTCAACAAAGAAACACTACACCCACGATTCTAAGATGTTGGCAGTAGCACAAGCACTACGGCAACTGCCTTAGAATTTCAGGTGTCCCATTGGTACCAATGATCCTCCTCATCTCAGGGAACCTGAGATGATAATGGTAAAATTTCAAGACCGATAAACTCAAATCCCTTTCCTGCCTCCAAAAGGGGTATAAACATGCAAGGATGCTCTATTAATAAAAGCAACAGACAGCAGGTAGGTTTAGAAGATGGCATAAAGACTCTTTTGGCTGCTGCTTGGACAAAAATACAGACCAAATCACATTTGTTACATGTTTACACACTGTGTTCTATAAGGAAATTTCTTATTAACTACTTACATGAAATACAATAAATGCTTGGGTAAATATTAGCTTTAAAGAGTTCTTTCACCTTGAATCTTCTGTATTGTTTCATTTGGAAGGAATTAAATAAATTGCAGGGTATTAATAAAAAAATCTGTGAAAACATTACATTGATACCACAAGTAGAATGAATTGCAAAAATGGCTGAAATACCTGGGACAAGATTCCTGGTTATTCGTCAGGATACGGCCGGTGAGACTGTCTCACAAGGCAGGCAAAATGGCACTCAGCCTCACCTACAAATTACAATCACCTGTGCCGCCTTGACCCTCTCAACGTGCAGACTACATCCGGCTCAATAATAACACATCGCAATCTGGGGGTGGGATCCAAGCATTGTTAGTTTTTAAAGTTCCCCAGGTGATTGTAATGTCCAACCAAGGTTGAGAACCACTGATGGAAGATGTATAGGAGATTCTGATGTGATCGCAAGGATGGGGGTGAAGAAGAAGGTTGTATTTACAGTGGTACCTCGGGTTTCGAACGTAATCCGTTCCGGAAGGCCGTTCGAGTTCTGAAATGCTCGAAAATAGCCAACAGCTAGGCCTCAGGATCTTGCACTTAGCGGAAGCCACGAGACATGCTTGACTTCTGAGTCGTGTTCGAAAACCGAAGCATTTACTTCCGAATTTACGGTGCTCGTAAACCAGAATGTTCATCAACGGAGACGTTCGAAAACCAAGGTACTACTGTACTTGCTTTTGTCATATTTTATTGATAACTGCTTTTAGTAATACACTACAAAATAAACCACATACAACTGTGATGTAATGAACAAGCCAGAATACTGAGAGGCTGGTTATGATACAGACATAATTTTCAAAGCCAGTACACAATTTTTGTGAGGAACAGAGTAATAAATCAGTTGAGAAACTGTCTTTAAAACTCAGTTTTACCTCACTCTTGTTGGGAGATGGCTTGAGGAAAAGTTGTATGTCATCTATTTACAAGAAATGCATGATTGATCCTCAATTTAGCGATTTAATTTGTAAAAATTTTTACAAAGTTTTCTTTCTCCTCTAAAATAAAAATAAAGCAAGGTTGCGAAGACTATTGTAAATAATTCAGAGAATTATATAACCTTAATCCTGACCAAACGCTTCTTTCCTAGTCTATGGATGTCCCATGCTGTTTCTGAAGGCAGTATCTACTGAAGAGGATTTATTCAACAACTGAGTGTACTACTGCCTAATCTCGTATCATAAAGCTCAGCTTGGCGGATAAAGGATGAATCCATCTACCCACGTATTAACAAAAAAGAAATTAGAAGAAAATACAAAAATCCACTAAGGTATTTGAAAAGGACAAAGCTGAAGACCTGACTAAGCGTCTCTCCCCCACTTGTTAAAATAAACACAACTCTAAAACATGTATCAGCTGTTTCTTTATGTTAGGTTTTGCAACTTCAGTACTTAATATGTTTTCCCTGCCTCTTCTTCTGATACATAGCCATCTTTGTTACAAGGTGTGTGCCTCAAAGGTGCCTGAGATCTGGAGTACAATGATTAGCCTCTTGTTTATAATTATTTATTGAACAATTATAACTACATATTAAATAAAAAATTTACCTAGCTCTAATGACTGAATCTTATAAACGGAAAAGGCATTAGGAATGCACCCCAATGGTAAAGATGGAGACTTGGAGGTTATGTACGAGTCATGCAGAGCGTTAGAATACAGACCTCTTAACTCTAAGTCCAATCCACCTTCCCACCTTGCCACTTGCCCTAATTTCAGTTATTATTACAAGAAATCATAGCTGAATTTAACCCACGCTTATCTCAACTGGTTCAGAATCCTACCTTGGAATCCCCTCCTTGGGAAATGATACAGAGTTCAAAGAATTCAGGCAAATGTGGTATTAGACCCTTACGACCTTTCTGTTTCCAGCAGAGGGTCCTGAAGTACAGATTTGGGTATTTTAAAGTTTAAAAATTGCACTCGTAGTTTTGGGACACCGTGTATTCAGCTTAGAGCAGTTCTCAAACTTTTTGGGCTCAGGACTCTTTCAGTCTTAAAATGACTGAGGAGCCCCACGGAGCTTTTGCTTATGTGGATTATCTCTGTGGATAACTATCACATTCAAACTTAACTGAGAAACTTAAAACTTTTATTAATTCATTTAAATAAAACCACCATTAGTTGCTAACACAGATCCCATATTTTCAGTGAAAAGTAACTATATTTTCAAAAACGAGAAAGTTTAGTGAGAAGAATAGTTCTGGAATTCTTTTTGACCGCCTGGATTTAACAGGAGCCAGCTAGAGTCCCATATTTGCTTCTGCATTCAATCTGTTGTGATGTGTTGTTCTGGTTGAAGAATATGAAGAAAAATCTGAGCTCCCACAAGGATGACCTTGGGCACTTGTAAGTGGGTCATAGGGACTCTTTTGGGAACTACTGATTTAGAGGATGATTCCTAGACTGCCCTTTTTGTAGCCTGCACAGTTTTAGTTCCCTTCTTTCCTATCTTCTCTTTCTTCTTTTCCACAAAGCAGAAATAAGAACGAATAAAGAGAAAGAAAGAGCTATGCAGGGCAGTGACGGTGTTAAAAATCTACCTCTCCTTTTTTGTCTTTCCCAGCTGCCGCATAATTAAGACAGTTCTTTCTAGTCTAAAGGAAGTAACTTTCCAATTTAGATTTAAATAAAATGGTAAAACGGCCGGCCTTAAAAGGAGTTCTCGTCACAAAACCTTAATAATGCCTGCAGATCACACCTGCTTAAATTGCATACTTGGTGTACCGAACATTTTGAACACAAAATATTCTAAAGAGACAATTCCAAACAAAATTTAAACAGTGTTTACAAAATACATATTTTCTGTTTGAAAGATACTGAAACTGATTTCATAATGTTCCTTTTAAAGATAAAAAATAAGATCAACATTGATTTTTGTGAATACTGGGAACTATGACAATACTATAGCTGAAAGCTTCAATGATTTTCTAGCAGCATCTCAGGGTCCAAAAATTTAATTAATGAAAAGAAAAGCCTCAGTTCTTACCATCCACAAAATGGATCCAGACAACTGTTCAAACTGATGGGACCCACTCCATCGAGATTTCACTGTAGCTAGACCAAAATCACCTATTTTTACTGTGAGGTCTTCATGAAGAAAAATATCTGTGGTGTAGTAAGTAAAGGAAAACAATAGATCTCATTTTCCTATCAGGGCAAGCGTTATGAAAATTTTAGGTAAGAGATCTAATTTCTGTAATTCTGTAGTATGATATTCTTTAAAATAATACTTCATATTTCCCCTTCATTAATGTTAAAAAAAATAATTATGTCTATTTGGCCTGTATGACATGCTTTTAAAGTTTTGGGGCTGGAAATGTAGTAGGATGAGGTGAGATGTTTTCCTAGGTGTCTGGGAGACCCTGAAACTTTCCAGTTCGATTTTCATAATGGAGGCTCGAATATCCTTTATGGCACTGCTAGGAAAGGGGTAAAGGCTCTTCACTGGAATGAAGGTGTTTGGCAGACAGGAACTGAAACTGAGTTTACAGATGAAGAGGAAGAATTACGTTTTTCTCACCTCATTGTTACGTAACTTAGAGCCTTCATTTACAACTCAACTGCTGAACACGGTCAGGCCAGCGTGCCAAAAGCCACTAGCAGACAGCTACAACATTGTTATAGTGTTGACAGCACGTAAGCAGTAATCAAAAACAGCCCTACTACCAGGAAGATTTGAGGTTTTTTTTGTAATGCTCAACTGTTCAGAAACCAAAAGCAGGTTGCAGTACCTTACTCTACTATACTTTTCATGCAAATCCATTTATTATTTCTCATTACAGTATATTTAACTTAGCATGAAACTGTTTTTACATAACGTGAAGACAAAGTGCAGAAGGAAAAGTCAGGATGTTTTCAAACCTCGCAGACAAATTTCAGGAAGGATACTATTACTCTTGAGGTCTCTGTGGATGATTGACTTGGCGTGTAAGTAACTGAAAAACAAAACATCATTTTAACCTGAGGAGGGCTAAATACTCTGGCCTCACAAGCTATAGACCATCTTTAGCGGTGTAAGGACTTATTTAGAATCATGATACAATTGCAAACTGTACAATGTGATAATCCTTTTACATAAGAAATATTAAAATAGACTGTAAATGAATTTCGGATTAGAGGAACACATGACTAATATGGTACAGCCAAAACCTTGTTTTCTACTAAAAGACTTTGATTTATCTTTTACTATTTACCAATACAAACCGTTCATGTCAATCAGGCAAGTCTATTTATCCATGTCCTTTAAATACACCTTGATATTTAACGCCATCTGTGATCAGTGGTCCACTCCTACACCCATCCCCCAAATCAGCTTTCATTCTATTCTTCACCTATTCATACCTATCCTTTAAGATTGAACATACATTCTAACTCCTGAGTAAAGCTTTCCCATTATTGACTCAACTGAAAGTGACCTTTCCCTGTTCACTTATATAGAAATTATTCTAACAGCTGCTTCATGTGTTTTTTCCCATGTATGTTCACTTTCTGTTTAGAAGGTAAACTACCAGAATATGAAAGTTTGATTGATAAATTAAAACCATTCTTAAAGGTAGTATAAATATATTCTTAAAATACCTTCTTAAAACTACCGTGTTTGCCCGAAAATAAGAGCTAACCGGAAAATAAGACCTAGCATGATTTTTCAGGATGACATCCCCTGAACATAAGCCCTACTGTCTTTTGGAGCAAAAATTAATATAAGACCCGGTCTTATTTTCGGGGAAACATGGTAGTGAGTAGCAAACTTCCCCATAATGGCCACATTGAATCTATTTTAAAGTCAACAATAACTCCATTGATGTTATCCCTAAAAACGGCTTTAGTTGAGTTGAGGGAAAAGGGTTGTGTCTAGTTTATTTCTGTTTATCCCCAGTACCCAGTACAGTGCCTGGCGTGCGGTAAGTATTCAATACAGATCTGTTGAATCAATTACAATGAGATACATATAATGTCCTAGTCAAAGTTTTTTCTTCATTTAATACTGGAGAGGACAGATACGATATATGATATGAAGATATATGAAACTTCTGAAATCTGACAATGACCAACCATTAGGAAATGTTTTGCCTTATACTGAGACTATAAAATCAAAGTTGTATAATGAACACTGTTAAAAATGGACAATGTTTAATGCAGATAATTAAATTTGTTAAAAATGCAAATAATTAAATTTGTTATTTATGCTTTCACATCTTCATTTAAACTTCCATACCCTCCCAGAGACCAAGATTTTGAAACATTTTTCTTAGACAAAATTTTCATTTCAAATTACTGTTTATATATACTCTTTTCCTCTAATTACTCTCTTACTTCACACTGTTTATTTCCTTCATAGCATTCACTACAATCTGCAATTATCTTCTTGTCATGACTTTTAGGCCCTGGGTTGTTTTACAAGATCACAGTCCCTCTTCCACTGAAAGAAAACGTGATGTCAGTTATAAGCATTAATTGCTTCAAATGTTCTGCTCTGACAGAGAAAGGTAAAAACAGATGGAGAAAAATGGGTCTCGATCAAAAGCTTTTTCTTTTGGGGCTGGGGAAACCTTGTGTCCATTAGAAGGGGGATTAATGATCATGGTGGAGCTCTGTGCTTCTGTCAGAGAGCTGGGATTTAGTTCACAGAAAAGGTGTTAATCTTTGAATAGAGGTTCTGTCTCCAGTGAAATTAAAAACAACAATAAATGGGTGGTACATGTGAAAATGTGGCGGCATGATAAGTTACAAGAAGGAAAGATAAAGGTATTCTTGATGGATGGTGTCAATCTTTTCAACAAATTTGATACAAAGAAATGTAGCAAAAATAAGGTAGATAGAAATATAACTAAAGGGTTGAGGAGAGAAAATTTCTGACTAGGAAAGGACTTACTAGATAATCGACAAAATATAAATATGATTGCTGAGCTAGTGATATAACCCTGGTAGAGCTGTTTAGCATAAATCTATTAAAGGCCAATGTTACATATAGCTGCAACTTGAAATAATACCTTATCCTTGTGTAATCTCATACTGATTACAAACGGCTTTCCTAACTTTTATCTCATTTAATAATACTCCTTCTGTAACATCTCTATTACAAAAGCAGTGAAAGAGCAGAAATCCAGGTCTCTATAATGGAAGGTTGAAAAGAAAAGGGACTCAAATTCCCCAGCTGGAAAAATGAGATGAGTGTCATATCTCATTCCCCACATAATATAATGTTCCAGAGTAATTACTACCCTAAATAATTCTGTACAGACACTAAAACAATTTTCTAAGTACCAACCAGTTATAACGGAAAATGCCAAAACACACATAACTGGTTGAGGGTAGGGAACAAGAATAAATAGACTCTACTTTGCTCCTTCTTACTTTTCTAAGATGTTAATGAGAACCTTACAATAGATTCACAAAAGTAGTAGGAAAAAAACCATACTATAAACTAAATGAATATTATTGTCTTGATTGGTTTCTCTTAGGAGTCTCCTTCCTTGAAGAAAAAGTTGTCTACTTATAGAATCATTTAATCTTAAAGCTGGGAAATCATCTAGTAAAATTTGTTCTCTACGCTACTTCTTTCAAGCTCTTATCCAAGATTCAGCTTTTCAACATTCTTCTTAGGGCATAATATGATGCCCCTAAAGTAAATACAATACTCTAGATTTGATCTGATCAACACAAATTAGAGTGAGATTCTCCTCTTCATCTTCCCCTTGAATGTAAGACTTGAAACCATAAAACTCCTAGAAGGAAACATAGTGGTCTTGGTGATAATTTGACACCAAAAGCAAAAATAAAAAAGGGGGACTACTTATAACTAAAAATCTTTTTCAGAGCAAAGGAAACCACCACCGCAATGAAAAGGCAATCTACCAACTGGGAGAAATACTTGCAAATCGTGTATCTGGTAAGGGGATATCCAAAAAAATATAAAGAACTCACATAACTTAATAGCAAAAAACCCAATCAATTCAATTACAAAAATAGACATGTTTTTTTCCAAAGATGGCATACAGATGGCCCACAGGCACATGAAAAGATGCTCAACATCACTAATCATCAGGGAAATGCAAATCAAAACCACAGTGAGATACCACCTCACACCTGTTATAAAGGCCAGTATCAAAGAGACAAGAAATAACAAGTGTTAGTGAGGATGTGGAGAAAAGGGAACCTTTGTGCACTGTTGATGGGAACATAAATAGGTGCAGCCATTATGAAAAATAGTATCGAGGTACCTCAAAAAATTAATAGAGTTATCATATGATCCAGCAATTCCACTTCTGATATATATCCAAAAGAATTTAAATTAGGATCTCAAAGAGAGAGCATGGTCACTGCAGCATTATTCACAATAGCCAAGACATGGAAACGTAAGTGTTCATGGAATGATTAAAAAAAAAAAAAAAGACACACACACACACACACACACACACTCACACAAGTAGTATTCAGCCATAAAAAAGGGAAATCCTGACATCTGTGACAATATATATGGACCTTGAGGGCATTCTGTTAAGTGAAGTTAGACAGAGAAAGATACTGTATGATCTCACTTATATGTGAATCAACCCTCCCACCAAAAAACAAACAAACAAACAAACAAACAAAAACCGAACTTATCTTCATCTTCCTTAAGGCGGGTAAAAACAAAAAAAGTATTAAATCAGCCATTACTGTGGTTATTATGGCAGCCAAAGTCACTCTACTGACTTCCATTAAAATTATATTCAATTACAACCCTAGAGAGTTGCTGTTTTTGCATTGCTCTTACAAAACATTTTCCCCATCCAACATTTGTTTACTTCTCTTTTTTGGACTCAAATATTGCATATTTTGTAGACATGGACTATAATTTCAGCTTATTAAAACTTTGTTTTCACAAAAAAATCAGTTTAAAAAAATCAGTATGCTAAGGATGTCATCTGAGTTATTTGTAAGGATGCTAGTCATATTCACGAGAGGAACGAGAACAAAAATCTCCTTGCAGCTTATAGTTTTAGGTATGATCATTATACAGTTATGAACCTCGTCACATTTTCCATGCATATCATCTCTCTCGATCTCGTCCTCAAGAATATCATGAGCTATCATTCAAATGTCTTGCTGAAATTTAAATACTATAGCTACACCATTTGCCTATAAAATCCCAAGTGTCTTTCCCTCACGTTTGCTATTTCCTTATATTTTCAACTATTTCTATAACCAAAGAACTGGCCTATGTAGATGTTAGCATTTCAGTCCTCTTTCACCTAACACTACACAATTTCAAAAAAGCTCGTCAGACTTCACGCAGCAAGCTTAATCTCCCCTCAGGCTCCTAGAGAGAATTTAGAAGCTGATTGGACTGGTATGCGTGACAGTGCATACAGCTTCCCAAGAGTTTCAAATTAGTTTCCCTTCAATACTTTGATGCCCTCCACTCCCCTCATGATCATAATGTGAAAGGTATGACATTCTGCTATCTCTGCTTAGTCAGTAATCATTTATCACTTTAAAATAATTACAATCCCTAATAAGTGGAGTTCACACATTTTTCAGTTGTGCTCCATTGTGGCCTAAATTCTATTTTTACTAAGATTTTTCAGTTTCTCTAGCTTTAAAAAAGTCAAATGTATTGAGGTATGACTTGTATACAACACAATATGCACCCACTTCTTCTGTGTAGTATAACAAGTCTTAAATATATACACTTGTGTAATGAACCACCACAATCAAGATAAAGAACATCCATAACCCCCAACAGTTTCTTTGTACGTTCCTGCAATTAATAACAGCCCCCCTCACGCAACCATTGATACTGATTTCTGTCACTTAAGGTTAGCTTTGCCTTTTCTAGCATTTCCTATAAACACAACCATGTGGCTTGTTTTGCGAGCATAATGATTCTGAGAGTGACACACTGGTCGTACGCAGTATTATTACAGTGTACGGATACCACAACTCATCTACCTACCTGCTGGACATTGGGTTGTTCTGGTTTTTGGCAATTATGAATAAGATCCTATAAACACTCACATGTGTCTTTGTTGTTGACTTATGTTTTCACTTCTTTTGGGTAAATAGGTAGAAGTAGAATTGTTCATATGGTAATTTTAACTGTAAAAGAAACAGCCAAAGTGCTTGTATCACTGAAGACTTTTATCCAATGTGAAAGAGTTCTAGTTGCTCTGCATTCTTGCCAATACTTGGCACTGTTGGTTTTGATTGTGAGCATTCTACTGAATGTGTAGTTGTGTCTTGTAGTTTTGCCTTTCCCTAACATCTAATGATGTTGGACATGTTTCCACGTGCTTATTTGCCATTCGTCTATCTTCTCCAAAAAAGTACTCCTATCTCTTGCCCATTTTGTCATTGGGTCGTTTGTGTTATTACTACGTAAGTTGTAAGAGTTCTTTACATGCTTCAGATACAAGTCTTTTATCAGAAAATGTACCTTGCAAATATTTTCTTCAGGTCTGTGGCTTTTCTCATTTTCTTAACAGTGTCTTTTAAAAAGTAAAAGTTTTGAATTTTGATGAAGTCCAATCTATGATTTTCTTTCTTTTAGGACCCTTACTTTTTGTATCCTAAGAAATCTTTACCTATCTGTAGGTTACAAAGATTTTTCTCTTATTTTTCTTCTAGAAGTTTTCGATTTTCATCTTATAGTCTTAGGTCTTTGATCCATTTCGAGTTATATATAATTGATGTATTGCATCAGGTAAGGGTTAATGGTTTATTTGTGTATTTATCCTACATGTATATCCAGTTTTTCCAGCAACACTTGTTGGAAGGACTATCCTTTATCCATGAATTGCCTTGGCAACTTAGCCAAAACAAACAAACAACATATAAACAAACAAACAATCCCCAAAAGAACTGACCATAGACATAAGGACATATTTTTTGAAATCTAACACTATAAGTCCTGCAACTTTGTTCTTTTTCAGAATCGTCTGGACAATTCTAGTCATTGCACATCTATCTACATTTAGGATCAACCTGTCAATTTCTACAACAAAGCCTGCTGAGATTTTGACTGGGATTGCATTGAATCTGTAGATCAATTTGGAAAGAACTGACATCTTAATAATATTGAGTCTTCTAGTCCATGAATATATTTCTGTGTGCTTTGTTTCCTAGCTGGGACCTATATTAGAGAAGGCATATTCCCCCCTTTGGAAAATACTCTCATCATAGCTTCTAAGTAGAACACAGCCTTGAGCAGAATAAATAAGAATGTACTGTAAACATGGAATACCATAGTATTGATGGAACAGCAAACCCATGATATTCTCTTGTAAAGCTCATTTCAAACATTCACAAGCCCAAACACGTACAATCAGAAGGTATTTATTTATAAGAGCAAGGTAACTAAATGGGGGAAAGTTATTTCAACAAATATTGCTGGAACAACTAGATCTCCATATAGGGAAAAGAAAAAATCTTCAGCCCTTAATTACCTCAAATCAGACACAAAAATCAATTTGAAGTGGATTGGAGACCTAAAACGAAAAGCAAACACTATAAAACTTCTAAAAGAAAACAGAATTACTAACACCATCTTGTACATAAATATAATTTTAAAGTTTTCAGGATATTTTTACATCATTTGGTTTCTTAAACATCACATTTCTTTGTGAAGCAAGCAAAAGGCAGTAATTCCACTTATGCTGATGGGAAAACCAAAGCCCCGGGGACTTAAGGGACATAATCAGAGAGGCATAGTGGAAAGCGTATCACTTTGGAGCACACAAATTTGGGTTTGAATTCCAACTATGTCACTTACTTAGCCATATGACCTTGGGTACATTACATACTCTCCCTACGCTTTGGATTCCTGACCTGTAAAATGGAGAGAATAACGTTTAAACTTATGGGTTCTCCCTTTCATTTATTTAACACGTTTACTGAAAGCCCACTATGTGCTAAGCAACAACTGTTCTAAGTCTTGAAGATATAGCAGACAGAAAATACAGAGGTACAAGTAGACTCTATTCCATAGGTGGGGGACAGGAAAGGCTGAGCTGCAGGGGGTTGTAATTTCAGGCCAGGGAGAGCCTCTTTTCAAAGGACATTTTGAGTCAAGACTCAGAGGGGCGGGGAAGAGTCATGCAGCGATGATATAAGAACATAGCAGGCAGGGAGACTAGCAGAGCAAAGCCCAGGCAGGCATGAGCTTACTGTGTCAGAAGATGGCAAGAAGGCAAACGGGGGCTTGGAAGAGAGGGAGCACGAGGGAGGAGAGCAGCAAATGTGTAGAGAGAGGTACCAGGAAAGGCAGAGGGGGAGGGAGGACTGTGGGGCGCATTGAGGACAGCCTATTAAGGACTTCTGTCTTCTTTCTAAGTGAAGTGTGCCGATATTGCAGGAGCAGGGGAGCCACATAATCTGATTTACGTCTTAAAAGGACCACTCTGGCTGCTGTATTGAGAGTACACTGAAGGTGAGTAAGGGCAGAAGTAAGCACTACTCCAGGCAAGAGATAATGGTGGTTTGAATCAGGGTGACAGCAAAATAGGTGATGAGAAGTTGTAAGACTCTAGCAGACTTTAGGATACAGCCAACAGGAACTGATAAAAGATTGGTTGTGTGGCCTGAGAATGAGAGGAGTCAAAGATAACTACAAAACATTAGACCTAAGCAGCTGAAAGAACAGAGCTGCCAGCTACCGAGGTGAAAAGAATGAAGAGCAGGCTTGAGGAAAAAGAGCAGGACCTCAGTTATAGACATATTAACCTTAAGATGCCCATTAGACAATCAAGGGGACATGCTGAGCAGACAGTTGGATATGACAGTCTGGAGTTCAGAGGAAATGACTGGGCTGGAGACCGGCATAGAAATGGTGATTAAATGGTATTTCAAGCCATGAAGGTGGATGAGATGGATGATCTCCATTCCCTCTAACCAAGGGAATGGAGATCCCTAGAGTAGTCCAACATTTAGAGAAGGAGTTGAGGAAGAACTAGCTGATAAGAAACAGTAAGAAGGAAAACCAGGAGAATACACTTTAAAGCAGTATTTCTCAGATTTTAATAGGCATGGAAACCAGTTAGAGAACTTGTTAAAATGTAGACTCCAATTCAGTAGATCTGGGGTGGTACCTAAAACAGCATTTCTAGAAGGCTCTGAGGTGGTACACAGATGCTATCAGACCACATTTTGAGTAGCAAGGAATTAAGAACGGGTTTCGTGAAGAAGGGTAAGATCAAGTTCATTCATGTTTTTGATAGGTCAAACAGATTGAGGACTGAGAATTGAAGCGATGGATGTAGTAACCCGGTAACTATCTTACTAAGAAACATTTCAGTGCTTCAGGGACAAGACTGATTGGAATGGGGTCCAAGATAAAAAGGGAAGGAGGGAAACCAAGAGAGTGAGTAGCAACTAATCTTGAGAAGTTTTAGTGTAAAGGAAAGAAGAGAAATGAGTTGATAGCTAAAGAGGGAAGTGGGATTAGGGAGGGCCTCAACTTTTTTATTATGAAACTTAAGCACAGAGAAAAGTTGAAAGAATAGTACATAAATACCAATATGCCTTCCACCTAGATTCAACAATTGTCAACACTGTACCAAACGTGCATTATAAGAAAACTGTTTTAAAATGGGAGAAAATCCAGTGGAACAGTTAAACCTGATGATAAGCAGGGGAGATTTACTTAAAAGGTGTCAGAGTAGGGGGAAAGGATGGGATCTAGTGCACAGAATTGGAAGGGTTGGCTTTTACTGTTAATGATAAGGCAGGAAAACTGGGTAGGAATGTAGGTGGGTGGGTAAATGTGGTGGGGGTCTCTAATTTTCTTAGTGAAACAGCAAGCTGACTGTTCTTGGAATAGAGATGTTGGAGGTTTGAGGACAGAGGAGGTAGGGCAGTGTCTAGGACGCGAAGAGCGAATGAACTACTGAACTGAAAATCTGACTAGTGTGTGACACTAAGGGCTCCCTAGAGGTTGCTGAAAGGACTAAGTTGGAAAAGCAGCCTGGTGTAAAGGTTACGGGAAAGCACGCTGGAGTCTAAGTGCCTGGGGACAAGTTACCTGACCTTTGAATACCCTAGTTTCTTTATCAGTAAAATGAGGATAATAACAGGATCCATCTCACAGGGTTGCTGAGGATTAAATGAGGTCATATATATAAAGTACACAGAACAACGTCTGGCACGTAGTAAGTACTGTAATTGCCAAATACGTTACTATATATAAAAAAAACCACGGAATATAGTTGGTATGAAAAAGAGGGAGAGAGTGAGTTACTGGTAGGTTCGAGAGCTGGGGTCAGAACGTAATATTTGTTGACAAATAAAGATGCTTAAAATGTGACTAAAAAAGGGCAAAATCAGTGGATTCCGTATTTAAAACCAACAACAAACCATTGTGTATAATACCAAAATAATGCATTTTAAAAGGATACATAACATACATAAAAATAGTAATGGTAATCCTCTCTCGATAGTAGATTACTGGTGGTTATTTATGTTTACATTTCTTGATTATGTATTTCTTTATAACCTTTATTTTGAAATTAAGAAAAACTGCAACAAAGCATAATGTAGAATTCATTCATATGCTCACCATCCTCCATCCTGTGAAACTTTTCATACATTTGCCCCTTGTCTTTTGTCAAAGTTTATACTTGTAAAAAGGTTATGAAAGTAAAACATAACCGTAGAATCTTTTTTATTAAAAGACATAAACAGTTAGAATGTTCCAGGTAAAGCCAAAGCCCTTCCGCCTGCCAGCTTTCGGCCATTCCTGGAGACACCCACCACTGAGCTTGGGGTGTGCCTTCTAAGCCTCATTTTAATACTTTCATGTACACACAAATACACACACACAACAAAAACAAAACAAAAACCAAATATGAAAAATGTTTTCTTTATAAAATTGTAAGTGGTTTCATGTTGCAGCTTGCTTTTCTCACTTGACATATTTTGAATCTGATGTTGATAGATATGATTCATTTCTGCTCTACACTATTCCCTTGTACTCGTACGTGTCAATATTTTATTCACCCAGTCCTCTACTGATGGACATTTATGTTTCCCATTCTTCACTATGTTGTGATTTCCGGTATTACATCTCTTCCTATACACATCCTAAAAGCTAGTGTGTCTTGGAAGTAGACCACTCATTTTCCATTTTAATAGATACTTCCAAAATGACTGCAGGGTGGTTAGTTACACTGAGCCTATCCCAGTAAACAATTGTCCTCATCTCTCCCAACACGTGATCTTGTCAGAACTTAGACATTTTGCCTATTCCAGTGAGTAAAAAATAGTACTTCTTTGTTTTAGTTTGCATTTTTCTGTTTATCAGCATCTTCCTTTCTATTATTGTTTTTATCCACCAGAAAATCATGTTCACTATAAATATTTTTTGATTAGAATTATTTTCAATCATTCATACATGTTCACCATCTTTTCAGCTTCAATTCATCCTATTACACAGGTTTATTTATGAGTAAAGGGGACATGTTCTTTATTATTATTTTAAAATAAGTAAATTGTGAGGATTTATCCCCAAATTATTTTTAATCATCTTATATGCAGACATAACACTTCTGTGACAGACCACAACTTTCCCTACGTGCCTCCTAGATTGAACTTTTAGTAAATTTTCTCACGAAGCTAAATTAAAAATTATACCATAAATATTATACTGACATTAAAAATCCTGCAAAGAAATAAATAGCCTAATGAATTTGACCATTCCTGAAATTTCTTTAGTAACAATATTCTTGAAATAAATACGTTGGTCTTTAGGCTGAATCAATGATTGTCAGGGGAGAAGATGATAAACGTACTGTACAAACCCTGATTGCTCAGAGTCAGTCTGTAATTACCGACTATTAGAATGGCTCTGCTCTCTTGAGGTAAAACTAGGAATCAGAAATGATCTTTCACTGAGGAAAGACAGAACTTACTCCACAGGAAAAAGGTTACCCATCCACTGTCTGCTTATATTCTGTAATCCAATAAAAGGGGACATATTTGAAAGTCCTAATGATTTAACTTTCCAAGTTACTAAAGGCTTTAGCTTGTGAGTGACTGCAATCCCAGCACTTACTACACTGAGTCAGTACGCCTGCTCTTAGTCTGCTGATGCCGTGGGACTACAGGATAAATTGTGGAAAGCAGTCAGAGAAGAGCACCTTCAACAGCATCTGGAAAACATTCAGGGGGCAGGTCATTTTGAAATGAGAGCTTTGCAAACGTGTATTATTCATGGCTATTTAAATAGTCTAAGGACTTATTCGTCAGCTATATCTAGCTTGTTCTGTCCTTTGTGAAACAATGGTGGAGGACAGGGGAGGAGGAACCAGACATTTAATAATCATGTTTAAATAACTGCGAAAGATGTCATTTCCAGTATACTGTAAATATCAACATTTTAATATCCTTTTGTTATTGAGAAGTCTCTTTTAAAGCCTCTGTTCTTGTTTTATGGATAGATCATCTTTTATCACGGAGGAAACATAGGTTTTTGGGGAGGGGTATCTCTTCTTGCATTGTTTGTTTGTTCCTAGTAGTTGCTTTCCCTCCATTTGTTTTAGTCTCTCATTGGCATCAGAGACATTCCCTCTGATGTCAGGTGAGCCAGAGATAATTTGTCTTACTCAGACTGAGTGAGGGACTGAAAAGCTGTCTAAGTGGTAGTATACAGATAGGCTTCTTGTTTTTGAACTTTCCTGTATAGTGATCTAGGTGGAATCTCTGATGTCACTACCTTTCGGTCTTTCCTCGCGTCAGTAAGACTCTTGAGGGAAGACTCCCCGATCTCTTGTGTGAAGGGGAAGGTTTGGTTGCTAGCATTCTGGGAACCCACAGACAGGAACAATGCTGGGGGAATTCTCCATTCATCACTCAGTAAGCAGTCATTCAATACCCGTTTCTGGTAGAGTAGCCATGCCCATGACCCCAGTCCACTGATACTTGTTTTCCCCTCTCCAGAGAACAAACTTCCAGTCTAACGTCAGGGTAGGGATGGGGCAGTCCCTCCGTGGCTCAGGACTTTTCATGTACTGGCCCTCCTCTGGAGATTCCTGGCACTGCCAATGCCTGAGACTTTTGAGATTCTTAGGTGTAAATCAGGTTGGTTTTCATTTCCCCATTGCCAACTAACGAATTAGCTTTCTGGGCCTACCAAGTCCACGATCACTTCTCCATCTGATTTCTAGCTTTTAAAATGTTGTTGCTATTGTTTCCTCCTTCTGTTACCTCCATCCTTATATGTCATGCCTAAAAAAAAAGTCCTTCATTATAGTTCTAGTGGAGTTTCAAAAGACAGCAAAAATGTGTCACCTTATCTGCAACTCACACAGCCATTTTGTGTTATCTTTATTTTGTTTTTAAATTTATTGTGGTAAAATATATAAATAAAATGGCCATTTAACCATTTTTAAGTGTACAATTCAGTGACATTAAGTACATTCACAATATTGTGCACCCACATGTATACAAAATTTTTTATTATGCCAAACCCCATCCCATTTGTTTTTTTCTTTAATTTCTTTCAGCAATGTTTTGTACTTTTCAGAGTATAATCTTTGAACTCCTTGGTTAAACTTATTCCTAGGTATTTTACTATTTTGGCTACTATGGAAATGAACTTGTTTTCTTTCTGTTTTTTAAGTTAACTTACTAAAAGTTAAATTTACTGTGGTGACACTACTTAGTAACCCTATATAAATTTCAGGTGTACAACTTTATGCTCTATTGTATACTCTACTGTGTGCTCACCATCTGAAGTCTGGTCACCTTCCATCACTTTGTATTTGACCTCCTTTACCCTCTTCGTCTTCCCCCCATCTCCTTTCCCTCCCCTCTACTAATCACCACACACAGCCTTCATAGCCAGGTATACTCATTACACAGTGAGCATTACTTAAAAATGTAAGCAAAGTATTTCAGAGTACATAGACTAGAGAGGTTTATACTTATAGATCTCAAACTTTAAAGCAATGGAATAATAGTGCCTCCTCACTGACTAGCCTCCAGACTACAGAACTATTCCAATTGGATAGAGTTCTTCTCTACCGTCATTTCTTGTCTTAATACTAGCACTTCGCTGCCCCAGCACGGTCTCTAAAAATATTTTTATTACTAGGTATTCTTTGCTGCCTCTGTTTATAGCAAAAGCCATTCCCCCTCTGTTATCATTACTTCGTTGACTACTTTTCCTTTTCTTGACATTTCTCAGTTATGGTATGAGAAGGATTTGGCTTCTTTCTTCTGAAAGGTAAACTTATCAATAATGTGCAGTTGTGTTTAATCCTTCTTTCATTTTTTTCATTTCGCAGATATGTATTGAGTACCTATCATAGGCCAGGCCCTGTTCTAGGCATTAGGGATAAAACAAAGACCCTGCTCTCATGCATCTTGTATTCTAGTGGGAGTGACAGACAATACAAAAAATACGTCATGGAGCTGGATGTTTAAAACAAACAAACAAACAAAAACAAGGATGGGGTAAAGAGAGAGGTGGTGGGGTAAGGACATTAGTAGTGTATAAGGCGATCAGAGAAGGCTTCTTTTAAAAGGTGACATTTGAACAGAGATAGGGAGAAGCGCTATAGATATTTATGGCATGAGTACCCCCAAAGAGAAAATAACAAGTACAAAAGGCCCTGAGAGGGGAGCACATTTTGTGTGGGGGAGCAGACAGAATAAGCTTTGTTTCTTTCTCAGTGTTTACTGTATTTGCCATGGTTTACTCTTGACCAGATTTTAATATAACATTTCAAATTTGAACAGACTCTGATTCTAACTTATATGAAAGGCTAAGATTGTTTGAAATTTACTGCATAAGTGGAAATGTTATTGTTAAGGTAATACTGTGCTACAATAGCCTCTTGGCTCACTATAGGCTTGTAAGCAATCTAAATTACAGATATATTGCCTATTTTGAGACAGAGAGGGAAGGAGAATGAGAAGATTTTAGAGCCAGATTTGGTTTTCAGTCAAGTGATCTTGCATCAAAGTTCTAGGTGTTAGTATATATATATATATATATGTATATGTGTATATGTACATACACATATATATGTGTGTGTGTATATATATATATATATATATATATATATATATATATATATATATACCCTTTCATTTCATTCTAATTTTATGATGTAAAAGTAGCATAGTGATTATGGGAAAAGAATAATGGTTTAGGAATCAGAAATTCTGAGTTAAACACCTTTGCTGCCTCTTAGTAAATGTGTGGTCTTAGACAAGTCATTTAAAAGCCTCAGTTTCCTTATCTGTAAAAAAAGAAAATAAAAATATCTACTTTTTTATGACATTATAAAGATAAAGTGACATAATGACCTATGCATGTGAATGTCATCTGTATACTATAAAATGTTAAGCTAATTTAATATACACACGTATTTTTAAACTACAGCTTTCGAACATATTTTTAGTCACTTAAAATTTTTATCTAAGCGCTTTCAAAATTTATTTAATTTTACTTTTTGATTTACCTATTCATTTGTACTTAAGAATTGCATGCAAAATTTATTCTTCTAAGTCAGTTATCTATTTTGGTCTACGGTAAATTTTATAAAGTTATTTCTTATCTTTCAAATTACATAGCAAAATTCAATGGATATGAACAACTCAAATTGAAATCCTCAAAAAGGATCAGGATGCAGATTTTCATTTTACTTTATTTCATGCATATGACCACTTTGCAATAGAAAATATGGGCACTTGGAAAAAATCATTTGAACGGATAACTAACAATTATTTTATGTACTTCAATAACTGCTAATGACTTTTTAATGGTTTTTTGCCTGCCTATTTTTGTTTCTTGAACCTTAACTGCTTAGCTAAATCATTGCATGCAAAACAAATCTGTAGTCACATATTTATTACCAAATACTATATATGTTTTATAGTCCGTAGAGACAGACTATTTTATCTCTTAGTATCATATTGCTAGCCATTAGTTAAAAGTGTCCACATGTTGCTGGACAGTAACTTAAAAAGCAGTCTAAAACACTGCTTTACAACACCCTCAATGGTCTTCAAAAGTAATGTAGACGAGATTTAACAGAATGAAACTTACTCCATGCCCTGTGCAGTCTGCCGTGCGATATCTATAAGTTTGATCATCTCAAATTTGGTCTCAATGATGTGGAGATGGTGATATAAGCTGGAGCCCTCACACCACTGGGTAACAATAGCCAGTTGTGGCTTTGTGGAATAGCCCATGAAGAGTAGGATATTCACATGTCGAGTTTTCCTGTAAAAAGAAATGTGATAGTAAGCAGTAAATGTCGATACACTTCAGAAAATATTAAAAAAAGAGGCCAAAACAGTCTACTTATCCGTAAGATGTTGTCAGAAAAAGGTATTTTTAAAAAGGCAACAGAAGGATACATTTAGAAGAGGCTCTAGTAATTGTGTAGTCTAACATTCTACTCTTTACAGAAATATCTTTTTTTAATATACCTGTCAGGCAATAAGGGGTTGCTTAAATATCTTCAATTATGGAAGCTCATCACTGAGACTGAAGATTATTTCCCCCATTCTTTTTTTTTAAAAGTAGTTCCAGTATTAAAAAGCCTTTTGGGGTTTTGAAAAACTCATTTTCCTACAACTTCCATCGCTGGCTTCCCTGTTCTGCTCTCTGGAATGAAAGAGGGTAAGTCTGCACCCTCTTGAACATGACAGCCTCCTACAGACCAAATGTCCTCAGTTCTGTTAACTGCTTCCCCCCTAAGTTACAGCTGCAGAATCCTCCGTGTCTAAGTTGGCCTCGGCTGGACCTATGTTAGTCTGTTAATGTTCCTCAAGTTCCAGGGCATGATATAATCTCTAACTGTGTTCTGCTAAGATTTGAAGTTTGAGAGTATTATTTCCACAAGTGGAAGTATTATTTCTCATAATCGAAAACTATGCTTCCATTAATTCACTCTAGGCTTAGTTCTTCTATCAGCTGTACAATATAATATTGCATACCACTTAAAAGAATATGGTGAAAGACGAAATATACTCAAATTCTGTCTTATCCATTTTGAGTAAATCTGTACGACTAACAATGGCTACCACTAGAAAACAGGAATTGAGGAAGATAACTTCGATGGAAAACAGTAATTCACACAAACTCACCTGAGTACTCCTACTTCGTTTTTGAAGGCCTGTAACTGCTGAGGTGTGGGTGCTGTCACATTCAACATCTTCACTGCCACATCACCTAAAAGGGAATCGTCATTTCAAACGTCATTCTGATTTTTCAAATTTAAAAATATTTTAAAATAATGGGTATTTTCACTAATTACCACAGCCTTAAATCTACACCATTATTGTTTTATGGCATAATAAATTAGACCATAACTTCCTTAACTACATTCATTTTCTAAGGATAAAAACTAAACAAACTGGCCGGCCCGGTGGCTCAGGAGGTTAGAGCTCCGTGCTCCTAACTCCAAACGCTGCCGGTTCCATTCCCACATGGGCCAGGGGGCTCTCAACCACCAGTTTAATTCCTAGAGTCCCGCAAGGGATGGTGGGCAGTGCCCCCTGCGACTAAGATTGAACATGGCACCTTCAGCTGAGCTGCCTCCCAGATGGCTCAGCTGTTCGGAGCATGTCCTCTCAACCACAAGGTTGCCGGTTCGACTCCCTCAAGGGATGATGGGCTGTGCCCCCTACAACTAGCAACAGCAACTGGACCTGGAGCTGAGCTGCGCCCTCCACAACTAAGACTGAAAGGACAACAACTTGAAGCTGAACGGCACCCTCCACTAGGATTGAAAGGACAACAACTTGACTTGGACAAAAAAAAAAAGTCCTGGAAGTACACACTGTTCCCCAATAAAATCCTGTTCCCCTTCCCCAATAAAATCTTAAAAAAAAATAAACAAACTGACAATGACACTCTTATACTAGTATTTTAATATACTAATTAAAAAAGAACTCCCAACATTGTTTTTCTCTTGGAAATTTAGTTTTACCAATTAAGTACCCATGGTATTTTCCTGGTTATTTAACAATATTAAATTAGATGCATTTACTAACTGAATGTTAAAACTACAGATGATAGGCCCAATGGAGTTTAACTAAAATAGACAACTACAAAACTTCTTTATCAGAGTAGTTAACATTTTTTCCAAATCCATAGATAATTTATTGCTTTTGCTTAGAAAAGTTATTAAAATTGTAATCATAATAGTAAAAAAACAACTTTATATGAAACAGGTAGAACTCATACACACTGCCAGTGGGTGTGTAAACTGGTACAACCACCTGACACACACTGTTGGCAGTAACTACTAAAACTGAACATATGCATATCCAGTGAGACCTCACAATTTTTTTCTACCCTGTTTCCCCGAAGATAAGACCTAGCCAGACAATTAGCTCTAATGCGTCTTTTGGAGCAAAAATTAATATAAGACCCAGTATTATACTTTATTATATTATATTACACCGGTCTCACATAGGACTGGGTCTTATATTAATTTTTGCTCCAAAAGATGCATTAGAGCTGATTGTCCGGCTACGTCTTATTTTCAGGGAAACACGGTAGGTGTATATCCAGCAGAAATGGACACGTATGTTCATCAAATGACACGTGTGCATAAGAATATTCATAGCAGCATTGTAATAGCCCCAAACTGGACACTATGAAAATGCTCATCACTCAGTAGACAGAAAAAGGAATCATTTTATAGTCACACGATGGAATACTATATAGCGCATGAATGACCTACAACTACACATGGTGGTGGTATAGATGAATCTTATAAACAACGCTGAGTGGAAGGGGCCACACACAAAGGTCCAACCCGTATGATTTCTGTTGTTATCGGGACAGTGGTTGCCCTTAGGGAAGGACGACAGGAAGAAGACTTCTGCAGTGCTGGTCAGGTTCTGTTTACTGACTCCAGATGCATTACTTTCTGAGAGTCCACCTACTTGTACATTTATATGTACTTTTTTTGCACGTATATTATACTTCACTATCATTAACTAACTTTTCCTGATTATCAAAGTAATACAGTGCTCACAGTAAAAAAAAAAATTAAACATTTTGAAAGCATAAAGAAAAAATTTCCCATAATCGTGTCACTTAGAAATGACCACTGTTAATATACTGATGTATATCCTACTAGATGATATACACCTTATCAGTGTGAATTATTTATATCTATCAGTGTGAATTATTTATGCATACATATGAAAAGATAACCTAAAAAGATAGGTACTGAAATACTGATGGTCATTTTCAAATTATGTTATATCTATTTTTATGTAGGACCTTATAGAGATATTATACATGTTGCTTTGTAAAATTTAATATGCCACAGACATCTTTCCATACAAATAAATGTAAATCTACCATACTATTTTAAATTCTATATAATCACACATGGAGGTTATAAATTCTTCCAATATTCTATTAATGGGTATTTACAGTTATTTCCATTTTTCATTAATATTAAACCTCTACTGAATCTGCTTGTACACATATCTATTTGTTCCTGTCCAATTACTTCCTCATTATAAAGTTCTACAAAAGGAATTGTTGGCTCGATATACATATAGCCAAATTGCCCCCCAGAAAATTTGTAGCAATTTATTTTCCCACCAGCAGCATTGCAATCCCAATTCTAAATATTACCAATTTTAAAAATTCTTTGTCCATTTGAGAGGCAAATAATGATTTCCATTTTCTCCTCCTGCTCCTTCGTTTTTCTCAGCATCATCTCACCTGCTCTAAGATCTTATTTATGTTATTGTCCTGCCTTCCACTGGAATGGAAGTGCCCTGTGGTCAGGGACTTTTCATCCCTGTAGAAGTGATAATATGATAATAGCCGGAACAGTGCTTGCTGGGAGGGAGGCATGCAACAAATGGTTTGTTGGATGGATAAATGAGGTGTTGTCTCCTGTACTTTTGTGAGAATTTCCAGGTTTACTCTCCATTTTATGGGACCTAAAGCTCATTGTACTGGGATGCCTTCCTTACGAAAAGCAAAATTTCAAATAAAAAAGTGAAACCAAAAGTTTATTTAGAACAAAATAGGCATAGAAACAAATTTCAAATTTTAAAAAGGTGACAAATACCATCAACATTGCACAATTCATTAAAATAACACAATGTTTTTGTTAATTGCCTAACAGACCTCTACAGTATTCCGCCCCTCCCCCCAATTTATGGCTCATATTCTGATTGGCCCTTTATATGACAATGATTTTATTATTATTTTTATAGGAGGAGTAGAGATAGATTTTTTTCTAACATGCTTGATCAAAATTTGAAGTTTATTTTTGATAGTTTAGATAAGTTTCTCCCAGCTTCATATATACCATATATTTTTTATGTACCATATATTTTTTATGTACCATATATTTTTTATGTACCATATACATATATACATATACCATATATGTACCATATATTTTTTAATGTTTTTGATGGGATTCGCAAAAAATAATATTTCTCTAAACTGTGTTTATAAGGCACAAACCTACAACAATGTTATATACAAGTATGCCTGTATGTGAAGTCTTATTTTTCAGATATTGCAATCTATCATATTTGACAATTTGCTTCCATCTAATGCAGTTGTCTAGATGGAGTCTCGTAGTCCCAGATACAAAGACACTGAAAGTTTGCCACCAACAGTATTAAACAGCCTATGGTGGCAAATATTTGGAATGTTCTTGATTATACCTTAGTCAATTTTATATAACTTTTATATGTCATATATTAGATCAAGAATTTTATAGAATTTTTCAGAATTATTGGTCATATCAAAATTCAAACATACCAGGAAATGAGTACCTTCCACTCATCACATTACTTAAGATTAGCCAAACACCTGCAGTGTTTTGATAACTAGTCAGGCTGAACATTTTTAATTTTTCCTTGCCATTTCTTCCTTTGGTAAGTACAATTTAACATGTTTACTTGTGGTTTATAATACAAATAAAATAATCAGCAGAAAAATTATCAAAGAAAAAACATCTTGGGGACTAGTTCACCTGGAGGATCATCATCTTTAAAAATTACTACCGTAATATAATGACAGGAAACTTGCTTGATGTGAATCCATAATTTTTCCCATAATTTTTGTTAGAAACCTTTGGAGGACTCTTGAAAATGATCAAAAAAGCTTAAGATGCAAACAGTGAACACTTCCTTCGATACTTTTCTATAGGAGTTGTTACTCATATGCTCTTAATAGAACTTGTGACAAGGTCACCGTGCTACGTACATACCATGCCACTTTCCCTTGTAGACTGTCCCAAATGACCCGGATCCAATTCTTTGTCCCACTGTGATCTGGCCATCAGGAATCTCCCAGTCGTCACTTGAATCCCGTCTACCAAGTGTTTTCTTGATAAAAATAGTGCAAAAGTCAAGCCAAAGCAAACAAAAAAGGAAAACCTTATGTTTCACACTAAGTATTAGGTTGGTGCAAAAGTAGTTGCAGTTTAAAAGGTTAAAAACAATTGCAAAAACCACAATTACTTTTGCACCTACCTAACACATTCCCCTATGCCTGAAAGGGACATAAGTTAGGAAGAAATAAGATCTTTTAAAGAAAAAGAATACTCTGGAGGAATAATAGTTGTATGATTCTTACACTACAGAACTTTAAGTGAAGGGCTAAGTCAGTATTAGTATGAAAAAAATTTATTAAAAACTAGAGATTTATTGGGTATTAAACATATATATTACTAAAATCAATAAAACAGCCTTTTATTATTTGGAGTATTACTAAGGGCAAGATAAGTACTATACATTTGTGACTAGTTTTGGCTCCAAAAGCCAAAAATTTAACACACTATGGTTACTGCTAATTTACCTACTTATTCTCTCACAGTCAGTGCTAAATTTCCTCATGTGATCCAGTCTCTCAAAAAATTTATCAACATACACAATTATTTTGGTAGGGTAAAGAATCCACGTATCCAACATACACTGTTAATGTACTATCGCTAAAACGTAATTATTAGTTTTTAATGTAGATGTATTTTGTAGCAGAAAGTTATTTTTTCAGATAGGGAAGAATGTCATTTGGCAGATTTTTGAATTTCAGACCAGCCCTTTAGAACATACATGCCTAATACTGCTTCCTGAAATACTAGCTTATTGTTTTTCCTAATTTTAGAAACAGAACACTACAGATGACCCACGAATAATGTGGGGTTTAGGGATGCCGACCCTCCCGTGCAGTTGGAAATCCATGTATAACTTTTAATTTCTCCCAAAACTTAACTACAATTGTCCCTTGGTATCCCTTGGGGATTGGTTCCACAACCAATACTATTTTCGATCCTTGGTTGGTTGAAGCATGGATATGAAACCTGGGGATATGGAGGGCCGACTGCATATTTATTGAAAAACATCCACATGTAAGTAGATCCATGTAGTTCAAATCCATATTATTCAAGGCTCAACTGTATTCTTACTTTTCCCAAACTGCCTTTTACTCAATTACATTAGAGTTGAGAGCAAATATCTGTGTTGCGCAAATATGCTTTATTCATAAATATATTAGCTTAAATTTATTTGACTATGGGAATTCTATGGCACATATGAACATATCAGTATATCTTTTAAGGTGACATTACATGTGGCTATGACTTCTGTAAAGAAACAACTTAGAGGAAAAAAAGAGATCAGGTTCTCTCACCATTCGATTCCTGTCTTCTGAGGATGAAGATGACTTCCTTTCCCGCTGAGGTCCTGGAGATTTCTGTAGTGCTTTCACATTAGTGAGTGAGCCTGGTAATGAGGCAGGGGGCGTGGCAGACAAACCTGTGGTTGATCCTAAGTTAGTGAAAAGAAAAATGTATCCATTAAAGGGAAATCAAGTATGTTCATTTACTGGGGGGGGTGGGGAGATTTACTTATTTAAAAAATGCAGTGCACGTTCAAGTAGACTTTAGAAAGAATAGGCCAAAAAGGGGCCTCATTTGGTGATTAGTACTATATTTTCTTTGTTTTCTGGCTAATTTAATGACCTTTAAAACATCTGATTACAGATATACACTTTGCTTATTGGTGCATATTCTAAGAAAAAGAATCTCTCTAAAATAAGAGATAAATACTAAAAAATACTCCCAAGGTTCTCTTTCTTTGATAAAAATAAAAATAAAAAAGCAAAATTAACTTAAAAGCCTATGTGAAAGATAAAATTTTATTTTACGTTGCGTCAGCAGCCAATCAATATAAAAAAGATGGAAATCCTCAAATGGAAACATATTCTAATAAATGGCCTTAATGTTGAAAATATCTACCTTTTTCACATTAGCTGCACACACACACAAAAGCCTCCACCACATACTACACTACTTAAGAGTGAGAGACACTGGTCAGTTCCATTGGTTCCCGGAGGCTTATTCTACTAAACAAAGATGATCTGCTGCCTGCAGAACCACCTTATATAAACAAAGTGAGCAGCTTTCTTAGACTTTGAGGAATCCCTGCCTTTGGAAATGAGAGCAAAGGAGGTGATATGGCCTCTCAGCCAAGTTACTACAAACGGAAATAGTCTATCAGCCTAGGGGTGAATTCTTTGAAAGTAGACTGTGTTGACAGCGTGGCATACCTTTCTGATGGGTACTCTTTCAAATGCTGGCTCAGTGGCAATAATTCTAAGGACCTGGTTCAGAGAGGTTCAGGGCAATGCCGCCCAGTGGGGCCTGAGCAGAGTTAAGCTGGGCTGAGATGTCAGATAATATTTGCATATAGGGCACAAAAAGACTTCAAGAAGAGTTTTTAAAAAAATATTACTATTCTTGAGGGGATGTCACTATCTTTCACAAAACAAGATGCCAATGGCAACATTTAAATGTTAAATCTGTGTAGAAATTTTATCATTACTACATCACATGTTATCATGTTGAATTTCCATGATCTCATACGTAATTTTCTACAAGAAAATGGTATCTGGAATGTTTATTAAATAGAGCACAATCCATTTTCTACCTTCCACTGATAATTTTCAACATCATAAAGCCTTAACTTTGCAGTTCTGATCTCAGTACTGTATAGTATTATTTATTTCACTTATACTACTCAGTACCCTACGACTTCCAGCTCAATTTATGGATTTTCTGAGAAACAGGTGGGCTGAGAGCAAAAAATCTGAACCACCACCTCTACATTCAGAATAAGTAACAGACACTAACCAGCAAAAGCCAGAAAACATAATTCTTTAAACATGTTTATAGCAGGACACCTTCCTCAATTTTGACTAAAATGGAAAAAAGAAAAAAAAGGAGTTTAACCACTAATTAAAGTATGGTAAGATAAAATGGGCCAGTGAAATTATGCTTCTAACTTTCTCCTCATATTAGGGCATAACTGAAAATCAATCGTCACATTTTCTGAAGTATGCTAAAATACTCCAAATACATTAAAAATCTTTTTAAAAGCTCCCTACATTTGATATAATATAAAATATACATGTCCTACATTTTTTAAAAAGTACACTGCTGATATTACAGAAAAATAAAGCCAAAAGTCTAGTAAAATTTCATAATAGGGATTTCCATTTCCATATTTTTAAAAAAAACCCACAAAAATTGATAAGAAATATTAAGTCATCAAGGTTATCACCTAAATGGATTAAAATAAAAGGCATTCAAATCAAAGGACACACTCCCCCTCCCCCACATACATTATTTATTGCCACCCACTGAGTTTAAGAAGTTACATGACCAAAAAGCAAGTAATGTAACCAGAAACAGGATGGAAATCTTAAGACTTTTCTTGCTTTTAAAATTTATGACAGACAGCACACAGAAGCTTGTGGTGGTGAGTATGTGTGAGAAGCACATTCAGAGCATTCCAGCCAGGCCAAGCAGAAAATTAGTACCGAAAACTCTCACACTTACAAACACACGCTGTGAGGGTGAGGCACAAACAGTATCTGTAGTTTATATTTAGTTTGCTTTGGGTGAAAACAAGAAAGAAGAGCCCAACTACCTCTGAACACTGGGCCAGGCTCAAAATCAAACACTATTTCACTGGGGACAGAATGTAGGAGGGGACTGGGAGTCCGGGATTGGTATTTCCGAAGACAGCGCATCAGCTGGTTCAAAGGGGCTGTTAGAAGAGAAAGAGAGGGGCAGGCAAACATAGGAAGACAGACACACAGAAGAAATGAAAGAAGTCATGGGGAATAAATAGATGAGTCGAAGCCTGCTTCACAAAATAATTCTGGAGGTTTAAAAAACTGCTCATTTTCATAAAATCCCAATGATTTTTTAAAAAAGTGACCCATAAATAAAGGACAAGAAATGCCACTTCATTTTAGGTACTAAGCAGGCAGTTTTTATGACTAAGTTAACTTTGTGATGCTAAAATGATGGCAACATTTAAATGCTGGATGTATTGGGCAAAATTTTCAAAAGCCACAGCTACTAAGACATACGAAAGTCAAACTGGCAGCAACATTAATTGGTGGGTTCATGGAATAACAAACAGAAAAGAAAACTTTCATAACTATGTGCTATAGTAAATACTAAGTCCAAAGTATATCATTTTTAGGGCTATTATTTTGGTAGCTTCACAGGTACATAGAAACATAACAAAAGATAGTTTGTATAATGTTTATTCAATATGAAATATGTTTGAGTCTGGGGTCAGACATTTTGATGATAAAGCAGGTCCCAGTGAGGAGACCAACTCTAAGCAAGGCAAGCAGGTAGTGTAGGTCTTCCTTATTAGATAGAAGACAACTAAAAAGGTAAGCATGGAGAATCTCTTGGAGGAAAACGTTAAGACAGTTTCAAATACCATCTCGGAAAACATTACATTTCTTATTTAAAAAGTATTTTCTTAAGCAATGTTTTCTTATGCCCTCGTTTTCACTGGGTGCTAGAGTATAAGATTAAAATTCTCTAAGAAATCTCAACTTAATTTCTCGTTTGCTTATTTTATTTACTGGACTAAAAAAAGCAACTGGGCTTTTCTATTAGGGGTCCACTCTATAAAATGTACATTTCAAACCCGTATAGAAGGCTGAAGGGAAATGCTTGACTCGAACAAACTGAGAAGTTGTGACAGGCAATCCAGAATGATTTAGGAAAGTCAAGTTTTAACTGGTTCTAAGCTCGATCTTTAAGTATTAGTGAAGGTTCCCAAAGGAAATTTTGCATCTGCAGGTTTGGGATAAATAAGTGGGTGAAATAACTAAGAATCTCTCTTTGATAACCTCTTACACTGTAGATAGTACATTTAAGGCTCCTTTTTATGTCCTCTCTTTTTCTCTACTCATGTTATAAATTAGTTAAAATTTTATTAGACATAAATGATCAATACTAAAGAAAAACAAAAAATATTTTGGGTTTTCTCTACACATTTTTCTCTGTGTCTGTGTTTCATGGAAGAAGCAAATATAAAGGAGACAAGCAGCAAAGCAGTTGCATTTTTCCCTGAGTTTTTCTTTTTTTTAATTGAAATTACCACTTACCTCCATCACTACGAAACCCTTGGTCTCTAATCAAGTCCTACAAATAAATAGTAATGTATATTTTATTCAAAGCATATGGTAAGAAAGTAGTAACAACAGTGAATGTGCCACTAAGCATTGACAGAAAGGTTAATTCAAAATAATAACTGTTTTATAATTACATCACAAAACAGAAAGAATAAGGAATTAGCTAGTGAACATGACAAAATTAAAAGTTCGAAGCACTTGCCAACCTAACCCTACACTGAAGGGATTATCAGTCCTGATCAAATGTTGAAATCCATTTCAGGCCATTCAAAACCAATGGCTGCATCAACTCTTAAAAAAATTCTACTGGCACATATTAAGAGCCATAAAATGTTCATACCCTTTGATCCTGTAATTCCACTTCTGGGAATTTTTCCTAAGGAAATAATTCAGAAGAAAAAATGACATGCACAAAGATGCTTAGTGCAGCATTTTCCATCATAGTAAAAAAATTAGAAATAATTATTTTCCTCTTATAGGCATATTGACATTGGTTAAGTAAGTTAGGTGTATCAGTTTAATGAGTATTATGCAGCTACTAAAACAATTACGAAGATTGAATCATGAAACATGTTTATAACAAAATTTAAAAAATACAAAATTAAACGCACACTGATTACAATCATAAAAATATGGATGAGTAAGGACACACTAGAAGAGAAAAATCAAAATGACTCAAACAAGGCTTTTGTTAAAATTTGTCTTTTTTATTAAAATACATTTTTTTACAACAATGTTGGAGGTGGGGGAAGAGTCTACTGGCAATGCAATGCAATGCAATTTTGACCTTAACAGGCAGAACTTAGTTTGTTTACCTAGTGCAATATACTTGAATATACTTAAGGTGAAGGATTGAATGGCCCCAAATGTCTCTTTGCAAATACGCAGCTTTTTGTTTACAGGTTAAAACAAAGAGTGAATTCTTTATAAATGTATTTCTATCATGTTCAATGTATTATACAAAGCCTTCAATATTTTCCACAGAATATCAACAAATGGTCATATACCTGTAAACAAGGTGTTAAGTGTAGGAGTAGTGTGGCTACAAATAAATATATAATAAAATCCTGATGGTCTTTCTAACTTTCTGAGTTCTACAGGGCTTATAAGCTAAGTGTGAGAGTAAGATGTACACACATGAAAATTAAATGATACAAGAATAATAGCGTAAGGAAACAGTAAGAGGGGCGAAAGTTGCTTAGTTAATTGCCAAATAAAAGGTGTATGTATGGGTGAAAGGATTCTTAGTGCTACCCAAGTTCAAAGAATAACTAACTAACTATGGAATCTGGTCTTTGGTGAAGTATGTGAAAAGATGGGCTATGAGTTGGGGCTTGAGGGACAGAGTGTAGAAAAGAAAAGCAGAGGGTCTTCTAGACAGAAAGAACCAGAAGACAAAGGCAGAAATGCTACATCTCTTCCTTTTTCACTGCACCTGCTCTGTACCTCTGCTCTGTACAACCATGGATCAGCCAAATGTGGCTTTCTCCACTCTTACAACCTACAGCTTAGTACCACCATCAAGTTTCATTTTTCAAATTCAAATATGTTCTCAAAGCTCCTTGACAATCTTTTCTACTTCTAAGCTAAATAGGATCTTCTAATATTCCAATACTGACTCGTTCAAAATTTCTTCCAGTGTCCTGTAGTTCCTTTCTTATTTACATCTCTTCTCTTTAGCATGAGAGAGAAAACGGAAGCTATCAAAGAAATTTCTGTCTTGTCCCTACATCTACACATATTTGCACAATAATATTAGCCATACTTTCTGAATTCTGATTATGTGCTAGGCTTAATAAGCATTTCCAAACCACTATAAAAAGTAGATACTGTTGGACTCAAGGGTAAGTCATTTGTCCGAGATCACGTGCCTGTGAAGAGCTGCAGAGCTAGCTAGCTATGTCTGTCTTTTATTCCTCAGCCTCCGAGGAACAGTTTCCAAGTTCAGGGAATTTTACTACATCAATTATTCCCTTCCTTGTCATTTTCAACCTCTCTCTCTCTCTTCATTGGCTTCTTTCTTCTTTCCCTCAAGTTACAAACACATTGAAGGCTCTCACATAAAAACTGTCCCTGAATCCCGATTCAATCTAAGGCCCTTTCATTATTTTTTTAATGCCAACTTCTCAAAATGGACAATCCCGCATCCTCACCTATTTTGTTCTCTTCCACTAGCCTTCTAAACCAGCTGCCACTGAGGTAAAAAAGACATTTTAATTGCCCAATTCAATAGCCATTTTCAGACCTTATCTCATTTGAATCTCAGTGGCAACTGACCTCGATTACTTCAGCATTCCTGAACTCTCTTTCTCCCTTTGGCTTCTGGAACACGACCTTCTCTTATCTGAAGCTAGACTTAGTGAAGAGGCATCCATAAAGGGAACAGAGAAACAGTCTCTGCCTGACTCAAAAGCTCATACTGGGCTTGCATTTTCTACCCTCTTTTCAACTTACATATACTCTGTGAGTAATACCAATTACATCCATAACTTGAACTGACATGAACATGCTAATTATTCAGAAATCTGATCTCTACTTGAGGTCCTTATATTCAACCACTACTGGACTTCTAAACCAGTTAAGTCCCACAATCATCTTAAAGTCAATAAGTCCAAAATCAAAGTTACCATTTACCCTATTCTTCTTTCTTTGGTATTTCCTATCTTAATGAATAGAATAAATACTATCTATCTGCCCAAGCCAGAGAAATCTGGGCGTGATCCTCTACTCTCATCTTTTCTCTCTCTCCTGTACTACTATACAGAACAGTGGTTAAGCATAAGAAAGGCCAAGTTTTACTCCACTTCAATCATTAAGTAGCTGTGTGATCTAGGGTAAGTTTTTTCACTGCTCTAAATCTAATTTTCTTAACACTAACATAAGGATAATAATAATACTTAACTCATGAGCGTTTATGAAGACAGAATAAGAAAATGTATGTAAAACTCTTAATATGGTACTTGGCACACGGGAAGCATTCCTAAGTAGTAGCCTATTTTCAGTATCACTCTTAACAATCTTGTCTATGAAACTGCTCAGTGATTCAAAAGATTGTTCTAAAATATAGTGATGATCACTTCCTTTCCCACTCAAAGTCTTCCAGACTCCTTACTGCCAGCCACCATAGAGCCCTTAGACCTTACACAGTGCTTTTCAAATGCACTCAACCTACCTGTTTCGCCTCCTACCATTCCCTACCCTTCTCCTCAGCCCTAAACTCCTACAACATCAACTATTAATTACAACCCATTTAAAGGTATTTCTATACTTTTGCACATACGATTTACTTAACAAATGCTCTTCCTTCCTAAAACCCCAACTAGTGTACTTAATATTAACTCCTCCTCACTCATCTACAATCTGGCTTAAAGGTTGTGCCTCCTCTGCCAAATATGCCCAGTTCCAACCAGGTAGTTTATTATCCTTTTCGATAAACTATCATTATATATTTTTGTGATTTTACATATATATATATATATATATGTATATATGTATATATGTATGTATGTCTGATTCATCTGTTAGACTGTGACCTCCCTGAGGGCAAAGACTGTGTGCTAATTCATCCTTAATTCCCAATTCTGATATACTGCCTATCCCAGAGTCAATATTAAATCTTGTTTACTGGAATAATACATGATAAATAATGATTGAAATTGAATGAAATGATTGAAACTGAATGAAAATGCTAAAGGGTTTATATTTTATCTTATAATCAATGAGAGATAAATGAAAGTTTTGGAACAGATGATAATAGCAGTGTTGTCCAAAATTTATCCTGGTGGTAGCATAAAGAATAGAAATGGAGAGAGAGAAATCAATGGCAGGAAATCCATTTAGGAGATTAATGTAGTAAATAGTTCAAGTGAAGAAATATGGGCCCAGTTGATGGGGGTAACAAGAACAATCTCAGATGCATATCAAAAGAAAAAGGTGATACCTTATGACTATTTGGTTATAGGGGAGGATAAAAAGGCAAGGTGCAAAGATCACACTCCAAATGTCCAAGCCGAAGAGAATAGAACAGTGGTAACAACGAGAGATAAAAGGAAATAGTCTAAAAGGATGTTAATTTTGAAAGCAAAGATGAAAGTTACAATTTTGAACATACTGAGAATAGACCTAACCTAGAAATAAGATTTGATTTCTTATTTTACTACGTATCTCCTTATTCCTGTATCCCCCTCTTCTACACCATTCTTCCTTTGTGTTCAGGTCTATGTAGGTAGAGGAAGACCTTGTTAGTTGAGGAAAACTGGTATTAGGAAAAGGTCATTCATTTCAAATGAATCTAATAAAAATAGAGAAAGAATTTCACAGTAAAAAGTGGGAAGAAAGTCTGATTTGGGAATTTATCTTTAAAAATGAAATTAAAATTTATAATAAGGTTTATTTCTTTTACATTGAACAAAATTTAAGTTATAATTTCAAAAATATGCTGATTTTTAGAGTAAACAGAATCAAAATTTTTTATCATAATACCAAACATATGACAGCAAACTCAAGCTCTTAATTTCAGATTCATCTTTTACATCACAGTAATAATCATTTGTATAAAAATTTTAGAGGACTTCACCAGAGCTTGTATTATCATCCTTATGGATTTCCTCTTTTCTATTGTTAACTGGACTAATTTAATTCTCTGTATCATTGGCTTTATATGACTTGAGTAGTTCTCCAAGTCACTTTTCACCATCTTCATAAAATACTTAAAATCTTTTTTTTCTTGGCCAGATTTGCAATCAGTTTGCATTATGTTTTCATTGAAATGTTAGATTTGATGTAAAGGGGCTGGCATATAGATTGGCATTAAATGGGAAGGGATATTTGAGTGGGAAGTAATATGAGTCAGTTACTTAGTGACTATTTTCTGGTTAGGACAGTTTTTGCTTCTCTACCTCACCTTATAATTACAAGGGCTCACATAAGGAAGGCCCGGATAACGAGCACCACCCCCGTCTTGTACCACACACAACCACCTCACTAACTCCAGGACCCTGCTTACACAGAGAAACAGTTTCAACTGCCTTTTAAAATATAATTACTTTCCAAGGCAAACAAATTGGGGATTTTCTCAGTTTCACTGCTCATTACAGACAGAGATTAAGGATAACCTACACTCTTTATTCTAAAGCACAAATTCTGGAAGATATAACACCTAATTTGAAGATTATCCCAAGGACCCCGGCCTACCACAGCTCAGGCAGCATGGGCATTTTCTCTTCTGCAGCTCAGTTACTGGTTTGACTCAGTTAGATACCAATCCTTTAGGACTGACCCTGTGTGTCTTAATGTTTTTTTCACCTTTTCCTTCTCTTTGTGTACTTCAGGAACTTGCAAATATAGTGAGCTGGCTACCTGTTCTTGTAAATAAAGTTTTATTGGAATACAGCCACATCCATTTATTTATAATGTATTACCTATGGCTGCTTTCACACTATAATGGCAGAATTCAATAGCTGTCACTAGAGATCATATGACCCACAAAATAAAATATTTACTATCTGGCCCTTTAAGAAAAAGTTTATTGACCTCTGATCTATATTACGGGAAATTTCTTCTGCTTTACCTTTTAACTCTTTTACTGAAGCAAATGTTTTTTTGATGACCTATTATATGTTTAGTTCTAAGACAGGTGCCAAAGGAACTATATTAGAAATTGTTTCTGCTGTCCAGAAGTTAAGATCAAATTGGAAAAGTGACATTAATGTACTTAATTAATTTACAGTGTGAGAATAAACTGGAAAAGTAAAAAGAGTGACCAGCCAGAAGGTGGCTAAAATAATTGAAGAGGTGAGATTATAATAGGTTGAGACCAGAGAAGATGCATTTTAAAAAATGATTGAAACTTAATGACAAACTTGACATAAAAACAATATGCCAAAATTCAAGATGTGTGTAGAGATGGAATACAATGGTATACTCAAGAAAGTAAAGAAGATAAAAAGTAGTTTTACAAATCAAACACATAATGATTAATTCTTAAGAGTTATTTCATTCAAAGTTGTACTTTTAGAAATTCAGGTGAAGATTTCAAATTGATCTAAACAGAAAATCTGCAGCTGTATTCTTATTTTTTCTTTACCATAAAATAGCCAAGCGGACTGTCTGTTAAATAAATAAAGATAAGACTTTTACAGAGATGGCATCATAAGGGGAAAAAATCAGAATAACTCTAATTTGGCAACAGTTGAGTATTTAATGCCATTTTCTGATCTGTAATTCATAAAAGACTATCGCTTATAAAAACTGTGTTACATGAACTGTGTTACATGGCACTTATTTCTGATCTATATTCTAACTGTAGCAGAAAGACAGAGAAATACACTTGAACTTTTTTAGTTCTAACAATGCTGGGTACTTACATCAATATTGACAGGTTCTATTGTGTTTATATGCACGTTTGGAGCTGATGAGGACCGGTCTCGTTGTCCAAACTGATTTCGGTGATCGTCATCTGCTGGTCGGAAAGGCTGTGGAATTGGAATGGATTTTGAAGGAGACGGACTGGTGAGAATTTGGGGCCTGGAAAAATCAAGTCATTGGAAGATAAGATTTAGAGCAACTTTATAGAGATAATAATATAAAAAAATGGATATAAAGATTTCCTTGTTTTCATATTCTCAAATAAAATCTTTAAAATAAAGTATTAAAAACCCAGCAGTAATGGGTTTTACAAGTATTATTTAAAAAAACTAATATATGCCTACAATTATTACTGACAAAACCGCTTTGCTCAAGCAGACCCTCCAGGGACTATTGATGATAAGAATACTGATTCTTATCTAAAAAAACTCCAGGGAAATCTACGAATGGCTAGATATTACCTGTGGTTAATCAGTTGACGAGACACTCTTGTCCTTTAAAGTTATACAAACATGCTCTAGAGACTGAGTGAACAAAATGCCATTTTTTTCTACCTTTGCCATTTCTTCATAGCTGAAGTTACTAAAATGAAATTTTTATGGAAAAGTATTAGGAAATTATAAATATTTTGAGAATACACGTGTATTTCAGGACCTGAAAGATGTACCTGTTGCTTTACACAAGAGTTGGATTAAAATCCCGAACAACAGCAAAAGATCATTTCCAAATTCAAAAGGTGATCCTTACAGCGCCAATCTCTCATATTATGAAATTTACACTATGCCCAATAACTGACACAAGAGACACAGAAGAATCACATATTAAGCATTAAAGCAAGTATTTTTAAAAATTGCTTTTTGATGAAACCATCAAAATAGGTTACAGAGTGACCTATGTTTTGGTACTGTAGATAAACAACCAAGTCTATGATCTCTTGTCACTGCCTCCAAAATACAGCACAGAGCACACTAAAGTTTTGAAAACAGATTATAAACAGCTATGCCGCTCATAAAAGATAACCAACAGAGCTGGAAAGTGAGTATCACTTGAAAGGTGAGGTATGGCTGTTTCAGTGAGCTCCAACAGGACCAATGACCAACTCGGTGCTAACAGCCTCTCTTCAGAGATTGGCTATCATTCTACCCCACCTTATGCAAACTCTGTAATTAATCAGTATGACAGAGTGGTTATTAAGACACAACCAGAAAGACAATGTTGAGGGAATTAAAAGACATTTTGTGAGGAGAGAGGGTATAGAGAGGAATGGGAAGAAAATATAGAAAAGAAATAAAGGTTTGAAGAGCCAAAAAAGTCAAACAGTGACAAAAAGCTTGTGAATAAAGCATGTTAACAGAATCTGAACCATACCAGTTTATCGTTTTACTTCCCTGAAGTATGCTATTAATGGCAGGGAAAAAATTTTTGACTTTATCTGTTCATATTAACTAAATGAATCCACATGGAATTGAAATAAAATAATAAAACATTATGTTCTTTAGAAAGCTGGTAGCGGCCCAATGAGAACTGCAGGTAGGACGGACAGAATTGGCCTTTAGGAAAATTAGCATGCTCCACTGGTCCTTTTAATGATTGCTGAGAAATGCTTAGTTTGTGACAGAGCTGTCTTTATTTTTGCTTTAGGCAGCCAAATATATGCCTTTTGATAAAAGATTTGGGAGCAGGTAAAAAAATGTATAAATGACAATATTAGTTTTTAAAAATAAGTTCTAGAAAGTGCAGACTTTTAAAAACCTATTTATAGGCTGATATGAAGTCTCAAGGCAATAAAATACTTTAAGGTAGGACTTGAGGGGAGAAAACGCCTTACCTAACTGTAACTGTATACGGAAGTCTAATTAACATAATTGATTTGGTGAAGGCATGAGTGAGAGCAAGTCCTTCTTTAAAGTTCCTGAATTAAGAAAGCAATACATAGTGCATACCGAATCAGAACTATGTACACAAAGGACACTGGTCCAGAAGTAGGAAAAACCAAAACCTGGATTTGATCTGATAAATTTTATTGTCATATCTAAAGAAAAGAATGGATATATTAGAAAGAAAGGATACCTGCCTATTACACAAAATCAAAAAGACCGTAATTTGGCACTTGGTGTTTTATACCAGCCAGGGAAAGGTATGCATTGGTCCACAAAGTCAATTTATCTAGCCTTGAGCGCAAGTACATTATAATTTTGGACAACACTTCAAGTTATCAATCCTGATGTTATTAAACATCTGAACCATGTCCTAATTCTACTGTTCACAGAAAAAAATGTTTACACTATCATTTGGTTTCCATAAATATCTTCCAAAAACAGAGTGAGTGTTGGTCTATCCAACACAAGAAGTTTGGTCTATACGACAGGCATATTCCTCACTGAAATGAATTACCTGGCATTGTGAATTAGTTTTTTCTGATTTTAGTTAATGTAAACTAGTATACCCCTGACTCTCATCATTTCCGGGAATTGATAAAAATTGATTTTTCACGCTGGGAAGTCTTTACTGAGACCAAGACAATTTACACCCTGTGAAATACATTGGCAGTTAGTAAACTGGTTTTTTCCTGATAATACTTCTGCCTATCTTTAAAGCAGTATCAAATTAATAATAAAAATACTTTTTACCTCTAACACCTTTCAGCAAATTACCAGTTAGTTTAGATCTCATTTTTAATCTAGAATATTAAAAGTTTTGGAGCCGCTTCTGTTCAGTGATATGCACATTTTTAAATGCTGACTTATCATAAATGTGCACATTCCATAGCATTTTTAAAACGCAGAAAAGTAGGTACCTCTAACTTTTTATTCAAATTAGGCAAGGTATCACTTCTCCAATATATCTTGGTTACATTCATTGTTATATGTGTTTCATGACTATTATAATTGTGATTGGGACTATTAACAAAATGCAAAAGAATTTTGATGCAGAACAGGATTAACTTCTATCTTTTCACAGGCACACATACACTCTTGTGACATAAAAGCATCAGGAAAACAAAAGTTTGAACATCTTTCTCATCATTTGCTCAAGACTAGAATCTACTTCAGTGTAGCTATGAATAAAGTACGCAAGGCATAGGCAAATGGTCTCTTAATTTAAAGATAGCATTCCATCCCTAGAAGGCAAATGTCCTAATCATTACCATCATAAACCTTTGGCCAACCTGATTTCATTATGATGTTCTGTCAGTCTGCTTGCAGAACTGGGACCTGCCATTAGACAGGCATCAAGGTCGATAGAATCTTACAGGAGTAAATGTCATAGCCAAAGGATTAATTACAAATCAAAACAAACAACATTTTGATTTGATCTTAAAAGAAATATACAGCTGCATACACCTGATGACAGAGAAAGCGGGAATAAAATGACTGGATATCCATTACAACCTGACTAGAGGACACAGTGGTTGCATTTTCTAGTGTTCCAAAATAGGTAAATACATCCATTCCTTAACACGAAAGTTTTTGGCTAAATTTTCTAGCCTATGAAACCTCCAGAAAGGTTGGCTTCATAAAAATTAAAGGTCTACTGGGAGCGTCAACTAATTTTTTCATCTCTCTGGGTAGAATAAGTAACATTACATTGTGAAGAGTGACAATAAATATTTCTGATCTTAACTAATTATCTCTGGAATAGTCTAGAACAGAATGCTGTGTGGGGATTTTTTTAAAGAACTATGTACTTCCAGATACTGTACAAAACGCTACCTCAGATCCAACAGGGAAAGAGTAAGCAGACCTGTGTAAGCAATGGTCCAAAGCAAACTAATATCCACTAAACCTGTCATATTTTTCTCTTTTTTTTACTACTACAAAGCTTCAACGTGATGACTCTGTGTCATCTTTAAAGTTATTTTCTTTATCCTCCACACCTGATTAACAATACTATTATTTTTTTCTGTTACACTTTATGAATATCTACCCCCCTCTGCAGGCTTGCTACCCTCTAGTTCAAGTCTTCATGGCTTTTCACTATCTTCACTCCAAAGCATCTGAGTTGGCCTTCTTTATCACAGAAATTTCTCTTTTGATCTATTTGCATATCATTGCTAAGCCATTCTTTCTTTAAAATTTTTGTCAGGCTAGTCCTCTGCTCAAAAACTTTTAATTCCTTTTCACCTCTTACGTCAAGTGTAAATTTTAGCCTAAATTCCAAGACTCTTCACAATCTAGTCTGAGACATGCTTCTTCTTGATTTAGATTAGCCTCCATTGACTGCCTCCCAAATCTACCACTGCCATGGCCTTTAATTATGACGTTTCTCTCCACTCTGCCCCCCACCCCCAATCACCATGCTTTTATTCCCGAGGTTCATTCAGATTCTAGAATTCGTTAAGGTCCAGTTCAAATCTCACTTTCTTCATTAAATTTTCTTGACTACTCTCTCTCACTATTCTCCCAGCTCCTGTAAATGACAGGCATATTTCTCACTGAAATGAATTACCTGGCATTGTGAATCTTTATCACATAGTTTAAAATACTATTATAAATTGTAGATTATATGTATTTTAAAATTTTTTGCCATTGTCTCACATGTTAATGCTACTTTTCTAAATGGAAGTTATGTACCTCTATATCCGGGATTACCTAATAAAGTGACGAGCACAAGGCAGGGACTCTAAATTATCTGTCACTTGATTTTTTTCAAGACTGGTCCTGAAACAGTCTATGTCCGCTTCAATCCCATGTATCAGTACCAAATGCCATGTTAAACTTCTGATTGGTGTAATAAAGCAAGTTGTTTAAAAAAGTCCCTTTTAAACAATGCCAACGTTGGAAAAGTTTATAATAAACCGAATGATCCAAAAGAAACCACTCAGATAGCATGTCACTACCAGCAGGAGTCAAACCATACCCAATAGAATCGGGGGGCGCGGAAGGGGGCGAGCCAGACGTAAGGGCAGTCTCTGCTAAGGAGGCCTCCTCCTGTGGTATTGGGTGGTGTTCAAAGAACTTGGAGACAAACAGCAAACTGTGAGGCAAAAACAAAACAAAACAAAGCAAACCTAACTTGTGCAAAACCCAGAAGCTTCATATACCAGAATATAGAGTTAAACAGAAATATCTGAGATCAAATTCCACTTTCAGAAATGATTAATTCAAATAAGCCTTTCGTCTAAATGGCTTATTTTAAAAAATTATATTGTATTTTCAAAGGTAAGCTCAGAATCTAAAACTTAGTTGTTTATACAGCAGATTTCTACATCTCAGGGGGGAAAATAGTGCTTTATAATTAAGGAATTAGAAGAAAATATATCTACTGCAGAGTTAGATTACATCATTATAATAAATACAGTTTAAAGTACAGAGTTGAATTCTATCTGCTCAAGTGATCAAGAAAACAGCTTGTTAGCAGCAGCAGCAGCAACACACACACACAGATTAAAACAGACTCAGCCGAATCTACGAGAGAAACTCTGGCATGAAAAGCAACTAGAAATTTTAGAAAGAGATATATTGGGTATAAAGATCTTATTATATCTTACTTTTAAATAACCTGGGGGTTGGAGGTGGGAGGGACAAAAAGAAGAGACAGAGAAACAGAGAGAAAGAGAAAGGAAGAGAAACATAATTTACAAAATAGCTGACAGAATCAGATCCCCTGATCTATGCTCCAAAAACATAAAGGTTAACTGAAACAACACCTGCTCTCCTCCCCAAAATTATTTAAAAGTGATTTCTATGGGCAAAGTATCTTAATTAAAAGAGACTGTAAAACATAAATGAAAGGCATAGCTGAACCACAAGTACAATTTTGGAGTAAAGTACCAGCTATAGTACATATTACTCTCTAGCCACATTTTTTTAAAATTTCCTGTAACAACTCTACTAAACAGAAAATTCCCACACACTCTAAGACATACTAGTTTCACATTTAGAAAAGTTAAATGTAAAATGATAAAGAGATTTTTTTGATTACTTACTCAAGTTGGTCATAATTAACACACATCAGTGGAACTTCTGTACTACAACGCTGGTGAAATTTATAACCACATGTTTGACAGCGGAAACCCTGGAAAAGCAGCTTTCGACAAAAGTCACAAAATGCTAAGGTGAAAAAAGTTTTCCGTACCTGCAAAGTAAAACAGAGAGGATTTCAAAAACCTGCAAGAATCCCTTTAGAAATCAATTTATTTACTCTTTTATTTAAAATAAATTTTTCATATGTTTCTATCATGAGAACTGCTTTACCCACCAAGATACTAAAATGAAACCAGAGGGTTCAAGACAATAGATACACTATATGTATGATCTCCCACCTAATATCCAATTAAAAAACTCAGAAGTCTTGATGGGAAATGAATCAAAGACTTAAAACTAATTTCAAGCTTGACTACATAAAAGTAAAAGTAGAGATATGGTAAGTAGGAGGAATAGAAAGAAGTAAAAGGATGACTGCAATTTAATAATTGTACAAGAAAGGAGTTAAGAGATGCTTACTGGTGTTAACAGACCAAGAAACAAAGGGATATTTACACTATTTAAAGTCACAAAGGTATCCAATAGAGGAACCACAAAAACCCCAAAACCAACAAAACCACATTGGCGGAGGGAAGGAGGAGAAAAGGTTACAGTAATACCATGAATGAGCTAGTTCCCTATAGAATCAGTAATCAGCAAATGATGTCTAAAGTTGATAAAGCTGAAAGTTATTATTTAGTGATATGAAAATCATCACAAAAAGAGCTTAAATTAGAAACCATTAAAAATTAAGAGTGCTTTCCTCTTGAGAGTGGCATTAGAGGCTAGCAAGGGATGGAGACACAGATTATTTTTCATTATAAGCATCTCTGCAGTATTTTAAAAATCATATGCATTTGACTGGAATGTAAATATAACATAATTGTTTATAAAAGAGAACACTAGTTTGTAATCGTATGAAAATCACAACTTGATCTAAACTTACTAAGGAGGATAAGGGACAGGAAAACCCCCTAAAAGACAGTAAGAACTACTTTGCACAAGTTCTCATCTTATTAGAGGGTTAGAACACCTACATGGACTTGTGAACATTCCTCTATGTGAAACTTGAAAGAACACCTAAGAACTTCACATCAGAGGCAAAGGAGCTCCAGCATGGTTCACACAAACAGAACTGTGCCAGGGAGGCCCTATCCTGTTAACTGGTGAAGCTAGAAACTGTTTGAAAAGCATTTGTTTTGTGTACATACTAAGCAGAAAACATAAAAAGGATAAACAAACAATGGCTATTTCAGAGTGAGGAGAGCACGATGGGTGACATCTATTTTGTCCTTTGTTCTCTGCTATATGTTTTCAATTCATCTGTTTTTCAGATAGTTTTAATCACAAACGAATGACAGTAAAAACTGTATTTTACATTATGACCCAAGATATACCTATGTTCATATAACAATACTTACCCTAACTATATATAACGTACATTAGAATCTCCTATTCTATTACATTTAAATGCTTTTCATGATCCATTAAATTGATCTCAACACCCACAGTTTACCAAACTTTTCTCAATAAACATATGTAATGGAATAAAAAGTTATTTTAAAATGTTTCATCAAGAAAATGGTATCTGCCATTCTGACTTTTTGAGAACATTTAGGTAGTTTGAAACATGGCTCGTATTTTCTTCATGTTTTTTTTTTATCATCACTTTCCAGGAGATGTAAAAAGGCAACTGCTTGTTTTCAGCTCTATTCCTTTTCCTTTTGTCTCTGAATATACAAGAAATTAGAAAACCTTTAATATTTATGTGACCACACTATTTGCTAAAGCCAAGAATTTTTTATATTGCTAACATACTTTCAGGAAGTAGAACCCAGAACAACACACGCTGTCTGCACAGGAATCAGCCCTTTGCAGTCATCGGATCCTCTCTGCTGGCCACTCATAGCTCCACTCGCCTGAGAATCTGCTGAGCACCACGAAACCCTCGTAACTTTATGCGATTGCAGTCTTTCTTCCTGTCACTGACTTATATTTGAAAACTATGTGTAACTGGTTGTATATGTAAAGGGGGGAAAAAGACACAGAAGGAAGTGGGGCGGGGAGGGGAACAGAGAGAAGATGAAAACATGGCATGCATGCATTTGGGTATAAACTGTGACTCACACTTGTATCTGTGAGTATTCCTTTGTCAATAAAGGAGAGCACATGAGTATAGCTTTCCTTTTGGGTCCCAATTTAGGCTTACCATCCATTTGAGCATATCAAGGCATGGATGGTAAACGAGTGGGAGGCACGGACCAGGCAATTTGCATGCATTAATTCGTAAGGTGGGGCTGTTTGCAGGAAGACATTAACCTGAGTGCCTGTAAAAAATGAATAAGGGCTGACAACATGGCATGTGTTTCAGATCTAGTTTCCCTACCGTCCCTGCCCCCCTCCACCCCACCGGTTCCCAAGGACTCCTGGGCTGTAGGCAAATACTGAAGGAATTGCTTTTACAAGGATTCAATAGAATCAGAAGGCATCAGCGACATTCCTTGAGCAGCCAGCAAAATTTCCCTTTCTAAGCAGAACACAGGCTTTTACTCTTGCCTCTGTATGGCACTCAGAGGAACTGTTCTAAAACCCAGATCTAGTCACATGTTCCCCTTGCTTACAATCATCACATTTCCAATTATTTTACAGAACAGTTCAATCTTTAACAGGCTTACAAGGGTTCTCCTGAGCTGGACCTTGCTGACTTCACCTTAACTCTTGCTACACTATAACACCCTGGCCCCCAACTTTCTATCATCCGTTCTGAACTTTTTTTTGGAAACTGAAAACATAACGTGCTTTCTTGCTGTTTACCCTGTCTTGAGTAATCTTCTCTTCACTCTTCATCTGCTATTATTCCCTCACCCATCAAACCTTAAGCTATTTCTTCCTCTGGGAACCCTTCCTGACTCCTCAAAGGCCAGGTGAGGAGTCTCTACTCTGTGTATCAATAGCACTTTACCCATACACAGTAATTATAAGTGTTTACGAAATTTTCTTATTAAATTGCCAGTCTCTCTGCTCTAAGGCCGGGATACCGTTTTTCTTATTCATTGTTATATCCCCAGATCAGACAGTTTTGGTAAATGGAAGGTTCTCCATAAACATTTACTGACATGTTTCCCACTGTGTCGCGAGGACTTCCACACTCTGGAACTAACCTGCAGTTTCTTTTTCTCCTCTCAGGGCAAGGACCTACCTGAAGCACTATTTAAGACTACTTTATGGTTAGCAACTTAGGTCTTCTTTCACCTCTCCGATTTCTAGCTAAGGCAAATATATAAGAAAAAAGTAGCAAGCACTATGAAATGTAAGCTCAGCTGTATTTAGATTGCTAAAAACTTAAAAATCTTAAGATTTATCCACTCAAAATTCTGCAAGTGGAAAAAAACAACAACAGTAATGAACTTCCTAATTCATCACTATAAAACTCCCTGCTACACAGTAAATCTGACTGACATCAGGTGTATCTTCCATGTAAACAAAGGATGCCTTAATTATTGAGACACCTGATTTCATTATTCACCACTAATAGAGCCCCGAAAGCACAACCCCTCAAGAGGATCAACCCATCAATTGTCTGCTGTAAGAGCCCAGCTGTGTTAATCACCAAGGCACATGGAAAAACACTTGATACCAAAAGGGTAGCAATAACTATCCATCTAGGAAAAAATGTTTAAAATTCCATATGTATAGAAAAGTTAAGAACTGCATTCCTCAGACTGGTGCAGCCACTATGGAAGGCAGTGTGGAGGTTCCTCAAAAAAATAAGAATAGAATTACTGTATGACCCAGCAATCCCTCTCCTGGGTATCTACCCAAAACATCTGAAAACATTTATCCATAAAGACATGTGTGCTCCAATGTTCATTGCAGCTTTATTTACGGTGGCCAAGACATGGAAACAACCAAAATGTCCTTCGATAGATACATGGATAAAGAAGTTGTGACATATATACACAATGGAATACTATTTGGCGGTAAGAAAAGATGAAATAGGACGATTTGTGACAACATGGATGGATTTTGAGAGTATAATGCTAAGCGAAACAAGTCAGACAGAAAAAGCAGAGAACCCTATGATTTCACTGATATGTGGTATGTAAACCAAAAACAACAAAAGAACAAGACAAACAAATGAAAAACAAAAACTCATAGACACAGACAATAGTTTAGTGGTTACCGGAGGGTAAGTGGGGAGGGGGAGGGAGATGAGGGTAAAGGGGATCAAATGTATGGTGATGGAAGGAGAACTGACTCTGGGTGGTGAACACACAATGGGATTTATAGATGATGTCATACAGAATTGTACACCTGAAATCTATGTAACTTTACTAACAACTGTCACCCCAATAAACTTTAATTAAAAATAAAAATTGCATTCCTGCCTTATGGATCACTCTCATCCTGGCTTTTGCCTACCCTTTTAGAGGACAGCTTCTCAAGCTCTGGGAAGTGTATCCTCATTGCTAAGGTGGAGAGGTCCCACTTTTTAGGCCTCAGGCTGGAGACACTTAGCCTAGGCTAGGTTTTAGCAAATGCAAAAACCAGAATAAGGGAGAAGTCCTCAAGGAGAGCTGCTCCACTACCACTGACCCATCCTTCAGAAATATTTACACAAATAGGTCAAGATGTGTGCAGGAGGATTCTGTTTAGCCCTGTATATAATGGTTGTTTTTTTTAAAAAAAAACCTAAATGTCTATCAATAGAGGGATGGTTAAATATACTGAATTTATACTATCCTTATGGGCTATTATGCAATCATTACAAAAATAAAGGTAAGTGTACTGACATGAAAAGCTGTCCATGACATACTGTTGAATTTTTTTTTCTTATGATGAAGAATATCACAAAGAATAAGACTCCATTTTTAGTTTAAGGAAAGGAAACAGAAAATAATGAAGGGAAGGGAGGGAAAGGAGAAAAACAGGCTTACAGATATAAGCATACATGTTTGTATACATAGAAAGAATGTGGAGACTACACAAAAATCTATTAACAAATGTTTACCTCTACTAGGGTATTTTCACTTTTTTATTTGATATACTTTTTGCACCAAATTTTCTTTTAATGATGGACACATGTCACTTTTTAAAATTAAAAAGTATAATGATTAAATTAAAACTCTACTTTAAATACACGTTTTTTTAAAGTACAGAACTGATTTTAAACTTAGGTAAAATATCAATCCCCAAATTATTCATCCATATTTTGTATTTCCTAAATAAAATTTTCATTTACAAGAATTTGTACATTTTTGACATTTCAAAAAACTGTAAAGGTACCTACAAAGTTGTGTGTCGTCAGTGGAACATTCTCCAACACTTCTACATGCAACTCTTCTCCGGTAAGCCAGGAAATATCAGTGTCCCAGCCAATTGGCTTCTTCTCTCTGAAAAGTATAGACATTAAGTTTTTGGTAATCATATCTAAAAATCTTCATATACCTCATGCTGAAGATACGAAAATTGGTTATTGAGGGGCTAGTAATGGTGAGGGAGAGTTTGCTCCCTGGTCTTCCACCGTTAGAAATTTAAATGGCAATAAATTAATTTTTAAGTTTACCCCAAATAAATGTATCACTCTTGGACAAACAGCAGGGTAAAGAGATGTACTCTTTTCTTCAAGTCAGCTCCAGAAAAGACCTACAACAGCAGAAAATGGATTGTTCCTGGCATCCAAAAAAAAAAAAAAAAAAAATTCACAGGTATGGATTTACCTACCCAAAGAAAAAAGAGTACTCAAGGGACAACATGCCCCCAAAAGGATACTTTTCAAAACAGGATTTAAAATAGGGGTGGTGGTGTGGGGGTGTCTTGGCACAATTTTAGATGCTTTCTGAAAGAAACAGTTTGATATAAAAATGTTCATCTTGATAAGTCTTTTGTGAAACTATGAGTTTGTATTAAAAATAGGAAGAGTAGGGAAGAATCCAGTATTCAAATGAGTCACATTCTATCTAAATGGTTCAAAAATTGTAAGAATCTCAAATTCCAAACAAAATCATTTGATCAGAGAAACAAACACTATCATACAAAATTACCTAATGTTAATTTCTCAAAGGACCTATAAGATTTCTTTAGGTTAAACTCCATATTCATTTAGTATTTTTTTCTATAGTTAATTTTCAATTCATCTTTACCTACCCCAGGGTTAGATAAAGATCCTAGAGGAAACCCCAATGCTTAATGCCTGAGTGTTTGTTTTCTTTTTCTTTGTTTCAAACACAGTTTCACATCACATACAAACCATACCCATCCTGAATTCTGTACACAGCACAGCACTCTGGGATCAGACCTCTCATCATCAGGGCTTTCTTTAGACTGTCTCGCACTGTAACTCCACACCTTGCAGGTACCTAGGGTATCATAAACACATGATATAAGGTACAGGAAATAAATGACACGTTTTCACATCATTTAAAAAACCTCAGTAACTTACCTTCATAATATGACACCTTTAAAATGTCATATGGATTCCTATGCCAGATACAATATCATTTCTAGAGCTAACTTAAAATTAAAGGGAATTATGACAAGTATCTATTATTATTCACCAACGTAAAGCAAAATGAATTTTTAGTTTTTGTACTAAAATTATGAAATATTTTAAATATATAAAAGAGAACAGAAAATATAAGAGATTCCTATGTACCCACCACTGAGGAATAATAATAGATGTCAACATTTAAAACAAAATCAATCCAACCTTGTTCAGAGCTAAAAACTCTATAATCCTTCAATTACACTGATAGTCCTTAAGAGGCATCTTACTGATCCTAAACATAAGAGGAAGAAAATACTTGTCTTATGGTGTGTAATTGATATTTGTTGTTTAGTTGCCTAGCACCCCTACTTCCTTGGGGAACAGGCCCTTCCCTAAAAATCCACATGGTACTACAGAGACCATCAATCAAGGGTCGCCACTTTCCTGGCTACCCATGGCATAAGTTGGCTAACCAGTTTCCCGTATCTCTAGCAACAGCAACTGATTCAGGACTAGATCTATGCTCTGAACACCAGAGTTCTTCCCTAAACTGAACACTGGTTGAGAGAGGTTCTTCTTTCTGCTATAGTTACAGTGTGCCAAAAGGATAGAAATCTGGAGCCCCCAGTGGCCACCTCTCCCACTGCACAGAGAAAATCTGGTCACGGAATTAAGTAACCTAGGGAGAAGTAGAGAAAACACTGGGAGTGGGGAGGGAAGGTGTACTGGAAAGAGAAAAAGAATCTTTTGGTATATTTTATGTTATCTCTACCCTGGCCTTTTCTGACTCCCCTCGATCCCCCAGTGAATTTGAAGTTTATAACTGAAAGAGAACTGACAAACACAGTGAGTTTGTCACTGAAGTGAGGCAGGTTAGGCCATTTTTCGGGGGGAGAAGGAGTGGAGACAGAGGGGATGTGTTAGTTAATAACAATAAAATTAAAGGTTCCATTCTTTTAAATCACTGAAGTACTTTGCACAAGGTAGCAAAGAAATTGGGAATCTTTATGCTAGAGGGGAAAAATGGAGTAAAGGTGTATATAAGACAGCTGAATTTAAATAGTATATTGAAGGGGGAATAATCTAGAAAGCTATATTAGGACCTTTGATTAGAAAAAAACAGGATGCTATTTTAGCTCAATATGACCATTAAAATTAGCCAGCAAGGGGAAAGTTTATCATGAAGGGGTAGGACCAGACTGAACTGGTACAGCTGATACTCTTTACAAATAAAGAGCATTGTATTTGTGAATTTATCTACTCGCTAAAATTTGTATGTAACCCCCAAATCAGTACTTGCAGTGCTTTTGTGGACATGTGCAGAGCAGTGAAAAATCTGAGCTACCCACCACGCACCTTCCCAGCTGAGGTTAAAAAAGGTGACACTCGGCCCTCTTGTTCTAGCTCTCACACTGTAAACAAGTGCCCTATGCCAGCAGGCTTTTAAGCTAATGGGCCCCAGCCGGCTGTGAAAAAATAAACAACCTAGGGGCCAATATACAGAGGCCATCTTTGGCTCATTTATATAACAGTGCCCCTGTATTTCCCCTAAGATCAATGGTTCAGTATTCACTAATTCAGTGTTTGCAGCAAATTTATAGAACATAAATAACTATAACTACTGAGAATTACCTGTACCTTCCAGAAGTAATGAATTGAAGGGAAAGCTCACTTTTTCCCTCTGCTACTCAGTTTGTCTACTCTAATGCAAAAACTTCTTGACTGGAAACCCTCTTTAGTTTTAAACCCCATTCGATCTATCCTGTCTCATATTACCATGGATATCTGTCAAAGAAGGTATTTTTAATCTTTGTGTCAGACTTCTGAGAATCTGATGGAAGCCTCAGATTCTCTGACATAAAATTTCAAGGGGTTCATGGAACCTGAAGTCCGTGTATGGGCTGCTGACGAGCCCAGTGAACTGATTTAGAACCCTCCAAAAGACTCTTACATTTCATTAGTCTGCTGAAAATTTTCCCACATATGGAGGGCACAATTCAAATTCTCCAACATGGCATATGAGGCCATCAATGAACAGGGGCTATTTGCCCCTTAGTTCCTTTGGTAATTTCCCTCATGCACTCCTGTAATGCCATCTTCAAATATCAGCTATGTTCCCTTATGTTTCTCTGCATAGGCTGATTCCAAGGTGCGTGTATATTTCATCAGTAGGCCAAACCAGATTGAAGACAACGAGCTGCCGCTGAGCTTCTGGAGGGGCAGATAGATGGCTCAGTTGGTTAGGGCGGGAGCTCTCAACAAAGTTGCCGGTTCAATTCCTGCATGGGATGGTGGGCTGCGCCCCCTGCAACTAAAGATTGAAAACGCGACTGGACTTGGAGCTGAGCTGCGCCCTCCACAACTAGACTGAAGGACAACGACTTGGAGCTGATGGGCCCTGGAGAAACACACTGCTCCCCAATATGCCCCAATAAAATAAAATAAAAAACAACAAAAAAAAACATATGAAAAGGTGTTCAGCCTCACTCAAACCCTCCAAGATAGTTTTCATTTATCAGATGGCAAAAATCTAAAAGACTGACAAAATGTTCTGTTGATGAGGCTACGGTCAATAGGCACCTCACACATTGCTGGTAGCAGGGCAAACCAAGCAAGACCTCTGAAGCAAATTGTGAAAGTATCTATAAAAATTACAAATGTAAGTTTGTCTTTGGTCCCAGAAAGCCTCCTTTTGATGTATTATGGCAGACTAATCAACTACAGCTGCGTGCATCAGCGGTGCATGCCTTTCTATGGAAACACCACAACTTTACCCACTCACTTGTTCATGGACATTTGGGTTATGCCCAGTTTGGGACTATTGCAGATGAGTCAATTAAGACCAGTTTTGTACAAATCTTTGTATGGGCACATGTTTTCTTTTCTCTTGGGTAAATACCTAGGACTAGAAAGGCTGGATCATATGCTTCCATGTCTAACTTTTTACAAAATGAGACCAGGTCTACAGTTAAGAGTTCACAGGGGAATCTTTAACATTTATCTGGGGCCCTGGCAAAGACAGACAAGTTTCATTGTTATTTATGTATGCCGGTGAACACATTTTATTCTAGCTCACCCTTCTGGCTCTGTAAAGCTCTTCAAAGATCTGAGTTCCAACTACCTCTGAGACACTGGCCGAAGGCCTAATCCTGTGTTCCCACACTTTGACCTTCACACCCCTTTGTTGCACAGGGTGACAAACTGACTCCACTGGAGGTCACTATAGCACTGGTGAGCAAACTTTTTCCACAAAGAACTCACATTACCACGGATGCTATCTGAGGAAAAAAACCTGAAAAGTATTTTGAGTTCAGTTGTATTTGGCAGTGAAATGGTTTTTTTAATTAATGTCAAAAGTAACCACATACATTATAAAAAGCAGTGGTGAATGTAGGCACGTTATATACTAAGCTAATGACAGTACTTGTTGCATCTGAGGATTACAGACCATCCATAATAATTCTGCAGCCGTCCCTGCTTACATGTTATGTACAGAGTAGTCTGTCCCAATGGGGATACTAATGATCAAAAAGGAAAAGTTATGTAAACATAACAGGAGGAAAAATACCAAGCATACTGCAAATCCAACATTTACAATAAAACCGAACAGGGATTTCTCAAGGGGGAAGAATGACTCTTACCTGATACATGTTAGACAACAAACAAGCTCAAGTCTTGCAATTGTGATCAATTCTGAATTAGTGCTTAGACTTGAGTGTGTGTAGTAGTTTGGCAGACAGGGTTAAATGCCAAATCTGACACTAACAGCAATACTATTTGTTATAGTTGAGGAAAACAGACTTCGGCACCGAATAATCATGTCTTGTACATTCTTGTTTGAAATGGATGCTTCATTTGCATGACCCCCTGAGTATGAAGTGACAATATATTTCTTTTTCAACAACAGATCCTTCTGAAGAACACAAAGACAAGGCAATGACGATCTTAAAAGTGGACTCACCACTGTCCTCTGTTTGTTGGGCAGGAAGACTCTAACAATAGGTTTTTGTGGTGACTTAGGGTTGCTCCGTGACACATCTGTGGGATTTTGAAAAACTGAAAGAGATGAAGGTAGCACTGAAAGGCTAGAAGAGGAAGAAGAAGTAACGGTGTCCGTTGATGCAGAGCTAGAAACAGAAAACTCAGTTCCATTCCCCAGAGATTCCAGTAACTGTTGTTCTCTTTGTTGGAGGGCGTCTAGCTTGCTGGTGTATTCTTCATAGGCCTATAAAATAAAGCAGACTTACATTGAATCTGGACTTTCTCGTGACAATAGCAAAAGGAAATATAAAATTTAAGTCTTTGTTCATAATCTCTTTAGCTAACAGGGTTTTAAGTTATAAGTTACAAAATACATGCTGGAAGTACTGTAAATGAATAGTTTCACCTTTATATTGATAAATCTTTTGCTCTAAGATACGACATTACATTGAGAAACATGTATGTTATATATATGTACATATATATAAATTTATATGTGATGTCTAGAATATCTATTAATAAAAAAAAAAAGAGTATTTCCAATCTTCTGGTCAACTCCCAATTTACCTTCCAAACCATATCTCTAACATAAACATATTGCAGTACATCAAAGATAAGCATCCTTTCCATTAAAATTCTATTTTTTTCCAAAAAGTTACAGGTACATTAAGTCCCATTCCCCTCCTCCCCCAGAACAGGAAAAGAAGTTGAAAAGGAGATGAGGTATTAGAGAGATTTCTCAAACACCAAGACAGGTAAATAGTGCCAGATCTCACTGTCATCACCAAAATTTCCTCAATAGGGCTCAGAAGATGCATCATCTTTCTGAAATAGTTATTAGTTAAAATACTTTACTCTTGTCGCTATGGATCTCTGAAGATCTCCTCCCCTACCAAATATTGCTTAGAGAATAAAATTTTATTTGAAAAGGTGGCTTAGACCTTACAGTCAAGAAATTGTGGGACCACTGTCCATCAGGATATCTTTCTAGAAGTTTCAATCAAATGACCACATAAGACATCATATTCTAAAAGAAAGAAGAATCTTGAAAATCCAAAGATATTGAAAGTAAAGAGATGGAATGAACTGCACTATACATGTCGGTGGTTCTTTAAGGCAGTGGCAATCCCTCTCCCCTACATCACGGCCCGTCATTTCTCCCTACACCCCAAACAGATACAGTACTACAAACATCTGTGAAAGGCTACAGGGAGAATAAAAGACTTAGAAATGGCATTTCCCATCACTCAAGGAGTTCATGATTGGGCTGCAGGAAAGCAGATGAATGTATTTTTATTTGTGTAAGTGCTGTACATGAGAAATAAACAAAGAACATTCTTGATACAAGAATGAGGAAGGTTAGCGTTTAGACAGAGTTAAGTGGGGGAGAAGAGAGTACTGTGTACAGGAGAAACGGTTTACAAAGCAAGGAGGTAGAACATTTTAAATAGGAAACTCACAGACTATGTAGCTCAATGTCGTACAATACCTGGGACACAGTATGGGATCAATATACACATCTGTGGAATTTAAATGAAGAATAGGAACAAAGAGAAATAATAAGACTAGAAAAGTGGGTAAGCGACCAGATCGTAGAGAGTGTATATATCATGCTATGAAGCCTGACCTTCATTCTACAAGCAAGGAAAAATTATCAAAGGTAAATGAAAACGAAGAAAAATTTTCAAAAAAGGCCATTGCATCTGGTATGCTAAACCTTAGCATACAATTTGGGGGGGGGGGCAGAGAAGAAAATACTAAAGGAAATACTAAAATGAGCTACTGAGGTAAAGAGCCTAAACTACATCAAAATGCCCCCTCCTTTATAACCTATTAGTTGCCCTCCCCGACCCTGAAATATTTCATTGCATTTTAGGACATAATAACCAAATCAGTTCAAAATTTTCTGAGCTGCATTTCCATTTAACGTTTAGTTCCAAGGGCTAATGACTTAAAGGCAGCTCTTTGAACCTGATCCACTTATTGAACCTCTAATCATTCAACAAACATATACTGAGCATACACGTACCTGGCACTTTTGGGAGCTCAGACTATAAAAATAAAGACCGAAGCGATTCCTACCCTTTGACGATTACACACACACAGTCTGGGAGACAAAAGTTCCTCCTTGCACACATCAAATATTCTTATCTACTGTCATCTGGGCAGCATGTTTATTACACAAAGGTAGCCTTAGGAAAAGTAATAAACGTACACAATAAATGTTCTTAATGTTCTTTACCAAATGTTAGCCTTAATTCTGAAAATACACTGTTCTCTTGATTGTGGATTAAAAACTTTTACTTCACTGCATTTATCCATAGCTCTTCCTTTTCTTAAGTACAAGACATTTGCTCCTTTCACCTCTCTCCACTGTCACAGCTGCAATCTACCAAGGCACTTGCCTACCTTGTTGTACCTGGCTTGGCTCACTTCACCCCATTATCCTTGTTGCGTTCAATATGGACTAAAGGCATTTATGTCCATTCCACCTTCGAGATCCAGAGAAATACTACGGTTCTTTACAAGAGTTCCAAATGATGACAAGATCTCAATTTGGAACCTCCCACATCCCTGTGTATACACACTTATCCCATCTTCTTTGTTTCCCCCCTTCTTCTGCTTTCCCCTCTTCCCCCTGCCCCCAGACTCTGGTTCAAGCTGTTGTTTCTCAGTCTCAGTCTAGTTGTGTAGGACACAGCTCTTGTGCTTCCCCCTGGCTGAGGCAGTCGGTCGCCAGTCCGCAGCAACCCATGGCAGTTCACGCCAAACTCTGGCTGCTCACGGCAGCCCAGCTCCAGGGAGCGCCATTGTTCACAGTCTTAGCTGTAGAGGGCACAGCTCACTGGCCCATGTGGGAATCGAACCAGAGACCTCAGCATTAGGAGCACAGCGCTCCAACCACCTGAGCCACTGGGCCAGCGGGTCAGCCCTATCACATCGTCTTGTTTCCTTTTCACTACCACATTAATCTGCTTATGGTCAACATTATTGCCTTAAGGTTTCTCAGATTTGGGTCTTTGTTATCTTACTTCCCATGTTTTGTGGCTCACTATCTCAACAATGCCACTGACAGCATCTTAGATTCTCCGGCTCGTTCTTACTCTTTTACCAACTTGATTGTCAAATACCAGTCTTGGGTAAATTCTACCATTCAATTATTCCATTCTTTCTCTCTTCTTCATGCTTATTTCAAGAATGTTCTTTGTTTATTTCTCATGTACAGCACTTAACCACATATTGCTGGAGAAAATAATAGAACTAGGTCAATTAGTTCTATTATCAATTCACGAAACTCAGTCCTTCATGATACTGCCTGCAAAATGTTACTTACTTTTAACATAACGTTAAATTCTTTATAATATTTATTCCAACTTTTTCTATGCTTTGCTGACTCCTAACTTCATCTCCCCAAACTTTAATTCACTCGGAAAATAGCAATACCTTCGAATTTGCTCTGAAGATCACAGCTGTCACATAAAGACTTGCTTTTCTATTTTGTCTAACCAGTTCTCTACATCTTTCTCCATCCCTCTTCTTAGTGCCAGCACTGGGTGTTCCGAGCCTCTTCTACGGTGGCTTTGGTACATCGTTATCCCAATTTTCTCTTATTTCATCCAACTTTCCCTTTTTCTCGCTTTTCTTACCCTACAAATGTGAGCAAGTCCTCCTACATAAACGACATCTCAACCACCGCCACCACCATCAACAAAATTCTCTTGGTTCTTCAAGATGTTGCAGATACCAGATACTTCTTTAGGAGGCAGCTTTTCCAAAACTCAATTCCTTGTGAAATTCCTACTTATTTTTCAAAGTCTAATTCAAAGCTCGGCTTGGTAAAAATCCATAGAAGTTGTTCTTTCTCTTCACCTCCTTTAAAGGTATTAACAAATGCTTCTTTACATTTTTTCCTCGTTTGTGAAATAATTTTGTGAGGATTAAATGAGGTAATATAAGGAAAACATTACTACAGAGACTACCACATAGAAAAAGCCAATAAATATTTTTATTAGTAATAATAAGTAGTACTAGTAATTCTCGTGGTTATTACTGCCATCACTATATCACTTAGTTGAGTTCTTGAAATGATTCTACTAAACTCTAAGTTGAGGGCACAGATCATGGCATTTATTTTTGAACTAAAAAAAATCTAAAACACTTATTATTAAGATGAATCCCCAGATTCATCTACAGATTCAGTACAACATTTATCAAAATCCTAGTTGGCTCTTTTGCAGAAATGGTTAAGCTGATCTTAAAATTCACATGAAGTGCAGAGGGCTTGGAATAACCAAAACAATCTTGACAAAGAAGGACAAAGTTATAGGATTCACATTTCCTGATTTGAAAAGTTACTATAAAGCTATAGTAATCAAGACATGTGGTGTTAGAATATGAATATACATATATTAGGTTGGTACAAAAGTAATTGCGGTTTTTGCAATTATTTTTAACCTTTTAAACCACAATTACTTTTGCACCAACCTAATAGAACACCACAATAGAACTGAGAGTCCAGAAATAAAGCCTTATTTTTATGGTAAACTGATTTTGTCTTACAACAAGAACACCTGCAATAAGAACAGTTTACTGTACCTTCTCCTATCTGTGATGTTAATTACAGTTATCTTCAAGTTTTCTTCTGCTCTCTACACTGCTTCTGAGTTCCTTCTGACCATTTTGTTATCTTTCCTGTTAAAAGCTTTCGTAAAATATTTGGTTATTCTTAGATGTCTGTTCATATTTAAGAGTTAAGGACTCTTAAGATGTTACTACTACCTAAAGCAATGTATAGATTCAATGCAACCCCAATGCAAAACCAGTGTGTTTACAGAAATAGAAAAGTCCATCCTAAAATTCATATGGCCTCTCAAAGAACTCCCAAATAGCCAAAACAATCTCGAAAAAGAACAAAGTTGGAGAACTCACACTTCCTGATTCAAAACTTATTAAAAGCTCTAGTAATCAAATTAGTGTGGTACTGCCATAAAGTTAGACATACGTAATAAGAGAGCCCAGAACTAAATTCTCCCTTATACAGTCCAATGGTTTTTGACAGGGGCATTTGTCAAAATTTCCGTAGGAAAGAACTTTTCAACAAAAGGTACTGGGAAAACTGGATACGCACATGCAAAATTTGGACCCTCCCCTTACACCACATACACAAATTAACAAAATGGATCAAAGACCTAAACATAAGAACTAAAACTATAAAACTTAGGAAAAAACATAGGAAAAAGTTTCATGACATTGAATCTGGCAATGATTTTCTGGATATGACATCAAAGGCATAGGCAACAAGAGGAAAAACAGGTAAGTGGGATTCATCAAAATAAAAAGCCTTTGTATATCAAAGAACACCATCAACAGAGTGCAGCGGGAACCCACGGAATGGAAGAAAACATTCCCAAATTATCTAACTGATTAGGATTGATATTCAGGGTATATTTTCTGAATATATAAAGAATTCCTACAACTAAACAACATAAAAACAAATAACCCAATTAAAAAATGGGCAAAGGACTTTAATAGATATTGCTCCACAGAAGAAAAACAAATGTATTGGCGAGAGGCGGGGAGGGGAGACAGACCACTTCATAAGTTATATAAATGTCTAACCACTATGCTGTACAGCTGAAACTAATATGATATTGAATGTCAACTGTAATTGAAAAATTAGAAAAAAAATACAAAAGGCTAATAAGCACATGGAAAGATATTCAACATCATTAGTCATCAGGGAAATGCAAATCAAAACCATATCGTATTAAAAAACAAAACAAAGTAAGTGTTGGCAAATATGTGGAGTAATTGGAACTCTTGTGTATTGCTAGTGGGAATGTAAAATGCAGCTGCTGCAGAAAACAATATGGTAATTCATCAAAACATTAAATATAGAATTACCACATGATTCAGTTGATCCCACTTCCAGATATATACCCAAAGAAGTAAAATCAGGGACTCAAACAAGTATTTGTATATCCGTAAACAGCAGCATTATTCACAATAACCAAAAGGTGGAAACAACCAATGATGGTTATCCATCAATAGATGAATGGATAAACAAAATGTGGCGTGTGAATACACACACACACGCACACACACACAGGAATATTTTTAATGTTGAGTAGAAAGGAAATTCTGACATATACTACATGGATGAACCTTGAAGACATTATGCTAAGTGAAATAAGCCAGTCACAAAAGAACACAAATATTTTATAATTCCACTTATATGAGGTTCCTAGTGTAGTCAAATTCAGAGACAGAAAGGACAATGGTGGGTCTCAGTGGGCAATCAGCAGACCTGGCTTTTCACTGAAGGGCCTTCAAATGTCAGTACCCACAGGTCTTTTCCCTGGGCCTGGTCAGGTTTCCCAGGGAGAATACTGTCATCTCCAGCCAGGCTCCTCCTCATAATATAGCAAACAATGGTAAGGTGAATGTTTTGACTCATTTATGTTTATTGTCTGTAACCCCCTCTCTGGATTAAATTATAAGCTGCTTGAAGGTAGAGATTTTTAAGAAATTGTTATATCCTTAGAGCTTAGAAAAATATAAACATTAGCAGGCACTCAATAAATATCTGTTGAATTAATGAATCAAAGACTTATGGAGCTCTTAATATATATCAGGAATTATGCTATTTCGTAATTACCACTCAAATAACCTTCGATTACCACATGTGTGATGTTATTCCTATTTCACCAATGACGTGAGGTATAGGGAGGTTAGACACCCTCTCTGCAGATGAAGACACAGCCAGGACTCAAACATAAGGTCTGTGTGAATCACGGCTCACTCATCTTACCCACTATATTTTACTGCCTTCTACAGAGAACTTGTGTTGTGAGTCCCAAGAATAAGAATCTACATGCTAATGATATAACCTATGAGGTATGACGTGCTGTATGCTGTCCTAGTTAGATGTAATTTGACAACAAAAAAGTCTGAAGACTGTGGAGGGGGCAGGGAATCCCTGCTATAGTGAGAAATGGTTACAGATGCAAATATATTACATCTGAGTGTGTGTGTGGGGGGGAGTCTCCCACAGAGAAATGGTTGGCAGAAAAGCTGCTGGTTAAGTTGTCTAATTCTGATTAACAAAGAATTACTATTTTCTCCAAGACCATTTGCCTCTGCTTGTCCTCCACAGACATAAGTAAGACAGACAGCATGGGATATTAGAAAGTACACTAAGCAGTATTCAGAGGTATGAATTCTAGTCCTAGCACTGACTCTAACTGGTTGTGCGTTCTGGGATAAGCCATGTGAAGAAGAGAATGGTTATTTCCAGACTTCTGAGTTTATTTTAGAAATGCAAATTTACTTTCTCCTGAAATACTGCAGATTAACTTGCCCTTTAGAAAGTAATTAGCTCACTGCCTTTGAGTCCCCGCAGTACTTGCGTGTGGCCCCAGGTCAGGCTCTGGCCCAGAGCACAGGCTGCGCATGAGTGGGGCTGTCTGCCTAACTGTAAGCGACACGCAGTGCTGAGCTGCTGGGCAGGTTCCCAGGGCGCGGTGAGGACTCAGCCTTTAAAGCCCAGGACAACGTGCCCAGGGAGACGTCGGGGATCCTGGAGTCTCTGCTCCTCAGAGCCCCGCACGTTCCTGTGCCTGCCCTGTAAGGCCCAGCGGTCCTGTTGGCGTGATTAGTGAGACCCGCAGCTCCAGCTAACTGCGGCGTGCACCGCCCCTGGAGACAGATGAGAAAAGAGCCCTGGCCCTGGCTAGTTTAAGGGCGTGGTGTACTTGACAGGAACTGACTTCGCTCTTGAGGTGCATAAACTTATCTGCACCTCAGGTGTAGCTGCGTCCTTTTTACAAAAAGTACCATTTAGGGCCAACTGTTTATTTGGATACCGTTCCAAGTGTGGGGCTAAGAGTGAACGTGCCCCAGTGAGCCTGAACAGCTTAAACAGCGCCGCTGTGAAGGTTAGATTCTGCGCATCACGGGGCACGACACAGGCACCTACAGAAGTACATAAAGCTTCGTAAGCCAGAGTCTAGGTGATGGACAATGCCTTCCTCACTGGGCATAGGGGACATGAGCGTCAGTTCTCAGGCAGCATGTGAAAGGCAAGGATGTCCAGTGCAGCGGGAAGCGCTTTGGCACTTAATGACTGGCGGCCCCAAGTTCACAGGGCTCCCAGGAAATTAAGGGGATGAGCGCCAGTTCAGGAGGATTGCCCCCTCAGGCTTTTAAATGTGGACTGAGGGTAACAGCACCTGCCTCATGTCAGGGTGTGGGGAGTGACTGACTAGCTAGGGTCCTTAAAACAGGGCTGGTCCAGCGATCACCCAGGAAATTCAAGCTGCCCGTTAATCCCCACATGCTACATACTATTGAAGTGCAATAGGATAGAGTTGTGTGTAATCTCTTTACACAGTCGTGCATCTAGTCCTTGCCATTAGTTATTGCACAGAAATTATAAAGACCAGTGAACCAGACATGCGGACTGATAGGCAAATTGGCCTACACAATGAGAAAACAGAAGGTACACCAACTGGAATAGTCAAATAGTTCAATGGTGTAATTAAAGTAATCGAATAAAGGTTCAAATATATTTTTTCAATATATTAATTTCTTTCAAGTCATGTTCAGGCAAGGTGCTGTTTTGAAAAAACCACTATTAGCTTAGTCCACAGATATAAGTCATCAAAAGTTACCCAAGGTAATTTTGATGTTGAATGAAGCTTTAAACAATAAAAATCATTTTAAATGTACGTCTCAAAGCAAATGATATAGTTAGAGCCTCCACACTTGTAAACTAAACATTCTGACACAAATCCACAAAATAAAGTTGGCAACATTGAAAAATAAAAAAAATTAACTAGATTATTAAATTAGCAATTTAGGAGTCTGGCAATCCATGCCTGAAAGTCTCTGGCATTTGAAGGCAAATGGTAACCTGATCACTTGTAATTTAGGGTTAGGTCCTTGCATGACTAGTGATGATAGCTGGAACCAGCTTTGCTAGGGACAGTGTAGCTAAGCAGTGTAGGCTATGGAGCCCGACTGCCCAGGTCCCACCCAAGGGCTCGCTGTGGGACCTGAGTGATTTACGTAACGAAACTAATGCCGAGGAAGCTTATCTGTGATTATAACAGTAACTACTACCTCATAGTATTAAGAGCCATGACAAACTCTATCAATTTACAGTGATGCTCCAGGCTTGATACAAAAGCCTCAAAGCACTATTAAACCATCACGCTAAGCAATTTTGAGCTACTTAAATATTGTAAACTTTCCCTGAAAGGAAGCAAAAACCAATTCGGGGGAGATCTGTTCTAGAATAAAGATATTTTACAAAATTCTCCCCGTTTTCTAACATGGTAACTAGTTTGCTGACCTCCACAGCAGAATGCTTTCTCTTCTTTTTTAATGATTTTTTTTTTAACCAGAGTAATATTTTGAAGTTTAGATATGATTCTTTCTTTAGTTTTGACATTCTCCAAATTACAAATACTACACATTTCTAACAAGTGAAACAAGATGAAGCATAGTAAAGACAATGTTAATTCTTCCCTCTTCCCATTATCTATTTCTAATCCTATCCCCTAAAATTACCATTATCAGTACAAATGCTTTTTATAGGTTCATTTTTTTCTTTTCAGAATTACTAGATATGATACTCAAAAACTCACCTCCAGATATATTGATGGTGGATTATGCTCTCCACCAAATTTGTCCAATAGGGCCTCTATATGTTCCTGTGTCAACTTAATCATTTGTTTGATATTCCACACCTAAAAAATATTTAAAAACAATTTAAATAAAATCACTTAGAATAGGAATTAGAAATACTTTAACATTTCTATTAAAATATTGCAGTAACTGCCAGCATTCCTTGAAATTTAGAGCTAGGAGACCTTAGAGATCATTTAGTATAGTGGTTTTTCCCTCTATTAAACATTAAAACATTGTTTTCTACACTAGTAATACAATATATTAATACAAAAATTCAAATAAGACACAAGTATTCAGAATAAACGATGAAAATCTCTTTTCACTTTCCCCACATTCCTGGGCCCCCCAAGAAGGCAAGTGCTGTTTCTAGTTTGGTATGTATCCTTCCACATCTCCTTTCTACTCAAGTAAAAACCATGAATACATATATAGAATATAAAATACATATAATCAAATATAATATATAAAAATACTTTTAAGACTTTTTTTCACTGAACAACATGCCTCCGAACTTTTTCCATGTCAATACATATATATTTCGCTCCTTTTAAATAGTTATAGAAGCATCCTTTTAAACGGTTATAATAAGTATAAATACATTCGTTTCATAATAATGTTATGACACTGTAAATTCCTATGACGTTCGAACTTCAGTGGTAACCTAAGGTTAGGTGGACATAAATAATTTTAGGAGAATTAATTTCTAGATCCCTAACATCTATTTGTATTCTTCCCAATCAATCTGCTTAAAAACTAGTTCTCGTTTTTTCCTCTACGTTTAAAATTGCTCCTTTGTAAATGCCTACTTTATAAAAGAGTGTTCTCATCCAACTCAAATCCTACTAGTAAGTAAGGTGTATTGATCTCTGATGTAGAAACTCCAAAGTACCTAACAAACAAGACACAAAGGAAAATCCCTTAAGAGAAAAGTGGGGGGAAATTAAGAGCAAGACCTTAGTTTATCAATGAAACAAAATTTTGGCAAGGCTCCAAGTCTTATCATTTATCCAGCCAACCAGACTACAATTCATAAGTTTTGTGGTTATAATACAGGTGCATATTACATGTTTATTTTAAGGTAAATAAAAAGTGAGATTTTTTTCTTGATGAAAAATAAGTACAATTTATCGGAGTGGTTTACAAATCATACTATGTGGTAGATTACTCTCTTATAAATCTAAATCTTCAGTTTTAATGTGTGACCAAAAATGTATTTAACATAAATATAATATACACTAGAAACTATGACCTTTTAAACTACTTAAAATTATAATGAAAAATGTGAGAAAATTTAAACATGTACAAGAGGAAAAAGCAAGCAAAGGGGTTTAGGATCCCTGGTTTATTTAATAATTTCCTTACTAGAGGATATTTAAATTATTCCATTTTTCTCAACTCTAAACAATGCTTCAATCAATAGTTCTGAACTGCCTTTCTGGGCAAAGGTGCAAGTTTTCCTTTTCAATATCACAGCAAAGGATTCCTGGATTGAAGGACATGCCCATTTAAAAACCTCGTAAATACGCCAAACGGCCTTCCAAAAGAAAAAAATTCCAAGTCATACTCCTATTCACAGGGCATGAGTCCACCTGTTCCTCACAATCCCCCACCAGGACTGGGTATTGACAAACTTCTGAACTTTTGCCAATCTGAAGGGAAAAGGTGATCTTGTTTTAATTTGTATTTCCCAGAAAGTTGAGCATTTTTCATACTTACTGGGCGTCTAAATTTCTTTTTGGAAAATTCCCTATGCATCTTCTTTCCCCCTTCTATTTTCTTTGTCTTGTTGACCCGCAGATACCCTTTATTCTGGGTATTCATCCTTATTCTCTACAAATGTTGCAGTCTTTCCTTATTTTTCCCTTTATGTCTCTTTGGTCATATAAAGTCTTGCTACTCAAAGTATGGTCCATAGACCACGAGCAGCATAACCTTCTGGAAGTTTTTCAGAGTATTAGAATCACAGGCCCTATCTCAGGCCTACTGAACTTTAAATGATTCATATTAAAGTTTGAGAAGAAATGACATAAGTTTAAAATTTTTGCGACAGTCAGATATTGCAGTATTTCCCTTTATGGCTCCTTGGCTAACTTCTCATATCCCCCAAGAGTAGCAGATGTCTTCTTTTTCTCTAGGCATACTTACTCGCCAGGTGACCTTATCCAATCTTGTGATTTTATATGTCAAATATGGACTGAGAAAGCCCGAATTTTTAAGTCCACCTTTGTCCTCTCAACTTCATAATCTTTTTGTCCAAGTGCCTACTGAATATTTTTTTTCATTTTATGTTTCCCCCTTCTTTTGACCCCCCTCCCACTTCGGTTCAAGCTGTTGTTTCTCAGTCTAGTCGTGTAGGAGACAGCTCCCTGGTCCATGCTGGTATTATGAGCCTCCTCCCCCCCTCCCCCAAATACCCCTCCCCACAGTTGGTCACCCACTCACCGGCCGCTCATGGCAGCACACAGTAGCCCAGGGCAGCCTGCGGCAGCACACAGCAGCCCAGCTCCAGGGAGAGCAGTTATTCACAATCTCAACTGTAGAGGGCGCAGCTTACTTGCCCATGTGGGAATCGAACTGGCGACCTGGGCGTTAGGAGCACGGTGCTCCAACCACCTGAGTCAATAGGCTGGCCCTACTGAATATTTCTACTAATAGGCACCTCAAACCTAACAAAATTTAACTTCTGGTCTATTCAGTGATTCTTTCCAATCCAGTAAATTAAGGACTCTATCACCCACAGTCTTTTTTTTTTCCTAAAGCTCCATAGACAAAACTCATATGCAGTTAGGATGAAAAACGTTTCCTCCAAGGGATGGGAGAGAAGAAGGGGAGAAAAGGGAAAAAAAAGATTAGAGATGGGGAATGAGTATGGGGAAAAGTGGAGATGGAGGTGATCAGAATGAAATTTTCTTGCTGGGGAGAAGAAAATGATGGCTGGTTAAATAGGGCAGGGCCACACCATGAATGTCTGGAAATCATTTTTCTTATCTCCCCAAACAAAAGTAATTTTATATCCAAAGAATAAAGAAAAATCACTATGAGCCCTGGTTAAAATTAGAGAAGATGAATCTTGGAGAGAAAATTCTTTCAGATTTCCCCAGAAGAGTAAAAGAAAGAATTTTGATTAACACTTATAAAAGAGAGATATAAAAAAGATATTATAAAATAGAATAAGATACTGTAAAGCTAACAGTAGATACATAGTTTTGGCCTTAAAATGCTTTCTTGGAAAAACAAGAAAATCTGTTACAACAATCCTGAAAGGGAAATGAAAGAATTAAAAACAAAAACAAAAAAATCAAGAAAGGAACCACATTTCATGCCCTGTTTTGATTTCTTCAATAGACCACAGCAATTACAACCTGGCAATTAACAATTGATCATTTCTAGTGACATTACAAATGGCCAAATTCCTTCTCCAAAAAAAAGGTTAAAATTTTTTTTAAAGCCTAGCTCAGAAGACACCTATATTAAAATATAAATGCAGACATACTATGGAAGGAACTGAAGAGCAACAACGGCACAAAAAACAACAGCTACTGGCTCCCTTCTTCCCAGAAAGAAGGCATTGGTTCCAGATTATTATGATTAGTGTCTATCAAACCTTTAAAGAAAATACATTGTCGATTATTAACTGATGATTGAGTATTAAAAATCTTCAAAATTCATTTTATGAAGCCAGCAAAATCCAGATGCCAAACTTGCAAAGATAATCACCCCAAAAAAGATAAAATGAAACTATAAAATAATCCAATCTGTAAGGAAAGACAAACTCTTAAACATAAATTAGGACCCTATATATTTTTTAATGCAAGGATAGTCATTCATTAGGAATCCAGATATATAATACTTAATAGGTCAAGGGAGGAAATTACAGGACTAATCTAATAGATGCCAGAAAACAAATGATTATTACCAAAGGTGATAGTAGTAATAATAATAATGACAATGATAATGATAATGATAATAATAAAAAAGAGAGACATGGTCTTACATTTTAAAGAAGATTTTTAAAAGAATCACTGTACTGAAAGCAAGAAGACTAGAGCATCAGTCATTCAGGGGAAAATCTGAATTCCTGTAAAATACAAAACAAATATAATCACCTTGACAGGGAAATCAAAGCTAATAAATTATAGACCAAAATATAAGGTGAAGTTTCTACTGAGATAACTCTAGAAAATCTACAAGCTTAAAGACCACACGTGTGAAAAAGAAACATGAGTAAATTATAAATATCTGAATTTTGAATCACACAGTCATTAAAATAAAACCTCAGTTGAAATAACAGATGAGAGCTGAAGAGAGAATTAAGAACTAGAAGGTGATTCCTTGGACAAAGGGAAGCAGTGAATAGAGAAATAGTGGTGAATCTGGGATATATTTTAGAAGAGAACATAAGACTCACTGATAGATTAGACATGAGGGGTGACAGAAAAATAAGAATCAAGGCTGACTCCAAAATTTTGGTGTAAGCAACAAAGCGGGCAGTGATGTCATTTATTGAAGACGGGAATGATGAGGGAAGGACATACACATTATTTCACCAATGAGAGAGGTTGATGAAATGACCAAAGAGGCAGCTGGCTAAGCATTTTAAAACTCAGGAGGACATACATTTAAGTGTCACAGCATACCAATAAGCAGATCTCCAGGGGAGTTTGGCAAAGAAGACGCGACCCTAGAGTCTACCAATACTTGGAGGATTGGTAAGGAAAAGGGACCACAAAAATGGTTGAGAAGAAGCAGACATTGAGGTAGGAGAAAAACTATTCAGTGCGGAAAACTTACTGGATAAGAATAGGAACAAGAAATAGTGGAGAGAAGACACCACAAAGGACGAGATTTATGTATCTGCACATATTGGGTGATCACAGTCCTACATGTTTCCATATGTATTAGGGCTGGAGATAACAGGGCACGTTTGCAGGCTAAAGAGAAAATCCAAGAAAGGCAGAACTGCTGACGTGGAGAGAGATACTAACTGCAGGAAAGACGCTCTAGAGACTGTAAGAGGAGATGGAACCTGAGTGCCAAGAAGAGGCATTAGACTGTCAGGGAAGGTCTCTGATAACAAGTGAAAGGCAGACAGAGAACATGAAGACAAATGCAGATAGGTTTGTAGATGTGGTGGTGAGAAGAGAGCTGCGTCTCATTTCTCAACAAAGTTTGAGATGAGGTCCACAGACGAGAGTGGGAGCTGAGAGGTGTGCATGAGAGGAAATGCAGTCTTAATAGGGAAAGTGAGGCAGCAGCAGCATGGCCGGACAGCGACGAAGCCCTGTTGCGGATTATGACGTACATTTAAAGCAGTACATTCAACGCCTGAGTGCAGACAGAGAGGCAGTGGGTAGTTAGTGTTCTGTCCGGCCCGTAAAATCATGGGGCATAGGGACTGGAGAGTCAAGAATATTAGTAATTCTTAGTCACTCCTCACTAACATCTTGGTTCTGAAGTCTGTGGGTTGTGAAGGAATAGTTTCACTGGAAAAGGCGGAAGTACTACAATCAAGGGACAGACAGGTGTCTGGAACCAATTTAAGGTTAGGAAGAGGGTGAGGATTTCAGAGTTTGTTGATCCCAGTTCCACAGCTGCTTTGGCTAGGTAGAGAGAAACATAAAAATAGGGAAGTGGTATTCATGAAATCAATAAGCAGAAAATATCCTGAGTTCGAGTTAAATTTAGAAGTTAACCTAAAATGGATTAGGGGATCAAAAAATTTTTTCTGGCTAATTTAAGAGTGGGTAAACCCTAAAGTTTCTGAGGTTCTCGGAGAAAAAAAACCCAAACAAAACAGCACCACAAATAAACTAATTTAAGTTGTCCATAAAATCATCCACTACATTTACTTAACTTTAAAAAATTCAAGAACTACTCACCACTGATATTCAAATGGGTCTTCAGTAAATAGATCATTTTGGTCACATACATGTAACTTAATGGAATGGAACTGTCTTTGGAGCAGGCATAAAACTGAATGGAAATGTCGATGTGTATCATGGGAAACAACAGGAAGCCCTGTAGATTTAGGACTCTCAATGGCAAATCCTTTTACACATCTTAACAATATATCACGTTTCCTGCCTTTTGGCATAACCCCTCCAGTCCTAATTTTCTTTCATTGTAATCTCTTATCCCAAGTCACTCAGTTCTCCAAAACTCTAGGGCACCATTCCACAGAACCATATCCCACAGCACTAAAATCAAAGATTTGTGAGAAAATACTGTCATAAGGAAATAACTGGGGCATAATGGCTTATTAGGACTATAAGCTCAGTTAAGGTGAGACCTACACCCCATTGATAAAAGTTCTAATTCGTAGCAGCTAGGTAGGGAGGGACACTAGCATGAAGCCAGTAGTTTATAGGTGCTGGCTGCATGAAAATATTAAAAGCTCTATATTCTGGGTAAGCTCAGAATAGACTGATGGAATCACATTCGAGAGAGTTCAACTGAGGTCAGAGCAGTAACAGGGTACAGATAAGATCAGAGAACTAGGAGTCACCTTAGTCAAGATATTTTCTTTCTTTCTCAACTGGAGTTCCACGAGAGAATTAAGTTATATTGCCCAAGGCATCCAGTGTAAGTAATGAATTATCTTCTCTCCAATGTTGTCTAGAATGGTACAGGTACTTCTAAGGCTCTCTAGGCAGGCAGTAAAAATGTATGTTCACTAGTTTTTTTAGGTGTTTTTTAATAAACCCTAAAATAACAAATAATATTTTGTAAAGAACATTTCATGTAAGGATACAACGTTACCATAGACACTTGGGAAAAATATCACCTGGGTATTTCATTTGCTTTATGTGCTTTTCCTCTTTCAAAATAATATGCTGTCAGTTTTCAAGACTTCCAATTTCTCCATCAATATAAGATCTCTCCAGATTCTGATTCCATTTGTCCTATGCCACATACTCTAATAACAAATGAGTGATAGGAACACTATGCTATAATTATTGTACCAATCTTATATACTGCATACTTTGTACCAGGCGCTCTTTATGTACTTTGTGTATATTAAACTTGTTCAACTTCTCCCGACAACTCACAATGAGGTTGAAACTATTACAGATGAGGGAAGAGAGAGGTAACAAAACAAAACAAAGCTTGGCCCAGGTCAGACAGCTAATAAGTGGCAGAACTACTCTTACATACTGCATGGTCTATGTCTCTATGAGAAGTAGAAAAACTCCATCATCAGGCATTCTAACCAAGACAGCTGACACTTTACACGCTCCATGACAGAAGGCAGGTGAGAACTTTGAGACAGTAATTAGAATTTAAGTAAAAGTGGATCAATGCATATTCATTCCTTTATTGAATAAATATTTAATGAGAGCCTACTATGTGCCAGGATTCTAGGCAATAAAGACTGTGCAATTAAACTGAAGTCCCTGACCTCACGGAGCATACATTCTAGTTGAGGGAAGGCATGCACTTTAAAAAACAGAATACAGAGTATCTCAGAACACAGCTCTGATAAAAGTTGTAAAGAACAATAGAGCTGGGAAGCAGGAGGAGGTAGGTGGCTATTAAGTATGGAGTGTGGTCGGACGTGAAGGTCTCACTGACAGATGGCGTATGAACAAGACCTGCGGGAGTGCACCACCCAGCTTGCCACGCAGGCATGTAAAGAAGAAACCAGACAGGAGACGCATGCAAAGGCATTGAGGTAGGAGCAAGCCTGGTGTGTGTGACAGGCTGACTGTATTTATGGGCCTGATTAATGGCTTCCCTCTGCCTTAGAACTTTGTAGTCCCTTTCCACTCCAACCTTGGGCTTCTCCAAGAGACCTGCTTTGGGCAACAGAATATTAGCAAACATGAGCCAGGCAGAGGCTTCCAATGCAAATGCATGCTTCTTCCTGCCCTCTTGCACAACTGAACTTGCTCGCTCTTACACCTTGGCCTTGTTATGAGAACATGCTTGGGCTAGCCTGCGAGAACCAAGCTGTGTCATCATGTCCATGCTAGACCGGCCAGCCTGCCTAGAACCAGCAGATGTCACAGAAACATAAGAGCGCCTAGCCACGGTTAGCTCAGCCCAGAGGATCCTGCTCACAGACTCAGAGTGGTTGTTTTAAGCACTAAGCACTAGAAGAGTTTGGTTTCAGTGTCCATGGCACAGAACACCAGAAGGACAGGTTCCTTGTAGATGGCATGAAGACTAGGAAGGTAGCTGGCTACAAACATGCCCATCTAATCAAAGCTTCACAGTGAATTGGAAAGCCCAGATAAAAAGACTCAAGTTGAGTAACACTGGAAAATAAACACATCAAAGAAATATCCATAAGCAAGAGGTATCCAATTTTCCTACTCTGATCATGCAGGCTAGGTGACTAGTCCTAGTCAATGTGTTATGAATAGAAACAACCTGTACTATTTAAGAAAACTGATTCTTAAAAATCTGATCAGCAATAATCCTTGTAATTCAAGTATTTATAATCAAGTTATCAAGTATTAAAAAATAGGGGAGTAAAAACTTTTAACACAAGGAGGAAACTTTCACAGAAACTTGATTTATTCAATAGATCTCATGTAATAGATTTAACCAAAAGATGAGAGAGAGAGAGAAGGGGAAAGGGAACAGAAGAGTAACGATCATTGTATGTAATTCTCCACATCTGAGCATGGAAGGGCAATGATCAACATCTGAGTAGAGATTAAAAGACAGATAATCAAAGGCTTGTTCTGGTCCTGAGAGTGTAGGAGAAGATACCAGAAGCAGGGCATTTGGGTAATATTCCCTAACAGGAGTTACACACCTGCCACAATAGGGATTACACACCTGTCACAAAGCAAAGTTATGATAATGATGGAGAATTTAAAACTATTCTGACACCTGTTGAAAGTCTTATTCTGTTTATAGTAAACTTTTAAGGTGACTTTCTTCAATCAAAAAAATTGAAGTTGATAATTCTTTCCTTTACATACTTAAGGAATCCATTGTGATAAATAAAAATATACCCTTTTCTATGAGTTATGATTTGAAGATGTGCATGCTTATTTGACATTAACTTTAAAAATTTTTAAATAAACAGATTTCAAAATAACATTCAAAACTACATTTTAAAATTGTATGCTAAAACTTGAAAAAATGTTCTTCTGTTACTTTCTCATTAATATTAGTCTATTTATGAGAGTTCTTAACTAACAGTAAAAGGCCCTACCTGAAAGCATACACAGCTCCCAGGCTCCAGGTAACCTTAGCATCAGAAGTCATTACACGGAGCTCTCTTTACTTGCAAGTCCTAGTGAGATCGTCCTTCTGACCGAGGCAACTAGAGAAAAAGACTTTAGTCTGTCTTCCAACTAGACTGCTGTTAAGTTTTGTTTTCCTGAACATAGCTAAAGCAAAAAAAGAGATAAGAGAACCACAAAGAGTAATTCTATGCCTCATTGTAAACCTATATGACTTTTATTCCCTAGTCAGAGTAGTTCTCCTAATATTGAAACTATCCAGCAAACAATTCAGTTACTCAACATACAAAGAACCAGGAAAATGCCTGACCTCCATGGAAAAGACAAAAGATACTAACCCCAAGATGACCCAGGTGTTGAAGTTATCTGACAAAAACTTTAGAGCAGCTATAATAAAAATGCTTCCAGAAGCAATCAAAAATACTCTTGAAACCAATGGAAAACTAGAGGGTCTTAGGAAAGCAACACAAGACAGGAGAACAAGGGGGGATTTTAGAACTAAAAGTTACAATAGAATTTTAAAAACTCAATGGATCTAGTTTTGCTAGATCACAAAATGAGGAATCAGTGAACATGAAGACAGATCAATAGAAATTATCCAATCTGAACAGCAGGAAGAAAAGGGATTACAATAAAAAACACACACAGAATCTCAGGATTTTATGGTTCAACAATAATAAGTCACCGAACTTCTAAAAGAGAGGAAAGCAATATAAAATATTTGAAGAAATACTGGTTGGAATCTTCCCAAATTTCACAAAACACAAAACTACAGATTTGTTAAGATCAGTTAATCCCCACATAGATAAATACACAGGAACACACACCACTAAGTGTTCAAAATGAAAGACAAAGAAATTATCTTGAAAGCAGACAGAGAAAAATGACACATAAACTACAGAGGAACGACATTTCGGATGACTAGCAATTTTTCATCAGAAACCATGAAAACCAAAAAGAAGTAGCCCGTTTTAAACTGCTGAAAGAACTGTTAACCTAAAATTCTATATCCAGTGAAACTATCTTTCAGCAACAAAGTAAAACAAAGATATGTTAAGATAAAATAAAACTAAGAGAATTTGCTACCATCAGATCTGCTCTAAAAGAACTGCTAAATGAAATTTTTCACACAGAAAAGAAATGACATCAAAAGGAAACGTGGATGAGCAGGAAAGAAGAGCAACAGAAATGGTAAATATCTAGGTAAATATAATACATTGTTCTTCTCTTACATTCTTTAAATATGTTAATAGTTGAAAGGAAAATTTACAACGTTACCTAATAGGGCTTTCAATGAAGGAAAATGTACTATGCAAGACAACAATAACAGAAAGAGGAGGAGGATAAAGAGATCTACAAGGTTTGATCAAGAAATACGGTGAATGTTTAAATTAAAAAGAAAAATGATTACAGTAGAAGACACATTGCCATTAATCCCTCTCAAAATATTCCCCCCCACCCACTATGAACACACTTATCCCATCGTTCTTGCCACTTTCTGAAGCAGTTCCGGAAGTCCTCTTTTGTGAGTGTCTTTAGTTGTGCTGTCGTGGCTGCCTCGATGTCCTGAATTGATTCAAAAAGTTTACCTTTCATGGTCATTTTGACTTTGGGGAAGAGCCAGAAGTCACACGGTGCCAGATCCAGTGAATACAGTGGATGAGCACATGCCATAATGTTTTTATTTGACAGAAATCACCGTACCAGAAGCGATCTGTGACATGGAGCGTTGTCATGATGGAGGATGATCGATGGCACACTTTAAAACACACCTCTCAACCGTAGCTCACACCTGATTGACTGCACCGTAATATGCTGAAACTTGTCATACACTGTTCCTAAGGTTTGAGGTGCCACTTCCCGTACTGAAGATCCCTGCCTTTCCGTTGGATGGCACTTGGCAGCAGCATTCACTGTGGTTTTTTTTCTTTTAATCACAACAGAAAGGCTCCATGTCTGGTACATGGCAATTTCTATCAAATAAAAACATTATTATGTGTCCTCATCTACCTTTTCACCAGATCTGGCACCATGCAACTTCTAGCTCTTCCCCAAAGTCAAAATGACCATGAAAGGTAAACTTTTTCAATCGATTCAGGACTTTGAGGCAGCCATGACAGCGCAACTAAAGACACTCATGAAAGAGGACTTCCAGAACTGCTTCAGAAAGTGGCAAGAACAATGGGATAAGTGTGTTAAAAGTGAGGGGGAGTATTTTGAGGGGGATTAATGACAATGTGTCTTTTACTGCAATAAATTTTTAAAATTTAAACATTCAACATACTGTTTGATCACACCTTGTATATACTGGAGTAACATTTCCATAATCCATTTAAGGGGTAAAGAATTTATTCCAAGAGACAGTGAAAACTTTAGTATGTAAACTGTAATCTCTACAGCAATCACTAAAGAATCTGTATAAAGAGACATGATTACAGAAAAACACTACTCTACATAAATTTAAAATGGAATACTAAAAAATGTACAAATAATGCAAAAGAAAGCAGGAAAGGAGAAACAGGGTAATGAAAAACAAAGGAAACTAACAGAAAACAAATTGCTCAACCGGTAAACCTAAATCCAAACATACTAAATTTGTAGGCTGCAACTACAGTAGTACTTAGAGCGTACGTACTTATGCCATTAAATTTACACCATTGTATTAGAAAAGAAAAATAGTCTCAAAATCATCTTAAGAAACTAAAGAAAGAGCAAACAAAGTAAACCCAAGGAAAGTGGACAGATAAGAGTAGAAATCAATAAAATTAAAACTGGAAAAGAAAAATCAAAAAATTAATGAACCCAAGCTAGTTTTATGAAAACATCAATAACATTTATAAATCTTTAGCAAGACAAATAAGAAAAATTACCAACGTTAGTAATGAACAAAGGATAACCTACAGAGCCCCAAAGACATTAAGAAGTTACTAATAAGAGAATACTATGAAAAACCCAACATACGTAAACTCAAAAACTTAGAAGAAATGAACCAATTCCTCAAAAATTGCACACACAAAAATATCTTCCCATAAGGTAGAAGAGACAATTTGAATGTTCCTATAACTATTATGGAAATAGAACTCATATTTTAAAAATCATTCTAAAAAGAAATCTCTAGATCCAAATGGTTTCAGTGGCAAAGTCTACAAAATGTTTAAAGAAGAAATAAGCCCAATTTCACACAATGTCTTCCAAAAAACAGAAAAGGAGGGAACACTTTCCAACTCACTTTATGAGGCCAATATTACCTTTATACCAACATGAAACCATGCAAAATAAAACAAACAAAAAAAAAACCCCAAAACTACACACCAATATCATTCATGAATACAGATGCAAAGTCAAAGAAAAAATAATCACAAGGAAAGTTAGAAAATACTTTCAGAAGAATGAAATTGAAAACACAACATACCCAAACTTACGGAATACAGCAATAGTCGTGCTCAGAAGGAAATTTATTCTGTAAATACCCACCCCTACCTCACACCATACACAAAATTAACTGAAAATGGATGAATGACCTAAATGTAGGTCATAGCTAAAACTATAAAACTCATAAGAAAACAAAGGGTTAAATCTCAATGATCTTAGATTTGGAAATGGATTCTTAGTTATGACACCAAAAGCAAGAGCAACAGAAGAAAAAAGTAAATTGGATTTCATCAACATTGAAAACATTTGTGTAAAAAACATTATCAAGAAAGTAAAAAGACAACCTACCGAAAAAAACAAAAAACATAGAGTTACCATGTGACCCAGCAATTCCACTCCTGGGTGTATACCCAAAAGAATTAAAAACAGGTACTCAAATACTTGTACACCAATATTTATAGTAGCACTACTCACAATAGCTAAAAGTTACAAATAACCCCAAATGTCCATCAATAGATGAACAGATAAATTGTGGTATATACATATGATGGAATGTTATTTACTCATAAACCTGGAAAACATGTTAATTGAAAGAAACCAGACACAAAAGGTCACATATTGTATAATTCCATTTATATGAAATATGTACAATAGGTGTGTATATCCATGGTAACGGAAAGCAAATTGGGGGTTGTCAGGGGCTGGGAGACGAAAGAATGGAAAGAAATCGCTTAATGGGTACCAGGTTTTATGTTAGAATGATGAATATGTTTTGAACTAGACAGAAGTGGTGGTTGTACAACACTGTGAATGTACCAAATGCCACTGAAATTGTTCACTTTAACAATTTCTGCTTTTCTGTTATGTGAATTTCACCTCCATTTACAAAAAAAGGAATGAGGGACTAATACACATTATGACATGGATGAACCTTGCAAAAACTATGCTAAGTGAATAAAGACAGACGTTAAAGGCAGCATATTGTGTGATTCCTTTTATATGTCATGTCCAGAATAGGCAAATCTACAGACACATAAAGGCTGGTGGTGGCCAGGGGCTGGGGGAGGAAATGGGAAGTGACTGCGAATGAAAACAAGGTTTCTTTTTGGGGCCATAAAAACGTTCCAGAATTAGATAGTGGTGATAGTTGTACAATCTTGTGGGTATTCTAGTATCTACTGACCTGTACACTTTAGAAGGAAGAATTTTATAGGATGTGAATTATGTCAATAATCTTAAAATGGGGGTGAAGGTTGAAAGCTAAGGATGAGCATTTACAAAATTGATTATGTATTAGGCCAAACAGGAAATTGCATAAATGCCAAAATGCAGACATTTAGAGCCCACCTTCCCCAACCATAAGACAGTCAAACTATAAATTAAGAACAAGTCATAGCTAAAAAGTTAAATGCAGCTTCCCAATAACTCTTGAATTAAAGAAAACCCACAATTGAAAATACAATATTCAGAAATGACTGATAATACAACACTACATATCAATACATGCAATGGAGTCAAAGCATTGTTTAAAAGAAAAAAATCAACAGCCTCAAAATGCACTTATTAGGAAAAAACAGGTCTAAAAATAAACTGACGCAAACTAGAACAGCTACAACACAAACTCTAAGTAAAAAGAAAATAAATTTTAATAGCAGAAATTAATGAAGGAACAAACAAAAAATTAAGTAATTAAGTTAAACTAAGGATTGATTCTTTGAAGAATATTGATCAATCCTCTGAAAGTTTCAACAGGAAAGAAAATACATTAGGAATCAGAAAGATAAAATAAATACAGGTAAAGATTAAACATATGGAAGACAGTATTACAAACAACTTTTAACAAATTGAAAATCTAGCTGAAATAGATACACAGTATTTATATGAAAATCTAAGCTGCCAAAATAAGAAAAGTTGAAAAACCTAACTAGGACAATAAGCATAGCATGTAAAGATAGTAAAAAGTAGTCAAAGGTTTATCCAAAAGAAATACTAGGGCCTAAGGTTTTTACATCCTTTTCCTTGGAGGGACGGAGGGTAACAGGTGCCATTTTAACTTCCTTCAAGGTCTGCAGGTGCCAAGTAACTGCAGTTCCTAGTAACTTTAGTAAACAACTGGCACATACACTCAGGTAGTTTTGCACCCAAATTGAGACTTAAATCCATCCCCCCCTTTGGACCAAGAGAGTTAATAAAATATCTATATGCACACACAGGCAGACCTCGATTCAGTTCCAGACCACTGCAATAAAGTACCACAGTAAAGCAAGTTGTAATCTTTTTGTTGGCGGAGGGTCTTGCCTTCAAGTTGTAAAAAAAAAAAACAACCACATCTGTGAAGCACAACAAAGCGAAGCACAATGAAACTAGGTATGCCTGTATTTCCTATCATATACACACATCCCTACAGTAACACAGACAACACGACAACAATAGATGAACAAACAGATTGAGATGGCACAACATTCAGAGTTATGCCAGACTGAAGAATGTCCAATAATTTTCTCTTAATACTTCCTAGAAGAGGACAAGTGTCAATTTCCTTAAAAATTTGGCTTTTTCTACTATTTATCTCATCAGTATTAAAAGTTAAATTTAAAAAGTTTCCCTAGATCAAAAATATTCTGGGCGTTAACTGAGTGTTATTTTTTCCAACACAAAAGAAAACACAGCCAATTTACGTAATCAATATAGCCAAAGTTTACATAACTTAAAAAGTGAAGAGCTAAAGAACCAAACAGTTCAAATAGGTGATTCACTTTTCTACTTCTTTGATTATTCCCCACCCTAACTCTCCACTAAATATAGCTGAAGAGAAATAAAATGGAAGACAAGACAGCGACATCAAAATGACAGTTCTATGAGCAAATTAACTTAAACTCTACTATTGCACCCTTCAAAATGACTAATCAGCCAAAGTCTGTGAACAGTTGGCTTATATATTTACTGGTAAATTCGGAAATCCTACACAGAAACTACCGACAGTGGTTACATGTGGGAAATAAAACTAGAGCTCTGTCAGAACGGACTGCATATGCTTTTGTATTTTTAAAAGTTCTTGGCAATTTTCAACAAAAAGCTAGTTACAAAAATTTTAAATAGTATATAAAGTTAAAGCTATAATGGTTTAGTGTAGCTACTCTAACAGTTTTTTCCCCCCATTTAAGACCAAGTATTAATCAGGTACAGAATTTATATAATTAAAGCTACACTTATATGATTAAAGCTAAATTTGAATAATAAGGTTAAAGATAAAATCTGTTTATTGAAGTTTACTTATTTAAATAAGATTATAAGGAAGCTTTCTGTAGTAATAGTCACGTATCAGATAAACCTGATTCTTAAAGGAACTTTTGTGGTTATGTCTGGTAAACCCAATCTATGTCATCCTACTTTAACATTCAAGCAGAATTTTCAACACTAATATACATAAACTCGTGACTATTTTGATTTTACACATAGTTTCGAAATAAGCCAGCAAATTATGGTTCACATACTGCCTCTCCCACCAAAAAAAACCCAGCTCAAAATGATGGCATCTCGGCATTTCTACAGATATACCCAACATTCTACACCTAACATTCTAAACTTCAAAGCTTTTTATTTTGCAAGCAGAATACAGATACCAAACCTATTTCTCTCTCTTTTATCCTCAGACTTACACACACACACACACACACACACACACACACCTCTTGTTTCACCAAAGTCAAATAAGGACATAAAAAAAAAAAATCAGTCCTTTTCCACCTTCCTCCACTTTCCACCTTCCTCTACTTCATATGGCCCTGAAGTAATGTTAACACTTTGAGTCATATTCTTCCATATTTTTCTCTCTGCCTCTCTTGTCTCTTCTTCTTAAAAACAAAAACAGGATTATATTACTTGGTATATTATTACTGGGCCACTATCATCGTTCTGGCAACTTTGTCGTCAATCTCCCAGATCAAGATATCCATTTTTAATAAACGCCTAATAATCTATAATATAAACATTCCCAAGTTTCCTTAAGCAGGTATCAGAGATTCATATTTAGGCTGTGGGCACATTTTGCTGCACAGCGCTGCCGTCCACAATACAGCTAACCCTTGAACACGGGTTTGAACTGCAGGGTCCACTTCCACACAGATTTTTGTCAGTACATACTGTAAGTGCATTTTCTCTTCCTCATGACTTTTCTCTAGCTAACTTTATTGTAAGAATACATATGTAATACACGTACACACTGTCACATACAAAATATGTGTTAATCTAGTTACTGGCTATGGCTTCCAGTCAACAGCAGGTAAAGTCTGGGAAAGTCAAAAGTTCTATGTGGAATTTAAACTGTATGTGTGTGTGTCGGGGGGGGGAGGGGGCGTCCCTAAGCCCCACATGGCTCAAGGGTCAGCTGTAGTTATACATTTACTGGTACTTTTATTTCTGTAGGATAGATTCCCTCAAGGGCAACTGCTGGATCAAAGGACACACAAATGCACACACAGAGCTCTGAACATTTTTAATAAACATTAACACATAATTCCCCAAAAGGCTGTAGAAATGGTCAATCCTATCAGCACCTGTATCTCAATCCCACCAGCTCCTCAATCCTACCACGGCCATACATGTGCTGACAGGATGCCCATTTCCCTATATTCCAGATGGTACTGAAAATAGTTTTGACCTCAAGGACCCTCTAAAGGGGTCTCAGAAACCCACAGGCACCCTTTACTGCTCCTTCATTATCACTTTTCAAACTTTACAATGCTATATTTGTGTGCACAGGTTTTGTTCCAGGTCGGTTCTCTCTAGACTACAGGTTCCACGTGGCGGTGTCTGTGGCTGTGTCTATTTCTGTACACGAACACGTCCACAATGTCTGCGTATAGCACCCAGCACCGCCATCACATTAACGTCTGTTGAACGAACATGTACTGTAATGCAAAGAAACTGTCCTGGTTAAAAGAGGGCAATGGACAACATGTGCTTATAGGAAGGCTTCGTATTTGACCAGGATCCTAAAGGATGGCGACAATTTTGTTAAGTATGTGGGGGTAAGGGCATTCCAGCCATAGTAAACAATCATCGGGGCAGCAGGGCAGAAGGTATGTTCACGGTAACTACTATAATAGTTTGGTTTGGCTACAGCATCAGTAAGTGAGAGATTACGAGGAGATAAAGGTAATACGGGTACGCTGAAAAATCTTCAGTGCAGTTGAGCTTTTAGAGACAAGGGCCAAATTCAAAATCCATGCTTTCAATTCCTTACAACACCATTTACTAGACGGGCTTGTATAAGTTTACTGCAAATCTTATTCTGCTCGTACTTCACAGGGTTACTGCAGCAGATAATGAGTGAGAACCCCACATTAGGCTAACATTTAGGTTATTGTTATGCAATGAGATAATCGATCATTTTATGTTAGCTTGTTTACTGGCATTACTCTAGTCTACGCTATTATCCTTTCTCCCTGAACTACTACTTACAAAAGCATCCTAACTGGTTTCCCCACTTCTTTCGCCCTACTCCCATTCCTCTCTCATCCATCATCCACAGAGTAAAATCCCCAAAACGCAAATCTGATCGCATCACTCTCCTTGTTTAAACCCTTTATGGCTCCCCAATGACTCATAATAAAACATAAGCTTCTTAGCATAGAATACAAGTTCCTAAATGACTTTACCTCTGCCTCCCTCATCCCTCATCAGGCACTATTCTTTCCATCCCTTACTCAAAAAATTCAACCACAATGGCCTTCCATCAGCAAAGCCTTTACTCATTATTCCTTCTTCCCGGAAAATTCTTTGCCCAGCACTTTTCCAAACAAGGACAGCTTCTTCAGATATTTAGATCTCACTTCTTTCAGAGAGGCCTCCCTGATCACCTTCCTCCCAATCTATATTGGATAATCATTAAAGTGCATCCCGTACTTTTTCTTTGGGCACATAATCACAATTCAGAATTTGTGTATGATGTGTGATCAAAATATATGGTGAATGTTTAAATAAAAAGTTTATTACAGTAAAAGACACATTGCCATTAATCCCCCGCACTTATACCCCCTCACTTCGAACACATCACTTCAAGTTATCCCATCATTCTTGCCACTTTCAGAAGCAGTTCTGGAAGTCCTCTTTGATGAGTGTCTTTAGTTGTGTTGTCGTGGCTGCCTAGATGTCTTGAATCGATTCAAAAATTTAACTTTCATGATCATTTCGACTTTGGGGAAGAGCCAGAAATTGCATGGTGCTGGATCTGGTGAAAAAGGTGCATGAGGACACACCGTAATGTTCTTATTTGACAGAAACTGCCATATACCAGAAGCAACGTGTAACATGGAGTGTTGTCACAATGGATGAAACAGTTGGCCCATTTCTCAGGCCGTTTTCTATATACATGGTTTCTTAAATGCTCTAAATAAGCCCTTACAGTTTTTAGAGTTCACCATAGTGTTCCTGGGCACAAAGTCAGCTCACACAATTCCATGAAGGTCAAAAAACACAATTAACATCACCTTGATGTTATGAAGATCTTGACTGAAGTTTTTTCGCACTAAGAGAACTGGGTGATTTCCATTGAGAACTCTGAAACTTGGGCTCAGGATCATAACCATAGGCCCAAGTCTTATCTCCCCGATGACATGTCTTAAAAAGCTGAAATCTGAAGCAGCACAATCACACAATTTCAACAAAATTGACAAACGCTGTTGCTTTTGTTCAACAGTCAAAACTTGTAGAACATATTTCACACTCACTTGCTTCATGTTCAAATCTGTTGTTAAAATGCTTTGAACAGAACCACAAGAGATGTTCAGATCCACAGAAATTCCCTAAGTCAATTACCTGTGTGATCAAATTATTTCGCTTCCTCTTTCAACATTCTCTTGGGTTTTTGATGTTGAAGGACGTCCCGATCTCTCCTCGTCTTCAATCGATTCACAATCATTACGAAATCACTCAAACTACTTGGAAACCAACTTCACGGTCCCTACAGCATCACCATCAATGAATTTTACCATTTCGTGTGTTTCTTGAGCACTTTTTTTTGCAGTTTGAAACAAAACTTCACGTCAATGGTGACGATTTATGGCACACTTTAAAATATACCTTCTCTCAACCATAGTTCACCCCCGAATGCACCGAACAAGTTGAAACTTGTCACACACTGTTACTAAGGTTCGATGTGCCGCTTCCTGTATCGAAGGGCCCTGTCTTTCCGTTGGACGGCACTCGGCAGCAGCATTCACTGTATTTTTTGATCATACCTCATATGTGTATATATATATGTATTTTTTGATAATTTGTTTAATGGACATCTCCTGATTGCAGAGACCATATCTAAGCTAGCACATACAGTAATTTAAAAAAAGCTGTAGTTCTTATTGTTATAAATGGCTTTTGATCTGATTAGACATATATTTTAGGATGTTTACTCTGGCAACAATGTTGACGTTAACAAACAAGCCAGAGAGGTACTAGAGGCAGAGAATCCCATTAAAAGCATGCTACAATTACAGACAAGAAGTAATGAGAGTCTGAATTACTGTTGATAGATTTAATACCCTCACGATAACCCTGTAAGGTAGCAAGGAGGAAGCTAACTTCTGAGAGAGTAAATGGCCATTCGAAAAGAGGAAGTTTGAAAACTTTTTGTGTAATAACTGAGCTATTAGTTTAGGTGGCCAAAAAACGCTGAGAGAAACTGTAATCTCAACTCCACAAAGTAAATCATCACAATTTTAATACTGAAGTGGGTGCAAAAGAATTCTCGTTATTCAATGTAATAAAGCCTGGTGGTTGGCTAAATAAAAGTCAGTTATATCAGGGAATCATAAGCAATAGTAAAACCTTAAACATTTAATTTTAACTTAAAACTGTAAAATGAACATTCATTCTATAGCCTTTGATATAGGGCCAGGACTCTTCCTTTAAATATGACCCCCACCTAATTTGACAGCAAATATTTCTTAAATAGGCAACATTAGTTAACCTGAAGAGTTGGTTAAGTGGAAGTCAGTAAAAGAACTTAAATTATTTCCCCCTTTAGAGTACCATGGTTGCAATGATAAAAGTGAACAGCAGATCACAATGCAATGGCCAAACCTGTGGTTTACAAAACAGATCCCCAAACGCCTGTGAGGGCACGTAGGAGACTCTTTATTGGGGTTGTAAGCAGACTACATTATTTACTAATGTATTCATCGAGAACATTAAGAAAAATTCCTATTTTTCATTTTGTGTTTATAGAGGCAGATAGGATGTTACATTCGGTCAAGGGATATATGGCCTGGGCATTGCACACTGCAGAGCACTTCTGGTAGGGGTCGCACTCTTCTTGCACGTTCATCTTATTGGGACATACTACAGCTGACAAATACTGAGTTAAGTAAACATATGGTTTGTATTATCTAGTTTTAACCAAAGTAAACCTTACAAAATAGACAAGTGGCTTACAAAGAATTCCAATAAACAAATCTCAAACCTCATTTGAAGATAAGAGTATTGCTGACAGAAACAAAAAGTCAAAGTCGACACTTTGCCTACCCCTAGTACAAGCTATTTGTCAGCCACAATACAGGATTAAAACAATGGTCTAACACAGTGGTTCTCAACCAGAGGTGATTTTGCCCTCAAGAGGCAGCGCCTGGACACATTTCTGATGGTCACAACTGAGGGGAGGGTACTATTGGCACCTGGTGCGTACAGACCAGGGGAGCAGGCACACCTCCTGCAATGAACAGGACGCCCCGGAACCAAGAATTGTCCAGGCCAAAATGTCAGTGCCCAGGGTGAGAAATGCTGACCTGATAGAGCAGATACAAATTTTAAACAATTTAAAAAATTATCCGGAGTACTCACAACATGGATCTGTAGCCACTGTTGTTCATGATGCACCTTGCCTTAAGGGTGTGGCCTAAGATATCAGCCAAAGACAGCCATCACAACTCTTGTTTCATTTTTAGCTTTTCACTGTGTACAGTAACTTATAACTAAAACAGGTAGGTAGTGGGGGTAATGAGTTTGATCTCTTAGAGTACTGACAGAGTATAAAATTTTAAAAGTCTGTAGACTACAGAGTCAAACAACGAAAGCTAACAGAGTATCAGCACATTGATATAAGTAGAGTTTATTCCAATTCTAATTTATAATCCTAGGTAAAAGAAAAGAACCTTGTAAAGAAATGTCTTATTCTCTAGGACAAGCACAACCCAGGGTTTAAGATAACCCAGACTGAAAACCATTGGAAGAAAACCAGTGAAGGTGACAAAGGATACAATGAGAACAACATGAGCTGCCAATTGTGGTTAACAACCTCACACAAACAGTAGCTGTACATTGTACGACAGGACAAGGCTCTGATAACACGGTGGCTAAGAGCATGGCCTCTCGAGTGTCTCTGTCTGGGTCCAAAACCCAGAGAGCCCGTTTAAGCAGTGTGCGAGCTGCACAGGTTTTCTAAACCTACTTCTTCATCTACAAAATGGGAATTACAGTAGGTGACGCTTAGGGCTCTTGTAAAGATTTACGGTACAGCACAGTAGTTAGGAGCACAGGCTCTAAACTCAGAATTCCAACTCTATCACGTGTTAGCTCTGTAACCTTGGTCAAGGTACCTGACCCCAAGTGTCAGTTTCTTCATCTGTAAAACAGAGCTAGCTTGACATATCCCTATTATCTGAATGATACAAACTTCACACAGTTGATCTGAGAATCAAATGGGATCCTCAGTGCCCAGCACAAAGCACATATTTCATAAACTGAAAAACTCAAAAAAATGAACTAAATCACTCAGGTCATTATTTTAATTATAAATTTGAGTGGCCCATTACCTGTAAGACACTTTTGCGGATCAACACATGATCTCCAGATATTCTAAAACGACTGTTTTTTACAGGATCGCTAGGCTTTGTTCAGCCAGTCACCACATCCCTACTATACGCTTTGGCTTGAGCTGAGAGTGGATACAGCGATGAACGACTGACACGTTCCTTGACTTCAACAGAACGCACAGATTCTACTTAGCTGTGATTGTTTTCCGAAGCTAAAAATCTCCACTCCTTTCACTGTTCTGCAATGATTTAGTAACTTCTCACTCTGTTTACTGAACATAACATTTTGAGGAAAATGCTATTTATCAATGTCTCACTAAATGGTAGTTTTCAATCTTGACTGCAGATTAAAAGTCACCTGGGGAGCTTTAAAAAAACCCAGATGCCCAGCCTCACGCTCAGAAATCTGAACTTCTGGGGAAAGGATTCACGCATCTGTATTTTTAAGTATCCTAGGTGTTTCCAATGTGTAGCCACGGTCAAAATCAAAACAAAACACTATTCTAAAATCTGTCACCCACACCCAGACAAAAAGAAGGACATTTTAATTCTGTGTGATGAGAGCAAAGTGGTATAATTATTTCCCACAACCGCACAAGATTATTAATGCAGTCTAAGAAAGCAGTAGGTTTGAAGAGTCATACCACACTTCTGATTTATATTAAACGTACAACTCATTCATTAATGTATTCATGCAACACATTTGAAAAAGACTTATTAGATGCCATGTGCCAAAGATACAAAATGTCTCTGCCCTCAAAGATTTGAGCTCATGGTAAGGTAGAGGTACACAATCACAACTATACTACAATGTGGTTAGTTCAAATAATCAAGATGTGTATGAAATGTCGTAAGAGCACCAACTAGGTATGACCAAAGTGGGGAAGAGGGCGAAAGGAGAGGTGAAGTAGTTAGAGAAAGCTTCTTGGAAAGATAACCAGAACTGAATTTTAAAGGACAAGCACTAGTCGATGAGTCCAGTGTCCTCAAAGGGGCACACAAATGGTATTTGGGGGGCAATTCTTTGCTGTGCAGGACTTCAGGTACATTGTGTTCTTTGGCCTGAGCATTAAATGCCAAAGAGCATCCCCCAGTTATCGTGACAATCAAAACACTTCCAAAAGCCTCCCAGTGGGGCAGGCTCCTCAGTTGAAACCACTGAAAAAAAGACGGGGTGGGGGGGCCGAGGTGGGGCAAAGGGGTGGATTCTAAGCCAAAGAGCCGGAAACAACAGAATGCATTCCTGGGAAACACAAGAATTTGATATTAGAACAGCACTTCCTTAAATGTATCACAATATATTAATGCATTCTACACATAAGCAAGACTCCATAGCCAAGGAAGTTTAGAAAAATTCTAATTTTAACAAAAGTTTCTTTATTACAGTTCTTTTCAATCTTTAATATGCCAATGTCCAATTGTGAAATCCCAAAAGGGGAGTATAGTAGTACAGGGTATCTCTTCCTCACCAAATCGATTCAGATACTTTTTAGATGAATCCCTTGATATTCAAAATGCAGAAATCAAATTAAGATTCAGATAACACAATATGACCTAATGTCTGAACTCAGAAACTGAACAGGTTAGACAGTGGGGAACTTTTACAATTTCCCAAAATTGTTAAATATGGAGCCTATCTATTGTAGAATACTTTGGATGGTTAGTAACCCCTAATATATGCTTTGTGCAATACTGCGTGTGTTACAGCATTGAGCATGCGGCAAGGATTGCTTATGGACATGGGTGGAGAGGTAGGAAAGAGCAAGACCACAGGGCTCCCTGACTAAGCCATGCTACACAGTACTAACCTGCTTTAGACATTTGATTTCATTAATAACGTGGAGCACAGACCTCCCTATCTTCATCCTGTCCCTCACCCATCCTTGGAACAAAATATCACATAAAATAAAAGCGCTTACTTTGCTGAAGGGGAGAACTGATAATTTTTTAATTCACCATGGTAAGACCAGTTCCTTTCTAAGATTGACAATTGAAAATAAAATATAAAAGCTTTAAAGGGACCAAAATAAAATTGAAATGGGATATTAAAAACAAACAAACAAACAAAAACAACACTGGACTCAAACCAAACCCAAACAAATGCTGTATTTAAGAAAACTCGCTCAAAAAGTTTGAATAAAGAAAGGACTAATAAAGCTCATTCAACCAACTTTCAAGAAACATTTTCTCTGGTCTGGTATAAAAACTGTTCCAGATTGTTAAAAAAAAAAATCTAGAAAACTAATCAGGTCTTTCTAATAATGCTGATACCAAAACTGGATGGAATAGCACAAGAATCCTATAGACTAATCGCATTTATGAAGACAAATGTAAAAACCCTAAATAAAAACCTGTTATTAGCAAATCGAATTCAACAATAAGTTAAATTATGTACAAAACTATCACATAACGGTTGGTTCTCAAAGTACGACTCCTGGATCAGCAGCACCAGCAGCACCTGGAAAGGTGCTTTTGTTAGAAATACAAACTATTAAGCTCCACCCCATTCCCCATTCTGAATCAGAAACTCTAGGGGTGGGTCCCAGTCTTTTTTAACAAGACTTCCAGGTGATTCTGACATACACTTTGACAACCACTGGTCTAGGGTAACTTAGAAGTAACCCCGCTAGTTGTAGAACATCAATTATTTTCCAAAGCAGTTCTTCCCATTTACACTCCCAACAGTGGTGGAAGAGCTCCCACTGCTCCGTTCCTACAGATGCCTGATAGTATCAGATGTTTCATTTCTGCCAGTTTAGCCTGTGTAAAGCGGTCTCTCGAGGTTTTAATTTCTAGTCCTATAATTATTAATGAATCTTTTCATATATTTATTGGTCACTTCAATTTCTTTTTTTTTTTTTTAAATCAAATGCTTGCTCTGGATTTTTGCTCCTTTTTATTTCTATTTGGTGTTCTGCCTTTGTCTTAGTGATTTAGTTATTTATGTATATTTTTCATACCAGGCTTCCATTCACTGTGTGTTATGGTAGGTCACCTCTAAAAGGGTCCCCAATGAGTTTCACCTCTTGGTATCCAGGTTTTTGTATAACCTCTTTCCCTTGAGTCGTGGGCTGGACTTATGAACAGAATATGGCAGAAATGATGGATGTCGCTTCTAAGATTAAATTATAAAAAGACTGTGGCTTCCATCTTATTCTCTTCTGGATCTATCACTCTGGAAAATGCCAGCTGCCATGCTGTAAGGTGGCCCTGTGAAGAGGCCCTTGTGAGTAAATTTGGAAGTGGACCTTCTGATGTCTGCCAGATCCACTTATGGGAGCACAGCAGCAGATCTTCCCTCCGCCCACCCTTGAAATAACTGCAGGCCTGGCTCACACCTTGACTGCAGCCTCATTCAAGACCCTGAGCTACAGCCACCCAGCTAAGCTGTTTCCAGATTCCTGACCCACAGGAACTCTGAGATCAATGCTTGTTTTCAGCTGCGAAGTTTTGGGATAATTTATTACACAGCAATAGGTAACTAATACATGTGTACTGCAAATATCTTCTCCTATTCTGTGTTTTGTCTTTTTAGCCTCTTAATGGGGGGGGGGTATCCTAATAAATAGAAGTTTCTACTAATATTTAACATTTTTAATGTAGTCAAATTTATCGATATTTTTATGGTTTGTGTTTTCAGTCTTAAGAATTCCTTTCCTGCCTTGAGCTCATAAAGTATGTCCCCTTAAAAAAAGAAAAAAAAAAAACTTTCTGAGTTTTTCTTCTTAATCTTCAATCTACTAGGAATTGATTTTCATGCATAGCAAGAGGTGAGGGTCTGACTTCATTTCCATAAAATGGTAAGCAATTGCTCCCAACAAATGTACTGTTTCCAACCGTCTGGCCATACAGTTTGTACTCACCCACCTAACCTGCATAAGCACATAAAATTCATCGGCAAGCTCTACCTGTGTAGTACCACCTCTCAACTTGGTCTTCATCTTCCCTTTTCTTTTTATAGGCTCCTCAGACACCCCACAGGCTGGGACTCAAAACCCAAGCCTGTGGGACCCTCAAAGTTGGCCTTGCTCGCTCTCCAAGGTCGAGTAACTGCTCTGGACATCACTGAACGATCTTTCCCTACCTTTCTAACAAGGCTGTAATCCAACTGACATCTTAAAGACCTATTTAAAGTAAAACCTGTCTATTTCTAGGAGTGGAATTGTTGGGCTGTATGGTAATTCTATTTAGATTTTAGATTCTATATAGATTTTTGAGGAACTGCCACTAAGAATAAATAACCCAACACAAAACTCACAATGAGATACCAATTCATGCTCATTAAGATGGCTATGATCAAAAAGAAGAAGGAGGAGGAGGAGGAAGAGAGGGAGGAAAGGAAGAAAGAAAAAGTGTTGGTGAGGATGTGGAGAAATTGGAATCCTCATGCATTGCTGGTGGAAATGTAAAGGGAATGCTGGCGAGAAAACAGTTAGGTGGTTATTTTGATATATTTCACAACACAGATGGACCTTGAAAACATTAAGCTTAGTGAAATAAACCACACACAGAATGACAAATATTGTATGATTTCACTTACATGAGTTAAATCCATAAAGGAAAGTAGAATAGAGGTTACCAGGGGCTGGGAAGGGAGAAAAGAGGAATTATTTTTTAATGGGTAGAATTTTTGTTAGGGATGATAAAAAATTTTGGGTGTAGTAGTGGTGATGGTTATACAACACTTTGAATGTATTTAATACCACTGAATTGTACACTAATGGTCAAGACGAACATTATTATTTATATTTTACAATTTTTAAGAATCAAAAAAATTGAATATTAAATGATTCTCTCATCTGACAAAAATGTATCAATCAGGAGCCAGTGCAGAAAAGAAAAAAATGACTTTAGATATTTCAAACCAGAAATGCATTTAATACAAGGCCTAAGATGCTTATATGCAAGGGTTGGGATCAGGAGTAACCACTGCGTTAGGGAAATAAAGGATCACTGGAAGGCAGAGGCACACCCTCTGGCTGTGGCAGCAGCTTTTGGACCTCAGACTACATACAGAGGGTGCCAAAAAAATGTATACACATTTTAAGAAAGGAAAAAACTAATAAAAAAAGAAAAAACTATATTAAAATTATAATAATACATACTGACGACAAAATATGAATACAAGTCATGTGTATACATTTTTTTTGGCACCTCCGGTACATCCATGAAGTTGGAATTAAACACTGGAATGCTCAGTCCAGACACCTCAACAGCTTCTATTCACTCAGTTCTTACACCTTTGCGAACCAGCCAAAACAGCAGCAAAACAAAGCTTCCCTGTCCTTCTAAATTGTGGGAATTCAACTAACTGATAAAATCTAAACTGCATCCACATTTGATGAAAGGGAACTCAGGAAATGCACTATATTTATCATTTATAAGACATTAAAGTATTTTAAAAAGTGAAAATTGGGATGCATTTTATAATCAATAGCATGTTGTGGTTAACTGGCAATATTTTATTTTAGAAAATAAATAATGGTGAATCTTAGAATCAATAATATCTTAAATTCAATGAAAAATGGTAATTTTCGCATTCTAATTTAAATTAAAAAAAAAGAGTTCTAAAAGCTATCCAAATAAAAACACATTCTCATATTGTCTTCTAAAAGCTTTATGTTTTTGCATTGCACAACCAGGCATTTAATCTACCCAAAACTTGTGAATACTGGGAGGTAAAAGTCCAAATTAATTTTTCCAGCACCATTTATTGAAAGGGCATTCTTTTCTCCCTAATTTCCAGCATACATCTGTCATACATCAAGTAACCTATAAGTATAGGTTTTCTTATGTTCCACTGGTCCATCCATCACTAGACTACTGATGACAGTATCTTAATTACTATACTTTGTAACGAGTCTTAATAACTGGTAAAGCCAGTCCTCGTATAGTGTCTTCTTTGGGAGTGCCTTGGCTACTTTAGCCCTTTATTGATTTTCCACAAAATTTCAGAATCAGTTTTTTAAGTTCCACCAAAACAACAAAACCAAAAAACCGAAAAAACCTTACTGAGGTTTTGATTGGGATTACATTAAACATACAAATCCATTTAGAGAGAATAATATCTATACAACATCGCGTCTATCAATCCACGTACATGGTATTTTGCCCCAATTATTAGGTGTTATATAATTCATTTCAATCGGGCTCCTGGAAGTCTTAGGCAATTTTTCAGACTTATTCCTGGGTACATCATATTTTTTTATGCTATTGTGAATTACACTGTTTTAGATTTTCCTTTCCTGTTTGTTGCTAGAATACAGTAATACAAGTGATCTTTGATTTTCCTAATCAGCAATCTTGTGAAACATATTGTTTCTAGTAATTTGTAGAGATTTTCAGATTTTCTAAATACATAATCACGTAGTCTGTGAATGATAGTTTTATTTCTTCTTTTCCAATTCTTATGTTTTAAATTTTTTTTTTCTCAACTTAGTGAAGGTCAGGATATCTACTAGAACTTTGACTAAAAGAAGTTATAATGGATAACTTTCTCTCTCCTAATGTCCGAAGAAACACTTTCAATATTTCAACATTAAATGTGATTCAAAGAAGTTACCGTTTATCACATTAGATTTGCTTCAGGTTTTATGATGAAAGAATGCTGTATTCTATGAAGCCTTGTTCACAACTATTCAGCAGATCATCTGTTTCTTCTCTAACCTGTTAAGATGGCAACACCTACAGTAGTCTCCCCCTTATCTACTGTTTTGCTTTCCAGGCTCAGCTACCCGCTGTCAACTGCAATCCAAAAATACTAAACGGAAAGTTCCAGAAATAACCCATTCATGAGTTTTACACTGAGTGCGTTTCTGAGTAGTGAGGCAATCTCGCATCATCCCGCTCCATCCAGGGAGGTGCGTGATGTGGACCACCCGCTGTCCAGCACGTCCGTGATGGACACACTCCCCGCCAGTCAGTCACTTGCTACCTATCTTAGTTATCAGATTGGCTGGTGCAGTACAGCAGAGCTCATCTTTCAGCAACTCTTGCTTTGCACTTAATAATGGGCCCAAAGTGCAAAAGTAGGGATGCTGGCAATTGGGAGATGCCAAAGAGAAGCTATAAAGTGAAAATACATGTATGTATAGGGAGAAAATCTTATATATAATGTTCTGTACTATCCACAGTTTCAGGCATTCTCTGGGGGTCTTGGACTGTATCCCCTGTGGATTGGGGGGACCACTGTCCACAGAGAAGCTTAAATTAAGTGCCAAGCTCAGAAGTAGAAAAACCATCTGCAACAGTTATCAAAAAACTACAGTGAACTCAATCCTCAGGGATAATAAAACTTAACTTGAGATTGAGTAGTTTACTGTTAAGATGAGAAATATGGACTGTATGCAGGAAGAATATCTGGGTGGGATATCTTAAATGTTAGAAACAAGACATGTAAAAACTAAGAAGAAATTTCCACTTTTAGTGGTTGCAGAACAGGAATGTAAGGACTATCTCGAATCATAATCTCTTCCCTATCTGAAGTTCTCCGACACTATTCCCACGGAAACAGAGTCATCTAATGTGTAAAAAAGCAATTTTGAATTACTAAGGAATAATTAACAATAGTACTTTACCTTTTATAGTACAAAAGATATAAAGGCAATAACTTTGGTATTCATAGAAAAGATAGATACTTTATAATAAATGGGAATTAAATTACCTTCACACAACATTGCCAGAAATTATGTTAATAACTTTAAAAATCATACCTACTTAAGATTCTTAATTAATAATTGTTTGTTTCCTCTAAGCTACAGAGAGATTTCTAAGTAGAAAATAATAAACTTTAAAAAAAGAGGAAAAGGGATTAGACCCAAGTTGACAATATAAAAAATAAAGGTTCTAATAACAATTTACAATGTTACTGCCGAAACCAGTAATCCCTTTAAATTAAAAGTACATCTATGAGCCCAAACAGAAATTTACTTTGCAAAATAAATGCTGTAATGTAGAAAACACAGTTTAAAAATCCTAGGTCATTGGAGGACTAACCCCTAGCTGTATTTTACACTGTTTCAAAATACTCAAAGGTAAGTGACTAATTCTAAGCATCCTAAAATTTTATTTAATTTATGCTGTTCCAAAAATAGAAAGTCAAAATTTTCAGGTTTATTAATTTAAAAGTTATATATTTAGTGCAATAAAATATGTGAAACAAGAGTAGAGTATTTCTCAATTTAAACACAACGAAAGCATCTTTTACAACAAGGAGATGCATACTTAAAACAAAAAACCCAAAAAAAACAAATGCTAATTTTGGAACAACAGTTGAAAATGGTCTGCCAAAATGTTATGTTTCTCTCTCCCTGGAGCATTTTCAAAATCCACAAGGTAGCCAAATACAATTGGAATAACACTCCTTACAAGGTGAAGAAAAACACCTGGACACTACCCTATCTACCTTCGCAACTGTTACAGACCTTGTACTGGTAGACAGTGCTCTATAAACACATTTCCTGATTTTTTGTTTTTTAATCCTTCAGTGAAAATCATGACCAGAGCTTCTATAGAAGATATAAAGTTAACTGAGCTCAGAGCAATTTTTATATTCTGTATTGAGGGTGTTCCCAGGACACAGAAAGGCATGTAATTTACAGGGCATCAATTTCCCTCTCTATATGCATAGTCTGGATATGGGAAGGAACAAGAATAATAGTTTTTTTAAGCCCAAGAGAAAACATGGAAACCAAAATAATCTCAGAGGGTAGAGGGGAGAAAAAAATAATTGCTTAATGTTAGGGTGGAGGTTGTATTAAGCGTTTGTTCTGACTGCCATGCTAATTATGTATGACAGTAAGTTAGGCTGCTGGCCAAAAGAAAATGAAAAATAAAAATTACCTCCCAGAACATGTTAATTCCTTAACCAAATATTTAAGGGAGAAATGGAACAAATGAGGCGATATTTTTGGTTCTTATAGCATTGTTATCGGTAACATGACTACAAAAGCCGTACTTCACCTAAAACAACAGAAAAATTCCTAAACATGCTCATCTATTTTGAATTCAGAAGTTCTACAACTACTTCGAATCCTGACTTTACAGAATAACCAACATAGGTAAAATAGACAATGAAAATGAGCAAAGGTCTGAAAACAATTTAACTTCTGAGAAAGAAAAAACCTAGTAAGGGATACTGACAATAGAGGTTTATTTTAATGATGACTTGAGGCAGGAACATAGGAAGCAAAGGAACATACTGGATTTCATAAAACAAGGGAATTATGACATAAAATGTTCACTAAGTACTCACCTAAATTGATATCAATATGTCAAAGGAAACAAAATGCACTTTTGCAATTCTAACAGAGAAAGCTTTGTGATTGGAGAAAAAGGAAGACTAAGGTAAGCATCAAGTGTTAGAAAATGCTAAAACAACAAAAAAAACCCAATGTAGTACATAGAGCACAGGGAATATAGTCAATGGTACTGTAACAGCTGTGTACAATATCAGAGGGGCAGTAGGGTTGGTGGGGTGATCACTTTGTGAGAGGGGTAAACGTCTAATCATTACATGGTTTTGTACACCTGAAACTAATAATAAAATTAAATTAAATTAAAAAACAAAAAACCCAACCTGCTCCTTCCCTTTCTTCCCCACCACTCAGGGAACATAGGTTTCCAGTTGTTATGATGGGATCCTAATTCATCCTAATCAGGAAAGCAGGGGCAGGGAATCAAGAAAAGTCAGGCTTCTCCAGTCTGTTATCCTAACGTATCATAATTTTTCTGACCTATTATCCAAATACAATTAAATCAAGTTTGCTCCCTGGTTTACTACATTCAGGGAATCAAGCACCCGGTCCCAATGTTCCTTTCTTATCTGTTTACTAACAATCAATTCCTTTAATAACCAGCATATATACGAGACCGATATCAGAAGAGATTAATGGATGTCCAAAGGAAGGAGTTCATTAAATGAGAAAGAGTACAGAAAGGGAACACTAGAAATACCAAAGACACACAGCTATTTTATAGTTTTGCCTAACAGGCATATTTTGTCCACCTTCGAATATATCCAGGCAAGTATTAACAGCAATAGCCAGAGCTGCAGAAGCACGTACCTTAGTGGGACTTCCACTTATTATGAGTATGATGTAATCCAACTTGGTCTGGCATGGTTCATTAAGATATATTTTAATACAGTAGACTTCATCATAAAGGAGATTGAATTCCAGAATACTGCCTAGTCCATGCATTATTATAATTACAACTCTTTTAATTAAGATTGGCAATACCTCTTAAAAACAATACAATTTTAATTGTAATGCAATTGTAAGACACTCCCTTCTACAGATACAAGAATAGTTAATAAATATCATACCCTGTTACAACACATTTTTTTTCAATAAATGTATTTATTATACCATATAATCATATTATCCCATATGATACCATATGGTCATAAAAAAACCATCAGGGGAATATAGATGGTCAGAAGTAAATGTTTAATGTCAAAAGAATAAGCACATTCATTTGATAAATATTTAATAAGCTTCTGTCATTTACCAGAATATTCTATTTTGAGCATCTACAAAGTAATACTTACAAATGTAACACATGAAATTTGTTCACTTCCCAACATAATTTTAAAAACTAAAATCTATGTTCAATGTCCAAGATGTTTGACAACAGAGCAAAAAAATTACAAACAACCTGATACCAAAAAAATATTAGTTTAAAAGTCACAGTATATCTAACGATATATAAAATCTTTTGCTACACTGTTAAGTTAAAAAATGTTACAAGATCACATACACTGTATTATACAAGCATAAACAGTTTATGGATATACATACACCAAAATGTTTAAGTAATTATATCTTAAATGGCAAGATCACAGATGATTTTTTTTTTATTTTTTGTACTTGTATCTAATTTTTCAATAATGAGTGTGCTTTCCTTCTGTAATTTTTTTTATTTTTATATTTTTAGTGCAGCTGAAATTTCCCCGAGAAAAATTAAGACAAAAACCAAAAAACAAAAATAACCTGTATTTAACTGTCAGGTAAGGTAAATCTTTAGAATAAAACGGGTCATTTTACATTTACACGAGCAAAATTTTCATTTCTTTCCCTGAGCTTGGCAATTATAAGCTCTCTTGAAGTGCATATGAGAGAGTTTAATTAAAAGATCGCAGTACATTTCATTTTCCTCTAAATTAATACCAACTACAAATTTAAAATTGTTTCTTGGAGGAATTTATTCCACCATCCATAACAGTGATGTCTACACTCAAAAGAGATCCATTTTTAATCACTCCCCAATACATTTATTATCACCTCCTATAAAAAATATAAAGGAAAAACTGCTACTCATCACTAAACATTAAAACCTAGGAGTAGGAGGCAGTGGGAAACACTTCTAACTAATTAAAATTAGTTAAAGTATCCTCATGGTTTCAGGAGATACCGATATGCTTTCTAATTATTGGCAATTTAAACTAAAATTCATCTAGCCTAGAGGTTCTCATGCATTGATACATGAGAATTTGGAAGTGTACCAAATACAGAAACTCATGGTCGTAGCTCTCACCTACTGAATCGGAATCTTCAGAGTCTATAGAGTTCAAACAATCTGGCCCTTTTAAATAAGATAGCAGAGATTGTATGTCTAGGACTTAACAAAAACCTTCTCTATATCATTGCAAACTGCTCTTATAACTCTGAAACAAAGTTCTCAAAAAGGTAAACAATGTTACAATCAGAGAATTACAATTTTGTAACCAATACCCATTAATTTATCCATTCTTCTAGATACAATTAAACAAAACTACCCTATCACTACAGAGTAAAACAAGCCTAGAAGCACCTGTGCCTCGTAAGACAAAGGCATATCCGATTCATGGAGAAATTAGACAGCAGATGTGACCCCTAGTATTTACCCATTAAAAACAATGTATCCTAAAAATAAATTTCCATGTCAACGGAACAAAGCTGTTTATAAATAAGAAGGAATGTGGAGGTGTGGGGAAGACAAGAGGAAGCTTTAGCAAGTTAAGTACCCAAAGCCAGGAAACAAGGCAGAATGAATGGCAACTCGCAACAAGGAAAAGAGAATAAACTACGAAATGGAAGACAGGAAGAACTCTATCCTCAGAATCTAAGTTGGGGAAAATGAATAGATATTAGAGGAAACCAGTCTGAACAGAAATGCAAACTGTTAAGTGGAAAGTGGCATAATTTTGTTAAGAAAGAAAAAAGAAACAAGAAATTTAAAGTAGATCAAATGATGGTACAAGCACACATGTTGGGCATAGATGGAGGTGGTATAAGAGGATGAAAACCCAACACGGACACATTTTAAGAAAGAAAACTGTATTCAAATTATAATACTCAATATATGCCGAAAACAAAAGACGAATACAAGTCACGTTTGACTTCTGCAACGACAAGAGGTGCTCCAAGTGGTTCCCATCAGCGTCCAGACACTTCTGATGACGGCCAAGTACTGCTTGAGCAACGTGGACCAAAGTGTCCACTTGTACACATTTTTTTTTTGCCACCCCCCCCCCCATTGTGAACAGACTGATACTCGATAGAGCAAGCATGCATTTCCAAAGTAAAGATGATGAAGCAAGGAAAGAGAACTGCACAGACAGAGGAAAGAGTGAGACGTTGTAAGAATTGGGAAACAACATGTAAGCAGTAGGAAGGAAACTGATTGACACGGTGATAGGAGGCTGAATAATGCAAAAGAAAAAAGAAAAACACAGGCTGAGAGAAGCAGGGACGAAAAAGGAAAAAAGGAAAAGAAAAAAAAAACTGGGACAAAAAGGAGGACAAGAGAAGGAAAGCTATTAAACCTATAAAAAAAAAAAAAGTGGGTAGGAATCCATACAGAGGTGTACACGCAGGAGGGAGGACGACCCCAAAGGCGCGGCAGAGCCGGTGGCATCGGATGGAAGCCTGACAGCTCCAGGAGCCGGAGAGGCAGCGGCTGCGGAGCGTCCGGGAGGGTTTGCGGGGATGCGCGATGGCGGGGCGCAGGGGATGGAGTCGAGGGCCTCCGGGGGACGAGGGGAAGAGAAGTGCAAACGGGCGCCCGGAGAAGTGAGGTCAGAAGGCCAACTGGCCAGCCGGTGGGGATGGGATGGGGGGGGGGGACGAGTCAGCGACGGAGCCCTGACACACATCAGGCACGGGGGGCGGGGGGGGGCCGAGACCGGGATGAAAGGGAGCGCGGAACACAGCGCGGCTTACGGCTGACAAAGTACAGACGAAAAGCGACAGCGACTGCGGGGTAACACGGGAGGAGAAATCCCCACTCGAGTGGGAAAGTGGGAGGAGGGCAGCGGCCTGCAGGGGGGGCCGCCTGGGCGCGCGGGGAGGGGACGGGGCGCGCCGCCCCCCGCACCGCGCACGCACCGCAGCCGGCGGCGGACGCGGGGCCGGCGGCCGGGCCAGCCCTCCCCTCCCGCCCCGCAGGACGCGCGAGCCCTCCCGCCCCCACGCGGGCAGCCGTGACCTTCTGGGGCCGCCGCGAGGCTCGCCCCCTGCCGAGCGCCTCCCGCGCCGCCGACTCCGCACGCCGGGCGCGGGCCGGGGAACCCCCTCCGCGCCATTGTGCGTGTCTGCGCCGCGAGCGCCGCGGGCGGGCGACGGACGGACGGACGGACGCGCGGGGGGTGCCCCTCGCCCCTCCGCACGGCCCCCCGCGCCAGCTCCGGCCCCGCGGACGCGGGCGCGGTGCCGGGGGCGCCGGCACTCACCTCCTCCGGGATGGCGGGGTCCGCAGCCGAAGGAGCCGCGGCGCCGGCGCCCGCCTCGGGCTCCATGTCCCCGTTGAACAGAGCCTGGCCCTGCTCCGCGCCGCCGCCGCCGCCGCTCAGAGCCGCCATCTTATCACCGAGAGTCGGGGCCCGAGCGACCGCTGCTGGGCGGGGAGGGGGAAGGGAGGCGAGGGCGGGGGAGGCGGAGGCGGAGGCGGGGGGCGGCGGGCGGGGACGGCCCCGGCGGCGCCGGCGGCGGAGGGCGCGGGGCCACCTCAGGAAGCGGCCCGCGGCCCCCGGCGCAGCCGAGCCCGAGGGGATTGGGGGAAGGACGCCGAGCGGGGGGCGGGGGAAGGGGGCGGACACCACTACGAGTCGCCGCGGCAACGGCGTCAGCCGCGTGTCACCGCCGTGACGTCACCGCCGCGTGACGTCATCCCCGGAGCGCCCCCGTCTGGAGGGGGATCCTTCGCCGCCTGCCCACCTCGCGCTCGGTGCTTTCCTCCGCTCCCCCGTTGCCATGGCTCCGGTTTCCTCCTCGCTTCTCGTCTCCGTCCGAAGCCCGTTCCGCAAATGTAGGATTCGCCACGGGAGCCGGGGTTGGCGCTCAGGAGCCGCTGGAATCCTGGAGGGAGGGGGCCGGGAAAGCCCATCCCGGTGTCGTTTCCATGACAACGAACGTCTCGCCTCAAAATAAGGCTTCGGAACCCCGAGGTTGACACAGCCAAGTAGAAGTTGCTAGAAATACAGTTAGGCGCAGCCAATTTGTCCGAATAACGTGTGCATGCTTTTCGTTAGAGGAATGGGCCCGTTCCGGGGCCTCTAAATGGAACTCTAAAAGCGATGTGGCATCGTTGAGGAATAACACGTTTCTTTTGTAGTGTGTTTGTCGTCTTTTTCCAGATTCATTCATGGAACAAAGGTCAGCGGAGTGCTTTCCATGTGCAGGGGCCTGCAGGAGGCACAGAACATTCTAGATAACGGAAGCATCAAAACTTAAACCATCCTCATTTCCAAGAGCACCATGCAAAATATTTGAAATACTTTTGTGCCTCTTTCACAAACACAATATTCCAAGGCATCCTCTGCGCAAAATATGCCTGAAAACAAGTAAGAGAGGAAAGGTAAATTCCCTCGGAGAGACCCAATTGCAGAATGGAATGAAACCCACTTCGTTATTAAACATATGTTTATTTAAAAGGAAAGCGGAATATTCTGGGGGGAGGGGAAATTAAGGAAGGGCAAAATAGGAAGGAGAACACATAGTGGAAGTGTCTGTGAACTCCTGATGGTGGGAAATCAATCACCGAAGGAACCTAAAGATCAACTCATGAGAAGCTTTGAGTGGACTCTGCATTTTTGTACTTCCCATGACGCGGGAAGTTACCAGTGACCTCCTTATTGTAGTCACCATGATTCAAGAGCTAGAAAGCTGTCCTACTGACCTCTGAAGCAGGACGTCTGCATATTGACAGTCACCGTGAGCCCAGAGCTGACCCTTGCTCCCAAGGTAAGTAGCTGTGTCTGAGGCTGCTTAGTTCATCAGAATGCTAATATCTCTCTACACTGAGCAATACAAAATACAACCGATCCAATAAACATGCTCTGTTAGTGCCGTTGTACTTTCTCTTCCAAGTAGGAAAGTCTCCTTGGGGCTCTAAACTTAGATCAAAAGCTGACTTGGCAAACGTGGAATAAAGGAGGATGATCCTAAGGGAAAATGTCATCTAGCTGTAGTTTGAAGTACCTCTCTTCACTATAAGGACACACTTCTAAGCAGGCTAACATACCATCAGCCACTCAGGGCACCTTTTCCCCTTGATTTCAAACACAACTGGCAGGTTTTTAAATTGTCTGACTATGTCATTTTTTTTACATCAGCCTGTGATAATATTACATCGTTATAACCCTGCCACATCATGTTAGAAGTCCTAAGAATATTAAATGATAGCTTTCCTTCTCAGCCACAATCTACATCATATTTTACCTGGTTATTTCTTCACAGGAGGGCTGCTGTCACCCATTTAATATTGATTCTTGTTAGCTTCCATTTACTCAACATTTTCTGACCTTGCCTTCACATTCTAGAAATCTCTTATTTGATTTCCCTAGGTCGTTCTAAAGCCCCACGGTATCCAAATGGGAAAAGATAAAGAAAGCAGAAACTTTGGAGTCCAAAGATCAGGATGTTCGAGTCAGCGTGCCACATCTTGCCTATATAATCTCCAAGCACGTGTTCTCAAACCCCTGTTTTGTTGTTGTTGTTTTAAGCTATAAAACGAGGGTGGTAATAATGCCAGTCCAACCTAACTCATTGTACCATTGTGAGGACCAAACATTATACTTTTGCCCCTTACAAAATACACAGTTACGCTCTCGGTCAGAATTCAGACAAGGCATAGAAGAGATGGCTTATCCCTGTTCCGTGAGGTCTAGGACCTCCTCTGGGAAGACTCAGCGCCTGGGGGCCGTCTCAGTGGATTGGGACTGGAATCCACCTGGAGGTGTATTTCCGCACCTGTCTGGGACCTCAGCGGGAATACCTAAACCTATTCTCTTCATGTGGCTTGAGCTTCCTCATAGCATGGGTGCCTCAGGGTAGTCAGACTTCTTGCCAGGTGGCTGAGGGCTGCAAATGCTCGTGTTCTGTAAGCAAGGTGAAAGCTGTATCGCATTGTGTGACCTATAGCCTCCACGGTCACTGAGCAGATTGGATACAGGGAAGTCAGGAAGTCCCACCCAACTTCAAGGAGAGGGGATTTAGATCCTACCTCTTCGTGGAAGAAGTGTCAAAGCATTTATAGACATGTTTAATTTGTATACAGATTGTGTTCAGAATAATGAACTGGCTCCTCTGTAGCAATGGCTACCTTCTCCAGAGGGGGATTCTACACTCAAATTCTCCCCCTTTCCTTACAGAAATCACCAAGACATATCCCAGCATGCTAATGACGAAGCCCTTACCTTCTTTCTTTAGCTTCTGAAGCCCCAATGCCTGCAAAAATTAATGTAGGTCCTTGGCCATTGGATACCCCCTATCTGTCTCCTTTGGCACTCTTCCGCCCAAGGCCCAATGCCACCCTAGGCAGGGTTCCTGTACTAAAATCCTCCCTCTACACAAAACAGTGGCATTGTGTTCTTGGAGCCAAGCTAGTCTGTGTTCTGAGTAGAGGGAAAGAGCATGTCCCTTTGTGTTGTAGTATGTCACATGGGCACCAAAGCAGTATGATCTTGTATTCCAAAGTCTTACAGACATTTCAGTCAACACATTTCTTTTCGGTTTTGCTTACAAACCCCTTTCCTCCTAAGGCGTTCATGTATTCACCAGAAGGTGGAAAACCAATCTAGGTAAGAAGCACTGTTCAGAACATTGCTCCAGTTGATGTCTGAGACACTGTTAACAAGTCTTGCTGATATGTCTGACCCTCTTTTCCTGGAGATGAGTTTATTTCTGATAGGCTTCTCTATCTTGAATCCTGCGTTCTGATAGAATGGATAGATACCGTGTTTCCCCCAAAATAAGATCTAACTGGAAAATAAGCCCTAGCATGATTTTTCAGGATGACATCCCCTGAACATAAGCCCTAATGTGTCTTTTAGAGCAAAACTTAATATAAGACCCGGTCTTATTTTCGGGGAAACACGGTAGTCCTATCAGCCAAACCTACCCGCCGGGTCTGATCCCACATTAATATGGTCAATGACTAGAAAACAAGTAAGCAGCCTCTAGGAAGTGTCCACAGCTCCAGATACGTCCAGTGACGTATAGCTAGTCACAGTCTGGTATTTTATTTATGAATGAAGGTCATCTTTATGAATAACGCATCCTGTAATATTTAATAGAAGGCTACTCTCAGCAGCTATTCAGGTGTGAATAGAATATTGAATCATAGAGTTGATTCAGCACAACCTTCCTCCTGAGAGACACATAGAATCTCCTCTGTGGAATTCCAGATTCTAAATCCTTTCGTGCTGGGGACCTCACTAATATAATACCTTTAATTGTAACTAATTTTTTTCTGAAGTTGAAGTCCTTCTCTTATGATATCTATATTCTGGTGTGAGTTTTGTCTTCTCGAGGAACAAAGGATGAGTCTCTTCTTATACTATGTAATTGCTTTCAAATATTTGAAGGAAGTTCTGTTTCCTTTAGTTCTCTCCTCAAAACATTTTCTCTTCTTTCAGTGTACGCTTTTCAGTGTTTCTCTTGAAAAGTGATCCCATGAATTGAACACTTTCCCAGATTTGGTCCAACCTGCAAAGAATAGAGTCTCTGATTACAATAACCTAGGAACCATACTTTTGTTATTACAATAAAAATCGTATCAGGAACCCCACCTGATTATTGGTACGTGTGAAGCTTGGAGTCAATTTAAAAACCTGTTTTTTTAAAAAAATAAAATGCTATTATATCAAATCTAGATGTTTAGTCTATTTAGCATTGTTGTCACCTCCTCTACTGAACTCACATTTCCCATACTTTTTAACTCTTGAAGGAAGACTTTGGTTTTAGATTTATAAAATTTATTAGATATATTTCTAATATTTACCCAAAGATATTTTTATCAGTGTGTTATTTCATCTTATAACATCTTGCTTATGCTACTCTGGGTGTGTTAATAAGATACAGAATTCTTTGAACTATTCTTTGTGACTTTGGTAATTTGTGATTTAATATTTTTTTAAAAAGATTTTATTGGGGAAAGGGGAACAGGACTTTATTGGGGAACAGTGTGTGCTTCCAGGCCTGTTTTCCAAGTCAAGTTGTCCTTTCAGTCTTAGTTGTGGAGGGCGCACCTCAGCTCCAGGTCCAGTTGCCGTTTTCTAGTTTCAGTGGGCGCAGCTCACCATCCCTTTCGGGAGTCCAACCGGCAACCTTGTGGTTGAGAGGATGTGCTCCAACCAACTGAGCCATCCGGGAGGCAGCTCATCCGGGAGGCAGCTCAGCTCAAGGTGTCCTGTTCAATCTGTGGGACTCGAGTTGTTGAACAGGCAACCTTGTGGTTGAGAGTCCACTGGCCCATGTGGGAATCGAACCGGCAGCCTTCGGAGTTAGGAGCACGGAGCTCTAACCACCTGAGCCACCGGGCCGGCCCATGATTTAATTCTTTTAAGTTTGCTTTTATTCCAAGGTGCACTACACTATATATGTATACAGTATGCTACCTTTTGGCAAGAAATAAGGGTAAACTATATCTCTACATATAAAATAATGAAAATCATACTTGATAAGAGATGGGAGGTGACAGGGTGGGAGTGAGACTTTTCTCAATATATCTTTAAATATAGTTTTAGTCTGTGAGACATGTAAATAAATGGAAAAAGTAAAATCTAACTAAATGAACCTAATTGTATATGAAATTGATAACATAACTGCACAAAAGATAATTAACTCAAGTAATTTTCACATGTAGTTTTCTGATTTCCACTGTGTCAAATTAGCTAAGCTAGAACTGTTTCCCAGAATCCTCTTCCATCTTGTAAGACCTGCTTACCCACTCCTTAAATATATCCTCTCGGAGGGTCCAGAGCAAACTTTTCACCATGGCTGTAAGACATGCGTTTGTAAGGGTAACCATGAGAGCAACAGCTGTCCTCTGTAAGCCGGAAATGATAATAACTGCTACCATTTTGATGGGACACACATTTAACTCTGTGGTGAAGGGTGCCAGCTTCTCCGGCAGGACCCCCATTGCTGGAGTTGTGGTGAGAGGCCGAGGTGGTGAGAGTCAGACTTAGACTGTAGTCCCTTCTCATGGGTTCCTGCTCAGCCTCACAGATTGCACTTTATCCCTGCTTCTCCACGTCACGTCCACCTTTTCCTTCCTGCCTATCTGCCCTGAGGACTCTAGGTGCCAGCAGCAGACACCTGGCCTCACACAGACTGTTTAACCAGCTCCGCGTTGCATAAGATCAAATCCCTATAATTCCTTATTTACATTCCTAGTGCTTTTGTTTCTGATTAAGTATTGACCGGAATGTATTCTAAAAACAAAATGAACCACAAATAAAGCCGTAACTTTATTTAGAAGGTGCATTATCAGTAGCAATATTGGTTTTATAATTCTGAAACAATTTGTATTGTTTCAGTGTAGGATAGAGCCAATGCATACCTATATTGATTTTGGGAGTCAGGGTTCTTATGTGGAAGAAGTAAGAAACGTGTGGAACACAGAAATTGAAGAACTCTGTGGTGTTGGATTTGAATTGGAAGTAGCAGTATTAATGTAGGGCTGAGGTGAAAAATATATGTACACATACACACACATACATAGACACATTACATAATTTATAAAAATATATGCTAGTTAATACATAGAGCAGGAATGATAGAATTAGAAATATATGTAGTGTGTAAGTATATATACTTATAAGTATAAATATATAAAGCAAATGAAGTACCTATATACAAATATGTGTATATACTTAGGTACTATATTTGAATGATTGTATATACATAATGTATATGTATGTATATATATATATATATATAATGTATGTAGATGTAGGCATAGATATGGATTCATATAGTCTTAGCTCTGCCCATGAAAACAGTTGCCTAGGAATAGTAATAAGTACCCCTGATGCGTGGATCTTGATTTTGAAATGCCATTCTCCATTAAAAGTAGCGAGGGCTCCTTTGAGAAATGGCTGACTCCAGATCTGGGGCAGGAAATGTATCAGTTGAGCTTGTACAGGTTGCACCTTGGTGTACTCAAGAGCAAGGACATGATAGAATTAGAAAACCACCATTTTGTAACCACCGATGTCATAATGACTCCACGTCAGGACCATTAATTGTTGCTAAAACTGTTGAGTAAAAGACTGCTGGGGAACGGGGCAGTCTGGGTGCTTTTGTAACACCACCACTCAGACCTCTTACTAGTTATAAACTGAGAAGTATACATTTGCAACGGAGCGATGTGGCAGTCACTAAATTAACCAAACTATTATTACTCTTAGCATTATCAATACGGGGTCAATTCAGCGACATTATGTCAGTCCTTCCCTATATAGTATTTCAGCCAAAAAATGTTTAACCTGAATGTAACCATAAGAACACAATCAAATTCAGAATATGGGACATTATATAAGACAACCGACTCTAACTCTTCAAAGATTCAATATCATGAAAACCAAAAAGTCAAGGGCAGAAAATCAAGGAGACTAGTCTAAATTAAGAGATCAAAGAGCTCTAACAACCAAATGTAATACATGGAACTTAACTGAATCCTGGATAAGAAAGTAAACCTATTAGAGACAGTTTGGGGACAATTGGGGAACTTTAAATATGGGCTGTATTGTTTTGTACAGGCAATTAAAAACTTGTTAGCCAACTATTACTATTAATATTGCATTAAGTTTTTACCTTCTTGCATTATCTGCCTGGGATCTATTCCTGATAAATCTAGTTTGGTAATGCCCTTTTTTCGTGATACATTAGAATTAAACCATTTTGAATCATGATTCATAGATGCACAGATAAAAGAGACAAATTTTTTCTGTGTCTCACTCAGGTTTTAATAAGACTCTGTAATGTATATTTATGTTTCAAGTAGGAATTTTCTCATATCTTAAATTATAGGTATTATTATAAATATGTATTTGGAATACACACTCTTTTTTATTACAATCATTTGCTGCAAAACCTATCCTGGTATCTTCTTGTTCTTAAAATATTTTTATCGTGTCTCATTGTTCTTTTCTTCACTTATGGTATCTCATTGTTCATGTCTTCATTTCTTCATTCATTCAACAAATGTTTATTGCATACCCACAGAGTGCCAGACACTATGCGAGGCTTTTATGTAATCTGACCAATAATGAGAGTCTCAGATTTTTTTGTTTATTCGTTTTAACACTTATTAATGCTCTGGAAGAACCTTGTGTACAGTAAACTGTTAAAGAGCAAATCTCTAATAGTACCCAACTTTTACAGACATCAAAACTTCTATTATTGTTTTAACGTCTCTAATGCCAATTTTTAAATCCGTGTGTTGCTTCTGTCTTTGATTTAGGTGTGAAAACCTCTCTATGTGATCTGGCTTCCTACTTCACAGAGAAAAATTGAGGCTTAAAGATGTGAACTCTCTAGCTTCCAGCTCCCCCAAGTACAAACTTGTGAGCATATTTGTTCCTTCTTAATTCTTTCCTACCTCACAGTCTGAAGCGTCACTCTTCATTTGATGCTATTGGCTATTTCCTTTTTCTCAAAAAATCTGTTACCCTAGATTTCATGACTCCCCACACTGCTGGTTCTCCTCGTAAAAGATCGGTTTTTTCTTGATTTCCTTTTTGGGGTCAGCTTTCACCATTTGCAGTTTAACTGTCCATGTAACCCCGGGTCCATCCTTTGCCCATTTCTCTACTTACAAAACTTCTACTCTCTTACCTGTTCCTTTGGTTTTATTTACAACGATGACTAACACGTTTGTGTCACATTTAGCTCCATGTGGCCTTACCCTGCAGTTTCCAACTACCTCCTAGATGTCTGCACCTGACTATGTCACAAGTCTCAAACTGATCTCTGCAATCCCCACTTTCTGCTTCAACAGCTGCTCACCCTTTATTATTTCACCCAGAATACAATATCAGTTGCACCCCCTGGAATTGGGCCTGGCTGCCTGGTCCTGGGAAGCAACCCTTTAGGAGCCTCCCAGAAATACTTGCAGGCTGCTTCACAGGCTTCACACTATGAAACTGGTAGAGACTCAAGCCACTGTGATTTTGAGTTCTGAGTTACTGTGTCCTCATTTTATTTGTTTGGTCTGATAACATCTGGAAATCCTGGTTACTTAGTTTTATAACACTCTTATCAGGCATTTTTATGGTCCCTTATACAGGGGCCCAGCTGGAGTCTAAGCAGTGTTCCAGATTCAAATACATTTGGAGGACTGGTGGCACGTGCTCACCAGCAGCCCATTTACCTGAGGGCTTGGAGTGCCTCGTAGGTGGGTCAAGGACCATAAACCAGTGTTAAATAGAGTGATTCTCATAACAGTATAGTATCTAGTATTTAGATTGTTTTCCATTTCCTCAGCTCTCACGCATCCATGAGTTTTGAGGTAAATCTGCAACAAGGACACATTTAATGTAAATCCATTCAATAAGGAGTATACAGCAGGCTCCAGTGTGAGAATCACAGTGCAGAACATTCTGGAATGAGCTTGCTTTATGTTCTGAAATAAGATATTATTTTCTTCATTTAAATTCTGTGCTTTTCTTGTCAAATTAATCTCTCAGTAATTTAGATGTTTTTCTTCTATTGTGAATGGAGTATTTCACCTCATTTCCTTTTCTAAATGCTTTTTAAAAGAGTAGAGAAAAACCATTAACTCATATATTTATCTTTAGTCATCTTTCCAAATTCTCATTAATTCATTAAGTTAAAAGCAACAGAAGAATTAAAATGCTTTACATATGTTGGATATGTAAGAAAGGACCCTAAAATAAACCTGGTGATTGGGGGGAAAAATTCTCATTAATTCTAGTAGTTTTCTTTCTACCACCATCTCTTGAGTTTTATCTCCTTTTCTCCTAAGCTTATAATATTTTTCCTGTCTTACTGAATGTACTAACCGTCCAAGACAATGTTAAATAATAATGCAGACACAGCATTCCTGACAAGTTATTGATTTCAAAGATATGGTTTTGGTGTCTTGCTATTTAAGATATTTCCTGTTGGATTTGATTAATAGTCCATTATATTAAGAATTGCTTTCTATTTTATGTAGCATTTTTGTTAGGACTGGCTACATGATCATATAATTTTTTTCTTTACAGTTGTTGATATGATGGTTTATATTGATAGAATTGCCATCATTGAACCATCTCAAAAAAAACACAACAACACCTACTTGACTATACTGCTGGATTAAATGTAATTGTTTGGAATCATGCTTCTATATTAATAAACTTGGAAATGTATATCTATAGACATGAATGGGAGTGGTCTACAGTTTCCTGGGTTTTTTTGTATTTTGTTTATTAAATTTAGATTTAAAGTTGGCTGACTTCATAAAATGAATTAGTGGGCTTTCTATCTTTTTATTAATAGCCTGGAATAGCTCAAATCACATTGAAATTTTAAGTTCTTTAAAGAATAGATAAAAGTCATCTAGGAATCCATCTGGCTCGGGTGCACTTTACAATGTGAGAGTTGAACACTGTTCCAATTCCATCTACAGTAATTGTTCTATTCACGTTTACCAGCAGTTTTGAGTCAGTTTTGTTTATATAGGAAATCATCTGTTTATGCCCAGTTTTTGAATTTGTTAACATAAAGGTGTATCTTGTATTCTATTAGAATTCTTTTAATCTATCTCTGGTATGTCTCCTTTCTCATTCCTAATCCTGTATATTTTTATTCCCTTTATTTTTCCCTAATTAGACTCATAAAGTATTAATATTACTCGTCTTTACAAGAATATGTTTTATGTTATTAAAAGAGAATAATTGAAGTTATAAAGCATCATACGGCTCTCAATTGTCTTTGATAATGAAGAGGGACAGTGTATTTCCCCATGAGAAATATCAAAGAAACTTTAAAAAAAAACCACACAAAATAAGCAAAGCAGGCAATTATATAGCAGACAGAAACCAATGGGGAGAAGAGTGAGAAATAAATATGAGTTAAATAAAATTATTTTCATTATCATTTTTGAACTCCAACTAAAACTTTAAAAATAAATCTCATACTTGTAACAAATATGTGTTCACTTGAGCACATACTCCTTGGAAGAGTACTCCACTTTGGGGGAAAAGTGCAGTCAAACTTAACACTGAGAAAGATGTTTCCTCAGGTATCAAGGTGTCTTGTCTCAGAGTATTGTGGGAATAGTGTTTGGTTCTTTTTAAAAAAGATTAAATTTATTGGGGTAACATTGGTTAATAACATTATATAGGTTTCAAGCGTACAATTCTGTAATACATCATCTGTATATTCTACCGTGTGCTCACTGCCCAAAGTCTAGTCTCCTGTCACCATATATTTGAACCCCTTTTACCCTCTTCATCCTTTCCCCACCCTTGTCCCCTCAGATAATCACCATACTATTTGCCTGTGTCTATGAGTTTCTTCATTTCTTGCTTTTTATTTTATATCCCACATGTGAATGAAATCATATAGTTCTTGTCCTTTCCTGTCTGACTTATTTCACTTAGCATGATACTCTCAAGATCCATCTATGTTGTCACAAATGGCAGTGTTTCATCTTTTCTTGTGGCTGAGTAATATTCTATTGTATATATGTACCACACCTTCTTTATCCATTCATCTATCGAAGGACACTTTGGTTGTTTCCATGTCTTGGCCACCATGAATAATGCTCTAATGAATATAGGGGTACATATATCTTTACGAATAAATGTTTTCAAATTTTGGGGGCAGATATCCAGAAGATGGATTGCTGGGTCGTACCATAATTCTATTCATAATTTTTGAGGAACTCCCTCCACACTGTTTTCCATAAGGGCTGCACCAATTTATATTTCCACTTGAAATGTATGAGTGTTCCCTTTTCTCCATATCCTCTCCAACACTTGTTATTTCTTGTCTTTTTGGTAATAGCCATTCTAACAGGTTTGAGGTAGTATCTCATTGTGGTTTTAATTTGCATTTCTCTTATAACTAGTGAAGTGGAGCATGTTTTTACATCTGATGAGTCTGATTTTGTTGTCAAAGAATTTTTTAAAATTAAAATCCTTATCATTAGCAGATAAGTAAATTGCATCTGTTAACACCTTTCTTCTAAACCAAATAACAAATCTATAAAATTTCTAATAAAGTTGAAAACATTTTTGACCAAAAAAGAGAAGGAACATGGAGAAAATGGAAACCAGGAGTTATTCACATGGAAGCAATGGTTGTTTGGTGTTTTCATTTTTTTTTCAGTCTCTTTGTTAAGAGTATTAAAAAGTATTTTTCATGACAGTTCATAAAATAATCATGTCCAGAATACTAAAATGTAAAGTATCACTAATTAAAATAATTTCATTTAATTTAACTATTTACAGTTTTGTTAAAGTAACAGCACAAACTGCTAATCATTAAGGAATCTGGCATTCTTCATTGCTGCAAGTTTATGAGACAGAGGTAAAAACACAAGGAAAAAAATCACATGCACGTACAGTAAAGCAAAATTATATTTTTTATGTAGAAAGCACAAATTTTACAGAGAAGGAACAGAGAGAATACAACTTCAAATTAATTAAATGTATCTATTAACATATCTATCACCATCAACAACTTCTGCTAATTCTGGTCTTTTATTTTTCACATTTTAAAATAATTATTGTAACTTACTAAAAGGTTACTATATACCAAGCAGTAAAATACACGATAACCTTTTTTAATCTTCCCCCAAACACTGTAAATTTGTATTATAAGTATCTTGCTCAACATCTGTTTATATCATTGGTCAGAATGCCTATAATGTTTCTCAGGTTCCAGTGGATTAGTGGAAAAAAGTTAGTGTCCATTCACATTCAAAATTATGTGTTCCTGAAAACTAGCTTGATTATGTAATGCACTAGTGGGCTTTTCCAGTATCCCTTATGCAGAATGGAGAAAAGTACATAACTTTTTCAACATAGATACACTTACCCATACCACCTACTCTACCTTTGATATGTCCTCCTTGGCTCTTAGCTCCTGCCCCTCCCTTTCCTCCCACCTCCTCCTTCTTCACCCAACCCCCGGAAGCCTTTCTCTCATTCTCGAAGTCACCTTTTGTTTACTTTCTTAGTGTGAGAGTTACATATCTGTTTATCAACATGCAAGACACATCAAAGCACATTCAACTTAATTATATCTATGATGACTGCTCCTGTGGAGTTCAGGGTCTTGGCCTGTCCTGTACGTGAATTCCCTGCACGCTCACCCAACCCCCAAAACTGGTTCCTGTCCTCTCCTGGTTTTACACACCTCAGCAAATGTAGAGATATAATTGGGCAATCATCTACCCAGTTTTCAAGCCATAAACTTTGAAAGCATCCTTGATTCCTCTTCTCTCTTTACAGCACCCGAACCATTATCATTACCTCTAAACCTTTATCCCCAAATCACATCCTGAAGTTACTTCTCCCCTTTTCATTTCTACCCCACTTGTCTAAATGATCATCATCTCTTACCTAGATACTAATATCATTCTAAAGGTCACCCTGCTTCCACTTTTTCTGCTATGTGCTCCAGAGTTCACCTGGCAGCAAGATGATCTTTTGAAAATGTAAATTATTTTATCTTATCTTCCTGCTCAGAACTATCCAATGGTGTCCCAATGCATTTAGAATAAAACCCAAATTACATATCCTGGCCCAGAAGGCCCTATAAGAACCAGACCTGCCTTCATCTCCAATCTTCCCATCTTCCATCCTACTTTCTAGTTTCTGTATTTTCTTCAGTTTTTTCCCCCCACTTGTTTGCTTGTGCTAATATGTGTGTTTATGATTTGTGTACCATTTAATGAATCATACCTGTATGGAAGTTCTGCTTGGATATCTGGCCTATTAAAAGCTTAGGGAAAACCCATACATCTATGGTCAATTGATTTTGGACAAAGGTGTCAAGACTAGTCAGTAGAAAAGAATAGTCTTTTCAACAAATCGTGATGAGACAACTGGATATTTACATGCAAAATAATTAATTTGGACCCCTACCTCACACCCTATACAAAAATTAAAACTCAAAAATGTATCAGACACCTAAATGTAGGAACCAAAACTATAAATCTGTTAGAAACATAGGAATAAATCTTTATGACCTTGGATACCACAACAGTTTCTTAAACATGACGTCAAAAGCACAAGAAACAGAAGAAAAAATAGATAATTGAACTTCATCAAAATTAAAAACTTTTATGTGTCAAAGGACAATACTAAGAAAGTGAAAGACAACTCATTAAGTGGGAGAAAATATTTGCAAATCCATCTGTTAAGAGTGTAGTATACAGAATATATAAATAAGTCTTACAATTCAACAATAAAAACAAAACAACCCAATTTTAAAAATGAGCAAAGGATTCAAATAGATATTTCTTTAGAGAAGATAAATAAATGAGTAATTAATATATGAAAAGATTCTCAACATCATTAGCCATTAGGAAAATGCAAATTAAAACAGCTATGACATACTAACTCATACTCACCAGGATAGCTGTCATTAAAAAAAAAACCAAAAAACAACAACAAACAAAACAAAAAAACAATAAGAAAATAAGTGTTGGCAAGGATGTGGAGAAAACGGAGCTCTCATACGTTGCTAATGGGAATGTAAAATAGTGTAGCCACTTGGGAAAACAATTTGGCCCTTTCTAAAAAAGTTCAATATAGATTTCCCTCTTTGGTATATACATACCCAAGAAAATTGAAAACCTATGTTTATATGAAACTTGTACACAAATGTTCATAGTAGTACTATTATTTATAATAGCCAAAAAGCAAAAATCAACTGATGAATGGATAAACAAAATGTTATGTATCCCCACAATGGAATATTATCCAGCCATTAAAAGGAACGAAGTACTGATATATGCTAGAACATGGATGGACCTAGAAAACATACTAAATGAGAGAAGTCCAACACAAAAAGCTACGTATTGAGTGATTTCATTTATATTTAATGTTCAGAATAGGTAAATAGATGTAGATAAAAAGTAGATTAGTGGTTGCCAGGGGTTGAAGGGAGGAAGGACTGACTGCTAATGGGCAGTATCTTTTGGGGGTGACGAAAGAGTTCTGTAGTTAGATAATGGTGATAATTGCAGAACTTTGTGGCTATACTAAAATCACTGAATTGTATACTTTAAAGTGGTGAATGTCATATTATGTAAATTTTATCTAAAAACATTTAAAAATAAAAAATGCCTAGGGAAAATATCAAGAATGTGTTACGTACACAAGTCTGGAGCCCAGGAAAGACATATGCATTTAGCAGAGACTGGAATATTGATGGGATATAAAGCATTGAGTCTGTGTCTCTATTTGCAGATAATGTGATTGACTATGAGGAAAAGCCTATGGACTCCAGAGAGCAACCACTAAAACTAGTAAGTGAATTTTGCAAAATCCCAGGATATAAAGTCGTACACAAAGATTAATTGTATAATTATATACTATAGCAAATAATTGGAAAATGAAATTTTTAAAAACACTCCATTTATAATAATTTTAAAAAGCATAAAATACTTAGAAATAAATTTAACAAATGATGTATAAAACCTCTACACTGAAAATTATAAACATTGCTGAAAGGAGTTAAATAAGATCTAAATAAATGAAGAAATGTACCATATTCATAATGCGAAATAGTAAGAAATATCTGTATCTATATCTATAATCTATCTTGGTCTTTGCCCTGGGTTCCTGACACAGGGCCCCTGAAAGCCTTGTAAATAGGGGTGCTAGGAGAATCTTTGTTCTAATATTTTGTCTTTGAACCCAGTTTCCAGCAGAGCTCCTGAAACTCTTGTCATTTTCTAAGTGTTAAGAGCACTAGGAGCATTTTTGTTCTAGTATTTGGTCTTTGGCCCCATTTCTTCACATAAGGCTCCTAAATCCCTTGGAATTTCCTGGGTGATAGGAGTGTCTTTTGTTCTAAGGAAGTGACTCTGTGTGAGCTCCTGGATGGCTCCTGGATGGGGGCTGGTCACCAAAAAGACCACGCCATGATTAGAAGCTTGGAATTTTAAGCCCCGCTCCCATTGTTTAGTCAGGGAGAGGGGCTGGAAAGAGTTTCTAATTGATCATATCCATGTGATGCAGCCTCTATAAAAATCTCAACAGTGTGGGGCACAGAGAGCGTCCAGATTGGTGAACACATCCGTGGACCAAAAAGGTTATGTTCCCCAACTCCAAGTTCCCATGCTCAGGACCCTCCCAGACCTTGCCCTGTGTATCTCTTCATTAACTGTTCATCTGTAGCCTTTATCATATCCTTTATCAAACAATAAATGGGTAAATATGTGTTTCTCTGAGTTCTGTGAGCTGTTCTAAGCAAATAAATCTACCTCTGATTGTAGCCAAGTCATACAGAAGTTGTGGGTAACCTGGGGAACGAATACTGCAATTGGTATCTGACATGGAGGGAAGTCTATGGGACGGAGCCTTTAGCCTGTGGGATTTGATGCTATTTGCAAGGAGATAGTGGCAGAATTGAGTTAAATTGTAGGACACCTAGCTGGTATCACAAAGAGTTGCTTGGTGTGAGAAAAAACCCCACACATCTTAAGTCAGAAGTGTTTTGAGTGTGGTAGTAGTGTGAGAGTCAAGGAAAGACACAAGAGGAGGCCTGGGTTTTTCCCAAACACATAGGTTGGCCAATTCAATGTTGTTAAGATATCACTTCTCCTTCCAACTACTTCTGTAGATTCAATGCACTCTCAGAATGCGGAAAGAAAAATACTGTCAACCAAGAATTTATATACCCAACCCAAAATATATATGTAAAGATAAAAGACAACGTAAATGTATTTTTTGTTTGTAACTCTGTTTCTCCTATCTGATTTAAAAGGTGGGCATGAAGCAGTAATTATAAATCTATGTTGATGCACATAAAATATATACTCTCATTATACAACAGCAGTACAAAGGCGCAGGGAGAGTATGGAGCTTATAGGAACAAAGTTTTATTTTCTATTGAAATTAAGTTGGTAAAAATCAAAACTAGATTGTTATAAATTAAGAGGCTAGTCATTATCAAGTTTGTTGAATACAGAATTGCTTCTGAAAACTTCCCTTGGGCATCTTCATGCCTCAAGTATTTTGGGCCTCAAATAATTTTAGCATCAAAAGGCCTTTCTTCTTCTCTCTGATCAGGCAAATCACAGAAAAGAGGCTGGGTTAATTAACTGGAAGGCAGACAGTGGTTTGCAGCACATACTCAGCATTTAAAGCCTATGATTGTCCTTTGCAATCGGTATGTTTGTCTCCATCTGACAACTTCTCTGTGTCTGTTTTTCTTTTTGACTATCTCTTGTTCTAGTATTTGCCTTGAATATCGTTCTTTTCCTTTATTTCTTTTTTTCCTTTTGAAATTGTGAAATACGGCCAACACAGAGAAAAATAGAGAAAATGATACATTACCAGGGCACCCATGACCAAGCTTTGTCGAGTAGTACTATTTCACCTTTTTGTTTAAATTTACGTTTTAAAAATAAAAATAAAAAACAGGTTGAATTCAGTAGGCTGTTACCCTCCCTCTTTCTCCAGAGGTAACCACTATCCTGAATTTCGTGTATATTATGCTCATGCATTTTTACACATGTATTTCATATATATGTGTGTGTGTGTGTGTGTGTGTGTGTGTGTGTAAACAAGATAGAGAATTATTTTGCAGTTTTAAAAATTTTACATAAAAGCATACTGTACTTATTACTTTGTAACCTGTTTTTTGAGATGCACACATTTTTATTTAGGAAGCTTTAGTTCATCCATTTTAATTGTCCTGTGAATATACTAACATTTATTTATACTTTTGTTAATAGGCCTTTAAGTCTTCTCTCGCCCTTTTTTCTTCTATTATAGACCATACTGCAATAAATATGCTTGTGTATGTCTCCTTGTGCACAAGAGCAAGGGATTCCTGGATTCCACAGACCATACATTAAATAGCAAGTGTATAGGATTTATATCTAGGAGTGAAATCTCAGTTATATGGTGTAAGAGTTCAGAATTATGTCACTCCAAAATATGGCATATTGATCAATTTGAATTGAAGGTACATGAGAAACAGATGGTGCGAGAAGGACACTCTGACCCTCCTTTGTGTCCCTGAAACAGGAAATAAATTTGTCATGTTAAAGGTACTGTCCCTGTACCAGGAGGGTAGAAGGCATTCTTATCACCAGAGATAGGGAATTTAGGGCCAAGAAGGCAGTATAAACAAACCTTGTTACTTCCTCACCATTTTAGTTGCCCTAGCCCAAACCCCTTTGTCTTGTCAATTCTTCACATTTTATTATTTCTCTCTTTAGAAGGTATAAAAGCTTCCTGGTCTGGACACTCCTTTGAGTCTTATACTTTTGTGGGGCTTTTGTATATGTGCACATCATTACATGTGTTTTTCTTCTGTTAAACTCTCTTTTTGTTATAGGGGGTGCCTCAGCCCGGAGCCGAGAGGGGTAGAGGAAAATTATTTTTCCTCCTCTGCAGTGGCCTCCCATAGCACCAAGGAAGACCAGGAAGAAATTTACAGCCTCTGTATACAGCAGGCAAGAGGTAAGGGGGTTAGAGGTTGAGACTGGGTCAGACCACCTCCCATTGCTGCCTTATGTCTTTCCGTACACAACCTCTTCCCTTTACATGGAGCTCAACTGCCTCCCCTAAGGGAGACAGTCACAGGGTCTCATCCATGGACTGTGTCCAGCTTGATATCGGATCTCTAGCTGAGTCCTACCCTCTCTACCAGGTATGAACTTGGCTTCTTGTAGTCCTACAACCCATAAGCTGAAAGACACATTGCTAGGGGCCAGGGCTCCTAATACAGTGATGGGAAGACCAGCATCACTGCAATAAAAGTCCCTGTCAGATAAAGAGGAGAATGGGACATGATGGCAGTTACTAATCTTTAGAAATTACCATCCCCTGCTAGACAATTACTGCATCCCACTGGACAGGAATAGGGAGGATGCCCTGCCCTCACCGAGAAGTTCCTTGATGAGCCAGTCTGGCTGTCCCCCAGTTTTCTTCCTGGAATAAGCCTGAGCCTGTTCTCCTTCCCGCACTGGAAATCATGCCCTTCTCTTCCTGCTGGCACTATTTGGGGGCCCAGAGATTGCTTTAGGATTCCATAGCCACAAGCTGTTACCACACTTTGCTTTCTGTTTTTTTTTTTTTTTGTGTGTGTGTGTGTGTATGTGTGTGTTTTTATCAAAACAGGTCTCTCTTAAACCTTGAAGTTTTTCGGATTATCAATTTCCAATTAATTCTATGTGGAAGTAATCACAGCTAAGATTTTTTTTCTAGATAGTCTGTGAGCCTGGGAATTTTTGGCTCTTAGGCTGCTTAGTGCTCTGTCATTTCCCCACTCCCAGATTGAATGGCCACAGCCTTGAGGCAATTCTTAAAAACAGGCAGGAAGGCAACACCCTTAATCCCTGTCTTCTTCCGCTGGCATTCCTTCTTCGTCAGGCCAAGAATTCTTGAAGTAAATATATTGGATAAAGTTCTGCACTCCCAGTCTGGCCTGCCAGACCTGGCACTTCACCCCTGCACTTGCTTGGACCTCAGCGTGAGGTATCAAAGCAGTTGACTTTTTAGTCTCACAAGCCTCCCAACTCCAGGACTGCAGGCTCCTCTTAGCCCTGCAGTTTTCCCCATTCCTTTCCCTCTCTGCTTGCATTCCAGCTGGCCTGAATCTCAGTTTGCTTCTCTTTTGGAGATCTTTGCTCCAAGTGGCAAGACCTACGGCTTCCCAGCAGACTCAGAGTGAAAGCCCAAGTCTTTACAATGGCCCAAAGGCCTTACCTACTCTCATTCCCCTCCCCTCCCACCCTTCTGCATCACTTTTTACTATCCCTTTTTTTTCAACTTTTTAATTTATTTAAGTGTGTTTTCCCAGGACCCATCAGCTCCAAGTCAAGTAGTTGTTTCAATCTAGTTGTGGAGGGTGCAGCTCAGTGGCCCATGTGGGGATCAAACCAGCAACCTTGTTAAGAGCACCGCGCTCTAACCAACTGAGCTAACCAGCCGCCCCCATACTATCCTTTTTCTGTCTCCCTTTTTCTTCCATAAACATTCTAGGGTGGAAGAAAAGGGAGACAAAACAGGACACACCTGCTCTTCCTACTGCTTGGACAGTGTCGTCCAAGTCGCCGCAAGGCTCCCTCTCTCATTTCCTTCAGGTCCCTGCTAACCTGTCACATTATCAGAGTAGCTTTTCCAACCATCTCATATACAAGCAACTCCCATCCTTGGAACCCCCTATGTTCCTTACTCTGCAGTGTACGATGTCTATTGGAGATTGAAATATCATCTGAAAATAAGGTTCAGATTGGAGCTATAACATTAAGTGGCATCAACATTTAGAAAGTACTTAAATACATGAGACTAGATGGGACTACCTGGGGTAAAAAATAAATAGAGAAGCTTTCAATTTTAATATAGTAGAAATATTTTAAATCATTTGCTATTATAACTTATGCGTCTTGAAATCTCATATTAGCAATCCTTTTATATTTTAAGGTCGTAAAGATAGTCTATATTCTAAAAGTTTTCAAGTTGTGTTTTTCACATTTAGGTCTTTAATCCAGCTGAAATGTATTTTTGCACAAAAGGAACATATTTAATTTTACTTTTCTCTATATGGTTAACCAGTTATCACAGCAGTAATGATTAAATAGTTTATGCCTTCCCTACAGATTTCCCAATATTTGTACATGTTTGGATCTGTTCTATTCTGTCTATTAGTTCCTTTGTGCACCTCTGCCCCTATCTCTCACACCGTCCTAATTATTACTATAATAATAAGTCGTGATATCTAATAATGAGTCATGTCTGTTATGTTCTTCACAAGTTTCTTAGTTATTCCTGCTCCGTAGCTCTTCCATAATAATCTAAATAAACAAATAAAGGAATAACCTATTGGTATTTTGATTGGAATCTCTTTGAAATTTGTAGATTAATTGTGAACAATTAACATATTTGTAATGTTGATTCTTCTCATCCATCTCTTCAGATTCATGAACATGTATCTCCACTTATTCAGATTCATTTTAATGCCTTTTAATAAAATTGCTTACTATTGATACTAGGAATACTACTGATTTATATCATTGATCTTACAACTAGCAATCTTGCTGAACTCTTGTTATTTCTAATAATTTGTTGATTCTCTTAGATTTTTATGCAAGCAATTGTTTGTTTGCAATGAAAGAATTATTTCTTTCCAATTCTCATACCTTTCATTTCTTCTCCTTACATTATTGCATTGGCTAGGACTTCCAATACTATATTGAGGAGAAGTGGTGATAACAGGCCTTTTCTATTGTTTGTGACTTTAATGAGAATGCTTCTAAATATTCAGTATTAATAAGTTTGCTATAAATTTTTGACTGATTCCTATTATCTGTCAAAAATAAAGATTCTCATCTAGCTTCAGTTTTTAAAAAAATCTATTAATATATTAATGTGAATAGATTTTCAAGAATTGAACCTATTTATTCCTAGATAGAGAGTATTTTGTTGTGATTTTTATAAATGAACAAATGAATTTCATTTGCTAATATCTTATTTAGGACTTTTATATGTATGTGCATAAGTTGCATTAATCTATATTTTTCTTTTATTGTGCTGGGTTTGGTATGAAGATCATATTAGCCTCAGAAAATTAATTATATGGCTTTCCTTTTGTTCTTGTATTTTTTTAAAAAAAATTCTCTGAAACAATTCATATAAGAAAGGGATTCCCTGGTGATTAGGTAAAATTCTCTTATAAAACTTTCTGTGCTTGGTGTCTATTGATGGGTATTAATTTCCTAAAACATCTTGAGTCAATTTCCTTATATTTTTTCCAAAAATAAATTTATAATAGAAATTTTCACATATATTGGCAAAAATATGTCATACAATTCTCTTACAATTAAGAGATTTTTGTCCTATGTACACAGTTATATTTCCTTTCTCATTCATAATATTGTCTGTGTCTTCCATTTTTTACATTTTGGTTTTCTGCTTTTATCTGGAAGTTATTTCCCTTTAACTTTTTTTTTTTTAAAGAACCAGTGTTTGGTTTTGTTAATTTTTTTCCTTTATTAATTTCTGCACTTACCATTACTATTTTCTTCCCTCTCTTTTTAGATTTACTATTTTATTCTTTTATTAGGGTCTTGAACACTGAGCAAATTTTCAATATTTTCTCTATCTTTAAAAAAACTGAAAAAAATGTATTTCTAACTGCTTGAATTGTATCCCACAAATTTTGATCTGCAGTATTGTCAATGTTATTCAGTTCTAAATACTTTAAAAGTTATCTTGTAATTTCCTCTCTAGCTCATGAGTTATTTAGAAAAGCCTTTCAAAGTGTTTAAAGCAGAGGTTTTAAAAATGATCTCCTTTTGACCAATTTTGAATTCATTTGCATTGTATGAAGACGGAGTGGTATATAAGCCTTTTTTTTAGACTTCCTCTGTGACCTAGTACAATTTTTATAAGTGTACCATGAATACTTTGTACTATATTTGGGGAGGGTATTGATCTCCATTGCTCAAGCCTGCCATTGTTCAAAAAATCCTGGATGAACAATATACCAACAATGTAAGTAATGTCTTTTTTGTTTGTTTCAGGGCCGTGAGTTACTGTGCTTGGTGTCTATTGATGGGTAGTAATAGTGTTTCTGATCAGCCTATAGTTCCAGGACCACCAGGTCAAGTCCCTCGATGGGTGTGTTTATGAGGGTTTATAATGGTATGGGAACGGGTTGGCCAACCCAGGACTTCATAGGGTAATCATGCGTTTTGATTACAGAGCCTTTATCAACTTTTCCAGTTGGTCGAACATGCGGGAGGATATTTTGAAAAATATATATAGGGGCACAGGTTTTTCCTGTGGCCTCAGGCTCCAATACGGCTTGGCATGGCACTGCAGGAAAGTTCTGATTTTACTGATCTACTTGGAAGATGGCTTTACAACTCTGGATCTGGCAGGTGTTTAAAGCTGACATTTTTTGTTTAATGGGACTCTTCTTGGGTTCTTTGGAGGCAGCCCCTGGGACCATGGGGCTGCATTCCCTGTGATGTGGGAGAAGTGTTTCCCACAGGTTGGCCAGTTCTTTCTGGTTTTTCAGGTTTGCTCCACATAGGCTCTTGTCTTCTGCTGTCCTTCATTCCTTCCTGGGGTCCTCCAGGGCAGGACTTGAAATGGTTCCAAGCTGGCTCTTGGAGCAGCCACCGTGGTCTTAAAACTGCTCACGCCGCTTTTGCTCTGATACACTGTGGAGGGTAGGCCACCCGGAGCAGCCATTCTTCCCTGCCACTCTGGCTCGCTCCTGCATCTGATGCCAGTCCTGCTGTGACTTTAGGGTTTTCTATGTGGGATTCAGACACTAGTCCACTGTGTGTCTTCTTTCCTTACTTCATATAGAGAGATCATATAGAGGGAGAAGAACCCCCGCAACTCCCCTGAGGGTGTGGGAGAGAGAATCACAGCACAGTTTTCTGCAAGTTCTCCTTTTTCAATAATTTGCTCCCTTATACTCTCAATGTGGGTAAAAGGTTTCTTAGATTCCAGTCCCCTCAATTCTGTTACATATGCAGTTCCCTCTGGCTGAGGCATTTTTTTCCTGCAGCTTCACGTGACCAAGCTTATGCTACCAGTTTTCAGATATCAACTGAAAAATTCCTCTAGGGTCGTCTATTTGAAAACTCCCTTTGGTATCAGATATGTATAGCCTTGCAGTCGCAGCTGAAAATTCCATTTTAACATTCTGCTACTCTTATACTAGAGGTATTTTTTCCCTTCTAAAGATTTGGACATGGTCAATGAAAAGAAGTGGTGAATTAAGATTCCTAAGCCTGATTCTTAAAGACAGGAGTCTATATTATAACAAAGAAATAACACGTAGTATTTAAAACTGGAACCCGTGGAGTCCTTTTGAAAGGTGTGACAGTACCTGGAACGTCAGGTGAGTGTTCTTTCTGGAATCATGGCAAAATCATGAATTTCTGATAGGACAGTGAGTCATCGAACTTCACTTTCTTTAATACCTCCTACTGAGAAAGGCTAAAACTCACAGGTAAAGATCCCAAAGTTGGAAGTAGCTATCTTTTCATTATAAATTCAGATGTTATATGTGAAAGACAGAGAAGCTATTTAAGGGTTCATTGTATTATTAATTTTCTCTGGAAATCTAATTCTCTGTGTGCAGTGTCAAAGTACAGGTCAGTCACGTTTCCTAAGTAATTCACAGACATAAAATTAGCAGAATTCAGTTAAATAGGTTTGGCTGTGCCTGGCTTCATTCTACTATCATAATATAATGCCAGTCTTTTTACATATTGCTACAGAAGATTAGTAGCCAGCCTCAGGCCAATTTATCTGTGTTGTCTCTCTGGTAGCACTCCTTATAAAATTTAACTTATCTAAGAAAACCCTAATCCTGGTGAGTGTTTCTCCTTGAAGTCTCTTGTAAATTGAAGTAACAACACTGTAGAACAGGAAAATATTTGCATTGTATCAGATCGATCTGGCATTTATCCATCATGTTAAATATCATTTCTTCAGGAAGCTTTAGAGTGACAAGGTCCCTTAATAGAATACATGATTCACAGGCGCAGGGATCGTGTGTATCTTGCCTCCTGTTATGTCCCCAGGACCTAGCACAGTGCTAGCGAAAGTAGGTGCTCGAAATCATCCATTCAATGAATAGATTCATTTGCTCAATAATACGTGACAGGCCCAGTGTTCAGTACTAAGATACAAAGAGGAAAGATGAGGTCCCTGCCCTCAAACAGCTTATGGTCCTTTTGGGGGAGACTGACAATTGCCACGCAGCAGGAAAAGCACCTGGGGAGAGTATGTCTACGTTGTGTGGGAACACAGCGCAGGGGTATGCAACCTAGTCTGGGTGAGGGTGGAGGGAACGTGGGAGTGGCTCGAAGAAAGCGTTTTGAAGTGGTTGCTTGAATTGTTTAAAGACAAATAAAAGTTAGCCAGGTCAGAGCAGTAAAGGAGGAGAAATTGTACATTGGAAAGGAGAGGCCAAAGGGTGTGTTTGTGTATCAGCACTGCTCTAAGGCTGTCTGAAATGTGCCTTGGTGTGTGTGTGCGGTGTGTGTGTGTGTGTGTGTGTGTGGTGTGTGTATGGTGTGTGTGGTGTGTGTGGTGTATGTGGTGTGTGTGTGGTGTGTGTGTGGTGTATGTGGTGTGTGTGTGGTGTATGTGGTGTGGGTGTGTGTGTTGGTGTGGTGTGTAGGTATGGAGTGGGTGTGTATGGTGTGTGTGTGTCTGTGTATGGTGAGCGTGTGTGTGTGTGTGTGTGTGTGTGTATGGTGAGTGTGTGTGTGTGTAGAAAAAGCCAAGTCGTGCTCATTCACTCCCCTCCCTGGATTCCTCCAAAGACCCACAACCCGTCTCCAGATAATGCACTGAGCTGAAGCAGCTGCTCCCATCTGCCTGTGCTTAGCCCTGCAGCCAGCCACTCCCATCCTTCTCCCCCAGATCACTTGATTGTCTTTGATGTTTGTCTCTACCTGGCCAGGGCTCCTTCTCACTCCTGCCCCTGCGTGGGTGTCACTCCTTATCAGCAGTATTTGGTGTGGGCACCATCTCTTGAGTCAGCCCCCAAAGGTCTTCCCAGAACAGTGAGACTGCTTCACTGATGGTAACACTCATCCCCCTCCATGGAATTATTTGGTTAATTGTTTGAATTTTCTTTTTCTTTGAATTCAATGACACAATCTTGATATTCATATCTTAGTTTTTTCTTTTGGAAAAGCAGCCAAGGATACCATACTGCTCAGGCAATGGAACAATAACAGTGGAACCCAAGCTCAGAGAACCGGTTGCAGCAAAACCAGTACCACTAATGAGTTGTTTAACCTTGGAAAAGTGATTTTCTCGTGTTGAAAACAATTGCTGGACTAGTATTTGGTGCTCTCTAAGATACTGTCCCACTTGGATTCTTGTCCAGCAGAGAAAATATTTGGATTTATAAGACAAGGATAGCACATTATTGATGATATTGAGCAGAAACAGTTGTATTCTCTCTCTCTCTCTCTCTCTCTCTCTCTCTCTCTCTCTCTCTCACAGACACACACACACACACACACACACACACACACACACACACACACGCATGATGGGAACATTTCAGTTAAAGGATGTCAGCTTACCAGAAACCTATCAGTGGGTGTAAGGTTAACATTCTCCATAAATGTTTTGATAATTGTACAGTTGTAATTAAGTTCTGCTTGAGAAAATCGGTTCTCACAGTGCAACTGGAGAACTTCATTGCTTATTCAACCTCCAAAGCGGAGTGGGTCTCTATATCCTATTAGCCACCAATTTAGTTCGTTGCCCTGAGGTCCAAAGCATTATGATACGACTGAGAGATGGTCTCCTCTACCTGATTTCTAACCCCTACATGGTGGCAATTAGTGATCCGTATTTTCTGAAGGGAAAAAAAGTACACAAATCTGTTGATATTTAGGTTTTGAAGAATATCTTTCCATCTAAAGGAGAACTAATTACCCTGTTTTTCTTCTAGGGGGTAGTTGGTTCTGAATTTCTAGTGTGCGCGTGCGTATGTGCGTGTACCTGTCTCAAATGAAGTAACAATTCCAGTTTGGCAACCCCCCTAATTGCAGGGATTGTTAAAAAGATTATTATGCATGTTATTGCAGAGAACCCAGCACCCTATAAAGTCATGTGGCAGGAACTAGGGCATTTCTCAATTTACCACACTATTATTGCAATAAACCAACTCCCCTCTGTAAACATTAGGCCAGGAGGACAACCTAGAGGGTGGCTTTGTAGGGTCTTCTCAAGACATATTTTTGTTGTTGCGGGAGGGTGGGAAAATCACAGTCATTTTATTTCTTGTTTTGTTCTTTGGCTTTTCTACTTTTATTTCTTTTTTTTTCTAATTACATACTGATTGTAGAAAGTTTGTAAACTGCATAAAAGCATACAAAAGCAGAAATAAAATTAAAATCCCACCTTCTACTTACGATGACTATTAACCTGTAGAAATACTCCCTTTCAGTCTTTTTATTCATGTGTTAGAAAGTAGTTATCCCCAGCTTTTTAGACTTAATATTACAGGACAGGCATTTTTCTTATTTAAAAAAATTATTTATAACCACCATTTAAAATGGCTACCTAGTGTTTTACTTATGGAATTTGCCTAAACAGACTTCTGTTATTTATTATGTTAATTCAATGTCAATTTTTCACTTGCATAAAAGAATGCTGCATTGATCATCTTAATATCATTATTTGTGTATATTTTGGATTACTACTTTCATATAGGTTAACTAAAAGTGGAATTACAGGATCAAAAAGTAGAACATTTGAAAACCTCTTTAAACACATTGTCAAAACTGCTATTCAGAAAAGTTGTGTTAATTTTTATTTCTACCACCAGTAGTATATTAAAGGACCCATTTCACCATACTTTCATCATGTGAGGCATTCACATTTTAATACATATCTTTGCTAAACTGGTAGGAAGGCAAAATATCATATATCTGACATTTTATTTCTCAATTATTTGATTTCAGGGAAGTTGAAACATTTACCAAATGTTTGTTATCCAATTGCACGTGCATTATTTCTTCATTAACCATGTCTATTTTACAGGTTTTTAAAAAAATTCTTTTGTATGAGCTCATTTAATCCTTAGTCCATAATGTTTGTTTTAGTATTTCCCTCATGTGATTGTATTTTAAACCTACGTATATCTTTTTGATGTATACAAGTGTAAATATTTGGTACAGTTCAACTCTTGCATCTTTTAATTTTTTTCTTTAATGTAGACAGTTATTTCCAGTCCAGAATTTAGTATCTTTCCCTCCTCTTTTCTTTTATTGAATATACACAAATTATTCTAAATGCATCCCCTCCCGAAGTCTGAGGATATACCCATCAGCTCAGAAAACGCAAAAGTGATGATTCCGAAGAAGTTACAGCTAGCTTTTATTAGGAACCAGTTGGACTGCGAACTTCCATGAGAGTCTGTGAAGGAAGCACCTGTGACCGGCCCGTCATGAATGGTGGGGTGACTGAGCGGAGGTGTTAGAAAGTCTGTCTCCTCTGCCCAGTCCATCTCCTGAGCGGAAAGGTGGACTTTCACACTGATCTTGAAGCCTCATGTTCTCCAGTCTCTTCTTTTTCTGAGTTTCTCGAAGACGTTTGTAGCAATCGTGGTGGATTCAGGGGTTGATGAAGTAAGACCTTCCCTAAGATCAGTCGAGAGCTGTGGGTTGCAGAACGCACACTTCCTCATTTTCACATAGAGCCGAGAGAAACACATGAGTTAGAGAACTGGAGGAAAGCTGGCGCGAGTGCCCAGGAGTCGCTCCATGTCTCCCTGCCGCACACAGAAGCAGGCCAGTGTGAACCGCAACCTCGGGCCCTGAAGGTGAGCTCTGGTGGGTGTGAGGTCTAACTTAGAGGAAGGTGGGAGTCCCTCTTCTGAAATGAAAAGAGGAATATCAGAGTTAGATTAAGCATTCGGACTACTTGAAACGCAGTGTGAGAAAGGCTGACATTTGCACTTGATAACATTTTATCTACCGCGGCTCTGCTTATTTTTATTTTACCATTGAGGATTATTTAAATATTGTATTGGTTAGCAATTCAGCAAGCATGTTTATTTTTTAGTTGAAATTATAGTGTATGTCCTCATAATCATTCCCCCTCAGAGGAAAGCCCAAGTGACTGGTCTACCTGCTATTACCTAGAGTTTATTTTTTAACCTGTCAGAACCGCAAGCATAGTGACTAAGAGGAATTACTTGGTTTGTAAAGAACTGGCTTTGTAAATCCAGCCTTATAAAGTGACTGTAAATTTCACAAATCAACATTTGTGCCTGGTTTGAGCACGTTTGTGAAGCGCCCCTATGTAATCTGGGATCTAGTTCTGTCTCCAAGGAATCTTGGGTAAAACACCAGCTCTAGACATGCCAGTTTCTTCAGCTGTTACATGAGGGCTTTGACTAAACCTCTCAGGTTACTTGTAGCTCTAAAACTTGGATATTTTAGAAATCCTGCAATTAGAAGAAGTCTAACAAGGACAGCTTTTCTTGCTGCTCTTCTTTACCACATGAAAAACGCATTTCAGGAGAGGCACAGGAAGCAGTCTGGAGCTTTCAGGCTGATTAGGATTACTAGAAAGACAGGCTAATACAAATTGCCTAAGCAGTATGACTCGGCTATCTCTGACTTATCTGAGTTTCTTTTGAAAATTTTAATGTTTTTCTGTTTTCTTTTTTAAAACTTAATCTTGGTACATATCATATCTACCATATTCAATTAAGTGAAAGATTTTAATAAAGAATTAAAACATTGCAAAGAATAAAGCCATACGTATCTCAACATAATAGAACACCTTAGTGTAGTAAAATCCCTTCTGGTCAAATGACTCAGCTAAAAATGAGGTACTACCGCCACCTGTTGGCATATTGTCTAATTACAGGAAAAGTATCTAAAGACGAGTTAGCTTTTTGAATCTAAAAAGCGACAACTGTTATAGTTTTAAACAAGCCTCTGAAATTTATATTTAATAAGGCAGTCACTACGTAGATAACGATGTTATAATCTAAAGTCATACAACATTGACTATTCTGTGTCTGTGCCCTGGGGAAGGAAAAATCTACTTTTCTTCAGTTGCTCCAGTAGCATTTATTTATTATTCTTTAAAACATTTTAAATTAAGCATGTCATGGATGTTGATTGTAGAAAAATTAAAAAACTGAAAGAAGCAAGAAAATTATAAGCAGTCACACACATCACCTAGTGGAAACACTGTTAGCATTTTGGCATATTTCCAAGATCTTACTTTTTTCCACATCATTTTTCTTGATGGGCTAATACCATGAATAGTAACAACTAAAGCTTATATTGTGCTTATTGTGTGCCAGGCACGGTTCCAAGTGCTTCACCTGTATTGCATTTATTGCTCATGGCTGCCCAGTGAGGAAGGTGCTGCTGTGCACATTACATGGAAGGCAAGTCCCTTCCCCAGCGCCACACCTGTAATGACTGGTAATTCAAAGAGCTGTAACTCCAACTGAGTCAGCTTGGATTTAGAATCTGTTCTTAACGACTACAGCACCTCTGTATATTCTGTTACATGACTATATTTTATTTAGTACATTACCTCTGGTTAGACATTTAGGTAGCTTCGAAGTTATTGTTATTATAAACAATCATATGGTCGTCATCCTTGTAGCTAAAGAAACAGGGGACATGTCAAAAGGATGTAGGTGTCAGCTCAAAGAGGCTCCCATTGGCCAAATCTGGGACAAGTTGAGCATTAAAATAAATAACGATAGTACAGAATCCATGAGTTCATACAGATATGAATGAATGAGTGAATGAATGAAATTTTGTCAAAATTAGGTGAAAAATTTCAAACAATGCAAAAAAGTGTATGCTGTAAAAGAAAAAATGATTTCTTATTCTTCTTTTAATCCTCTCCTCAGGCATAATTACAGCAACAGTTTGGTGGGTAGCCTTCCAAACGTTTGCTATGCATATACAAATATATGTATGTGTATACACATGTATGTGGTTGTGTATATAATTCTACACATAATTTTTAAGGGGTTTCATAATATTATAATAGAATTTCTGCTACTTGATCTTTTTAACACTATGTCATTGACAACTTTCCTTGTCAGTACTTACACATATGTCTCTTTTTAAAAACTAGTTGTATAATGTTCAAGGTATGAATGTAGTGCAACTTATTTAATAACTTTCCTATTGATGAATATGTAGATTGCCTCCTACATATTCCATTCTTCCATTGTAAAAACAATGAACATTTTTGTCCATTTGTATCTGTATTTCTATGCTGAAGACACATGGAATTCTTGAGTCAAAGGATATTCATATTTAACCTCTTGATAAATATTGCAAGGGCCACTTTAGAAAGCAAAAGTTCACCTACGTATAGTGTCTTTCAACGACCACTGCCAGAACCATCCGATCACAATAAATGTGAACAATGGCTAAGACCAACCTGTGGGCCATTTGGAAGAGTCCTAAGGACCACGAGCTGCTGGTAGCTGTGCATTGCTGAGCAGCACAGAGCAGTAACTGCCTCTGTGTATTGCCAGTGAGTCTCGGACTGTGTGTTATCTCCTGCAGGCTAGTACACGACCACATGCAGTCTTTCAAGAGTTCTTTGTTAACCTGAGGGTTTATGCCAGCTCTCTAAATGCCTCATAATTACCTGCATGTTTTCTGCTGTGTTTGTCTTAAGAACACAGCTGTTAATTATTGTGACTCTTGGATCACTACTTCTGCTTTCCTTTCTTTACTGTTTTCTAGCCTTTTGCTCACAACTGATTCAGTAGTATCAGTTATCTATGTGTAAGAAAATATCAGAGGTACCGAGACAGGCTCGGTAGAAATGATCACATATATCAATTCCTTTTATTATACTACTTATTCCCCCCTCCCAAGAGTATCTGCTGTACAAGCTGGCTTTTCACCAGCAATAGATATGCTATAATGTGGGAGAGGGATATGTGTGAGGGAAAGGGGTCAGCAATAGTTATCCCAATGAAATGTAGGCTCAGATGCTTTCCAGGCCAATGGAAATGTTTTTTGAATCATTACTATAAATCAGCATATCAAAGATGTAAGACTAGTTTACTAGTGTTTAAAGGATAATAGGGTGCAACGTGAAAATTTTCGGGTGGCATCACGTTACATGACTCTGAAACAATGCAAGGAAAGATCAAAAGGTAGTTTTCGTGTAACATTTATTGAGCCTGTTCTAAGTCCTGGGCTGGGCCTTTTAATAATTCACATTCTTGTCGGGGACACAGCTACGAGCATACAACAGGTATGAAGACTCTCTAATAATGGTACATACTGGATATAGACGTAAAGTGTCAAGAGAACGAGAGGAGGGAATGATTAGTTTTGATTCAGGGCATCAGGAAGGTTTCAATGATGTGATCTTTGGGCTGGGCATTGAAGGATGAGTAGGAATTTGCCAACTTGATGAGCTATTTTGGAAGGCATTTCCAGATAGAATAATGGATTGCATGAGTAAAGGCAGAAAGGCTGCCTTTGGGTCCGTGGTACACCTCTGATCTCTAAAGACTGAAGGTTAATACAAATCTAAGCCCATGCTTTCCCACTTTCCTGTGCATACAAACCATCTGGGGATCTTGTTAACATGCAGATCCAGATGCAGGTCTGGGGTGGTCCTTCAATTCTGTATTTCTAACAAGCTCCCGGGGGTCTGTGCACTATGCTTTGAGTAAAAAGGCTCTAACATTGTAAATTATTGCCTACTTAAGCTGGGCCAGTTGGTTGGCTCAACTTAGGAGGAAGATGGAGAACAGATTTGTCTTATGCCAGGAGCAAGTTAATAAAAGGTATTACAAGCCTCTCCTTTTGAGACTGTCTTTTCAGAAAGGTTCTGCATTGTATCTGACCAAGCCTATATCAGGAGTGACTCATTCAGGTCACCTGTTCAGGTGACATGGGAGCTAGCACAGCAGGAAAGATGAAGGAAAAGGTTCAGGCAGGCCCGGTCAGTTCTGGTGGATGAAGGCAGCAGGGCAGCGGTGAGCTCCTTAGTCTGAGGGTCTATGAGGGGAGGTAGAAAGGAAAGCAGGGAACACAGAACTCAAAGAAATTTAAAATTGGGGTTCCTGCAGAATAATAACAATTAGAAAAACATAACCCAAACTACCATTTTGAGTTACTTTGACGCTTTCTCAGATGTTTAATTTTGAGTGAGAAATAGCTGTATCAGTTGGGATACTGTTTTGAATTCATGACAATATTCTTGATAAAAAAAATAATCTTTTTTATCATAGAAGTAAGTTGTTCTTGCAGAACACTGGAATCATGTTTTTGGGCATAGTTGGGTAGATGATCTAGACTGATTTTTATTCCTGTTTTCCACACATCACCCAGTTGCCCTGCCCTCTTTGGGGGTGCTGGCACTGGTGAGTGGTTTGGCCATGTGGCAAAAAGAATCCTGGAGGGACCCACCTGTTGTGCGAAAGACAGACTGTCTTCAAATGAGATCACTGAGCTTGTTTTCACTTTCATCTTCCCTGCTATTAATGCTGGTTGTGAAATGCAGTGGGGAGACTTTATAAGACTAATGAAGGAGGAGGAAAGATCAAGTGATTATTTTTCACCTTAATAATTCTAGTCATGATGCCTTCATTTCTGTGATGCCTTCAGACCAACCCGCACAGATGGTTTGGAGCAGACCACGTGGCTGGAATTGAGCACCCAGGGAATGAGGTATCCTTACCACCTCTGTATCCTTGAACATCCCCCCTAGAGACCACTGCAGAGACAAGATCTTATGAGGTCGTACTAGCAATTATTAACGCCAAGGACTCAGAATAAAATCAGATGTGTGAGCTTATTGGCGAGGATTATAAAATCAGAAGCTGAAACTTAGTGATGAGGACGTCACAATTTACAGTTAATTCAAAACATCTTTGATACATTCCCAGGCACAAGGTTGTTTGGATGCTTGCATTTGGTGGCTCGCTAAGTATCTTGGAACCAGGGTTTCTCTCTTTCAATTTTGGTTTCATCAGAATTCCTAAGACAGTAATTCTCTTGCTTAGGAGTGCCCATCAATCATCTTGTTGGAAATGCTGATGCCTGGGCCGCATCCCAGCCTGATGCGGTGGGCTGAGCACTTCGTCCGAGTGGTAGAGCCCTAATGGAGTCACACTGGTTGACACGTGTATGTCTTGTGCCACTGGGAAAGAAATTCATGTTTTTACTCCCACTGGTCTCCCACCAAGAGCTAACAGAGACTAAAGGAAGGGAAGAGGTCCAAAGAAAAAAGAGAATTGAGTTACCCCAAGTTTTACATAATAAATTTCTAAAAGATTGTATATAAGTCAAATTTGTGTGTTAATCTTTTCTTTTCCTTTACTTAAACCCCAACGTGTTATATCCACTTTTGATTTTCACATGCCTAGTGACTTTGCACCTTAAAAATGATTATGATAAATTTTGGTTTTTACCACAATAAAAAGTCCTTAAAAATTTTATTAGATAGTGTTAGAGAGCGTCAGAGCAACTCTTGCAAAAAAAAATCAGAGAAGCCCTCATTTCACCGAAAGCTCATTGAGAGAATACAATAAAACGAGCAGCTAGCTACTCAAATGTTTCTAACAGTCCTCTCTCATAGAAATAACATTTTACACACTGTGATCGCTGGTTCAGTTGGTTAAGTCCAAGTTTTTCACAGAATTTGCAAAGCCCTTCATGGTCTGGCCTGTTTTGTTAGGACCACCCAGTACTAGTTGGTGGTCTTTTTTCAATTCCTTGAACAGGACAACTTTTTCTTACTTTAGGGGTTCTCTGTGCCTCAAACACCTTCCCCATCATTGTTTTCTGCCTCACTGTTCGTCCTTTAGAGCCAGCGTATCTACCAACAACATATCATCTCTCTAGGGAGGCCTTCTTTAAACTCCCTACTGAGGTTTGAGACTCTTGCTATCTCTCTGGATCAATCCATCAATCCATGCACCCTCTCCAGAAGTCTGGCTCTTTCCTCTGTCCCATTTAAAACAATTGTATTTATGTAATTACATGAGTCTCTCCCACAGGACTGAAAGTTGTACCAGGTAGAGACTATTTCTCTGACTAATCACTGTATCACCAGGGCCCACTACCTTTTATGCAGCAGATTCTTAATACTTTCTCACCAGGTACAGCCTTTTATCCCACAAATCTAGCTTACTGGATGTTCTCAGAGGAGTAGGTGGAAAGGCACATCAAGTTTGTGAGCCTGGTGGTGGAGACGGCGGCTGAACAGCCAGAGAGATGAAAGACTTAGGGCTGGTTGCATGGGGACGCAAGAGCAAGCAGTGAGGGGGCTGGAGGGTTTTCCCCTTCACTTCCCCAACAGCCCACTCACCCCAAACAAGCCATTCAACAATAATTTATGTATTCATTTCTTTAGAGAATGAGGTAAACCAAGGCCAAAACAATTGCGCAGAATTAGAATGTGTTCAAAACACCAGTGACAACTAAACTGGAGCAGACTTCAACACCGAGATGAGTGTTTCACCAGACACTCTTCTGCTTAGGAAGCGTCCGCCCTCATACAGAAAGGGCATAAATACATCTTCTGCTCTCTGTCGCTGAGGAGGAAGTTTTCTCTCCTGATGGGCCAACACTACTTCTTTTTCGTTGCTCTTTTCCCTTCTCCTTTCCTTGGTTTGCCCTTTCCACGAAGCTTCTTCAGACGCATCTGCTCCTCCTTGAAGTCCTGATGTTCATCTCTGAATGGAGACAGAAAGACAGCCAGTAACTTACCAGACTGGGAAGGTACGCCCACCTAGCACTGTCCCCTCAGCTGGTTCTGGCCATCAGTCCTTGCCCTCTACAGGGCACGTGCCCGGCTTGGTGAACAGAAAGGACAGGGAGTCCCCGACAGACAGACAGATGCGCCATGTTCTAAAAGTTCACGTCGAAGTCACAGTTTCCCCTCACAGAAAGTGTCACCAATAGCGGTTCCTTCCAAGGCCAGCCATGTAAACCTACGTAACTATGATACAACACTAATAATTACCCTGAATTTCCCTATAACACCAAAACACTGAGAGGAGCAGAAAGTGGGTATAAGCTTCAACAGCTACACTGAGACCCCGAAAGCCCCAAGAACTAGCACCTACGACAAGGGGGAGAGGTGTGGAGGAAGCTGCCTAAATGGCAGTGGGTGATGGACCCAAAAAGGCTGCAGGGGAAAGGCTCAGGCAGGTGGAAGCCAAATCAAGACAGACGCTCTAGGGGTCAATGCAGCCAGGATTATACGTACGTGTGGATGGGTTACAAGGTGCAGGCTGCCCACAGTATGTAAAAATGTCTGCATTCTAGGATGAGATACCTAAAGAGCAGTATGGTGTTTAAACATGTAAGCTCTGGAACCCATCGGAATGTGGGTTCAAATCACAGCTCCACCATTTAGTAGCTGTGTGACCTTCCCTTTCTGCATCTTAGTCTCCTCATCTGTAAAGTGTGGACAGGAATGGTATATGAATTCAGTGTAAGAGAGGGGTTTACTGGTCCCAATTTTGTAACTCCCTTGGCTGTTTTCAAATAGATTGGTTTGATGGAGTATGCTGTTTTAGTCCATGAACAGGACGGATACCACAGATCTGTTTGGGATTAGTTATCATTGCCCCAAATAATCTATTCTCAACTGAGCAACCAGAGTAATTCTTCTAAAATGTAAGCCACATCCTGTTACTCCTCTGTTCACGACCCTGCAAATGGCTCCCCATTTCACCCAGAGCAAAGCCAGTCATTACCACGGCCCGTGGGCCTTTCATGAGCTGCCTGCATTCCTACAGCCCGCACGCTCCTGAACACACCAGGTGCTCGTTGGCCTCAGGGCCTTTGCTCTGCTCTTGTCTCTGCCTTGAAGGCCCTTCTGCTGGGCTCACTCAGCACCTTTAAGTCTCAGCTTAACCCTCATCTTCCCCATCAGGCTGACCCTGATTGTCCTGTTTAATACTGGGACCTGTCCTCTCCCGCCCACCGAGCGCCGTCAGCATCCCTTGATCCTGCTCAGCCGGCTCTACTATTTTTCTTCCCATAGCACGGTCAATGCATACTTTACTTATTGACTATGTTTCTCCCCCTCTTGTCCCCTCCCTCCTCCATTCCTGTGCACCAGCCAGAAGGAAAGCTCCAGAGGCAGGGGTCTTTGTCTCTGATGCGAAACAGCCCAAGCACCTGCTAGACCGAACGAGAACGTGTGCTTCCCCCGCCTATGCTGGTCTCTGAGTAATATTTTCTCTATTAAAGACTGTCTAGTCTCATCCTGCCTGATCCCACAGGAGGCCTTGTGTTACAGGCACCATTTACCATGAAAATCACTGTGTTTTTCCACAGATAACTAAATGCTAAGTATTCTTTCCTGTCTCCAAAGATAGCCAAGGCTTTATTTTTCAAACAAATGGAGAGTGGAAGCAAACAGGTACATTAAAATAGCTGAATGTGACTTTGTCATGGGTTATAATTTTCTACTCAGGAGATCTGCCTTTCAGTGGAATTTTATTTTGGGTCATAATAAAAATTAATTTTTATTTTCTTAGCCTAGACTAGTGGCAAGGGAAATTGCCCCAAAAGCATTTCCAGAAATTCAAAATGTGTCATGGATTATAACCTCTAATAATATACGAAGAAAATCTATTTTGTTCACTGCTACTCCCCGCTTGTGCCCATCTTAAGTGCCGACACACAGAAGGTACTTGAAAAAATACCTGTTGTATAAATAAATGTACAATCATTAGCTATCTGGAAAGAACTATTAATTTTATTATTTTGGAGTGAACAGTCCCAAATTAATTTTTGTATTATTGCTCTAAGTCCAAGTCCAATTAAAACATGTTAAATTAAACAAAAAGACATTTTAACTTTATACAGTTAGGCACTATTTGAATTCTTTTATAATGAGCATGTATTATTTGGTAATTAAGTCATATTTTTTGAAAGAAAATGATCACTTAGGTACTTGACTTATTTTCTTTCTAGAGCAGTATATAGCCCTACGCTCCATTTCCTATACATACACAAACATACAAAGGCATGCTGGAAAGAGCCCACTACTCTTACTATTACATGTTATTATTCTATCCTATTATCTTTACATGTTACTCTTAAAGGTGAACTAGCGTCTATTTGGGCCAAATTAGTGTATCAAAAATTCCAGGAGAGGGTGGAAGGAAATAAGAACTACAACAAAACTGCCACCAGAAAAGAAAGGAGGCTCCCCCACACCAGCTGTGAAGCTAACCAGCCCTGGGGCAGGGACTCTCCTCTGACCAACACCAACCTGCTCCGGTTTCGACCAGTTTTCCTCTGACCAGTTTTCCTCTGCGTCCGTTTAGAATTCTTAGATGAATGGCTACTTAAGCAGCTCTCTGTAGCTCAGTATCTAGTTAGTGTTAAGTCACGATTCAGACATAATTAAATTTTGTCTTCTAATAAGTGCATGTTTCCTTTTATTTTTGGTATGTTCATTATGGATATTTTGAAAGTCTCCTTCTCCACCCTCCCCCTCCCCAAATTGTACCTTTTGAACTACCTGGGCACTATTATGAGAGCTACAAACCCATAAAGATAGAAAGGCTAATTTTTTTCCTTTTCTTATCTACTAACTAAAAAAAAAAAAAAAAATCTCTTACAGGTTACTTTTTTTTTCTTTTTCTTTTTGTCATTACCTGTAGAGACCAAGAAAACGCAGTGTCCCCATGAGGGCAAAGTAAGTATTGTGATTTGGATACCAGTCATAAGTCTCCTTCCGCTTGGCCAAAGGCTGCTCACTAAACAGTTTCACCACTTTCATGGATTTGGAATCAGTAGGCCTGGCAACCTCACCAAACAGCCGGGCACTCAGACGACTCATGCGCAAGGCATATTCTGAAAGTGAGGACATTTCTGCAGTAGCAAGGAGCAAGAGGCCCTACAGAAAATGAGAAGAAAATCAACAGATTAGTGTAAGAAATTCCTGGATTATCTAATGAACACTTTGGAAGATGGAAACACTTGTCACATCTGTCACATGTTGTGGGCAGGACATACCTTGGAACTGAGAAATACCCACAGTCCAAGGGGCTAGTTCCTCCTGCAGACTATTACCCCTTTGCTGTCTTGCCCTTTTTACAATGAACTGTTTTGTGATTCGATAGGTTATTTACTGATAGTTAGCTTACCTATTTGTAGGCTAGAGGACGACCGAGAAACAAGTTTTCCTACCACTGCATTGTTATTATACCAACAGAAAACACCCACCTAAGCAACCTGCAGAATAAACATGCTGACTGCTTGCCATCTAAAAGTTTAATCATGGCAGAGAAATAATTTTGCTGTTGTCTTTATTATCAGCCCTTTGAATACTGTTCTCAAGGGCTCCAGATGGCTGAGAACTACTAATGAGTTATGAGGTCATTTAGCCTCTAGGTTGCTGAATTGAATTCTGCCTAGAGACTGAGAGCCATTTGGGAAAAACAAACAGAGATAGTAGTCTTATAGAAATAAGCGCAACAGCTCAAAAGATTAATTTGATTCCTGAATAGAAGGCACTTAGCAATTGTGATGTTACTCGTCATCTTCCATGTTATATGTTGTGCTTTAATGCAAACTGGTTAAATTCTTATGAGCTGAAAACAGTAACTTTTTTCTTCAAAGGCATAGAATGTTGAAATCGGTATAACAATATCTGTAATATGCAAAAATGACAGCTAATATATATCAACAATTATATAGGTGATACATAAAAGTCAAGAATGTTGCTGGTGGAATAACACTATCTCATACCCCTCCAGTTCAGATGTTAGGGGTACCTGTTGGCAGACTGTGATCATTTATATGAAATTTTTGTAGTGAGATGATAATCTTTGCTGACTAAAGGACCCTCCTGGGGGATAGTTCAGCTGGGATGAAACGTTGATTTCCAAACAGAAAAAAGGTATAAACCTATTTTTACAAAACAACGGAAGAAATATACAAAAGACCACTGGTGCCGAGTAAATTTCAAAATAGCTCTTGCAAGAGAAAAAAACCAAACCAAACCCGTGTTTAAATTAAGGAATGTTTCTCGGTCCATTTCAAGAACCATTGAAAGAGCAGAGGCTGACCTCACACCAGTTTCAGAACTGGCAATCTCAAACCATTTACCATTCTGAAACCAAGCAATCTTGGGCCAATAGTGCCACCTGAAGGCCAGCAATGGGAGAACTGTCAGATCCCAGGTCTCTTGGTCCCCCCTTTCCCCACCCCACCTGAGATCTGTGCAAGCCTTGCTCTTTTTCCTTTTCCTTTTAGGGCGCTCAGTTCCCAGATTCATTTACCTCTGAATTCTTGCTCCATTAAGTGGATGGGGGTGGGCTGGGGTTATATTTGCATCAATGAGAAAAAAAGTCATTAACAGTTTAATGTATAATAGAAAATAGTAACAAATCAGTGCTTTAAGGGCCTTGCAAATGTCAGAAGCTACAAAAAAGTTTCTCTGCATGCTTTATCTTTTCTCTGCCTCCCTTTAAAGTTATGTTTTCCAAACATCAGATAAAAAAACAACAAAATTAAGTTTCTTAATCAGCTTTAGTTTGTTTTGCTTAATTGCTATTAAGGCATCAGAACAGATTTCTGTTGAAATTGCATAGTATTTCCACAATCAGTGATTTGTAAGGTGGCCTCGGAACTATTACCTGGGTTCTCCTGGGCCTGTTGTTTCTAAATCTGAGTTTCCTCTTAGGAAACCAAGCTTGCAGGACTACTCTGAGAAATAAGTAAGACAGTGGCACTCAGTAAATGACACCTAAAAGACCCCACAAAAACCCCCCCAAAACCTTAAACCTGTTTGTAATAGTGGAGGAGACCAGCAGCTTGGTAATTGACAGGTAGCAAGGAAGAAGTGCCTCATTGGGACAGTGGTCATTGAAGCCATCACAGGATGCTGTTACCTCCATGCCCACTTGGGAATGTAGCAAGTTACTGGGACACGTAGCTCATACATCATAAGGTCTCATTAGAATCTACTGGTTATATCACAAAATCCAAGTCCTATATTTTATGTTGGAGAAAGGGAAAAAGCCTCTTCAAACCTGGATCCCTTACTAGAAACAAAGAACCATTTGCTAAATAGAAGGAAACTGAAAATGCTTATAATTACCAATTACTGCTTTGTAGTCTCCTTCCATAGAGCAACATATACCTATGTTCTAATAAAGACTGATATAGGAGCTTGGTATACTTTTTTTTTTTTTTTAACCATAGGCTAATACAGCTAAAAAGTTCTGACCATAAATATTGGTCCTACCACTGGCAAATTGACAGTTTTTACTAGCTTTAAATTTTTGAAAAATTTGAAAGACTTATTTAGGACCCTGGTATGCCTTTTTTACAGATTCTCTCAATTTTATCTTAAAAAAAAAATATGACCCTGTTAAAAGCATTCAAGTCAAAGGTAAATAATTTACATGTCAATTAGATTTTTAGTCACATGAAGCCATTCTAAGGGGAACAATTATATCACTTTTTTTTTATTCGTTTCAGGTGTACAAAACAATGTAACAGTTAGACATTTATATCCTTCACAAAGTGATAACCCCCGCCCCCAATCTACTCTCTCTCTGAGTCGTATATGGCTGTTACAGGTCCGCTGACTCTATTCCTTATGCTGTACTCCACATCCTGTGACTGTATGTATAAAATTATAGCTGACATTGTTATTCAGCTCCAGCTTCCGGTGGACCCTGCAGTGCTCAGGCACCTACACCGTCCATGACTACGGTCACTTTTCTTCAGACGTGAACTAAAGAAAACAGTATCATGAAGAAAAACGAACTGGAGTTGAAAATGCTAAGCAAAAGCAAATCACTCAACTGTGTTGAAACACAACAATGTGAAGCCCGCCTGAGAAAATTCCCATACTTTTCCTTTGGCATCAAAGGGCAAGTTTCTTTGGTTTTTCTCATAGGTCTGATGCATTGAAGGGTCAGATTTATTTCAAGATTGGCTTTGGAGTCGGTTTGCCTTTTTTCTTTGAAAAGTGCGGACGACCTGCAGGAGTCCTTAGCCTGGATACCCGTCAGCGTGGTGAATCCAATGGAACTTTAAAAGTGTGCACTGAATGTGTGTGTGTGTGTGTAAATCCTGCTGGGGGGAGAGAGCTATCTCTGTTTTCTCAAAAAACCACTGGTTAGTGGAGAACGCCAGCTTTGGAAGAGAAAGTGGGCTGGAACGCTGCCCCTGCGCGTCAATGGCTGCATGGTGTTGGTAGCTGTAGGTGTTGTCTTCTTTGCCTGCGTTTTCTCATCTACTGCACGAGGACAGGTACACTCCCTGCTGCGTAGTGAGGCTGCCCTGCAAACCTCCGGGCACAGTGCCTGCCCTCAGGAGCCAGGCCTCCAGGAACTCACTCCACACACGTGTTGCACAGAAAAACAACCTTTAAAAAAAAATAAAAAACCCAACACCATGCTTTACGATTTCTAAAGGCCGGCACCGATTATTTGACTGGGTCGGAGAGACGTGAATGGCTCCGACTCAGCTCAACAGGACCATCCCCCCATCCTTCCAACCGACTGTGATGACCTACTAGAGTCAAGTCAACCGACGTTTGCATCGCGAATATTTTTCTTAAATGTCACTTAAATTGGTAACAACGCTAATATCCTTCACTTGCTGAATCCCCCCCATGTACGCAGCAAGAGGCCACGTGGTGCGCGTGATGCCTGCGAGACCTCCGAGCTGGCGGGTTAGTATTTAAATGGGCTCGTGCTGTTCTCGGCGACTCTGCGAGGTTGTGGGCCTCCGCGGGACCTCGACAGCCATCGCCCACATCTCACTACAGACCCTCCCCTCCCCGAAAAGTCACCGACAGCCTTACCTCGTCGTGACCTTCCTCCCTCGCGTGTCCCCGGTGCCGGAAGGCCCGCCCCCAAGCCGCTTCCAAGTCTCGCCAGTAACTGCGGCGGAGAGCAGTAGAGAAACGACAGCCTGGCGGCTAGAGGGGAACCCTCGTGGAAGACCGGAACTACTCGCGCCAGAGCTGGCGCCTGCGCAGTAAGGGTAGCGTCTCCGTGTGGGCCGGGGACTCGGGCGCTGGTGGTTCCGGGGACGGAAAGGTCCGGCTTTCCTGGGAGGTCCTGCAAGGTTCGCTACCTGTATTTTGTTGGAAATGGCTACGCAGCTGCCCCCCTACGTTTCTGAAGCCCTGGGCAATTGTGCCACGTGATGGAGGATGAAATGCACTTCCTGTTTCCGTTTCCTCTTCTCACTTTCTAGGAGTTTTCGTTGTTTTTTTCATCTAGCTTAGACCTTGACTTGTTCAAGGGAATTGCTTGACTCTGGAGGCTGAAGTCCTCTGAGCCACCTGAGAACAATCAGGAATATTTATCTGATTCCTCAGTCGTTGCCAGCAGGAAGGCTTCTTTTCCATGCTGGCTTTTCCAGGCCCTGCTTGGCAGACAGCAGAAACACAATACATACTTCACTTTACACTAAATCTGGTCCCAAGAATCCACATCCCATAGGCATTGTATGAAACAATGTACAATGTACCCTAAGGGAGAAGCAAACCAGCCCGCACCATGTACCCAGAGTGTATTCTATGGACACCCTCTTTCCTCCTGCAGAATTCTGTTACGTTTTGATATGTTGTCAAGCCAGGCTATAGAATTTGCTTTGATCAACTTAAGTTTTTTTGATGTCATCCATCTATTATGTACTAAGTAGCCGTATAAAGTTGGGCTGGTGCAAGAGGTTTACCACACTTACATTTACACATGGCGTACTGAGGATCCCTCACTTTTCTTGCATAGCTCTCAGTCCAAAAAGACAAATGTCACCTTGTGTTTTGTGTCTCAGTGGTGTTGGCTTGTTTTTGTCTAACGGCCACTGAATCATGTAGACAAGGAGGATTCCTTTTCATGCTGGCTGTTAGAAAGTTTAGAGCCAAGTTTGCAGTGGACTCCTGGCGAGAACTGTTACATGTATATTTGCATGAACGTTGTGGGCTCTATTTTGTATATCTGTTGTTGGTTTTTCCTTTTTCACCTAGTTATTATTTGTGTTACCAGTATGTTTTGGGACTCTCTGTACTACCATAACTCTTTCTTGAAACGTAGCAAGGTATAAAGAATTACAGGTGGCTACGTACTCTGGGCCGTTTGTACTGTGAACCTCGTTAAGTTCATGGGGTTCATATTAGTTTCCTGCTGTGACATAAATACCACAAACTTGGTGGTTTAAAATATAAGAACTTTATTCTCTCACAGTTCTGGAGGCCAGGAGTCCAAAATCAGCATCCCTGGGCCAAAAGGAAGGTGGTGACAGGGTCATGCTCCCTGCAGAGGCTTTAGGGTAAAATCAGTCCTTTGATGCTTCCAGCTTCTGGTTGTTGCCAGCACTCATTGACTTGTGGCCACATCACTCCAATCGTCAAGGCCAGTGTTTTCAGACTTCTCTGCTTTCTCTTCACGTCGCCTTCTCCTCGTATCTCCTAATGCCTCCCTCTTACAGAGATAGATAGATAGATAGATATAGAAATCCATGATAATCTCCCCATCTCAAGATCCTTAATTTATTCATATATTTAAAGGCCATCTCTATATATAGTAGCACTTACAAATTTCAGGGATTAGGACCTGATATCTTTGGAGGACATTTTTCCATCTATCAAAGTGTTGGAAACAGCACTTTGGTATTGGCCCATAGAATATTTGGGAAAATATTTGAATATTAGGGTAGGCAAACGAACATAACAGAATAAAATTTAACCTCCTATGGACATTGATTTGTAGACCTCGGCTTACCTATTTGTATCTCCAAGCTAAGGCTTCTTTAAGGACACTTCTTATGTCAGAGATTGCCTTACGTATTTCTATTTTTTTATTGCTCAGTGTTCTAAAATCATAGGCCATGAATCATTAGTTAGTTATGAAATCATTTTAGTAGGTTGCGACCAGCATTAAAAGACATTAGAATAGGGAGTATCAGAATGCATCACATGTAGTGAAGGTAATTATTGTTTCATGAAACAGTATGTGTGTATTGGATCGTAATGTAAAATACACTTTGTACTCTAGGTGTGGCAAAATGGAAAGCCTCTGCAGTAAGCAATTTCATTATTCATCATACTCTATGGCAAATATTCCTTGCCATTAGACAGAGCAAGAATTAAAGCTCACGTCAACTTCAAATTCTTATTATGTGGCATAGTCCAAGGGGCAGGTGGGTACTTAGTCCTTTAAGTAAATTAATTTTATAGGTCCCCAATAAGTACTCTTTCCTGGCATCATGTAGGTTTTCTTTACATCTGAATTTACAGTAGTTCTTTTCTTACTTTACAAAAGAAAGGTATATCCCTCACCTAGGGTATAAAACTCTCCAGCATGACAATCAAAGGGACAATTCAACATGATTTTGGGGAAGCTTCCTTTAATGAACTTTTAATCCACTCTAAACCCTTCTTAGGATTCCTGTCTTTTCCCCTCTTACATATATTCCAGGTAAGGTGACGTATGACTATTAGAAATATGGTAATAGGATACTGTGATGTTTTTGAAATCAGATGTGTGAGTGTGAATGTGGGAGTAATAGTAAATTTCCTTTAATCCTCATGTGCCTTTCATCCTCTGTGAGCAAAGCAAAGCCAGCATTGAAGAAAATATTGAGCTCTTAATTTTTCCCCCACGTTTTTAAACATAAGTATTTTTCCCCCCAGCTATTCTCAATACTTATCCACAAGATGTATCATTATCTGAAAAAGAAAGCATCTTTGAAGAGCCGAAGTAGAGGTTAGTGACACTGATTATTTTAAATGTAAAATGAATTATTTAAGAGACTTTCATGTTTTTCATGTTATACTAATCTACAAAAAGTTTATACAGACTTTTATTTCAGATCTGGTATGTGTTATTCAATAGGGGTTAAAACACATTGTGAAAAATCACGGGTACAACTCACCAAATATTTCCCATTCCCCCCTTTCCATGCATAAGGTTGGATTGGATAACCTCTATAATCTATTTTCAATTTAATCTTCAATTCCACCAGCTCCATTCTGCTATCAAACCATCCAGTGACCTTTTAATTTCAGATATTATGTTTTTCAGTTTTAAAGTTGCCATTTGAGTCTTTGCCGTGATTTATTTTGTAAGAACTTACGTATTTCTACTCACTTCACGGCTGTTTACCTTCCTGAAACTTGGGTATAATGGCTGCTTTAAAGTCTTTGGTATTTCCAACATCTAGGACATCTTGGGCTTGGCATCTCTTGATTTTCTTTTCCCTATCGGTCGCAGTTTCCCGGTTCTTTTTACGTTGAATAAGGTTGGGTGGTGTCCTGGACATTTTGCATATTATATTGTGAGTCTCAGTCCTGTACAAGTTCTCTGAGAATGTTGATTTTTGTTAGTTGTTTCTTTTAGTGGGAAGTCAACGGGGCTAGATTCAGACTGCAAGTTCTGTGTTGCCGGCTATGTCTGTTCATTGTTCAAAGCCTCGGCAATGCTGCACTGGGGCAGTTCCAAGCATGTGCAGATCAGGGCTTGAGCCCAGGAATGGGTCACTTCATCCAGACCATTAGGGATCCCTTTGTCTGTCTTTCTGCTCTCTAAGATTTCCCTCACACTCTCTGGCACCCACAGGCCTCCTTTCCTGGTCCTATGGCTCTAAAGACAGGTTTCTCTGAGAATTTTAGCCACTTGTACTGCTATGCAGTTCTGCATGACTGGGGCCACTCATGGGGCCAAGCAATGAGAAAAAAGAGAGAAAAAAAAACGACGGGGGTTCCCCTGCAGTCCATAGGTGACAAGACCTCTTTCTCCAATTCCTCTGTTTAGAATGATAGGTTGTCTTGTCAGGTTTCTGAGGCCTGTTCCATCACCACAACTGTAGCGCAGCTCCATGACTGGAGCTAACCTTGGGACAAGGTTGGAAAAGAAAACAGAAAGAAAAAAAGATTTCCCCCACACTTTCCGGCTCTCAGATGCCCCTTTTCCTGGCCCGTAGGACAGTAAGACAGTGTTTCTCTTGGAATTTTTTGCCGTCTGTGCCTCACTTGGGCCACCCTGGGTGGGAGCTGGGAAGAAAAGAGGAAAAACAAAAGGAAACTCATCACCTCTCCCCCAGAGATGATTTGTTTACAGTGCAGAGTGAAATCCTCTCTGGTTCGCTGGAGAAGAGAATGGGCAGATTGCCCTCAGTCCCTTTATAAGCTCTGAGTCTCCTGATTTGGGGGTCCTCACTGTGGTTTTAACCCTGTTGCACCTGCAGGACAGCCTGGGGCCCTCATTGTGTTGCACTGTGGGAAGCTGGGCGTGAGCACCGGTGACATGATGCTCTCCTCCGAGAAACAAAACGTCTGTTTTCTAATCCAGAGACCCTGTGTTTCCTTATAGGAACACCAACTCAAAAGGTATCATAGCTCTCAATGTAAGAGCCCAAACTATATAACTTCTTTAAGAAAGCATATGAGAACATTACTGTGACATTGGCTTAGACAAAAATCTTATTGGATACAACACGAGAAACACAAACCATAGAAGAAAAAGTTGATAACTTTTACCTCATCAAAATTTAAAAACTTCTACACTGTTAAGAAAGTGAAGAGGCAAGCCATAAGTGGGAGAAAAGTTCTGCAAAATGTAATGGGCTGTGCCCGGAATACATATCAGTTTTATTACCTGGAAAATGGCCGTATGAATAGTACTCACCTTACAAAAAAAAGCACATGAGAATTGAATAAGTAATATACATAATATACTTAGAATAGTGCCTCTCACAGAGCAAGCCCTCAATGAAAGCTAGCTGTATAAGAAATAGCACTCATTCTTCCTGTTACAGCTATTTGTTTACTTGTTTGTGTTCTGCACTTAAGTTTCTGTAGGGTAGAGATCGAGTGCCTTGTTTGTCATTGGGTCTTTGAGGTTAGGATAGAGCCCGATCCGTAGTAAAATTCAGTCAGAATTTACAGCTTGACTGAAGGAGTGTGTGAAAAAATGAAGAAGGTATTCTTGAAGCCAATCTGATTGAAAAAGTGTACTTCTCTAGCTAGTTCCATTTTATCAAGCCGAGTGCTCTTGTTTCTGGATCCTTGGCCAATTTCTCTTAATCAAACACCACGTGATCAGCACTGTCATAGGTTCTGCCTGGTATTTGCTTGCTCAGTGCTTTTCAAGCCCCTGTGTCTTTTTCTGACAACTTTACTAATGAGGTAATTACATCAGCGCTTCGCGCTGAGCACAGTGAATCCTGTCTTCTGTCTGCTCACAGGAATTCAGGAAGCCCCTCGTCGTCGTCATCATCATCCTTAATCTGTTTTTGCAATCCAACTCACTGCCCATCTGTAACAGGGCGGATGTCACATAGCTTAGCTGTAGCAGACCTATTTTACTGTCCCCAAATAATCTCATTCCCGAGCTTGCACCTTTTCTTATGTTACAGTATTTCTCATGGTGTGAAGTAGGATAGCAGAGTAGTCAAGAGCATAGACTTTGAAGCTAGATTCCTTGGATTTAAATTTTGCCTCTGCCATTTACTAGCTGTGTGACCTTAGGCAATTACTTAACCTCTCTGTGCCTAAATCTTGGGAAAGTTATTTAACCTCTCTGTGCCTTCTTTTCCTCATCTGTCAAATTGGACTGATGCTAGTACCTAGGCATGTTCTGAAGATTAGATGTAGTATTACATGTGAAACACTTAGAACAGTGCCTAATACAGAATTAGCATGTAGTAAATGCTGATTATTATTGTCAGTATGTTGTTGTTCTCTTTTCCTGGAATGTCCTGTCCTGTCCCTTCTATTTCACTGAACCATCTATCTTGAAGGCTGGTATAAAACTGAATTTGAGAATATAAGCTTTTCCTAGTAATCCTTCTAAAATCAATAATTTTGATAATTTATTTGTAGATTCTTTTGGATTTTTTTATGTGTAATTACATACTTAGAAATCATTTTGAATTTACATATCTTTAGTTTCTTTTTTAAAATCCTTAGACTGTTATTATTTTTTCTTGCCTTACTTCACTAAGAACTCTAGTAAAATGTTGAATGCATGTGGTAGTAATGGGAATCCTGTTTTGTACCTGATCTCAAAAAGGAAGTTTCCAAGTTTTTACATTAGGTATAATGCTTGCTGAGGTTTACTATAGACATCATTTATAAGACTAAAGTTTTTTTTGTTTTTATTTCTACTTTGCTCAGAGTTTAAAAAAAATCTTTAGTCTGTGTTGAAATCTAGCAGATGACTTTATGCTTCTTTTGACCATATTATTTTTTTCGATCCTTTTTTTCTGTCAATGTGGTAAATTACAGTAATTGATTTACTTTTCCTTTGTGGAAAAAACCCAACTTGGCTGTGATTTACTATTCTTTTTATATATTTCTGTATTCAGTTTCCAAATATTTTGTTTAGGAATTTTGCATTTATATGATGAATATAATTAGTCTATAATTTTACTTTCTTAATGTATTTATCAGGTTTTGGTATCAAGGTTATGCTAGCTCATAAAACAATGCAGGGTATGTTCCTCTTTTTCTATGCCCTAGAAGAGTTTTGAGGTTGACATTATTTTTTCCACAGATGTTTGGTAGAATTTGCTGGTGAAGTAATCTAGGCCTTGGGTTCTCTTTGAGGTAAAGTTTTAAATTATAATTTTTTTCTTATTATCATTATCTTAAATTATTTTTTGAAATTCCAACCCCTTTGCCCATATGACACAAGACTGTGGATCATTCTTTATTCTTGTATCAATTTTGGTAAGTTGTATATTTTCTAGAAAGTCGTAATTTTAATGGTTATTGTCACAGAGGGCCATGGGTTATCAATTCAGAGAACCAATTTTTGGCTTGGATAATCTTCTCTAGTGTATGTTTGTTTTCTGCTTTATTGTTTTCATCTCTTTATTATCATCTTTCTATTCTATGTGGTTTGAATTTGCTGGGATTTCATTTCTAACTTAATGTGGATGCTTAGCATATTCATTTCAATCTTTCTTCTTTTCTAACATGTGCACTAAAGAAATGACGACTTTTGAAGAGGGTGAGAACCCTATGGGCTAGAGTAGTTAGAGGAAAAACTCGGAGAAAATGGGAGTTGAGTTTTTAGAAAGAGGAAAGGAAGTGCACAGCAGACTGACAGAACATTATAAAGAAAAACATAGTGTGAAGAATATATTTAAAATGTTTTTATTACAGAAAATTTCAAACATACACCCAAGTAGAAAGAGTGACATAGTGAACCCCAAGAACGCATCACCCACTTCCAACTAATATCAACTCATGGCCCATCTTCCCCTCCTCCAGTATTATTTTGAAGCAAATCATGGGCATCATATGATTTCATCTGCAACTATTTCAGCATACATGTCTAAAAGATTACAACTCTTTCGTCAGTTCAAAATAAAACCAGCCTGGTGGAGCCTTGTAATGAGGTGCTTTGGCCTGAGGTCCTTTGGCCTGAGGACCCATGAAAATGCAAAAATGGGCAACATGATCTTTTCCCTCCTAAACCCACATTCAAATCTTGGAACTTACAACTCCAAGAGAACAGAATGTCACACTGTCAATACCAGAGAAAAAAGACCCAAAGATGTGGATGTCATAGAGGTCATTGAAAAGCGTGTTCCCATCAGTGTCCAGGAATTTTATCATAGATCATTTGGATAGGAGGCAGTATTCCAGAAATCAACACGGCCTGGCGTAGCCAACGGACCACTTAGAAGGGCCCTTGTGTAAGGGGCATGACGCCTTGTATAAACGACAGGCACACACTCCTGCGTTAGCCTGGCCCGCGTCCTGTGCACTGACTGTATCCTTCTCTCCCTCTGGCATGTGGTAGTTCTCCTACGGATCCCACAATTCGGGTGTGTTTTGTGATCCTGGGAGAGGCCTGCTCTTTTTCTGCCCAAAGGGTACGGCATGGTTTAAAACAATGGTTTTTGGAATCACTGATAACTAGGTATGATTTCTATCTCCTACCGAAGAGACTCAGATACTCTTTTAGCCTCTTTCCTCATTGATGAAACAGACTGGTCATGGCTACTTAGCAAGGTAGTTGTGAGAGTTAATATGCCATGCGAACGACGTGGCATTTGCTATCAGCCATTCCTTTCAGTTTTAGGTTGAACCTGTCTACCGAGGAGTTACCTGAATCTTCACTATCTCTGGACTTGGTCAACGGAAAGTCTATAAATTAAACTGTTTGGGCATTGATTATCATTAGATCAGACTCCTTGAGTTGTCTGCTCTGAAAATGTTTTCCACGTTTCTTAATCTCTGAATCTGCAAGTTCTGTCTGTTTCACCCCTGTGCTGCCCTGCGTGTCAGGGGTTCTTTTCCTCAGCGATAGCTCAGAATGTTAGAAATTCATATTTAACTGAAATGTGCTGCCTTTGAACTGTCTACTGCCAGCGTTAGCATTCTCAGGACTCCACATTTATATTTCATCATATACCCTCTAACCCATTTTGAGCTCTTAATTGAACCATAATAATTTGGAGATGGTATATTATTTTCTAATAGCACCGTAGGGAATCAGATGAGAAAACAGAGCTTGGAAACTCCGAAGGAAACACTCCTTTGCTCCACAAATTAGCCTGCAGTTAGCTTTCCCAGTGACTAGAATGAGGCTTCATTGGGGCAGCCTCGTGTCTAGTTGGTCTCTGTGGCTTTGTTTTCCCATCTGCAAAGTAGTAGATAATAGTGTCAGTGGTCACTATCCTCTGAATGGATATTCATGGGATTAAATATTCATGGGATTTATTAATAATAATAGCATCCTAATACCCACCCCACAGCATTAGGGAAATGGGAGAGTACCATCATTCGTCACAAGGTTTTATAGAGCCAGGCAGCCTGGGTTTGAAGCCCAGCTTCACAACTTACTACCCATGTGACTTTGGGCAAGTTACTTAACCTCCTAAAGCTTTACTTTCTTCATCTGTAAAATAATAGCATCTACTTTATAGGGCGGTCAGTGGATTACATAAAATAATTTATGGTATTTAAATGCTCTATAAAAGTCTTTATTATTGTTCTTAAAAGTACTAATGGTGGGTGGCCGGTTAGCTCAGTTGATTAGAGCGCGGTGCTGATAACACCAAGGTTACTGGTTGGATCCCTGCATGGGCCACTGTGAGCTGTACCCTCCTTAAAAAAAAAAAAGAAAAAGAAAAAGACTGCTGGTGATTAAAGTATTAAAATAAGTAGGCGAGAAAGTCTGAGCACAGTACACGCTTAAGAAATGTGAGAAGTTGGTAATTATTTTTCTCTCTTTCAGTGTGTCCTTTATCAACTGAACAGCAAAGGTGAAAAGCAAATGGCAAAGTGGTTCAGGGCCCCTACTCTGGAATCAAACTCTTAGGGTTCAAATCCTAAATTTAATGTTTACCCAAGTGACTTAATTTCTCTGTGCCTCAGTTTCCTCATCAATAAAGTTAGGATAATAATGGAGACTATCTCAGAATTACTATAAGGATTATATGGATTGATATTAGTAAAGTATTTAATAACAGCTTCAACATGTAGGGCTATATACATGTGATTAAATAAAAGATATTTTGTTAATCTCAAATTCCAGGTGCATAAATCCTCATTATGTAAATATATGGGGTGGGTGATTGACATATTGAGGCTGGATGAATTGTAGATTAGTCGTATTGCAACAAATAGAGTTTGAAAACTCAGGGAAGATAAACAGGAAAACCAAGTTATATAGTTCTAATAAGTTTCCAACACTTAATAAACATGTTACTTATTTAAGTACTTGACATGAATTATCTTGTGTAATTTGTACCACAGTCCTTTGAGGTAGGAGCTATTTTATCCCATGTTACAGAGGAGAGAGATGAGGCCCAGAGAAACTATGTCACTTGCCTAGTTTGCTCAGTGAAACGTGGTCTTCATTCAGACACAGACGGACCGTGTCTGTGTCTGGACTGACGATTACATTAAGAGTTGAAATGTCTGAACAGAGAGTGGCAACGGGTCCTAAAGGAGTGTTAGTTTGTTTTTCTTGGGGAAACCATGGAGCAGCCCCACTTTGCGACGGTTCCTGGAACACTCACCTGGGCCAGAGCCCTAGGACCATGTCTTGCTTTCAAAACAGGGAGAGTTTGATACCGAAACTGCACTTGAGGATCGAAACTCTCTCTCATACACGGAAGCCACAGGTTACTTCAGTTTTATCTTAAACATCCGTAGGCAGTGTTTACTGTTCTGGTCGACCACCCATCATGCATTTGCTCTGCCTTGGGGTCAGAGCCCCCCGGATTTCCTTTGATGAAACGTTTCTCCAGGACTCAGTCCACTGGGCCTGTGGCTTGGGTAGGCACCTTTCTTTCTTCAGAGGGGGACCCCATAATCTAGGCCTGACTCATCAGGAGAGGGCGGTGACCCTGACTGACTGCCTGAATCCAGGGACTCATACAGGAGGTATTAGAAGAGGTGCTCTCGCCTCTGCGGAATGCAGCCCGGGAGGATGAAAGCCGAGAGAGCTGTCGAATGGAGAATGAGAACGAAGCCAACGCAGTGAGGGCAGAGCCGAGAGAAGGAAAGACACTGCATCCTGATGACGTCATTCGGGCTCCCGGAGCAAGTCAGACCTGAACACCATCCTGAGACTTTTCAACAACACACCAAAACCCTTTCCTGATGCCAGTTTGAGTTGAGTTTCTGTCACTTGCACTGGGAAGAGTCTTACCTGGCATTGCCTCTAACAGACTATGGAGTTTTGTGCTATCCATGGTAGCTTTTGCCACTGTTTTTAAAATTTTATTTATTTATCTTTTAAAAAAATACTTCTTTTTTTATTTTTATAAATATAGTAAACCTTTATGAGTTTTGAGACCTGCTAGAGACCTTCGCGAATTCCTAATTATTAATACCATTGTAGTATACAGTTCTGAAATGCAGCATAGTATGTATATGAGAGTGTACACGTCTGTAGCAACAGGCCATGGACGGAAGAAATTGCCTTGAATTTGGATGCTGGGATCATGCACCAGCCGCTTGGGGCCTAGGATGCTGAAAATTAATGTTTTAGCAAAATTATCTATGACTACATGATGTGTACTTTAGGATCATTAAGGAGGAAACTAAGCCTTGAATGCTAAATCCCCAATGCCAGAGATTAACTGTCTTGCCTTACTGTGTTAATTGGTCCAGCTGCAATTTATTTCCTTTCCCTTCCATTTCATCGAGTCAGATTTTCCCTTCAAAAGCCTTCATATCTAGTATCTGTGTTCCTGAGTGAATTTTGGGTCCAAATATATTTGGTAGTCCCTGAAACAAAATGAGAATATTGGAAACGTTTCAACCCCTTGTTTATTTTAAAACAAACGTTTAATCTTTCCTTAAAGCCCGCTGTTTATTGACCTTTACATTTTAGATTTTCTGTACTTACTGATACAGGAAAAGCAGCGACATTTAAATGAGTTTCACTTTAAGAGAATCTGGTATTTGAGAAGCAAGATTTAAGGAATGACTATTTGAGGGAGTGATTATTTGTATTTAAAAATGATTTTTCACTTTAAATAAAGCTTCCTCTATGTTTCCTATTAATATTCACCCTAGCAAGTAAGCTATTTGACTAATACATAAAATTTTACTTAGAATTTCAGCGCAGGAAGAATGCTTGAAGATAATTTCACATTTGAAGAAGCCAAGGAAAGAGATAAGTTAAATAGTTTTCTCAGTCAATGGTTGGTTGGTTAGTGGTAGTTGGGAATTTGTTGCCAGTAGACCCGCCTTCTTAAAAGAAGTTCTTCAGAACCACCCTTCAAGAAAAGTTCTCCGGAGAAAACGAAAATTGTATAGATCAGAAACTCAGTTCTATGTAAAGAAAGGCAGAGCACTGGAGGAAGATTAGGTAAAGGTAATCTTTTATTTTTCTTATTCTTTATCTAATAGATAATAGTTTGCTTAAAATAATAATACAAACAATATATTTGGTGATTATAGTTCATGCATAAGTGAAATGAATGACAGTAATATTGCAAGGAATGGGAGGGAGGGATTGGGAATAGGTACTTACATTACCCATGCAGTGGTACAGTGTTATTTGAAAGTGAACTTGGATTAGTTGTAAATGTATAGGGTAAACTGTAGGGTAACCACTAAAAAAGTTTATAAAAGGTTAACCACTGAAAAAGTTTAAAAAATTGATACACTAAGAGGATGGAGAAAATAGGATCATATAAAACGCTCAATTAAAACCACAAAAGGCAGAAAAAGAGTGGAAGACTAAAAAGGAAATAAAGAACAATGTCGATGAGTAGAAAACAGTAACAAATGTGGTAAGTATTAATCTGATTATCTCAATAGTCACTTTAAACATCAGTGGTCTAAATGCACCAATTAAGAACAGATTGTATATAAAAAGACAAGCCCCAACTATATATTGTCTACAAGAAACCCATGTTAAGTATAAAGTGGCCAGATGAAAAGTAAAGGGATGGAGAAAGGTATACCAGACTAACAGCAGTCAAAAGAAAGCTGGAATCGTAACATTAATTTCAGACAAGGCAGACTTCAGAGCAAGGAAAGTTAGTAGGGATAAGGAGAGGCATTGCGTACTGACAAAGGGGTCAGTTCTCTCAGAAGACGTAACAATTTTTAGTGAGCATGCATCAAAATACGTGAGGCAAAAATCGATAGAGTTGCAAAGAGAAGCAGATGAATCCACTATTATCATTGGAGGCTTCAACACCTCTCTATTGGTAATTGGCAGAAAATCAGCGGATTCTCAACAGCTCCATCAATAAAGTGGATATAATTGACATTTCTAGGATACTTCACTGAGCCATAGCAGATTACACTTTTTTTTTCCTCAAGCTCACGGGACATTCACTAAGAGAACACATTCTGTGCCACAAAACACAAGTTTAAAAGAATAGACATTATATAATGTCTGCTCTCAGTCCACAGTGGAGTTAACTAGAAATCAGTAATAGAGAGAGAGCTGGAAAAATCCTGAAATGCTCAGAGGTTACACACCACACTTCTCAATAGCACGTCGGTCAGAGAAGAAGTCTTAAAACATAAACTAAACAAAATTGAAAATACAACTTTTCAAAATTTGTGGTATGCAGTGGAAGCAGTGTTTAGAGGGAAATTTACAGCATTGAATGCATTTATTATAAAATAAAAATCTAAAATCAATAATCCAAACTTCCATTTTAAGGAACAAGAAAAAGAACAAATTAAATCTAAAGTAACGGAAGAAAACAAATAATAAAAATTAGAGTAGAAATCGATGAAATTGAAAACATGAAATTAATAAAATCAAAAGATGGTTCTTTGAAATGAGAAGACAGAAATAAAGAGGGGCCATCACTATTGACCCTATATCTAATTAAAAGGAGAATAAAGGAATATCACGAACACTTGTGTGTCCATAAACTCGATAATCTAGATGCAATGGGCCAATTTCTTGAAAGACCCAATCTACCAAAACTCACACAAGGAGAAGTGATCTGATTTTGCTTACATCTGTTAAAAAAGTTGAATCAACAATTAATAACATACCCAAACAGAAAGCACCAAATGTGTTCAGTGGGGAATTCTATGAAACATTTAAAGAAGAAATTGTACCAATTCTCTACAACCTCTTTCAGAAGATAGAGGCAGAGGGAACACTTCCTAACTCATTCTATAAGGCCAGTATTACCCTAATAATGAGACCAAAGACTTAATAAGAAAGGAAAACTACAGACCAGTGTTTTTCATGAACGTTGATGCAAAAACCCTCAACAACATATTAACAAATCGACTTCTGACAATGTGTAAAATGAATTATACACCGTGATCAAAGGGGATTTATTCCAGGTATGCATGACTGGTTCAATATTCTAAAAATCCATTAATGAAATCCTTCTCAGTAACAGGCTAAAGAAGAAAAATCACATGATCTTATCAGTAGATGCAGAGAAAGCATTTGACAAAACAGCACATTGAGAATGATTTTTGTGTCTATCTAGTTGTATGTTTTTGTAAATCTATGCCCTTTCTCTTTCCCTCCCTGTCTTTCTTTCCTCCCTTGACAAAGTCTGTGCAGCAAATGCTGACAGATAAGTTTTATTTTCTTCTTACTGCTTCCCTGAATTTTCTAAGTGTTCCGTAAAATTTTCTAGAAAAAAAGCACTAACCATGATTTAAAAAAAAACACACAAAAAACTTTTATTGGTTTGGCAAGGATCTACTAACAGAAACACTTGTTAAAACATCACAGCTAAAAGGAATAAGGCAACACATCTTCTAGTGCCTTGTGGATGGGAATGGAATTGCAAACTGGAAAGAGCCTTTCCTTGCGATGTTCAGGTGGCCTGGCTTGGTATTTCCATGTTCACTCATTTGTGTGCAGGCAAAATACAGACGACAGAGCAACAGAGAGCCCTGTCCCCCTCATCCTCATAGTCTCATTCTGGATAAACCCGGACGATTGCTGTCGTCGATGGAGAGAGATCCGTTTCTTTTTTGAGATGGATCTTTATCATCAGCGTAAGCAAGTGAATTCATACAGGTCAGTTACACACACACACACAACACACACTCACACACACACACACTTCATGCTGAAGGGTCAGCGTACAGGTGTTCATAATATGGACTCCGATCAACCTAGTTTTTTTTTTTTTTCTTCCAGATTCATAAACAGCGCTATATGGTTTTGTTGCAGCCTAAATCAGCTTCATTTTCCTTGAACCGTCAGCTCCCTGTCTGGTCTGGAACGAGTATTTTGCAAGTTGTGTTCTAAATTGATGACTTTGCTTCTGATAGTCTCGTCGTGGTCGTCCTGTTCGATACACAGTCGCTGCTTGTCACCTCGGGTTTTTCCTCTTGAGGTGGATTGATGACCATGGTGGCCACGCTTTCCACGTGTCTCCACCTCTCTTTTACTATCTCCTCGTCCTGTGCTCTGTAACAGATTCGCAATTCAGAGAGAGGCATTTGGAGTCAGCCATGACTAGATTTTAAGCCCTGCTCACTGTCTACCAGCTGGATGAGTTTGGGCAAGTCACTGAGTGGCTCCCCTCATCTGATAAATGTGGATAGTACCGGTTTGTAGAATTGTGACAGTTGGGAGCATTTGAAATTTTGCTTCCTGGCATCTAATCAGTTTGGCTCAAATAAACTCTTATAAAAATTCTCTACAAAGGAAAAAGAATTGTGACAATTAAATGAAAAGTCGTCTGCACAATGCCTGACACAAAGTGGCCCCCAGCAGATGGGGGCGGGGCGTTCATAGCTGTTCTTCTGACCTGCCTTCCCTTCCACTTATCTGAGTTCCTCTGGTTGTCCTTTCAGGACTCTTTGTGCTGGTCCAGAATCTTGTCATTAGTCCGCACCTTCCGCTTCCTTTCTGGCTCTGTGCTCTCCCTGAATCTGGATGTTTTGGGTCCCATTACCATGCTCCTGGATTCCGTTCCTGTGACTGGCTCTGGGTGGCAGGCTCTCGCGCCTGCTCAGGGGCCTGTGCCAGCCCCACCAGGTCCCCCAAGCGCCAGCCTGTAACCTTAAAATCACTTACAGTCATGGAGCATACCGAGAGAGGGATGAGTTTTGTCTCACAAACGTCACAAAAGGATGGAAACTTGTAAGCCACGAGCAGAGAATCCTGGAGAAACCATGGCTTATTTTTTTTCTCCTGAAAAGAATCTTCACTGTAAAAAAGAGTGAGGCAAAAATATACATTCCGGAGCCCTTGGAAGCAGAATTATCTCCAAGTAGAATACTTTTAATTTTGAGTGTCAGGGACTCTTACAGATTTTGTGCCTTTGGATGAATTTGTTCATTTGGAACCCAGGGAAGCCTAGCTACATGGGGAGTTGATCAGATGTATAACAGTTTGAATGTGTCTTTATTATGTTAATATGACTACTGTTTTTAGTCAATTAAATAATACGAGCTCACTATATAAAATCTAGAAAACACAAAAACCTTTGAAGAGAAAATAATCCAGAAATAAGCCTAACATTTTGGTGTATCTCCTTGTCATTTATTTTCTTTGTAATTTGGATCATATTTCACCCTCAGTTTTACATCTTACTCGTTGCATTTACCAGTGTCTCTTGAGTGTTTTTCTACCTTCTTAACTACTCCTCCAAAACATTATTTTTTAACTGATCACCCATGGATGGAATGACTGTCTTATGATTTATTTATCTAACCCTTGTTGTTGCACATTTGTGAGTCGAATTACAAATAATACTTCAATGTAAGTTTTGGAATCATCCTTTTTGAGTCCTTACCCAGCAGTGTCCTTACAAATAGATCCATTTTGACACTTTACCTTTCGTAGGTCCCCTGGCTGCTGTCCATGGTGCACCCCTGGGGTCAGCTGCAGTGGAGCCCAATAACCAAAGATGCTTTGGGAGGAGGCTTCTCTCTGGCAGCACAGTTTTTATGACCTTCTAGGAGAGGTCTGTTCTGGTGAGTTGAGCTGCTTGGCGCACGTGAATTGGTAAACCCGGCCAAAAGCATCTTGCCGCTTGGTAGGCATGAGTTGCTCTCTGTGCTGTTTCAGCTACTGCCGGCTGTGGTTGTGTGAGCCCCCTGAAAGGCAGAGCCCATGGCGGTGCCTTAAAGGCGTGCACAGACTTTTGTTGGCAAGTAATTCCTTTTCCTGAGTGGGATGCTTGCTAGCAAGGCGAGCATCTGTGGGAAGTAGTGGGGTGATGGAAATTTGCACACCCAAGGTTCCCCTTGGCAACACTGCAAGTTCCCCATTGCCCAGCTGCAGTCGGGCTGGCTGTGTACGTTCTGGCCGTGCTGTGGTTGGTGTGTTTGGAGTGTGCAAATGTGTGTATGTGTGAGAGGTAGGTAAATATGGTCTTCAGACACCGAAATTCTCTGGTACCCTCCAAGGATTATATAGATTTTCCTCTTTTATGAGGTGATTCCTTTTTGTGTTAGTCTGCTCAGGCTGCTATGGTTTAAACCACCATAGACTGGGTGGTTTAAACAACAGGAATTTCTTTTCTCACAGTTCCAGAGTCTGAAAGTCCCAGATCAAGATGTTGGTCAATTAGGTTTCCCAGAGAAGACTTTTTCTGGCTTGTGGATGTCTGTCTTTATGTCCTCAAATGACCTTTCCTTTGCATTTGAGGGATGAGAGAAAGAGGAAAGGAGATAGATAGATGATAGACGGACCTTGATCTCTTCCTGTTCTTATAAGGCTACCAGGTCTATTGGATTAGGGCTCCATCCTTATGACCTCATTTAAACTTAGTTACCTCCTAAAGACCCTGTCTCTAAATATAGTTCCATTGAGGGTTAGGGGTTCAACATCTGAATTTTTGAATGGAACAAACATTCACTTTTCATAACACCCTCCATCCAGCATTTGTCATCTTTTAAAATACTAGATTATTTGTTTACCTATTAAGTTGGTTATTCCTTGTCTCCCACTAAGATAAGCTCCGTGAGGTCAGGGATCTTTCTTTGTATTTCGCTGGTGTCTCTTCAAGAAGCTAGAAAAGGGCTTGCACATAGCAGTTGTAGAACCAAAGAGTAAGGTCAGCAATCACAACTATCAAGGTGAGAGAGAGAGAGAAGAGAGAGAGAGAGAGAGAGAGAGAGAGAGAGAGAGAGAGAGAGAGAGAGAGAGAGAGAGATCTCCGATGTCTAATTGCATCCTGGGCACTTTCTCCTTATGGTCTAATCTAAACCTGATTACCTCCCCAAAGCCCCATCTCCAAATATCATGACATTCGGAGTTAGGGCTTCAACATAGGCATTCTGGGAGGACACAGACTGCAGTCCATAGCAGGTGACGTAGCAGGTAACAAAGGACTCACAGGATCCAGATTCGGTGACTGTTGGGTCAGGGAGTGGAATAGGACATTGTCCAGACCATGACTCCTCAGTCCAGGGGGTCAATGCTAGCAAACATGAGGACATCGCATTGGCCAAGGGGCCTCACCGTGCACCCTTATTTGTCCAAGCCTGCCTGGGAAGATGCTGTCCACTCATTATGTTTCCAGACCTTGAGGAACTGTAGTCCCCAGGAGGTCTAATTTCTTACTATTACATTGTGTGCTCCTTTGATTTTTGATGAATGATTAGATTAGCTTCCTTATTCTTTTTATTTATAAAAAAAAATCCTGGGGCTTTTGAGGAGGAAGTGCAGGGTCTGAGAAGTGGATATCACACTGTTTAAAATATTGTGACTTTAAAAAATATTTTAATGCTTATGAGAGAAACGATTGCATAAAATTATTTTAGCTATTCTCACTGGTAGAATTTTTTCAGTTGAGCTTTAGAATTATTGCCCAAGTTCCAATGAAACCTATTGTGATTTTGATTGAAACTGTTAAATCTATAAATGATTCTGTAAAGCATTGATATTTTTACAGTACTGAAGTGTTCCATTATGGAACATGGTAAGCTTCTGTTACCATTTCTGGTCATTTATGTCTCTTGATAAATTTTGTACTTTTTCTTCATATAAAGCTTTCACTTTTTTTGTAACTGTTATTCTTACTATATTATAGTTTTTTTGTTATTGTACATGAGATACTTTTCTAGTATATTTTCTAACAATTAATTACTATTATATTGGAATGTGTTGATTCCTGTGGGTGTTTTTTAATATTAGGCCATCTTATTGAACTCTCTTATTAATATTAGTAGTTTTTAGTTTATTCTTTTGAGTTTTCAAAGTCATAATATTCACATATAATAATAGTTTTGCATTCTCCTTTCCAATTATTGTAACTCTTTTTGTTGTCCGCTCTATTCTTGACCCCCCAGATATTAAGGGGGTGACAGAGAGCATATTTGTCTTGATCCTGATTTTATGGGAGTAGCTCTAGTTCCGCTATGTGCCAGTCCATCCTGGCCTGATTCGTTCCTTGATTTTCCTTGCTCTGCTCTACCACAGGGGGTTTGCAGGCTGCATATCTCAGGGCTTCCACCTCAGCAGGTGTCCATCTGGGTTCAGCCAGTGAGGGTCCTGCCATGAGACTGCTGAGCGGAGGAAAGGTAGAAGCCAGGGCGTTTTCCCTTGTTTTCTGCCACAGGCAGTGACTCCAGCAGCAGCTACTTGCATTGCCAGACAAGTGTCTCCACACTTCCAGCTTCTGCTGGATGAACCTGGTCCCCAGGCTCAGGAAATACCCATTCCTCTTTTTTTTCTTCCAGCTTGGCTGTCCTCAGTCCTCAGCGAGAGCCCCTGCCTTAGATTCCATGTTTTAGAGGGTCTCTCTCTCTCTCTCTCTCACACACACACACACACACACACACACGTGTGCGTGCAAGCTGTGTTGAAGAGCCCATAGTTGCCTCTGTGCTGGCATCCTGCTTCAGGACTGGCACAGCCGAGCTTGTCACCCTCCAACAGCTGCTCTTCTGGTTAACACACTACAGCTTCTCTACACCTCTTGCCCTGTGTCCTCGAAACAAAAGGCAACTGCGTGTCAATGCCTTTAAATTAAGTGGGTCGCGTCACTGCTGGTGTTGGGGATGGATGTTGCTTTGGAGGGCTGAGAGGATCTGAGGGTGGACGCTCTTTGATAAAATGATGAAATGATTAACTTGTCCAGTCCGTCCTCCCAGTTAACCTGCACGCACGAGATTTTTGAATAAGGAAATACCATTTCCCGGCAGCGACGAACATCCATTTTCTTGCTCGCTTTTGTGTTCCAATTCATGGTTCTGGAATTATACATGACTCAGGGTGGCATATTGAACAGTTGGCCCTGTAACTGAGGAATGTTTTGCAGTGTTATGCTCTTGCAATTCATATTGCCCTTGAACTATAAGTGTATTTCTAGACTTAACCTGAATTCTGGACTAAAATCCAGAAATATTCTTTATAACATGTATGGAACCTGCTTTGAATTTGTTACTAGACATATGGCCCCCGCTGAACCAAGAATCATGACTTTGGAAAAAGCAAAAGATTATTTATGTCATATCTTGAATCTATTAGTAGATGTAATACATTTAAATTTGACCTTTTCGCCACTTAAGAGACACGATGGACTAAATGCTGTTAAAAGCATTAAATTTAATTTAGAAAGGTTGTAGGATACACTATAATAGCTAAATGAAACAATAGAAGATCATGAAAGACAGAGAAAAATGTGGTCTTTGGTGGAAAATGAAATTAATTTTGGATTTGTGCTATGTACTACATTTTGATACAAACCATTGCTTGTCATTAATAATATAAACAAAAGCAGATCTAAGTTTGGTAATTTCTCACTTAAAGGGATTAAAAATATTTTTAAATTTCAAAGAAAATGTTTTTCTAAATAGAAATTAACTTCATATGAAACCAAAAGTGACATTCCAATAAAATATAAGGAAATTAGAACAAGGAAATGTGAATGTTTTATGACTTTAAAGAAGATTTACGTACAGATAATCCCAAAGTAATGTCTGTGTAACTATTTTCCGTTTATTATATATCTATATATGGTCTTGACTGTAGAGAGATTTGAGCAAATTAAGCAATGTAGTGTAATTTTTGTTTTTCTGTATTGTAGCATTGGAATATTGATTGACCGTTTTTTTTTTTTTTAATATGGTATATACTATATACAAAGAGATCTTGGACTCACATTCTGAATAACTCTGGATGTTCCTTTTATCTTCCAGAAAAAAAATCCCAGATGACTTATTGATTAGAAATACCAATATCCTGACAATTGATAGGATTAGATCATGCTATGTGAAAAAGAAGGAAACCTGCTAAACTTATTTTTTTTCCACTCCAATTCATCAATTTTTTATTTTATTAATTTTTATTTATTTTTAATAATTAAAGAAATTTCAATTACAGTTGACATACAATATTATATTAGTTTCAGATGTATGACACAGTGATTAGACATTGATATAATTTATTAGTGATCACCTAATAAGTGTAGTACCCATGTGACACCATATATAGTTATTACAATATTATTGACTATATTCCTTAAGCTGTACTTTATATCCTCTTGACTGTTTTTATAACTGGCAGTTTGTACACCTTAATCACTTCCCTTTTTCACCCTGAACCCCCCTTCCATCTGGCAACCATCAGATGTTCTCTGTATCTATGAGTTTGTTTTATTTCTTTATTTTGTTTTTGTAGCTCCACATATGAATGAAATCATATGGTATTTGTCTTTCTCTTTCTGACTTATTTCACTTATCATAATTCCCTTTAGGTTCATCCATGTTATTGCAAAAGGCAAGATTTAATTTTATATAGCTGCGTAATATTCCATTGTTTATATGAAGTATGATCAGAAAATACAGTGAATGTTTAAATTTAAAAAAGTTATTACAGTAAAAGGCACATTGCCATTAATCCCCCTCAAGATACTTCCCCTCGCTTCGAACACACTTATCCCATTGTTCTTGCCACTTTCTGAAGCAGTTCTGGAAGTCCTTTTTCGTGAGTGTCCTTAGTTGTGCTGTCCTGGCTACCTTGATGTCATGAATTAATTCAAAATGTTTTCCTTTCATGGTCATTTTGACTTTGGGGAAGAGCCAGAAGTCTCATAATGCCAGGTCTGGTGAATAAGTGGGATGAGGACACACCGTAATGTGTTTTTTTTTTTTAAAAGATTTTATTGGAGAAGGGGAACAGGACTTTATTGGGGAACAGTGTGTACTTCCAGACCTTTTTTTCCAAGTCAAGTTGTTGTCCTTTCAGTCTTAGTTGTGGAGGGCGCAGCTCAGCTCCAGGTCCAGTTGCAGTTGCTAGTTGCAGGGGGTGCTGCCCACCATCCCTTGCGGGACTCGAGGAATCGAACTGGCAACCTTGTGGTTGAGAGCCTTCTGGCCCATGTGGGAATCAAACCGAACCATGTGTTCGAAGTGAGGGGGGGTATTGTAAAGGGGATTAATGGCAATGTGTCTTTTACTGTAATGAATTTTTTTCATTTTATTTTATTTTAATTTATTAGTTTCAGGTGTACAAGACAAGGTAATACTTAGACGTTCATCATTTACATCCCTCACACTGTGTAATGAATTTTTTTAAATGTAAACATTCACTATATTTTGTGATCACACCTCGTGTCTTTTCAAATTAGTGTTTTTGTTTTCTTTGGATAAATACACAAAAGTGGAATTGCTAGATCATATGGCAGCTCTATTTTTAATTTTTTGAGGAACCTCCATACTGTTTTTCATAGGGGCTGCACTAATTTACAACCTCACCACTAATTTATGAGGGTTCCCTTTTTCCTCATCCTTGCCAAAACTTGTTATTTGTTGATTTATTGATGACAGCCCTTCTGACAGGGGTGAGGTGCTATCTCATTGTGGTTTTGAGTTGCTTTTCCCTGATGATTAGTGATGTTGAGCATCTCTTTGTATGTCTGTTGGCCATTTGTATGTCTTCTTGGGAGAAATGTCTACTCAGATCCTCTGTCCATTTTTTAATTGGATTGTTTGTTTTTGCAAAGCGTTGTGTGAGTTCTTTATATGTTGTTGGGTATTAATCCCTTACTGGATATATCATTTGTGAATATCTTCTCCCATTCAGTAGGTCATCTTTTCATTTTGTTGATGGTTTCCTTCACTGTGTAAAACCTTTTTAGTTTGCTGTAGTCCCATTATTTTTTCTTTCATTTCCCTTGAGGATATATATCCAAAGAGATATTGCTAAAAGCGATGTCACGGAGTTTACTGCCTATTAGTTTTAGGTCTAACATTTAAGTCTTGAATCAATTTTAAGTGTAGTTTTGTATATGAGTACGTTGTAAGAAAGTGGTCTAATTTCATTTTTTTTGCATGTATCTGTCTAGTTTTGCCAACACCACTTATTGAACAGACTGTCTTGACCCCATTGTATATCCTTGACTCCTTTGTTGTAGATTAATTGGCAATATGTGTGAGGATTTATTTCTGGGCTCGTTATTCTATTCCATTGATCTATATATCCGTTTTTATGCCAGTACCATACTGTTTTGGTTATTGTAACTTCGTAGTATAGTTGGATATCAGGGATTGTGATGCCTCCCACTTGTTCTTCCTCAAATTTCTCTGGCTATTTGAGGTCTCTAATGGTTTCATATAAATTTTAGGATTAGTTGTTCTAATTCTGAGAAGAGTGCCATTGGTATTTTAATAAGGATTGCATTGAATCTGCAATTATTTGAGGTAGTAAGGACATTTTAACAATATTAATCCTTCCAATCCATAAGCAAGGTATATCCTTCCATTATTTTTATCTTGTTCAGTGTCTTATAGTTTTCAGAGTAGAGGTCTTTCATCTTTTTGGTTAAATTTATTCTTAGGTATTTTATACTTTTTGATGCAATTGTACATGGGATTGTTTTCTTAATTTCTGCTACTGATCATTTGTTATTGGTATATAGAAACACAAAAGATTTCTGTATATTGATTATCCTGCAACTTTACTGAAGTCAAACTAATATATTTTTTTTGGTGGAGTCTTTAGGGTTTTCTACATATAATATGATGTCATCTGCAAATAATGAGCGTTTTGCTTCTTCCTTTCCAGTTAGGGTGTCAAAAGGGATGACTTATAGACTTCTAGAAGAGAAAGTGAGGACCATTAGAACTTTACGTGGCTCATATAAAAACACGACTGACTACGTTTTCTTCTTTATCAGTTGACATGACTGTTAGACCAAGCAGCACTGTTAAATGTAAGAAGTACTAACAGACTGGAGGTGTCAGAAACCCAGGAGGAGCAAGCACTAGGAGGAAGTGAACAGGGGATACTTAGCCTGGAGGGGAGAAGGCTTAGGGCAAACATGATGGCTGATGTCAAGTATGAAAAGGACCATTGTGTGGAAGAGGAATCAGGTATCCTTGGCCTTCTCTAATGACAGGATTATAGAGACCGAGGATAAGACTCATCTAAGGCGGAACTGTTTCACCACTTACACCATCCAATAGTGGAACAGGATGCTTGTCCAGAGAGTGATTTCCCTATCCCTGCAAGTGTGCAAGCAGAAGCTGGTCAGTCACTTTTTGAGGACTGTTTTAGGAGAGATCCATGAATTATTGTATGATTGATTCTAAAGTTCCTTCTGATTTTTGAGATTCTGTGATTCTAGGATCATGTAGGTGTGAATGGGAAGGAATAGGTGGGAAATGCAGAGATTGGGTAACTATGATGGGTGGAAGGAATTGGAAGAAGACAGAGAGAGGAAACATAGATCACTCAATTATGGAAAGAAAATCATGAAGTCATACAGTCTAGAGGAAGAATCCATTATCTTTTTAGTCCCAAAGACCAGGATCATCCCCAAATGGTGTAGGGCTGTCCAAGAAAATTGCACTTCAAAGTAGGGTTTGAATCAATGTCTTTCACAGGCTTTTTGGGAGGTCATCAAGGACAGACTTCAAAACAGAATTTAATGGTGGTCAGAAAAGTGGAGGCCAGTGTGCCATTGGGTCCTTCCCCCCGCAGGGCTGGCAGGACTGCTGAAGGGGACCATGGGAGCAGGGCAAGGCGCATCCTTGGAAGCAGGCCTGAGGCACAGGCCCAGAGAACAAGTTTTAACAGCAAGAAGAAAGGGGTGGAATAATGGAAGAAGGAGGAAAGATAAGGGCAGACAGAACAGGTACATTTATTGTAAATGGGCAATTGCTTCCAGGGGTCTCAGGAGCACCTCTTTCAGTTGGTTCTCAGGGGAGAAGAGAGTTGGGAATCAGGAGATTGAGGCTCTCATGCTGGCTGTGCCTGAATTTCCTGGGTGACCTTGTAGATGTCACATCACCCTTTTGCCTCCTCCCTATTGTCAAAACTGGCATCCTGTGAGCGTAAAAGTGCTCTGGGCTTCACGGAATAAAATAGCACTAGAAATTTAAGATTGTTTGCATGTGTTGGAAGTGTTTGTGCTTGTTTACATATTTTCAGGGTTTGGGGAGGGAGAACTGGTAAGAGGAGGGTAGAAAGAAGGGTCAGAAGACATTGGGGTCAAAGTCTCTTGGCTCCACCTCATCATCTTGAAGAACCGAGGGGACCGGAATCTGGCAGAGTGCACATGCAGCCAGCCCCTCGACCAGCCGGGCATCAAAGAATAGAGCAGTCTACTCCCGCTCTGTTGTCCCTTCAGCAAATCCCATTGCAGCATCCAGAGACGAAAAGCGAGGCACGCCCCTCCCCCACTAGATGGCACTGAAACGCCTGGTAAGCGATTTTCAAAATGCAGGAAGAAAGAAAAAAGACAAAAAGAATATGGTGGAGGTGCGCTCATTTTGGCCTGCAGGCCCCGTTGTGTGAAGCAGGTTGGGGGACAGTCTTTTTTTTTTTTTTACCCCCCCTCCGTCCCCCGGGACAGCGCTTTACGCGGCAGTGAGGGACCTGGACTTTGGAGTGAGGGTGAAAATGACGGGTGAGCATTGGAGTGAAAAACCTAGGGTTTCAACCTGGGAGGGAAGCTCCCGGCCTTTGCGGCGCTGTCTCACGTGAGCCGGGCGGTGGGGTGAAGCCGCTCGCCTGCAGCCCACCCGCTCCAGGTCTGGGGTCCCGCACTACCTCCCAGAGCCCCCTCAGAGCTTAAATCCAGCCACCACCAGATAAGGACAAATCCCGGGTTTCATTGAACCCCACCTCCCCTCCTGAAAGCTTGAGCTCCCCCAGCGTTTTCAAAATCTATTAAGCACCCCGCCCCCGACGCCGCCCCCCGCCCCCATTAACATTCTCTTCCTCTTGTCTCGAAAGGATTTTTTTCTTTTCCTGCTGAGGAGGGAGGTGAGGGTGAGTGTGTGGGGGGGTGTCAGGCGCTGGCACGAGGCTGGACTGGCTCAGCCCCGAGTGCCATCGCCTGTAGCGAGCAGCAAGGCAGCGCCTGTGCAGTTCCGGGGAAAACAAAGATCAAACACAATGCAAGACACCAGCGACCCAAACCGGGGACGCAGAGAACTTCCTCAGCCCCTCTGAATGCCGACTCCGCAATCAGCGGTCTTTCCTTGAAAGAACTGTGCCCGATTTGAGGGAATTTTCCACCCCTGGAAAGAGACAAACAGGAGATGGAGGCAACATCCCTACATTTGTAATAATGCATGTAAACATGCTACATACCACATATATGTATGTGTGCATTAATATGGATGTGGTTGGGCACATACCTATCTAGACACCATTGACTTGCCTGGTCAAAAGCATGAGGCTTAGACATGTCGTGCCTGGGAAATGGTGCAGTTTATCTTTAAGGAGGCTAGAAAAATAAGAGATGAACCTCACGTTGCACGGATGACATCACTAGCTTTTGGCTGCGCGCTCCGTGTTCTCGTCTGTGGGTTTTAGCCAAGGCTGCAGCGCCAGGCGCCGAGCGAGCGAGCGAGCGCGGCAGCGGCTTCCTCGGGCGCCCGCACCCGGGCCAGGCGGTTTCCCGAACCCCCCACCCGGGGCGCAGCCTGGGCTCTCGCTCCACAGCACCGGCCGCGAGGCCCCGGGGCCGCCACGGCTGGAGGAGCAGGCGAGGAGCGGAAGCAGAGCGACCCAGCCTCCCTCCCCCACCCTCGCCCCATCACGTCGGCGACCGCCGCGCGCGGGGAGCCGGGTCGTGGGACTCCAAGGCCGGGACGCGATTCTCTGCACGCTGCCGAGTGAGCCGGCATCCTGGGCCTGGGTGGGCTGCGAAGACAATGGTGCCGCCTGAAAGCGGCTGAGCCGGGTTGGGCCGAGCAGACGCGGTGCTAGAGCGCCGGGGCTCCAGTGGCGGGAGAAGGGGGCGGGCTGTTCGGAGGGGCCGGGGCCGCCGTTCTCCTCGGCGCTTGCAGCATTTTCTTTGCACCTCCCTGGTCAGCACGTCCCGGGGCTTACCCGAGAGCCAGATGAAGTGAGGCGTCGCGGTCGCGGGGGCGGTCTGCAGGTGGCCGGGTGCACGCTCCAGGAAGAAGCCAGCGCCGGGAAGACCCGCATGACGCCCCAGCGGCCGGCTGCCTGGAGGGCGGCGCGCCGTGGTCGTGAGACCTGTCCATGGTGTTGAAGGCGCCGCGCGCCCCGCTCCGCGCTCCGCGCCGTGCGCCCTGCCGGGTGCGCCCTCCTCCGCGCGGCCGCTGCCCCGCGCCCGCCAGCCGCGGCCCCGCCTCCCAGTACCCGAGCCGAGGCCCGTCCAGTAACGCCGTCCGGGAGACCGCGCCGTCCACCCGAGGGGCCGCCTGAATGGCCAGGCGAGAGGCAGACGACCCAGGAGCCCGCGGCGAAAGGTCGGTGGAGACCGTGCGCCCACGCGGAGCCCGCCTTTGAGCGCAGCACGCCGGCCAGACGGAGCAAGGGACCTGCGGGTGACTAGAGGACGGAGGCTTTGAAAAGACCCGACCCAGAGAGGAAGAAGGTTTTTTTCCAGCTTGCAGACCGGAAGGGGGAGAGTCGCCGAGAGGGGACCTGGGTGGGACTCCGGGCCGCCGGCCCTGGCATCGGGAGGTTTCCTTCGCCGGCCGGGCTCCTCGCGCGTGTTGCAGTCCGTCCTGTCGCCGAGCAGCTTCTGCTGACAGCCCGCACCCGACCCCGAGGAAGCTGCGCGAGTGGAGCCTGTCGCCGCCCCGCACGGAGGAAGCCCCGCGGCCCCGCCGCAGCCGAGGGCGCCCGCTCGTTAGTTTCCGGCCGGAGGGCAGCTGCGCCCGAAGCCGGGCTGCGTGCACACGCGGCCGGTGGGGAGCAGTCGCTTCCTGCGGGGCGAGGAGGGGGCAGCAGGGGGCCGTCCCCGTGTCGCCGCGCCGCCGGAGGATGCCCAGGAGCTTGCCGGAGCCCCCCCGGATCAGAACTTTGTAGGCTGTCCGCCCCCATCCCCTCAGTCCCCGGGCCGCGTCCCGGCAGGTGGGGGCCCCCCCTCTGTCCTCCTGCCCCCGTGGCTCCGCCGCCCGCCGCTTTGTTCCGGGCGCGAGGAGGGAAGGCGAGGCTGCGGATGATGCCCATGGTGTAGCCGCGACGCGGAGGCATGGCTGCCGGAAGGGTACTGCTCTACACCGGCCTCTCGCTAGCGCTCTGCGCCCTGGGCATGCTGGCCGTGGCCATCTGCTCGGACCACTGGTACGAGACGGACGCCAGGAAGCACAGGGACAGGTGCAAGGCCTTCAACACCCGCCGGGTGGACCCTGGCTTCATTTACAACAACAACAACAACTTGCCGCTGCGGGCGAGCCGCTCGCGCCTGGACCGCTGGGAGGGCAAGCTCCTCCGGGCCCGCAATCGCCGGCAGCTGTTCGCCATGAGCCCCGCGGACGAGTGCAGCCGGCAGTACAACTCCACCAACATGGGCCTCTGGAGGAAGTGCCACCGGCAGGGCTTCGACCCCGACATCGAGGCCCTGGTTCGGAAAGGTAAGCGCGCGGCTCCAGGCGGGGCGCTGTGGAGGCGCCGCGAGGCCCCGCGCCCTCTGCTGCCTTCGCCCGGTCACAGCCCAGCAGGCCTCCTGCTTCCAGGCGGTCAGGCCATCCAGGCCCGGCCAGCCTCCCAATAGCTGCTGACAAATGCTCACCTCTCTCTCTACCCGGCCTCTTGTCTTGGCGTTTGTCTGATGAGATTCCAGTGGAATCGCATGGTCCAGGGATTTGATCCAGGCTAATGTTTCATCCGAAAAGGAAGAGCATCTATAATGTGCTGTTAGCGGAAGAAGCCCGTTGAGAGTCATGTGTCAGGGTAGACAGACTCCTGGTTTTAGTCTTTGTTTTAGATGTTGAACTGATTGAACAAGGGAAATTGGGGGAAACGTGTCACACAGAAGGCCTGATTCATACCAGAAACCTTTGCTGAGTGCTACACTCTACCATGGTGCAGGCGTTGGTCATATAAACATCGGTAAATCACAGCTCCTGCCCTAGGGCAGCTCAAAGCCTGTAGCATTAGACCACAGTTCTTGATTTTTCCTTTTCAGAAAGTGGTTGGCAAAACTGACTTGTGTGCATTGACTATCAGCGGGATCTAACAAGCCCAAAAAAAGTGGTTCCTCAGGTAACATCGAAATGGGCACTTGTATATATGTCTTCTGCAAACAAAGACTGTTTCCAGAAGACATATACACAAAATACCCAAAGTGTACTAAAACAGAAAAGAAACTGCATTGGCTAACACTAACATTTTATTGGCTAATTTAGTATGATCACATTTTTAAAAGTCTGCTCATTTGATGCAGTTTGTAAATCTGAATGATATACGCTGTAGGGACCGTCCTGCTCCATTAACCCACTGAAATACTGTTTGGGTGTTTATTAGTATTGCTCTGAAGAGGGATTGTGTGGTCTTCTCTGGGAGCTACATCCTGCAAGATGGGGTGTGATTTTACGAGTCTTGTCTGTCTCCCCCCATGTTTCATTCTCTTCCACTAGTAAGTGGTGATGGCATGGTGAAGGCAATATTGTTTCTCTGCAATCTTTGAGGCCAAGATATAAAACAGGTCTTAATGTCTTATACTATTACAATGCAGGTTGGATGCTGTTTGAAAATATAATTTGTGAGAACAAATGTTCTTTGAGTTTGATTTATAAAAATGTTGAAATAGGTCAGAAAAAAAGGTTCATAAACAAATGTCAATTGTTTAAGAATGACAAGTCCACCCATGGTCTTGACAAGACCACCTATGGTCTAGGTGGTCACTCAGATTTAGGTGAGATAGGTGCAGAAGGAGAACCCATCTTTAATGGTGTTTTGTAGGCTCTGTAGAAGGGCTAGGGAGTTCACCTGCTTTACTTAGGAGTGTGTTTGTATGACAAGCAGCATATCTGCTTTATGGTTAGTCTCTTATTAGAGCAGAGTGACCCATTTGGAGCTCTACAACTTCGTAAAGGTGTACGGGATATTAGAGACTTCCAGAGAGAGCCACTTGGGTTAGGATTTAGAAGTAGGAAAACAACAGCAAGCAGAATCTTTTCTGACCATGGGTGACTTAATAGCAGTTTGTAGATTCTCAGACTCGTAGAGTGTTATTTTATCCACTGTTTTCTGCTTTCATTAAAATTGCAACGATGGGAAGTTAGCCGAAACGTGAGGAAGAATTTATGTGAATAATGGCTGATAAACACTGGTAGGGCTTACCGAAGGACATTTCTTGAATTTCCTTCCTGGAACAAGATAGGTATCTCTGTGGGTAGTACTGGTTATTAACTGCACTTAGATAAAGGGGGACAGAAGGCATGGCTGCTGATGGTTTCAGTGAGGGTTTTGATTCCGTGCTGCTCTGCTTGGCAGTCTGGCTAGAAAGGTTGACTTGGTCTGTGCACCAGAGGGACTCGTTACCATAGTGACATGTTCTTCCGGTGAAGCTGGAAGCACAGTGACAGGGAAAGGGATAGGGGAAGAATGTACAACACTTTGACTTTGTATTGACTGATTTTTAATTGCAGCAACAGAAAATGGACACGGCGCAGCAGGGGAATTGAATGCACTGATACCTAGAGTTGGCAGGGCATTGTATTTCACTTCAACTAATGGAAATCCTGTTCCCCATCACCCCAAATGCAGCAATCACTGTCAGCTGCAAGCGCCCGCTTACCACGGCCGTTTCTGTCCATTTGACATTCTTGTTAGGTGTTATAGAGATAGATGGCATGCCGGCCTTACAAATCATCAGAGACTTAAGGTCACTAGCTTCCTTTTTAACCCCAAAACATGATCTTTGAAAGCCAAATCTTCCTTTTCTAAGTAGTGATAGACATGTTTTGGAAATAAGTCTTGTCTTATGTCAGGAGAATTCACAAGCCATTCTGGTAACGTACAGAGCGTGATTTCTAGACTTAATAATCAGTGTTCTTCCCAGATGGGCAGATTTCCGAAGGAAGTTAAAAAAAAAATGAAGTTAATATCCGTATATTTAAATTTAAGGCATCTTAGGGAAAGATACTTATCTCACAGTGTTCATTATCAGCCTTAAAAGATATCTTAGGCCTTTGTCTGTCTTTGAAACATCTTAGATTAACATTCTGGGAGATATGTGTTGAGCAAGGGGAAAGGGAAACCAGAGAAAAGACTGTTAAAAACCTGTCAGTATGATGGGAAAATTAGAGCTTTATCTAAATGATCGTACAGCCCCAAAGAACTCAATCATTTGTTAAATCAGTGTTCACCACATTAGAAAGTACTGTTTGTGCATTTTAAATAAAACAAAACCACACAATTAATAAGAAAAGAAGTCAAATCTATATTTGATTTGAAGATGAAGTCCTTTGGACTCATATTCTTTTTGAAATCCATTCCTTCAATGCCCAGCTGCCATGACTGTACCCACAAACATGCATTTCTGGTCACTGTGTATTTATTTGTCTTATTCAAAAGTAAGTTATTGGAGGACAGGAGAGATAATCATTTGTAACATAAAGCCACCAGATGCGTGCTACTTGGGAAATATCACATACAAATTAGGTTCACAGAAATGTATCCATCAAGCACTTATTCTAATTGTAGGAACACTTGTGTGGAAATCCAAATAAAGGATTAGTCAGAAAATTTGTGATTAAAAAACCCTGAAGAACTGGTGTGGCTCTCAGGGCAGGTTAATATTGCAACAGATGCTGCATAATAATTTAACAAGAAAGATTTTATGAGCAAAAGCTTTGTTAAGGAATAAGGGAAGCACAATACTTTTTGGGATAATACATGTCTCTAAATAGACACGTATCACCCACAATCATTATTTTTTGCATTAGCTTAGATTTTAATTATTTTCTTCTTGGAGGTAGGATTGGGGAGAGGGTATGGCAAGGATAGAGTACCCTGAAATTCCCGTATGACTGTACCCATAATCAGGTCTTCCGTCTTCTTGCTTTTCAACCTCATTCATGTCTCCTTAGTAAGTCACTGCAAGCCTTGGGGACAGATCAATGACAGGATCAGTTTCTGACATCCAGGGGACTTCCAGACCCTTAGGAGAAGCAGCTACAGGTAGGATTTTGTTCCAGGGATCATTTATATTCTTTGAGTTGTACTGAAATGTTACATTGATATGGCTTGAAATAAGTAGACCTTCAACTGAGATTCTAAAAACTTCTTTGTTGTTTGATAATAGACCTTACAATAGAATTTGACTTACATAGTTCCCATACTCATGGAGTGGTTGTCCATAGTCTGAGACTTATTTTATAAAACATTGTACGTATTCACAAATTTATCCTGTACTCTGCAAATCTTTACTGCACATGTGTGATGTGATGGACACGTATTACTAGATCAGAGGGATGAGTAAGACCCGGTCCTTAAAATCCCCATAGTCTGTTAGCAACACAGAGAATAAATGACAACTACGGGATGATGAGAACAACAGAAAAAGACATGGAGATACACAGATGAGACAGTGATAAATTGTGTCCACACTGGGGTGGGGTAAGGCGGGGACAGAGAGTGAGGCAAAGTTGCCTTGAGGAAATGAAATCTGAACAAGATTTTCCTGAAGTTTGGAGGTGACAGGGGAGGAAGGGCATTTCAGGCAAAGAGGCCAGTATGTATGCACCGCCATGGCGGTGGGCACAGCAGTTTGGCCTTCTGAGTGTTGATATCTGGGGTGAGAGAGAAGGAGCAGAGCAGGAGCAGGAGAGCAGGGAGGAACAAAGTCAAGGAGGTGTGTACTCGAGTCCCTGTAGCCATCTGTACTGCCCCGTAGGGCAGCCGCTAGCCACGTGTGGCCATTACAGTTAAAAGAACCAAAATTAAATACCATTAAAAATTTATTTCCTTAGTCACACTGGCCACCTTATAAATGCTCAATAGCCATGTGTGGTTCACGGCTATCGTATTGGACAGTGCAGATTAGAGGACTTGCCCATCATCACAGAAAGTTCTAGTCATTTGGACAGGGCTACATGGGTCCTGTAGCCTCTGAAAAGAACAAGCACATACTTTGTTTCAGTTGAGGGTGATTAAACACGATAATTTGGGCTTCCATTTAAATATATTATTCTACATTTGAAGAAACTTTGCTACTTGCACGTTTTAGGCAGAAGGTTTTCGTTCATGGTCAATTATGTTAAATCTGTATTTTATTACTTTTCCATTTTTGACTCACAGAATTCTCACATTCTTCTCTCTCTTCGTCTCTCCTTTCCCTCTCTAAACTCCATTAAAAGTAACTCGCAAAGTTGAGTGGGTGGGAAAGATTAATAACAATAATTGCCAAACGCGATGCCAGGTACTCTTCTAAGAATTTTACATATATTAGCTAATTTATTCTTCATAATAGTACTCTGAGGTGGGTATTACTATTACTATTACTATTTTTATTCCTATTCTCCAGTTGAGGAAACGGAGGCACAGAAATATCAATTAACTTGCCACATCATATGATAAGGAAATGAAGGTGCCAGGATTCGAATTCTGGCTTCCGGTCGGGGAACTCACCACTGCACTCTGCTGTCAACACAGAGTGTGTTGGGACAGGGGTGGGGTGGAGTGGAGGCTGGTATATTGATCCCCCAAATCAAAACAGAAACAGGAAGTAGTTTTCGAATCTCACCTAGGTGAGACGTGCTCGAGAACTCACCTGAGCACTGAGGAGGAAGGTCTTTTAAAGTGGTTCACACATCTTGCTTTGAGACCTGCTGACTGAAGTTCTTTCATAAGATTTGTGAGTATTTACTTTGTTCATTGTGGTAGATGCAAAAGTTATAGACGTGAAGGAGTGAGTACTCATTCATTCCACAAATATTTATTGAGCGCCTAGGCGGCTGGACATCGTGGAGAAGCTTACCTTCCGTGGGGGAGAGACAGACAATAAATCAATAAGTACATACGGACTAAAAAAAATATCGAATAAACGAATCAATGTATAATGTAAGGTGAAGTAGTGAGTGCCATGGAGTGTCTTTGCCCGTAGGAAGCATAAAGGGGAAGATGGACAATAAGCCAAAATTAAATAGTTCCATTAGTTTTGGTTTTGAAACCTGGGGAGGCTTTACCTTCTCATAGGAAAATGCATACAGGTACCCACAGTCTTTATACATATATAGCGCGCATCCCCGTGCATTCACGTTGTGTGTATGCCCAGATGTACACGTCCATGCCCTCTTCACACCCTTCCTCTCCAGCCATGCTGGAATACAACTCAGCAGTGAGAGGGGGCATTTACGGAAGGAGCCCTGTGACTCCATGGGCAAATGCGTGTGTGGGAAGAGAGAAGATGGGGTACAGAGATGGGTTTTGAGCACTGCTGTGTGCTGAGCCTTCTGCTGGCTGTTGGGGGACAAGAAAGGCATTATGTGGTTCCTGTCCTGAGGGAGCTTGCACTCATGGTTCCCAAGTTCATTGTCACATGCGGTTGGAGCAGGCTCTTCCTCTGGAGGTGACCTCTGTATCAACTGGGTCAGGGATCAGCTGGTCAGGGAACTCAGGGGTGAGCTCTTCTTACTGAGTCAACAAAGGCGAGAGCCTTATTTCTATTTGAGAAGGTCAGTTTATTCTTTTACTGTAGGGTTGTTAAGGATCAATTAGAGGATCGATTCTGTATATTCCACTTTGGATTGTCCGTTAAAAATATTTTCTCTCTCTCTGCTATTAGTATGTTAGTAGGTAATCCTAGACCTTCAGGAAGAATCTGAAACACACCCTGGGTGAGTTTGACCTCTCTCTCTCTCTCTCTCCCTCCCTCTCTCTCTCTCTCTCTCTCTCTCTCTCTCTCTCTCTCACACACACACACACACACACCTATATACTATAATACATCTAACATTAGGCAGTGGTGATAAACATTCAGAGGCAGATAGTTTTATAACTACTGAACCCCAAGCAGTATGCAGAGAGAGGAGACGGCAGGCCTTGGTGGATGAGTGGACAGAAAATTTATTCTAACATCTTAATGGGATATGTGCTGTTTTTGAGAGCATGCATACATTCTTTTAAAGAACTTTGTTTTTTCATCTGTAAAATAATGGATGTGGATTATGTAAACTTTAAGCCCTTTCACACTTGAACACTTGATGAGAAAGTTAAATTTAGGCCGTAGAGAGTAAATAATGGGTAAATGGTTGAGAGAAGGTGAAAAGAGAGGGAAGGGAAAGAGGGAGGGGAGGGGGAGAGAAGAAGAGCAAGATGGAGAGACAGAGAAGGACACATTTACAAAGGGAGCTCCCTCCCTGGCGCTCTGCTAGTTTGTAATCGGAAGAGGTGGAACGCAAAGCAGCTAATTCTGTACATACTGATATAGAGTCATGTAACAAAAATTCACCTTTTTCTAATGATTTGTAATGCCATGTTGCAGATTGGAGTTAAAAATTTAAATACTGATTGGAGAAAGGTGGTAGAGGCGGCACCACAGGGTGATTGAACTTAGGGCCACTGAACTGTGCACTTAGAAATGGTTAAAATGTTATGTATGTGTATTTTACCATATTTAAAATAAATAAAAAGATATTTAAAAACTTAATAGGAAAAGGAACTGGATACTGGTACGTGTGTAGAATATAGCCAAAGGGGGACAAAAAAAGATTATAGCCAAGGATCTTCATGCAGTCAACACATTTATTGAGCACCTCCTATGTGCGAGGTACTAGCCCAAGTATGCTTGGGATACAGAAATGAAGACCGACAGAATTCCTGCCTTCATAGGGCTTACATTTAAACAGTTGTGAGCATTGTACCTTTTTACTTTGTTTTTCCAAACAAAATTTTTAAAGAAAACCAATATATAAAACAGGTAAAAGTAACAAATACATTCCTTTGGCCATTTAAAAATTACATTACGGGAGGGGGGAATAGTAGAAGAGGGTAAAGGGGATCAAATACATGGTGACAGAAGGAGGACTGACTCTGCGTGGTGAGCACACAATGTGATACATAGATGATGTGTTACAGAATTGTACACTTGAAATCTATGTAATCTTGCTCTCCATTGTCATCCAGTAAATTTTAATTAGAAAAATTATGACGAGGAACACTTCACGGTATTTATTCTAAGAATGTCTTTTGAGTGCCAGCTGTGTCAGGCATATTACCTGGGGCAGAGGACCCTGAGTAAGATCCATAATTCCTGTTCTCAAAGAGAAAAAAGAAGGATGGAGTGTCCAAGAAGACTAACAAAGACACGCCGCCGGTTGCTTCTCTGAGAGATTTATGTGCTGGGTGGGGGCTGGGTGATTCCTGAGTTTTGGAGCAGTTCGGGGAGTCTTTGTCGAAACAAGGGGTGTTCTTAGAGAGGTTATCTGTGTGTGGATTGATCAGGTGAACTCTCAGCCTCATTTAAAACTTATTCATGAATTTGGATGAGGTAATACTTGTCTAGTCTGCCGTCCCCAACCCTGTCCTCCGGAGGCAGCCATCGCTTCCAGGGTTTTATAAACCAAACCTGAGATATTCTCTTCAGCAATTATTTAAACATAATAGCAAGGAGAAATATGTCAGGTAGTGAAGAGGTGATTCAAGGATGGAAAAGTTTATTTTTTGTACATTTGTATACACAGAGGCGATGTTTGAAGGCCCATTTCAGGAGTCATCAGGAATCTTTTACAGGTAACGTTTATTCTGATTGGAAGCTGCTGTTGGCTTTCAAAGAAGTTTCCACAGATTTGCTTGCTGCTTTTACGAGAGACTGCAGGGTCTGAATTATTTCAATTGATTTTTTTTTTGGGGTCAAAGAATTTTGCCAAGAAAAGGCAATTTACTTTATATTAGATCATCTTCATAGATTTGTATCGTTTCCTGAGTTTTAAAATGGCCTGCTCTTCTATATGCTGAACTTTGCCCTGTTAGACACTTTATTTGCTCCAGATCCTCTCTCATTCAATTTTGCCCTGAATTTCTCTTCATCTTTGTAATGGCAATTCTGTTTAGGCAAACACAACTCCGATTCCCCAAGGCCCTGGCGTATTTCGCAGACCTGGATGGAATAGTTGTTTTTATTCCAAAGCTCGGGGCTCATGTGCATTTGTATGTCAACTGATACCGTCCTGGGATGCAGCCGGATGCTGTCTCATGAGGCTGAAAACATGGGTTCCTTGCAGCCTGGCGCTTCTCCTCCTGGCTGTATCCACATGGGTACATGAAACACATCCAAGAATGTCCATGGCACCACTATTTGTAACAGCAAAATAAGTACATAAACAAAAAGGAAAAGCTTAAGTGTCCATTAAAAGGAAGATCAATAATGAAGTATGGTATGGTCATACAATGGAAGCTATCACCATGTATTTAAAATAAATGTACTAGAGCTGCATGTTTCCAAGTGGATAAACATAAAGTTTGAGTAAAAAAAAAAGCAGGGTGCAGAATGAAGTGTAGAGTATGATGGCATTTACATGAAGCTCGAAAACAGATCAAATAATGTTAGGTATTGTTTATGGAAACATATTTGCGTTGTATTTATAAAAATACGCATGGGACTGATAAACACAAAATGAAGAATGATGTTTACCTTTCTCAAGACAGGAAACGAAATGGAACTGAGAAGGTACTTGAAAACCATTTGTAATATTTTATTTCTTAAAATACAAAAAAGATCTGATGGAAATGGGCCACGTTCATGCAGGCACACTCCGGCTGTGTGGGAGGTTGTGAACAATTCTTACAAAAGAGTTAAAATTTTACCCTGTTCAGTGTGCAGGAGGAGGGTTCTTTAAGGAACATTGGTGGAAAACTTTGTCTTTGAACAATCTGTGACTGACTTTTGTTAGTAGTAGCAAGAGGCATTTAGACAAGAGGAGAATCAGGTAACCAACAGTTTTCTTTGACAGTGGCTCATGGGGGAAGGGTGAAGAAAGAATGAAATTATGTTTTATTCCCTTCTGATGTGGTGTGAGAGGAGGAAGTGAGGGCTTTAACATGATTTAGTTCCGAGATAGAGACTAATCGGCAAGTCACTCCCCCCTTGGTAAATTTCCTGCAGTTTATGGAAAAACCAAGGGTTCCAAGGGCCAGAAATTTCGACTAAAGCCACCCCTCCAATGAACTTGATCAGACATTGAACTTGAAGTAGATGTGGCACGGAGACTGAGCGAGGGTGGGATGAAGCAGAGACTGAGCACAAACCTGTGGGAAGACATGTGAACCCAAGGGAAGAACGCAGTGTGAACTAGGAAAGGATAAGCCAAGAACCGCTCACTAAGAAGGAATCAGAATTGTACTCCTCCAGCAATTTTCATAGCACTTTCTGAAGCGGAGTAGAGAATGTTATGTTGGTGAAACTTGAAGTGGTTTTATGATTGATGTATAAGGTATGGATTCTTTATTCTTAAAATTATGAGATTGA